>NW_020664393.1:36957275-37369499 GCF_002925995.2 Terrapene triunguis
AGAGCTATTCTTGCTTTACATCCATGCATTTGTGAGATCAAAATCAGTCCATATACCTTTGTATCTGAGTATGAGCCATGAAGATTCTACTTTTGTGATGTAGGAGAATAGCTGTTCCTTACATGGATGAGTTCAAGCTATGAAAATGTCTGCAATAACAAAAAAAAGTAGTAGTATTTGGTGAAACATTTAAAAAAAAATGTTTATTGGTGTGGTCTATTCTACCTGTATACGTGCTAATACTGCCCTGTCACAGTGATGGGCTGTTTGACCACTGTCCCCTTTAAGTCTCTTCAAGTGCGCCCCCTGAGGTGTTAAGGCTCATGCCATTATCTGTCTTTGAGTGGAATTTTGCAATTCTCCCACACTTAAACTGGGATTTGGGTATACCCCGTCAATGCCATCTTCTTATTACTGTGCAGGTCCAATGGACACCTGCATTTTTTCTCTCTGGGAATCTGTAGCCAGTGATATAGTGGCCAACAGCCTTCTTAAAACAAGTAGTTAGCAAATGGAATAAAACAGAAAAAATTATTTGCAAAATAATAAACAGTTTACACCTATACCTACGTATCTAATCTTATACTTTGCTACAAGCTAAGTTTAGATGGGTAAGGAAAAGAAACCGGAAAAGTACAGACCCAACTTACATTATTTTAGGAAGCCAAGGAGCTCTTGTGACCAGGCAGGTCTCGGTTTCCTTCCAGAGAGTGTCTCCCAGACTGCTCCTGCCTCTGAGACACTGACTCTTTTCAAAGCTCCATCCCTCCCTGTGTGTGTCTGAGTATAATTTACATATTGCTCAATGGTCTTTGCTACAGGGCCTAGGTCTAAAGTCTTCCTTTTACCTCAGGACTTCTCTGTATGGGGAAATTGACCACCATAGCTGTAGCAAAACAGGCTATGCCGGAATAACTGCCCTTGTGGACACACTTATGCCAGAATGAAAGTGACTTTAAAAAGAAAAAGTGAATTATTCAGGAATAAATGCACCATGCAAGCAAATGGTTAAGTATGGGCTTGATTGTCCCATGTCTCACACCTTGAATTGTCACTTGCAAAGCAAATGTAAAACACTACCAAATTATAATTCTCCACTAGTGATAACATTTCACACCCACTTTGAACAGCTACAAGTGATTGCACAAGGAGCCAAGCAGTAAGGAAGAAAACCCAAAGTCTCTTCAACTGAAGATTTTGGTTTACGGTATCATGTCTGTGTTATTTGCCATAAGTACTATGCATCATATTTTGAGACTTTTATGGTTCATTGTGTGGTGTCAAAAAACTCAGTGGGGTATTGTCCCACAGCATTTAAAAGAAAAAAAATGTGATGCAGAATAATGAATGAATCAGTAATGAATCTTCATATTTAGTATTTGTTATTATAGTGCTTTTAGCTTATCAGATATCAAGCCAGCATCTACAGACTGGATATTAAAATAAAGCCCTTATCTCCTCATTTATACCTGTTTCAATCAGGAGTAATTCATTTGAAGTTAATGCCATTAAGCCAGTGTAATACTAGTTTGAAATCAGACTCAAATCCACAGTCACATGAAATAGCCTAGTATGAATGTTACAAGAGCTTGTTGTAACATTTGACTGAGCAGCACTTGTTAACGTTTTGTAACCTTCCATGCTCTTCCTTGAACTCATGATCATAAGGGGGGATAGAATTCGTGTTCAGCTGCAGCATGCATACAACTATTCTGCAGGCCCCTATTGCTTGCACCTAAGGGGACTTATGAAGTAGTATTAAGGCTTATTACCCACACACAAGTAATTCTAACATTCTATCCATTAAAAGGCAGTAGCACATTCACACTAAATAGTACATTACATATTACGCTACCAGTAAGGGTGGGGGGAATGTGCAACCCCCACCCCGCCTCCAAAAAACCCCACCTGCATCGTTAGAACTACATAAAAGCCCTTACAAAAGATGATTGCTCCCTCCATTCACCTGTTCCCTACAGTGCTTCTTGATGCCTTCTGACACCATATGAGAACACCAACTTCCTTGAGGGTAGCTCAGCTCCACTTCCATTGGGAGCAAAAGGAAACAGGGCTTTCTTTATTAAGGCGGCTTCTGATGTCCATCACATTCAGGACAAATGCTGAACTTAGTTTAGTAACAGATGTGTGATTGATATAGCTGGAAAATAAACTCTTCTGGAAAAAAAAAATTCTGACCAAATACACCAGTAGTGCAAATTTTCCAGCACCATCCTGGCAGTATTTCAACCATAACCTTCAGAGACAGTCTGGGAGTCAGAGGGTAGTTCAGTCTCTTCCAAAATCCTTCAACAAGAGCATCCAAGGGCAGCTGGGCATTGTGGGCTAATGGGGCTAAGTCCCACCAGTAATAAAGCAACCACATATTTTCCCTAACACCATTCCTGTGCCAAGCAAAGCTCAGGCTGACTTGATAATTGGCGCCAGCCCCTGGATTTGGGCATTTCCAGTGTCAGGGTCATTAAGCACTGGAACAAATTGCCTAGGGTGGTTGTGGAATCTCAGTCACTGGAGGTTTTTAAGAACAGGCCAAACAAACACCTGTGAGGAATGAACCAGTTATTACTTACTCCTGCCTTGAGTGCAGGAGACTGGACTGAATGACCTATTGAGGTCCCTCCCAGTCCTACACGTCTATGATTCTATGAAGTTTACAAGCAGAGGTGAAAGTAAGCCGGTATGCCCCAGTACCGGGACGGATCGGCTTCCCCTGGAGGCGATTTAAAGGGCCTGGGGCTTCTAGCAGCGGCTGGAGCCCTGGGCCCTTTAAATTGCCGCCAGAGCCCTGCTGCCGGAGCTCTGGGGAAGCGGCAGCGAGGCTCAGGTGGTGATTTAAAGGGCCTGGGGCTCCAGCCGCAGCTACCGCTCCAGGCCCTTTAAATCGTCCCCGAAGCCCTGGGGTAGCGGCGGTGGGGCACTGGCGGCTATTTAAAGGGTCCGCGGGTTCAGCAGCCACTCTGGCCCTGGCCCTTAAAATAGCCACCAGAGCCCCGCCGCCGCCTCCCCAGGGCTCTGGCAGCAGGGCTTCAGGGACGATTTAAAGGGTCCGGGGTTCCACCTGCAGCTACCGCCCCGGGCCCTTTAAATCGTCCCCAGAGCCCTGCTGCCAGAGCCCTGGGGTAGTGGCGGCTGGGTTCCTATGGCAAGTTAACAGGCCCGAGGCTGTAGCTACGACTGGAGCCCTGGACCCTTTACATCATCCCTGGAGCCCTGCTGCTGGAGCCCTGGGAAAGCTGGGCTCCGGCAGGCTCCGGGATGATTTAAAGGGCCCGGGGCGGTAGCTGCAGCTGGAGCCCTGGGCCCTTTAAATTGCTGGCAGCGCCCTGGAGAGGTGGCAGCTGGGCTCCAGCGGCTATTTAAAGGGTGTGGGGCTCCAGCAGCCGCTACCGTCCCAGCCCTTAAAATAGCCACCAGAGCCCTGCCGCCGCCTCTCCAGGGCTCCGGCAGCAGGGCTCTGGGGACGATTTAAAGAGTCCGGGGCTACGGTAGCTGCTACCACCCCAGGCCTTTTAACTTGCCGCTGGAGCCCAGCCGCCATTACCCCAGGGCTCTGGCAGCAGGGCTCCGGGGACAATTTAAAGGGCCCGGGGTGGCAGCGGCAGCCGGAGCGCCGGGCCCTTTAAATCACCGCCCGAGCCCCCAGCTGCCGCTGCTACCCTGGGGCTCTGGCAGCAGGGTTCCTGTGGCGATTTAAAGGGCCCGGGTCTCCCACTGCCGCTACCCTCCAGGGCCCTTTAAATTGCAACCCAAGCCCCGCTGCTGGAGCCCTGGGGTAGCGGCAGCAGGGCTCTGGTGCTGATTTAAAGTGCCAGGGGCTCCCGGCTGCCGCAACTGCAGTGGAGCCCCGGGCCCTTTAAAGCTCCGCCATAGGCTGGGGCCCCTGGGTAGCGGCGGCAGCTGGGAGCCCCCTCCAATCATGATTTAAAGTGCCTGGGCCCTTTAAATCACCTCCGGGGCTCCCAGCCGCCTCTGCAGCTGGTAGCTCCAGGGGTGATTTAAAGGGTCCAGGGCTCCCAGCTGCTGCTACCACAGCTCCAGCCCCGTTCCCTTTAAAGCCTGGGGATTTAAAGGCCCCGCCTCTTCTGGTAGAGGCCACACCAATTCCGGTTGAGGCCCCGCCCCCTCCTAAGGACTCCGGAGTACCTGTAAGTCCTTTAAGTTACTTTCACCCCTGTTTACAAGAGAAAGTCTGCTGTATCGCATTGACAATCCCATGTTCTTTCCTATTCCATGAAGTCTGATACTATACATGCATTCTCACTACAATAAATATATAGAATATTAGCTCAACAACAACATTCTACTCTTAAGAGACACTGATAGTCCTGCAGTCCATATTTTTTCTGTTAGCATATAAATAAATAACCGTTTGCACCTACAGCAATGGCTGCTTGGGCATACTTTCAGATTTTCTATTTGCTCTGGATTTTTCAACAAACCTCATCATTTGAGTCAGAAGTATTTTTGCTTGAGGTCATTTGTCTGATACTGTAAGAGGAAGAAGAGCAGGAGAAGAATTGACCTAATCAGTTTTTTACATAGAAACTGTGCATAGTGAGCCAGCCTCAGAACTCAGTGTAAGATTTTGATCATTGTACCCATGTATATCTTTAAATAGTTTCCAGTTCCTTTTGATGGATATGTAGGTGATTGATTTTGGGGGGTATCTAGAATACTGTGTCTGACTTCAAAAAATTCTTACTACAAACATTTTATGTTGGGATAGTGACATCTGGAGTAGCGAAAAAATAATAGTTTTCAAGGTGTGAATGTTAGTCTAGATCTGCTGTGCCCAGCTGGTTCAAAGTCTGTAGTTGTAAGAGACTCATGATCATTAAGATAGTTTCAGTAAACTAGAGTTGGGTTTTTTTTGCATGCCAATTATATTTTTTCTAGCACTGGCAGAGTGAAGTGGCTACTTTGAAATAGATACTTTATAATGAGTTTTGTATGCGTAATTAACAACTCATTTATTGACTTTTTATTGTACTGATAGCACAAACGTAGTAAATTTCAGAAGAAGAGCTGGATTCTCCACTTCAATATTCAGACACATAACATAACATCTGCTGCACTTGGTTCATGCACGAACTGAGCCATAATAATAAACAACTGTGCCAGAAATAACTGGGGTGCTGGGCTAGGGAGTGCTGTTTTTGTTTTTAGCGACAAAGGGGAAAATAAAATTGTAGCGAGTAGGTGTGGCCTCCCTCAGAGGTGGAAGCAGAGGGAACGCCGCAAGCCAGCGGGTGGGCAGAGCCAGGAGGACCACACTCCACACGCCGGAAACAGAGGGGTGGGACACGAAGTGGAAGTATAAAAGACCGGCCCAGGAGCGCAGTTGGGAGGGAGCTGCCGAAGTAGACAGACACTTCTTCCCCACTCCTGGAATGGGATGCATCCCCCCATGCCACTCCACCCTTGGCGTGGCAGTATTCCCCCTCCTTAGGCCAGGAAGCCTGTGCTCCTCGGGTACCCCTACCTGAGCTCCATAGACTGTGCTTGGTGCTCACCTCTACCTGAGTCCTGCTTAAATGTAGGGCAAATAAACTGCTGCAGCTCTGCCTGACTGCATGTCAGAGCCTTGACTGTTTGCTGCCCCGCCCTGCTTGAAGGCCAGGGCCCCTTGAGAACCATTAATTCCCCCCTTTTTTTCTTTTCTTGGAAAAGACTATAGCAGACCAAACTGCCAGGAGGCGGAAGCAGAGGGACGGCCATGCCAGCTTACAAGAATGTTTGAAGTAAAATGTTTCAGGTATTCTGTATGTGGATTCATTATTCACTAACCTAGAATGTTCTGGATCATTGTAGAATATGTGCTTCAGTTCGTGAGGGCAAAGGCAAGAAAAGCCACCTTTTGAACTAAAGTATTAGGGTTAACATTCTAAGTCTGTCACCTACTTGTTCAGATAAAGGAATCCTATTTAAGAATAAGAGGCCTTTGGTTTTGGTGCTGAAAGCTTTCTATTCTTTTTGAGAACCATTGTACATGTATGTGGCCATGGAATCATTTGTGAACTTGTGATAGAGGGTATGGACCCCAAACATCATGATGGCAGAGAGATCTATAAATATAGAACCGAGAAGAAGAATGAAGTAGAATAAATGGGTTCAATTTTAGATACTGCTTAAAAGCCTTGGTTTTCAGGGGTTGGGAAGAGGCTGATTATCATTGATATTGAGCATCCACAGATCACATTGACTCCAGTGGGAAATGCAGTTTTTCAGCATCTCTGAAAACAGCCATTATCTCAGTAAGTAACTAGGGGTTTAGATGCATCACTTTAGGCTTCTAAGTTTGAAACATTAAATCAAATAGTGGGTATCTCCCCACTCCCTTTGCAGCTGAACTTTGAAGGAGCCCATGCTCCCAGTGTGCTGTACTTGTAACATGACCTTTTCCTGCTACTGTAACTTGGTTCTGAGCAATATTTGTCAATTTTGCCTATACTTTTAGATGTCATAAAACTTCTCTGCCTCCTTAGACCCCATACATCCATCAGGATCCACTTTACTATCTTCTCCTAGACTTTGTAAATTCTTGCTGAGGCCCTGTGCCAAAGTTTCTTCTGGTGTCTTGTGCTGATCAGGGCCAGCTCCAGGCACCAGCCGAGCAAGCTGGTGCTTGGGGCGGCAGCTTGTAAGAGGCGGCATTCCGCCCAATCCCAGGGCGGCACGGCCGCTTTTTTGTTGTTGTTGTTCCGCACCGCCGCCCCCTACAGGGCAGCCCACGTCCTTCCCTCCCAGCCGACCGGAGTGGTGCGGAGCCCTCCCGGCAGGGGGCACGGCGGGAGGGGCCGCATGGCAGCCCCCTGCTGAAGCCTTGGCCGCCTCCCTTCTCTCTCCCCCCGCTCCCTCCCCCTCCCCCTGCTAGCCGGGGCACATCTGCAGGGCAGGGAGTCCCCCTGCACCCTGGCTCCAGCCGCGCCGCAGTTTTTTTTTTTTTTGCTTTGCTGTTCTGGCCCCCATGGGTTTTTTTTTTTTGCTCGGGCAGCCAGAAAGCTAGAGCCGGCCCTGGTGCTGATGGTTAATAGAGTGATAGAAATGTCTTCCCTAAAAGCAATGAAAGACTACTGTAGATTGCTACATAAAAGCAGGTCAACTGACCCGATACATTTAAAAACCTTTATGGTTTTCTTGTCTCTACATTACCACTGAGAAGAGCATATTAAATGCTTCTCTCACTAGCATCACTATAATAAATTAATTCCACCAATCAGATCAACTAGAAAATGCAACTGCACCATGTAGTAGAAAAGTTGCTGACATTAAGAAAGTTTACTGGGGCATCCTTAAAGACAATACAGGGCTGGCCATAGACCAAATGACACCCCAGGCAAGGGGTGTCTTCATTCTTCCACCCCCTCATTTGTTAAACTTTTGAATACCTTATTTTTTATTGCATTTGTAGCCCATTTCATGACTTTGATGCACAATTTGCATGCATGATTTATCCCTGTCATATAAGACGATAAATTAGCATGCTAGGGTCTGTAAATCTGTTTTTATTCATGCCATACATAAACAAATAAAATAGTTTCCTCTAAGCTTATAGAAACTTTTTTATTTTAAGAATAACTGAAATGTACTAACATCAAGAAATTGAACTGTGTATCAACACTGGGTGGACCAGTATTAAATAGTGTTACATAAGTAGCAAGTTCTTATAACTACTGGAGGCAGCCGTTAGATGGAGACATGAGTACATGCTCTAAGTCATATTCTCACATTCTTCCTTTGTTAGACAAGCTTGTCATGAGTATTTGGAGTCTTCATGAGATTTAGTTCCATCTAGTATATAATAATGTAATGAGTTGAAGTTTCTGAATAAAACTTTTTTTTTCATTTCAAAATGTTGATTTAAAATAAAAACTGTCAAATAATTTCATTTAAATAAAAAATGTAGATACTTTTCATTTTTGAGGTTTCCAAATTCAAAAATTTCAATTTTTATTCCAATTCAGCATGGACACTAATTTCTAAATGTTTACATTTAATCTTGCATGAAAATTCATGCCAGCTCTATACTACAAATTGTTGTCAGCATAGCTATGTCAGTTCAGGGGTGTGAAAAAAAAACACCCCAACTGACGTAGCTTATGATGACAAAACATCCTGGGTAGATGCAGCTATGCTGGCAAGAATCCTTTTGCCAGTGTAGCTTATGTCATCCAGGGAGATGATTTTAAAGTGCATCCCCATCAGGGATTTTCTGGTACAGCTATACCAGTCTAGCTGTTTTGGCAAAGCCTTTGTAATGTAGACTAGTGCTCAGTTTTCCAAACAACTCTGATTTTGACAAGTGAGGAGCAGACTCTTCAATGCTGGCAACAGTCAGGGACTTAGCAAGCTCCTCAGACTGTTTTCTCTTCCTACTAGCATCCCTTCTGTCTTGCCTTGCTTGAGTTTAAGCTTGCTGTTTTTCATCCAGATGTTTCTCTCATACTGGTATGTGACATCTGTGTAACAATGTTGAACACATTATTTGAGAATGAGATGTAACCATGGTTGTCGTCAGTGTACAGGTGGTATTGAAGCCCCAGGTGTCTAATGATTTCTCCCAAGCTTCTCATCTATTTGTTACAACTATAGTCATTTGTTAGATGAAAACTGTGGGAGAAATCATTAGACACTAAAGGCTCCAGTGCCACCTGTACACTGACAACACCCAGGGTAACAACTCATTCTCACATAATGTGATCAGCATTGTTACACAGATGTCATAAACCAGCATGAGAGAGGCATCTGGATGAAAAGGAGAGGGAACAAGATTGATACTTGTACAACTTCATGTGGACTGTGAGGGCTTGTCTACAGTGCAGCTGGGAGTGAGCTTCCCAGCCTACGATGACAGAGTAATGCTAGCAGGAATCACGCTAATGCACTAAAAAAATCTGTAGATACTGAAGCTTGGCCTGAAATTTCAGAGGCACTGTAGACATACCATGAGATCCCTTACAGCTATTATGTTGCTCTCTCTATAGGTGTCATGATTACAGGGCGAGCTGAAATTTAGAATCATTTAGTTCTTCTTGAGTGCACCCTTTGGTTGAGAGGTTTTGCTACCTTCACCCCCTGTCTGGAAGGAACCATGTGGTCCTACCAATCTTAGACTGGGTTTCTGGGCAGCAGCCCTCCTGTTACCAACTGTGATAACCAGTTCTTAAAGTGAAGCAGGTCACAAATGTGGCAAATAAAATGTGTCCAACTCGAGCTGGGTTCCAAAGAGTTCATATATCAGCCTTGCCTGGGAGGAAACCCCTCCGATTTGCTGCTTTCTCCCACTTCCCTTCCTGATGGGTATAAGCATTTATTCAGGAATGCTGCAGGAAGCAGGCAGAGCTCTCTGCCCCTCCCCCAGGAACCAAAGCCATTCTTATAGAAAGGGAGGGAACAAAAAGAGTCTAGCAACTCAGGGTAGCTCCACTCCTACCATTCCCCTTTCCTCCCTTCTTCTCCTGTGAGGAACAGGACAGCTCTTCCCTGCTCCTTCCTACTCCCCTCTCAGTCCCTGCACCATGTTGCCTGGGAACAGGGAGAGAGGACCCACTGCAGCCCTGCTCCCAGACCTGAAAGAGTGGGGGAAGAGCTGCAGGAGGTGCAAAAAGAGCAGAGATGATGCTGAATAGGCAGAAGTGGTGGGAGGCTGAACTGATGGGAGACTGGGAGACAGAACAGATGTGGGGCAGAACTGATAGGAAACAAAGGGTAGGAATAAATAGTCAGTTTTCACAATGGAGAGAGGTATGTAACAGGGTCCCACAAGGCTCTGTACTGGGACCTGTGCTGGTCAACATATTCATAAATGGTCTGGAAAAGGGGGCGAACAATGAGGTGGCAAAATCTGAAGACAGTACAAAATTATTTAAGATAGTTAAGTCCAAAGCTAATTGCAAAAAGTTATAAAGGGAACTCACTACAAAATGGCAGATGACATTCAATGTTAATAAGTGCAAAGTAATGCATACTGGAAAAAATAATACCAACTATGCATACAAAATGATGGGATCTAAATTAGCTATTACCATTCAAGAAAGAGATTTTGGAGTTATTGTGTATATCTCTCTGAAAACATCTGCAGCAGTGATCAATGTTAGGAAACACTAGAAAAGGGATAGATAATAAAACAGAAAATATCATAATGCCACTATATAAATCCATGGTATGCCTACACCTTGAGTACTGGATGCAGTTCTGGTTGCCCTATCTCAAAAAAGATATTAGAATTGGAAAAGGTGCAGAGAAGGGCAACTAAAATGATTAGGGGTATACCATTTTCCATATAAAGAGAGATTAAAAAGACTGGAACTGTTCAACTTCGAAAAGTGATGACTAATTGGGAATATGATAGAGGTCTATAAATTCATGAATGGCATGGAAAAACTTCAACATAAGAGACTGAGAAAAATCTACACCAGAATATCCTACATCCCAGTGACCAGGCCACTCTCATACAATGTGGGAGATACAAGTTAAAATCCCTTCTGAACCTCAAACAGAGGGGGCAATTGATCTTGGGTCTCCCAGGTCAGGGCCCTAGCCAATAGGCTAAAGTTGTAAGGAGAATCCCTGCTATTCCTCTTCCAGCTGTTTGTGAATCCAGCCTGAAACATTGTAATGGTTTGGTAATGTCAAAATGAAACAGTTAGTTTCAACATTACCAAGCAATTTAAATTTTTCAGTTCTATCAAAATAATTCAGCAAACTCAACATAAATTGCAAGTTGTTTTGGGTCAACTCATGCTGCAATTTTCATCCAAATAAAGTCTTTGCTTTAAAAAAAATCATCCAACTCTACCTGTGACCATTAGTTGATTAACGTGCCTCAAAGACAGCTTCTTCAAAAGGAAGTATTTATTCACCCAAAGGTACTTATATGCATGGGTCTTACTTAAGTGTGTTCTTTCATTGCACATTTTGGTAAGCTCTACTTAGCCCAGGCACATCCATTTCTGGGATGAAGAAGCAGACTGCACTGCTACCTACTCTTAGTCTCACCTCTAGAAGCTGCTGCTCGCTCACCCTTACTTTTCCCCTTGAGGCAGGCATTCCTAACTATTTATGGTCCTTTTTAATATCTAGGCACTGGCCTTGACACAACAGGTTAATGCAAGCCTCGGATGCATCAGGCAAGGTATTTCTAGTGGAGACAGGAAAGTTTTAATACCATTATACAAGGCACTGGTAAGACCTCATCTGGAACATTGTGTACAATTGTGGTCTCCCATGTTTAAGAAAGATGAATTCAAACTGGAGCAGGTGTTGCCCTGGATTTGAGGGGTGTGTATACCCCAGAATGTGATTAAGCTAATTGCAACCATATTATGTGCATTTCGCCACCCTGAACTAATGAAATAGAACACCACATAGTTAAGGGTTAATTTGGAGACAGTCCTTTAGGAGCAAGGTCAAAAACCAGCTACAGTTTCTGCCAATTAGAATGGGAAGAGGGAACAGAAAAATAAACAACTGAGACTGAAAACCTTGGTGGTTTAATAAACCTTGAGTCTAGACACCTTTAATATTAAAAGTTTTAAAAGTATTAATATAGATGGGGTCTTTATAACCTATGTGTTTTATAAAAGTTAGTTATAAAGTAAAGTTGCTCCTGTTGGGGGTTATGAAAATCCCAGGTAACACAGGTGCAGAGAAGGACTGATCTGAGGAATGGAAAACCTACATTACGAGAGGAGACTCAAATCGCTTGGCTTGTTTAGCCTAACCAAAAGAAGGCTGAGGGGAGATATGATTGCTTTCTATAAATACATCAGAGGGATAAATACTGGGGGGGGGGGAGAGAAGTTATTTAAGTTACGTGCCAATGTGGACATAGGAACAAATGGTTATAAACTGGCCATCAATAGGTTTAAACTTGAAATTAGACAGAGGTTTCTAACTATCAGAGGAGTGAAGTTCTAGAACAGCCTTCCAAGGGAAGCAGTGGGGACAAAAAACCTAACCGGCTTCAAGACTGAACTTGATAAGTTTATGGAGGAGATGGTATGATGGGACTGCCTACATGGCATGTGGCCCATTGGCAACTACCAGTAGCAAAAATCCTCAACTGCTGGAGATGAGACATTAGATGAAGAGGGCTCTGAGTTACTACAGAGAATTCTTTGCCAGGTATCTGCTTGTAGGTCTTGCCCACATGCTCAGTGTCTAACTGATCACCATATTTGGGGTCAGGAAGGAATTTCCCCCCATGTCAGATTGACTGAGACCCTGGGGGTCTTTTGTCTTCCTCTACAGCATGGGGCATGAGTCACTTGCAGATTTAAATTCATGTAAATGGTGACTTCTCTGTAACTTGAAGTCTTTATTTAAACCATGATTTGAGGACTTGAATAACTCAGCTAGAGGGGTCAATTTCAGGAGAGGGTAAGATTCTGTGGCCTGCAATGTGCAGGAGTGATTAGACTAGATGATCAGGATGGTCCCTTCTGACCTTAAAGTCTATGACTTTATGAGTTGGTAGCAGCATTTTTCCAAATAATAGTTTCGCAACTGTTCCCTTGAAGTTGTTTGCCCTAGGTATCTCTACTTTTGTTTTGTTTCCTATTTGTTTTCCCCTAATAGCCTCCTTTCATTTAGCTCCATGCAGGCAGATAGGATAATATCAAGCTGGTACACTGAGGTGCATATGATATTCCTAAAAAATAATATAGCAACTCCCTCATTTTCCACAAGTATACTCAAGTATACCATAATTTTAATGAAGAATATTTAAATGTGAATTTGATTGCATATGTGAGCATGAATTAATTTATGTAGTGTTAAATTGTGAAGTATAGCAAACTGAACTAGCTACATTCTTACTTAACCTGGAAGAATTATGCAGTCTATCAAAGTCCATGTCCCCTTGTAGTGGTGACAAAGGGAACACTAAAGAGAGTTTATTCATAACTGTTGTTTTTCTTTGCTTGAGAGCTCCTTATGGGCTACACTGGAAACAGTTCTGGATGTTAACCACACTTTATTGTTGTATAGTATGCCATATTAGAGGACATTTCAACTTTGGGAGAAAAACATGACTATAATTCTCAGCTAGTCATGCAGCACAAACCTCACTGACAGAATAAAACATAGATTCTCTTTAACTGTGGATTCATTGTGTGGAACCAAAGGTGAGGATTATTACAGCATAATAGCACTGCATCTGGAAATAGAAATAATGGCTAAAAATCAGTGCTGTGTTCTCTTTAAGGCAATTTAGTTGGAAAGGCTATAGGTAAAACTCAAGGAAGAACATGAAATTAGTTTGAAAATAACCTAAGCCTTAAAATAGCAATTACTAATAGAAGAAAAATAACTGGAATTAAATGAGGGGTGTATTAAGAATAGAACATAAAAAGGCTTTTGCCATGATGGTCTTCTGGGGCTCTGTGAAATGTCCTCTTTCCCCTCGGAGGTGTTAGTATGTCCAAATGAGGCAGAGAGGTATGCCCATGCTCCTATCCCCTCCCATATTTCTAGACCACCAACAAAGCTCGCCAGCCACAGAGAGCAATGAATGCTGCATACCCGTTAGGGATGGCACCACAGGAATGCGTCCCCTGCAGTAGGCTGTCTTTAGATTAGTTCTGTTATTCCACTTCAGAGAAACACTGAAAAGAAAAAAAAAAGTCTTTACACACAATCACTACTTTTGTGTGATTAGGGATGCCGAAAAGGAATGGCGTGACTGAGCTAAGCAGAGAGTGGTTAACATTCTGCTTCTGACATTTCAGTAACACTAATCCTATCTCTGAGTGCAAAGTATTTATTATTAATTATCTAAGTCATATCTGGATATTAAATACAATTCCAGCAGTACTAATTCCATCTCTAAGTATCAGGTATTTGATTGTTATGAAGAATCTAAATCTTACCTAGATATTCAAAATATTGTTCATAAAAAATGTGTCATTAAAATACAGGAACAGCAACAGTAGCAGAGAAGCCACTAAAACCACAAAATTTCCACCTGATTCCATTGCTTTGCATCATGTGCGGTCATTTATACCTGTGTTTTCCACACTTTTCAGATATAAATGACTACACAAACTTCAAGGCATCTGAGAATCCAGCCTGTGATGTAATCTTCTGAACAAGGCAGTATTTTATTTCCAAGGGGATGTACTCAGGAAGGACAGCATAATTTCCACAGCACTGTCTACATCTCAAGTAGACAATTCTACTAGCAAATATCAGCGAGCTGCTGCATTTAAAAAATTAATCTGGACCCAAATCTCTGACAGGGAAATAGTGGATGTATGATGACAACTTGATCAAAAGAGATGATCCTTATGCCTGCTTCTGGTGATGGTGTTGTCACCTAATGGTGACTCTTGAAATTAGTGAATGGCCAAACATGTAGAATGTGTGATAGGGATAATGAGAGAGAGCAGGACGACATATTAGAAGCTAACAAGGAGCGGTTTCAAAATAGTATTGCTCAAGAAGAACAGTTGGACCTTTGTCTTGTGTTGGCAGTCAGCCTTATTTGTTTAGAACTCTTCTGCCACCAAGTGGGGAATGAGCCTCTTTGGCAGGAGTTGAGGTGAATTCAGGTCAAATAGCAAAAAACTCTAAGTAGATATTGGCAGCATGAGGGGTTGGCATTTGCTAGGAAGTACTGAATTTCCAGTGGCAAAGAAGACCAAGGTGAAAGCATGTGTCTAAACAAAAGAAGAGTTACAACTGAATGAGGCTTGTACTAATGTCAGCATTTAAGAGTTTGACTGAACTTATTTTAAGAGATGTACATAAAGTCTGATATGCTGTAGGACATTTACTGCAGTTAGCAATAGATAGATTGTTTAATAAAACATTAATGTTCGACACTCTAGAAGAGATTTTCAAAGGCACAAATTACAACAAGGCACCTAACTCCCATTAAAATTCTCTGGAGTTGGGACCTTAACTGCCTCTGGTGCTTCTGATAAATCTCTGTGTTCCTTTCTTAGATATTTAAGCAGATGGGTGTTAGGAATTTTCTGCTTATCCTATCACACTCTACTTTATAATTAAATTGGGAATGTTCATTCAACATTTTTTTTTCCTGCAGGATCTGGGACATTAAATTCATCCAAAAAGTAGGAAACTAGGTTTGATTTGGGAATTGATAGGGAAGCATTATGGTTCAGGTTTTCAGTGCCAGCTGGAGGATCTAGATATAAAAATAATGACTATTGCTGCACCAGGGGAATTCTCTCCTGACTTGATCTGGGGCTTCTAGAGTCCTTTTACACTACTCTCACCCCTTTACGTGGAATAGGGACTGGATCAGGGCTGTGAATCTCACTATGTGAATTCAGTCTTTTTTTTGTTTGCCAATATGTTAAAAGATTGGGATTTTTACAAATGTGTTACAGTGGTTGTGAACCTATTTCAACTAAGGATTGCTCATGGACATTTACTTGTTATATGTACTATTCATTATTTGTGCCATGTGGTATTTTCTCTTGGTTACATGACTGAACCATTTATAAATAGGAACAAAATCAAAGAAATTTAAAGATGGCTACATACATAAGAGCATAAGAATGGCCACACTGAGTCAGAACAGGGGTCCATCTAGCCAATTATCCTGTCTTCTGACAGAGGCTAATGCCAGATGCTTCAAAAGGAATGAACAGAACAGATAAATCATCAAGTGATCCATCCCTCTGTCATCCAGTCCCAGCATCTAGCAGTCAGAGGCCTATGGACACCAAGAGCATGGCGTTGCATCCTAGACCATCTTGGCTAATAGCTATTGATAGACCTGTTCTCCATGTACTTATCTAATTGGTTTTTTTTTTAAATTCAATTATACTTTTGGCCTTCACAACATTCCCTGGCAATGCGTTCCACAGGTTGACTGTGTGTTGTGTGAAAAAGTACTTCCTTGTCTTTGTTTTAAACCTGCTGTTTATTAATTTCATTGGCTGACCCCTGGTTCTTGTGTTACTTAAAGGGGTAAATAACACTTCCTTACTCACTTTCTCCACACCATTCATGATTTTATAGACCACTATCATACCTCCCCCCACCCCCGCCTTAGTCATCTCGTTTCTAAGCTCAATAGTCCCAGTCTTTTTAATCTCTCCTCATAGGGAAGCTGTTCTATACCCCAATCATGTTTGTTGCTCTTCTCTGTACCTTTTACATTTCTAATATATCCTTTTTGAGATGGGGTGACAAGTATTCAAGGTGTGGGTTTATCATGGATTAATATAGTGAGATGTTGATATTTTCTGTCTTATTATCTAGCTCCTAATGGTTCCTAACCTTCTGTTAGCGTTTTTGCCTGCCGCTATACATTGAGCAGATGTTTTCAGAAAATTATCCACAATGAATCCAATATATCTTTCTTGGATGGTAACAGCTAATTTAGACCCCCACCATTGTAATTCTTTGCAGTCTTTTTGGTTTTAACTATCTTGAGTAATTTTGTATCATCTGCAAACTTTGCCACCTCACTGTTTACCTTTTTTTCCAGATCATTTATGAATATATTGAATCATACTGGTCCCAGTATATATCCCTGGGGGGCCCTGCTGTTTACCTCTCTCCATTCTAAAAACTGACCATTTATTCCTACCCTTTGTTTTCTGTCTTTTAACCAGTTACTGATCAATGAGAGGACCTTCCCTCCTATCCCATGACTGCTTACTTTGCATAAGAGCCTTTGGTGAGAGACCTTATCAAAGTCTTTCTGAAAGTTCAAGTACACAATACTAACTGGATTACCCTTGTCCACGTGTTTGTTGACCCTCTCAAAGAATTCGAATAGCTTGGTGAGGCATTATTTCCCTTTTACAAAAGCCATATAGATGCTTCCCTCAACATCCTGTGTTCATCTGTGTCTGATAATTCTGACCTTTACTACCATTTCAACCTATTTGTCTGATGCTGAAGCTAGGCTTACCGGGCTGTAATTGCTGATATTGCCTCTGGAGCTTTTTTTAAAAATTGACGTCATTATAACTATCCTCCAATCAATTGTCTTAAGTGATGGGCTACATACCACAGTGTGTATGAACATTCAGCACAAACGCATTTACAAGAGTGTTTGTCAAACTTCTACTTTCTTCCAACATTCTTGTGAACAAAAAAACCCAAGTATAGGAACGTTCATAGAAAATAAGTGCTGTGAAGCCTATTAAAGCATATTAGAGGTTTATTTGACTGACTGACTGCTGGTTGTTACTGTTTTGTAGCACCTGTACAGCTCTGTCACTGTTGAAATGCCTTTTCTCCATAGAGAGATTTAGTGGTCAAACGATGAGCATCTTTTCCCAAACCAACATATGCCATTAGGGGTAAAATCAACATTAATTTACAATTTGTGCAACCCCTTTGTTTTCAGTGGGATTGCATGAGGTATAAGTCATCACATTTCTGGGCCTGATGGTGCACCCAGGTATGTAGCTGTAACTCCCATTGAAATAAACAGTAATTACACCATATAATTGAGAGCAGATTTGCCCCAGTTACTCTAAATCAGGACCCCAATCATTATTTTATTCATCTATTTATTTATTATTGTAGCACCTAGGAGCCCTAGTCATGACCTGGACCCCATTGTGCTAGTCATTGTACAATTGTGGAATAAAAAAAAATGTCCCTGTTCTAAAGAGCTCTACAACTTTTTGCATGCAAAATTTGTTTAGGGGCTTCTTTTCCTTCTAATTTATACCAGTCTAACTCCATTAACTTCAGTACAGTTACTATACATTGATTTACAGTGGGATAAGTGGAGAGAATCCAGTCCAATAAGTGATCTCAATGGCAATTAAGCACATAAAAGATCAAATGCTGAACTCCATTCATTTAAAAACAAATAGTATGTTTCAATTTAAAGCCAGGAAGATGAAACAATTAAAATCAAAAGTGATTTATTAAATATTTTATCTCATCCTTCTTGTGAGGTTATTCAGTTTTTAACCAATAACAATATGGGTAGATGTTTAAAAATTCATAGATTATAAAACCAGAATAAAACATTGTGATCATCTAGTCTAACGTCTTTTATAACACAGACCACAGTCCTTCCTTGAATTAATTCCTGTTCGAACTAGAGCATATCATTTAGAAAAAACCATCCAATCTTTATTTTAAAATGTCCAGTAATGAAGAATTCTCCACAACCCGTAGTAAGTTGTTCCAGTGGTTAATTACCCTCACTGGGTTTTTTTTTTTTTTTTGAAGTGTCTTATTTTGCATCTTAATTTGTCTAGCTTCATCTACCAACCATTGGATCTTGTTATAGCTTTGTTGGCTTGATAAAAGATTCCTCTATCAAATTATGTTCCACATCTAAGTAATTTTATTTTATAAGCAAGTCATCCCTTAACCCTCTCTTTGATAAGATAAATTGATGAAACTCCATGAATCTTTCACTATAAGGCATGTTTTCCATTTCTTTTATCCTTCTTGTGGCTCTTTTCTGAACCCGCTCCAATTTTCCAATATCCTTCTTAAAGTATGACTGGAACTAGACACTGTGTGCCAGAAGCCTTGTATCAGTGCCAGAGACAAAGGTATTACACCCTCTCAGCTACTTGATGGTCCCCTGTTTATATATTCAAGGATCACATTAGCCTTTGGGGCACAGTGTTGCACTGGTAGCTCATGTTCAGCTGATTATTTTCCCAACCTCCAAATCTATTCTGGACTTGGTGCTTTCCAGAATAGTCTCCAAAATAGCCTGAATTTTTTGTTCCTAGATGTATGACCTTACATTTTGTCATACTAAAACGCATATTGGGTGCTTGTGCCCAGCTTATCAAGCGGTCCAGATCACTTTGTATCAGTCACCTGCCCTCTTCATTATTTGCCACTCCCCCAATCTTTGTGTCATCTGCAAATTTTATCTATCACAATATCCACTTCATTTCTCTTTTTCTTTGTTTAAACAACAGCAACAAAAGGTAGGTTTCCATGGTACTGAAATATTTTCATTTCACCTTTTTTTGTTAGTCTGGTTTAAACAAATGGATCTCTTTCCTGTTTACATTTGTAATCTGTTCAAATAAACACCACCACATTTTTTAACATTGAATGTACTGTTAAATTCTATTTAGTGCTACTTCGGTGGCCACTATCTATATGCTTTTATTAACCAACCAACCAACAAACAAATGTTTCCTGCCTTTAACTAGCAAAAGAAAATTAAAATGTTGAAATAAGGAATTCATTGTTCATATGTTTCATGATTAAATCCTTTAATAACGTATTCATTCTTAAAGCATCTGTGCTTTTGTTTGAATGTATGTCAACACAGGATAAATGGTTATGAAATCTGTTTGAAAGGTGCTTACTTCTATTTAAAAGCACAGCTGGTTAGTAAGACCTCTTTACAATCCTGTAGATAGGATCATAAAAATATAGGGCTGGAAGGGACCTCGAGAAGACATTGAGTCCATCTCCTGCACTGAGGCAGGACCAAATATGTATAGCCATCCCTGACAGATATTTGTTTACTTATACTTAAAACCTGCCAGTGATGAGGATTCCACAACCTCCATTGGTAACTCCTATTCCAGAGCTTAACTATGTTTATAGCTGGAAAGGTTTTCTTACTATCTAATCTAAATCTCTCTAGCAGCAGATGAAGCTGATTACTTCTTATAGTACCTTCAGTGGACGTGAGGAACAATAGATCACCGTCCTCTTTATAACAACCTTTTACATATATGTGGACTGTTATCATGTCCTCCCTCAACTTCGCTTTTCTAGAATAAAGATGCACAATTCTTTCCACTTTTCCTCATAGATCATTTTTTCCAAACCTCTTATAATTTGTGTTACTGTCCTCTGGAGTCTCTCCATTTTGTGCACCTTTCTTAAAGTGTGGTGCCCAAAACTATACACTGTCCTCCAGCTGAGATCTCATCTGTGCCAAGTAGCAGAGCTGAACAATTATTTCCCGTGTATTACATATGACACTCCTGTTAATACACCCCAAAATGACATTTGCCTTTTTTACAATGGCATCACATTGTTGATTCATATTCAATTTGTTATCCATTATAACCCCCAGATCCTTTTCAGAAGTACTATTCCCTAGCCAGTTATCCCCTATTTTGTATTTCTGCAAATGATTTTTCCTTTCTAAGTTTAGTATTTTTTCATTGTCTTCATTAATTTAATCTTATTGATTTCAGACCAATTCTATGATTTGTCAAGGTTGTTTTGAATTCTAATCCAGTCCTCCAAAGTGCTTGGTGTCATTGGCTCTTCCAGCTTGGTGTCATCTGCAGATTTTATAGGCCTACTCTCCACTCTGTTATTCAAGTCATAAATGAAAATATTGAATAAGACTCTACTAGATATGTCCCTCCAGTTTGACAGCAAAACATTGATAACTATTCTTTGAGTAAGGTCTTTCAACAGTTGTGTACCCACTTGAGAGTAATTTTATTTAAACCACATCTTCCTAATTCATATATGAGAATGGCCTATATTACTCTGTCACTAAAATAAAAAGATATCATGTCTACTGCTTTGCCCTTCTTCACTAGTCCAGTAATCCTATCAAAGAAGAAAATCAGGTTGGCTTGGCTTGGTTTGTTCTTGACAGCTCTATACTGGCTATTACTTATCACTCTGTTATCCTTTAGATGCTTACAAATTGATTAATCAATTTGTTCCAGTATCTTTCCAGGTACCAAAGTTAGGCTGAATGGTTCACAATTTCTGTGGATCCTTTTTGTTCATCCTTTTAAGTTAGGCATCCATCCTTCATTTGTTCTTGAAGATAATCACTAATGGTTCAGAGATTGCTTCATCTAGTTCCTTAAATATCGTAGGGTGGATTTCATTAGGCCTTGCTGACTTGAATACCTCTAATTTATCTAAATATTCTTTTAACTGTTCTTTCCCTATCCTGGCTTGTGTCCCTTCCCCCTAGTTGTTAATATTAATTGTGTTAAAGCATATGGTCACAATTAACCATTTTAGTGAAGATTTAAGCAAAATAGATATTAAACAGCTCAGCTTTCCTGGATTCATCTATTATTAACTCTCCTTCCCCACTAAGTAGTGGATCTGCATTTTCCTTAATCCTTTTCTTGCTCCCAATGTATTTATAGAACCTCCTCTTCTTGCCTTTTATGTCCCTTGTTAATGTAACTCATGTTGTGGCTTAGCCTGACTGATTTTGTCCCCATATGCTTTTGCAATTCGTTTGTACTCATCCATAGCAATTTGTCCATGTTTCCACTTTTATGTCTGATTTTTTTTTAATTAAGTTAATTAAAGAGCTTGTGATGGAGCCACATTGGTCTCTTAATACTGCCAGTTCCCTAAGTTTGTTAAATCTGCTTTTTTGAAGTCCACTGTCCTTATTCCGCTGCTCTCATGTCTTCCTTTCCTTAAAATCATGAACTCTATCATGTCATGATCACTTTCACCCATTGTAACTTTACATTTGCAACCAATTCCTCCACAGAGCAGGGGTTAAAACTACGAGTGCCCAGAGAAGGAATCTCCCCTCACTCAGAATATAGCGTGGCAGTAGTTAATGAGCATATTTGGTAAGTTTTGGAAGGCAGTGTGGGAATCACCAGTACAGGCCAATCTACTTGTTTCAGTGTACCCTCAGTCCAGAACATCAGCCAGTCAAAGCTCAAATTGGGATTCAGAAACCTGTGCCCACCAACACTCATCTCTAGCCTGACGGGAGTGAGCTCCAGCCCATTTGCACTGTCCTCCAACAACCCCCACTGCTGCTGTGTTCCTATATAGGGAGAAGAAAAGGTGTTGGTCAAAAGGAAGTATCTAGAGAGTGTGGGTGGCATAGCTGAGCAGGGGAGGCAGTGTTCTGAGAGGAGTAGCTAAGCACTAGACCAGGGGTCGGCAACGTTTGGCACGCGGCTCGCCAGGGTAAGCACCCTGGCGGGCCGGGCCAGTTTTATTTACCTGCTGACATGGCAGGTTCGGCCGATCGCGGCCCCCACTGGCCGCGGTTCGCCGTCCCGGGCCAATGGGGGCGGCGGGAAGTGGCGCGGGCGAGCGATGTGCTGGCCGTGGCTTCTCGCCACCCCCATTGGCCCGGGACGGCGAACCACGGCCAGTGGGGGCCACGATCGGCCGAACCTGCCGCGTCAGCAGGTAAATAAAACTGGTCCGGCCCGCCAGGGTGCTTACCCTGGCGATCCGCATGCCAAACGTTGCCGACCCCTGCACTAGACAGTGTGCTTGGGAGGAAGCTGAGCAGGGCAAATATCTGGGGAAGGGTAGGGGACCAGTCAGGAGGTAGTGCCCATTGAAGAAAGGGACATCCAGGGAATTGAACAAGGGATAAGTATTGGGAGAGGGATAAGGGGATATTCCAGGGGAAGGATGAGATTATGTTGTTGGAGAAGTGCCCCATCTACCAATTTGAAGTAAAAAGGAGGAGGTTTCCCAATTTGTGTGTGAATTTTTTGTAAATTTCAGGTTCAGTTTTCTGAAATTCACACACATGAAAAGAGTGATTCCTCTGAAGATCAAAGTTCAGAAAATGAAACCAAAAAGAAATGTGAATTTAAAACCATAAATGCTTCATGATTTTCAAGCCACTCATGATTTATTTTTCTTTTTATGGTCTGATAATTTTTTGAATTCATAGGATTGGTGAAGTTTACACTTTAAGGCTGCTTAAAAATGTTTAGTTTCTTGTATTAAAAGTAAATATGTGTATACACTAATTTACTATGTGGTATTTTCTTTTTGAATGTTCTTGGGATATATTAATAAGATCTACATTCAGAATTTGAACACAGTGACTGAATCTGACAATGTGCAGTGCTTTCTGAAAAGTCCTGAAAAGGCAGAATTGTGGTCTGTACTTAAACAAAGGAGTTACGCTGCAGGAAGGTCAATAGTAACTGTACATAACTTGCCCCAATATACTTTTTACATTAGCTCCCAGAAATCAAACATCTATGGGTAAAACTCTGCCATGGAATTTGATATTAGAAACAAAGTGGGCTGAATCTTTTGGCTTAAAAAAAATGAAATAGGACCTGTGACCTTCAAAAGCCATTCAAATGTCAGCATCATACCCTCAATGACTAAGTTAAAATCAGCCAAACAAAATATGATCTTTTATATATTCTTTTTTATATGTACCAAACTGAGAGGTGAAATTTAGGTTTGAGCTACTACATTGATTTTTTTTTTTTTTTTTTTTTTTTTACAACAAAACAGGCGAGTTGTCATTACCCTTTCTTTAAATGACCTCTCAACTTTTTATTTGATAAGGCATAAATTTTTGTCACTCTATGTTGTTTTTCAAGTAAGGGGAGAATGTATTTCTGCTTGAACAAACCATAAAATACTGTAATTGTGCTAAGGGGGAAAAAATCACTGTGCAAGAAAAGGAGCAGAGAAAGCAAAATTGGACTTGTTTATAAGCAATTCTATGTACTGGTCGCAGGCTGTCCTATTTTTAGTCCTGTAGAATTTTAAATTAACATGATCATTTTCAAACATTTTCAAAAAGTATGCTTGTGTTTTTGTGTGCCCTGCTCTGACTTTCATGCAGACAAACTCCTTGGTATATGTGCATGAAAAATAACTATAGGCATGTTAAAACCAGTGTTTGCAAATATATAAATCAGAGGGGGAGGAATCAAAGTCCCTCACTCAGTTTAGTGCATATACCTTAAACAATTCACACACATGCCTTTTGTTTTTTATAGTGTAAACACTGTAAAGGTCCAGGCTGTAGTGACACCATTGAAGATAATAGGTGTTTGTCCTCATTAATCAGTTAATTAGACATGTGAAATCTAATCATAAAACAGAATGTTCATGGTCAGCCCCTCCTCCTTTTGCTCTTCTCCCATTGGGTTCCCAAGTTATTTCCTTCGCCTTGGACACGAATTTGCTGATACCTTAGGTTGGTGCACCATGTCCCATACTAAGGAGTTGACAGTCTCACTCACTCTTTGTTCTTTATGAAGGACCCTATAAATACTTCTAGATATGTTCTTTTCTGATGTATTCTGTTTTGCATCCAAACTTTTTATTTATCAAATAGTCTTTCATGCTTTGTCTAACTTTAGGATCACCGGGGTGGCTCTATGGTTTTTGCTGCCCCAAGCACAGCAGTCGGGCGGTTTTCGGCGGCACGCCAGCGGGCGGTCCGCTGGTCACGCGGATTCGGCGGCATGCCTGCGGGAGGTCTGCTGGTGCTGCACCTTCAGCGTGCCCGCCGCCGAATTGCCGCCGAAGCCGTGGGACCGGCGGACCTCCCGCAGGCATGCCGCCAAAGGTAGCCTGACTGCCACCCTCACAGCGACCGGCGGGCCGCCCCCCACGGCTTGCCACCCCAGGCACACGCTTGCTGCGCTGGTGCCTGGACCCGCCCCTGAGGATCACACCACTAGAACAGTAACCGCTTCTTTATAGAACAGCAATCTGGCAATCCATCCATACTGTCACCAAACACTACTGCCTGAATCTAACCAGCTCAGCTGATGTGGCATTTGGATGACAAGTTTTGAGGACGATCCTCAGGGCTGCCCTTAGGGAAAGATTCCTCAACCCAGAGTATGCTTCATATTTTTTCTTCACAGTCCTACCTTCCTTCATTTCTGCCTTTTCATCATCTAGAGTTAATGGTACATGTTTTCATTCCTGGTAGCCATACCATAAGGAAACAATAAGTGAAATCTTGGCCCCATTTAAGTCAATGGCAAAATTGCCATTAACTTAATTGGAGCCAGGATTTCACAAAATATATTTTTCTTTTTTCATAGTTGTTTTCCAAGGTCTGGTAACACTATGGAAGTCACCTTCCCAGCTCACTCTTCTCCTGGTGTAGGACTTGGTTGCGGCAGTTTAATACAAAAAAGCTTAAATATTTATTTACAGCTTTAGAAGTTCTCTGCTAGGTAGTCTTTTGGGAGTAGAGAAAAGGACAAATATTTTGGTATTAAATCTGTCTCCCAAGTAGAAGCTGTCTGGTAATAGATGAAGAGGAATGTCCCTCATCTGTAGTGATGTTAGCACAGAAAACAATGAGCAGGTGAGGGAAAAAATCTTTTTACATTTGATTTTCTGTCTGTCTGTATTTATAGATTTCAACTATGCTCAATACCATGGAGATTCTTATCTGGAATTTCAAGGTTTGCAGTTGAAACCACAAAACAACATCCATCTAGAATTTCAGACCTATAGCTGCCAAGGACTCCTTCTGTACATTGAACAGAGCCCAGCAACAATGGGACATTTCTTTATTCAACTCTTCATCAAACATGGTACCTTACAGGTAGAGTATCATTTTTTTTATTTAGAAAAAATAAAACATTTTGGGCTTTTGTAATAACTAATGGTTTATTCAGCTTCCAGCTGTATGATTAGCATCTTGGGGATTTCCCAGTATTTCAAGTGAAATAGTTGCTTAAATTGTGATTTTTCAGAATTCTGCTGACTGTGATCATCATGACAGATGAGACTAATATTAATGTTGATAGAAAACGAAAATGATATGGAAATCATAGTAAAATTCTCCCTCACAAAATGCACACATTAATAGGTAAAATAGGCAGAATAATTTGAATCTATTTCAGAACTGGTGGAGTTCAAGGTGTTTGTCTTTCACCTAAAAAGCCATGGAAGTATTTTTATATAGAGACAAGGAGAAAAAATAGATGTATCCTCTTGGACCTATTGAAATGAAGGCACTAACCTTACCTTTTGTATGTGGGACCACATTTTGCACCTTGTGCAACCTCATTCAAGTGATTAGTATTGCATGGGGAATGAATAATTGAAGTTGTTTTATTGACTTTAGAGAAGAACTTGCAAATAGAGAAAACCACTCATTCACTTGTAGTCCTGATCAGGACCTGTTCACTTAAGCTTGAGATACTCATGCAAAATTCCACTGTATCATATCAAACTAGTTAATGTTTGGCATATCAGGACAAAATAAATATGATTACATTTATTTATAAATTTGAAATACTGAAGTACAATTTACAAGTCATGTGTACTTACAGGCACCATGTGGGGGAGGGATGGGGGAACTAGGAAAGAAACTGTCCTAGCAGTGCAATCTCTGCCTTGGGGTTTGGATGGAATTATCTCCCAAGGAAAGCCTGGAACAATCTGCTGTTGTAGTATGTGTTTAGTCCATGTGCCCTGGGTGGGCCGCGTGCTGAAGGTTACTGATCCCTGGGATAGGGAAAATGGGGGCCCAGCAGCTCCCCTGTTAAGCAGGCCCATCAAACTCTCACCCTGACAAGCCAGTACACTGCAGTACAATTTATTCTTTTCAAAATATTCAGTAATGTTTTGTCAAGATTGTTTTAGAAAAGAGTCTGGTAAGCACAATTATAAGATATTTTAGAATATTTAGTGCCCTAGAATATTTTAGAATTCTAGTGCCCTTTAACCTCCTGGACATCTCTCATTACTATCATAAATTTCTATGCATAAGTTACCCTAATTGTACTGCTCTGAGGGGACTCTTGAATATTAGGAATAGATGTAAAAACAAAGCTGTCCTTGAATATAGAGGCTAGTTTGAATTAAATACCCAGCCACATACAAGAGAAGATTTTAACAAGTACACAAACCATGAAATCAAGTGCTGGTTCACATTAGCTTAGGAAAGTGCATGGTGCTCCTAAATGTTCCAGCTCACATACTACTGTGCAAGTCTGAAAGTAAGAAGGGGCTACAGACTTTCAAGTAAAGATCATCTGCAGCCAATATTAACTTCAGATGGAATTGTGGGCGGTTAGTTCCTCTGAAAATCAGGACCATAAACTATGTGTGAAAATACAATATACAGAGATTAAAAAATGCACATAGACTTGGAAGAACTATATAATAGTTTTTAATGCAGCAGTTAGATTTCTTGATCTAGGCCTCTAAACATAATGTGAATTTTTCTGGATGCACAGAGTCTTCTTTTAGTTTTTATTTAAACATTTACCACTTTCAATTCCAAGTTTCCAAATATGTAATTATGATAAATTGTGTAACATGTTTTCCTTTGTAGTACCAATTTGTATGTGATGGGGCAGCAGAAGTTAGAAGCATCAATACTACTATTAGAGTGGATGATGGACACAAGTATAGAGTTCACATTAGGTAAGTTTTATTTTTCAAACCACAGTGTTCATAATTGACTGACTGAAAGGTCAACTGAATTGTCCAGCATATCAGTTTCAATGTATTGTGCATCTTGTTACTTATTAATTATATCTACGTACGTACTGGTAAATCAACGTTATTGTATTTAGACGTTAAGTTTTTGGGGACAGAGACTGTCTTTTTTTGTTCTGTGTTTGTAAAGCGCCTAGCACAATCAGGTCCTGATCCATGACCTGGGGTACCAGGTGCTATGATTTAATAATAATAATAAATACATTATTAATTATTTGCAAAAAAAGAATTAAAATATAGTATCATTAAATGGCCCCCATAGTCCCTCTCTGAGATTCCAAGGATGTACTCATAGGAAATAATTTTTCTTTTTTCTCTAAGTCCTTTTATCAACAACTTATTTGGTCAAACATAAACATTCTAAAAAGAAAATACTACTACTCCTGGCTCAATGTCCAGCAAAACATGTTGCATCATATTCCAGACAACACAGGTGTGAGATTTCCATATGTGTCAGGGTATTAGCAGGCAGAAGAAATAACATGACTCCTCTCCTTTTTCCTGTGCTTTACTAACTTGATAATCACAGCAGCATGCTATAGGTGTGGAGGAGATGAATAATTGCATCTGAAGGATAGGAGTAGAAAGAGAATGAGATGGAATGGTTGTTTTTCCATGCCCTCTGACCCCAA
The DNA here is from genome assembly GCF_002925995.2 of Terrapene triunguis. NCBI lineage: Eukaryota > Metazoa > Chordata > Testudines > Emydidae > Terrapene > Terrapene triunguis. The sequence continues at coordinate 36,985,064 of NW_020664393.1, forward strand.
ATGACGCTTAATTTCCTTTTATAGTATTGTAATGGCAATAGCAGTAATGAAATGCATATTTAATTACTGATGTAAATAATCAGTATAAAACTGACCTTGGAAAAGGTTAAGCCCAAGAACCCCAGGATGGCTGTCTAAAGCAATCTTACGTGAACATTCATTTGGGAAACTGTGCAAGTAAAACAGTCTTTGGGAACTACCACCAAGGTTGATTATATTTAATGTCCACAAGTTGGCAGAGAGCAAGGGTAAGAGAGGAACTGTTTCTTGTCAACAGGGGGACTTACCTAAGGTGGCTGCAAACAGAATTGTCTGTGTATAGCTTTGGCCACTTTTGTTCAAGATAAACAGGACTTGCACTTTTTGAATATAAATAAATTATATTAGAAGGCCCCCAGAGTCTGTGTCATCAGTGGAGAACTGACCCTCTGCAAATCCTCCAATCTGCTACCACTCAGCAAAGGGGCAACAATAACATTTACTTGGTTTTACTATACAGCGCTACAAAAATACATAATGCTAAATAAAGCATCAGTTCTATTACAGTCACTAACAAAAATTCCCAGCAACTCAATAGACACAAGATAAAAACATTAACCCCAGTATTTTAAATTTCAGAGCAGGCTTTAGCTATGTCAGTGGGGCAGTGTAAACATCAGGAAGTCCCATTAAAGAATTTTCTCTCTGCTGCTGAATTTTGTTACTGCTGTGGAAATGCAGCAAAAGAGACATTTATGCTTAATTTTCAAGTACATTCCAGCTGTGAATATATTTGTTTCTCTTTCACACAAGGCACATGCCTAAATTTTCCACGCTTCAGGATGCATCCACCCTATTTTATGTGCATTGTAGTCATGGAGGTTTTTATTTATAAGAATGGCAACATATATATTGATTGATACGTCCCAAATTTAATTTATAATTAAAGATTGGGAGATTAGGCTGAAAACAAGTAATTGGAGATTCCAGGACTGAAGCAATCTGAAGCAGTCAGTGCATGGAGTTTAAGGGTTCACCCCCATCCCCAGTCTGTGGGCAGTCACGGAAGCTGGAACGTGGAATAGTCAGGATGTAGGAAGCCTTTCCCATGACTCCTCTATGTCTGTTGCCAACTACCTCTACACTGGGGACAGTCACTGGAGAAGACATAAAGTCACCATTATGCTTTTTGAGTCAGCTGAAAGGACTTGTCAGACAACCATAAATCAGATCCTATGTGGGCCTGCATAGTTACATATACCTCTACAAAATGGGAGTATAAACTTCCATTCTTCTTCAAGTAGCATCCCTATGGATACACCACTTCAGGACTTGAGCACACCTGAGCACTCTTGATCATAGATTTTCATCAGCAGTGTCCTCTTGTCTGTGCCTGAACCTTAGACATCCTTGTGCTCCCGTACAAGGGTCTATGGGAAATGGGGTGAGGGGGCAGACCTGCTGCCACTCCAGTTCCTTCTCAACTGCCTGTGTCTAGAGAAGGAGTGTCGCAGTGACCATTACCTACCCATGCGGCTTGCTACCTTTCTCGCTTATTAGTATTTTTTAGTAATTTCTGTTAGTTTATTTATTTTTCAGTTATTTAGCACAGTTTTTGCTTGGAGTTGGGGTGGCCCCACTTCTCTTCCTTCATTTGCTCAATCTGGATGCCTCCCCCCAGCTCCCCTCAGGTCTTGATCCATGGCCTTGAGTAACAAGTTATAACCAAAACCCCAGGCTTCAAATCCTGCCAGACATCTTTTTTCCCTGCAGAGACATACACTCAAGCTGCCTTTGCAGCTTGGGAGAGACTCATATCCTCTCCAAATATCAAATCTGTTTAGGATTTTAAAATAAATCTAAAAAATTGAGGGAAGACAGGCTACAACACTTGTCAATGGAGCATTCCCTGAGACTCGCAGGGTCAGAGTCACCCCCTGTACATCAAATTCAGCTGTTTGGAGAGCCCCAACGACCGTCACTGCTGCTGCAACAAGAAAAGAGCTTGTGGGCCCCTCAAACCTTCCCACGCCATCAAAAAAGAAGAAATCTAGAAGAGGATAAGTCTTGATCTCAGGAAACCTCACCTCAGGATATTGCTGAGGCCCCTGTCTCTTCTGGTACCACCACCTCAGCACCGACTTGAAAAAACACAGAGATGACCCGTGCCTGCTGATAGTGGGGGGAAACAACTCTGGAACAGCTTGAGTCATGACCCCCCCAGGCAGCCTCGACTACCAGTGGGAGTTGAACAACAAAGTATTCTGAAGGATATGTCTTACCTGCGCTCTTCCTAAGATAGATCTCTTCACAACACCATCCAATGTGAAATGCAGATGATTCTATTTGAGTGATGGACATGGCAGCAACAGAAGATTCCCTAGTCATGCCTTGGCCTTACATATTGTTATAAATTTATCCGCCGATGCCTTTGCTGCTCAAGGTACTAAACAAGTTGAAACAGGAGAAATTAGTAGCCGTATTTATAGCACCATTGCAGTTGAGACAGATGTGGTTCCCAAAGCTGGTCTGCATGTCTAAGCAATGTCATCTCCACCTTCCCCTGACAGCAGATATCCTCTCTTAGGAGATGAGATTTGTGATGCACCTCACCTCTTGGTGCTTCACCTCAAAGCCTAGCTACTATGGTTTAGAACAGAGGTACAAGCAGTACTGCTTAATAGTAGAAAATCAGCTACAAGGAAAACTTATGTACAGAAGTGGAAACATTTCCAAGCTTGAGGTAATCACCGATCTATACCTCTTCTTGAATCCTGTCTGACACACATTCTCAATTACCTTCTAAATTTAAAACCACAGGATTATCACTGAGCTCAATTAAGGTTCACCAGGCTGTCATGTCCCTTCCCAGACATCAAAGGGTTTTCAGTCATCACTCACTTGACAATGATGAAGTTTATGAAAGGCCTGTTCAACATTTTTCTCCTGTCAATGAACCTACTCCACAATGAGACCTCAACTTAGTCCTTAATGTGCTGAGAGAACTCCCATTTGAATCTATGGGGAACTCCTCCCTCCTTCATTTGTCCTGTAAGACCTCATTCCTCATAGTTATCACCTCAGCCAGGAAGGTAGGAGAGTTAGGAGCCCTGATGGCTGAACCAGGACATGGTGTTCTGTCACAACAAGGTGACACTGCATCCACACCCTCGTTTTTACCTAAAGTTTCTTCAGAATTCTACATTAATCAAGATATTCATCTGCAGGTGTTTTACCCCAGCCTCACTCTTCAAGAGAAGAAATGAGTTTCCAAGAAGAACTCTTGTCTTTTACCTTGACAGGACTAAGTCATTTAGCACTTCTCCTAGGATTTTTATCTCAATCGTAGAACAAATGAAAGGCCATTTGATCTCCACCTGAAGACTGTCTAATTGTTTCAGGATACATTTTAACCTGTTATCAAGCTTCAGATACTCATCCCCCTCCTAAGGTGATTGCCTACTTCACCAGGGCTCAGCCTACCTCTGTGGCCCTGCTGAAAAACATACCTATCTCAGACATCTGCAGAGTAGCCACCTGGTCTTTACACATTTTCCCAGCACTACACTATTGTGCCAGCCAGGGCCGGTGCAAGGATATTTTACGCCCTAGGCGAAACTTCCACCTCATCCCCCCCCCCCCCCAAAAAATCACATACATTATACACAATACACGGTCACAGAGTAACATGTTATAATTTAGAATTTGTTTCCGTGCTTTAAGTTTAGCAAATTTAGAAACAAGTTCCTCCAAGTCAATGCTGTGAGCAATGTCATGTTCTATTGACAAGATAGATAGCCCAACAAGTCTTTGTTGCAACATTGATGTTCGCATGTATGTTTTTATCAACTTGAGCTTCGAGAAGCTTCGCTCACCACTGGCCACAGAAACTGGGAAAGTCAAGAGGATGCGAAGAGCAATAACTGTGTTATGGACACTATCTGTCGGCTTATTTTCCCATATGAAGTTCAATACATCTTGCGGTGATGAACTCCTTTGGACTCATCTTGCAATAGCTTGCAATTCACTGCACAAGTCAAAGGCATCAATATCTTTGGATTCACCATGTTGCAAAACTTTCTCCAGATTCAAGCAATGTTCCATAATTTGCTTTGATGTTTTATTTTGCAAACTGTAAACATCATATATGAAGCCAAATACTGAACTAATTTGCTGCATCAATGTGAATCTTTCTTCAACCGAATGTATTGCGGTGTCAATGACTGCAAAGTAAAAGTTCACTTTGAATTTTTCTTTCGGATTATAACTGCTTCCTCTTCTTTCTAATACGGATTGGATCTGGTTCAAAAAGTGCCGGTACATCCAACTCCTCCACAAGTTCACCTGCATCTACCAATGTTTTCTCAAAGGCTGCATCACTTCTGTGGCCCACAAGAAACTTCTTGGTTTCTCCAAGTTGATTAATGGCATCACATATGTCGAATTCTTTTGCCTGAAGTTGTTTGCTAGTCATGTTGATCTCAAACAATATGTCATACCACAAAACAAGAGAAACAAGAAACTTGAAACTAGAAATGGATTTTGTAAGAGCCTTTGCATCAACTCGTGACATATTGCCAGATGATCCTGTTAGAGTAGTGTCTTCATAGATGTCTACCAGGGCATCATAGATGTCACCAAGCTGATAGCGAAGAAGTTTCAAGGCATCGATTCGACTTTCCCATCTTGTTTCACTCAATGGTTTAACTGTGAGATTAGATACGTGGCGTGTTAGAACTTCCCAGCAATGTGTAGAAGCTGAGAAATACACATACACACGTTGAACTAAATCAAAGAAGGCGGTTGCCTCCAAGCAACACTTTGCAACATCATTAACAACCAAATTCAATGAATGTGCACTGCAAGGAACGAAAAAGGCTCATGGATTAATATCCAAAATTCTTCGCTGGACACCATTTTCTTTCCCTTTCATATTGCTCCCATTGTCGTAGCCTTGACCACGCAAGTTTTCTGTAGGCAGTGACATCTCTTCTAACTGGTGAAAAATAGTTTCTGTCATTCCAGCTCCAGTTGTCTCGGTAAGCAACACAAATCCCAATTAGTGTTCTTTTATGCATACTGATTGTCTCATTCTCGGTCTCTGAAGTAGGCCTATCCAAAAACCGAATGATTATGGTCATTTGTTCAACGTGGCCTGCATCTGGTGTACAATCTAGAATGATCTAAAAGTATTTTGCAGCACAAGCAGATGCTAGGATTTTTTGTTTGATGGCATTGGATAGAAGCTGAATAAGCTCATTCTGTATGTCTTTCCCTAGGTAATGTACATGCATCTCCTGGTCCTTAATCCTGCGAAGATGCTCATCCATAAGCAGGTCAAACAAAGCTAGATATTTGACAAATTTGAGGAAGTTCCCATTACCAGAAGGGTGCAGTTTTTCATGTGTTCCCCGAAAGGCCAGGTTTTGCACACCAAGAACTCTGACCAAAGCAATCAGACATTTTAGTATTTGCTGCCAATATTTTTCTTCTTGCTTAATCAAGCGCAAATGTTCTTCATCAATTGTTCTCTTGTATTTCAATCGCAGTTCAAGTTCCTTCCATGTTTGAACATTCGTCAAATGTTCACTGCTTTTCTCGTGCTGTGAAAGAATTGCAGACATGTTTTTCCAATCCCTTGAGCCTTTTTCAGAAAGAGATGATATGCCAATAGTACTACTGCCAAACAACTTGCAGCAGAAGCAAAAGACAGAATCACTTGATGTGGAATACTGCAGCCACTGACGGTGCATTTCTTCTCCATTAACAAGTCTACGTTTGTAATGAATTGTCGAGAATTTTCTTAGTTTACTATCTTTGGGAAAATCGAACTGCTGAACTTGTTCTGGCCCATGTTCCACCAGAACTTGTCGGACTTGGTCATCGCATTTGGCCCAAGTAGCAGGATCACTAAAGCTCAAATTCAAACGAGTGACATTTTCGCTTTCACAGTCTTCCAAGTTTTGATCCTCGCATGTCTCATTTGATTCGTCTTCAATATTCAGATTATGTTCTTCAAACTCTTCTTCAACTTGTGAAACTCCCATCCCCACCTCCATCTCTGCTTGATCCTTTGGCATTGAACTACCTTCATCTCTGGATGGAGATATTTCAGAAACGAACCTTCTTGCTTGCTTTCTTCTTTTTGCTTATCAGCCTTCCGCTTACGAAATTGTGCCCCAGACCTTTTTTTTTTATCTGCCATGAGGCTGCATCAACTGAAAACGAAAAAAAAAAAAATTATTCCTATTAGTTCTTTTTCTTGTTCACTATTAAAAATAAAGGATAGAGAATACATGTCACTTACTATAATTCACTATTTGAATTCAACTGTTTGACATAAATATTGATTAAGAGATCAAGATGACTTTCCCTTAAAATTAAGCAATGTTGATTGTAATCAGAAATACACCCTTTTTAGTCACGTATACTTCCTTCCTTCATATCAAAATCTGACTGGGAGTGCTGCGGAACCTATTCTGTCCAACCAGCCATGCACCTCCAAATGATTAAAAACATCAAATGGTACAAACTCAATTTGAATGAAAAGTTCCATTTTCTAACTAAATAGGTCACACACCCTCAAATGGTTGCCAAGTGCTCTCTGTGGTGGTATGCTCATGTGCTCTAAATGCCTACTAACTTCCCTGTGAGAATAATCTTTGACTTTCATCCAATGAAAGCAGGATGGAAACCACCCCCCCCCCCAGAAGACCTAAGACATGATGGCTGGATGACATAAACAGACACCTGTCCCTCACAGGCACTACCTCATAACATGGCAATTTTGCTCAGGACAGAACATCATAGAGGAATATTATGCATTCAGTGGTCTCTACACTGGCCAAGCAACAGCATGACAACTAACTTAACCAGTCCATCCAACTTTTTTGACTGCTTCTTGGGCACTGGTGAGGGGTAGCGGTGCCAGACGGAGCCCGGTGACAGGGGTGCACTACAAGTCTACAAACCGAGGCAAGGTGGTGGGCCTAGAGTCCTGCTGAGACTGCTGTCCTGCGCCAAGTGGAGCGCAGCCTCCATGAGGAGAGAACTCAAACAAATATCACGCACCTTCTGCGTGATTCCCCCAAGCACTTCTTCAGGCAGCTGCTATGGGGGTCACTCACAGGCTTAGCCCTGCCTGTTGCAGGCATAACACAGCAGCAGGGCTTAAAACTCAGACAAGGCCACCCAGAGGATTCAGGGGGCCTGGGGCAAAGCAATTTCGGGGGCCCCTTCCATAAAAAAAAGTTGCGATACTATAGTAACTTGTATTTGGAAATGTAAAAAAATAACTAGTGAAATACATTCAAAAATTAATTTGTAATAATTTGAAAATACACTAAATACATTATTTAAAAACATTAAACGCTGTAATGGTATGTATACATTTGCAATTACATAATGGGCTGTTGCTGGGTGATGGTGATGGTTGGTACCAATGGGCTGTCGCTGCCTGGGGGTGGTGCTGCTGTTGCCCAGGGCTGGGTGGGGAGCTGGGCTCTGGGTTTGGGGGTGCCCGGCTCACAGGGGCTGGACTCAGGGATGTGGGGAGATGGGATCAGGGGGGTGTCCGGCTCAGAGGGGCTGGGCTCGGAGCTGGGGGTCAGGGCTGTGTGGGGGATGGGGTCGGGGGGGTTCCCGGTCCCGGCCCCTTACCATGCCGCTTACCCCCTCTCCCAGGAGCCTCCAACATACTCGTGGGGCAGAGGGAGCCTCCGACATACTCGTGGGGGCCCCTGCGGGGCCTGGGGTAAATTGCCCCACTTGCCCCCCCCCCCCCCCGGGCAGCCCTGAACTCAGATACCGGGCATGACAGAGGCTGGAGCAGGGAGAGGGGGGCACTGGGGCAGCTCAGCTCTGCAGGCTGCCATCCTCTCCAGCCACCCACGCACAAGGGGAGCAGGAGCAGGAGCAGGGACCAGCCAAGGACCAAGGGGGCAGGAGCACAGGCGCCTGAGGCCGAGCTGTGTGGGGAAGCGCTTACCTTGCCCAACGCAGGGGCGTTGGGGTTCTCTTTCTTCCTCCGCGCCACCAGACCGGCGCCTGAGGCTCTTTTCTTCTCCGTGCCCCCCCACTGGGGCTGACCGTAGAGGCTGAGCCAGGAGGCAGCCAGCCGCCCCTTTCCTCCAGAAGCCCTGCTGAGTCGCGCCCGTCGCCGTCACTGGTCTCGTGCCACGTGCCATACGCAGAGCTGCGGAGCTCTGCCCAGCTGCTGGCGCCCCCGCCGTCCATGAGAAGAATGGCATGGGATGGAGCGGCTGCTGCGCTGGGAGGGAGAGGGAGTCTGAGCCACCGGCGGGCAGCCCAGGGGTTCCCCTGGGTCAGCGCGCTGCCGGCAGCCAAGGGGTTCCCCTTTTGTTTGGGGGGTGGGGGTAAGTGTTTTTTAATATATACTTGCTGCTATGTGTCAGAAGTCAAGGTTGTGTACCTTGGACTTGCAGCAGAAGGTAGCGACATTTGTGATGGTTCTTAATTTAGTAATTTAGTATCATCTGTGAACTTTGCCACCTCACTGCTTTCCCCTTTTCCAGATCATTTATAAATATGATGAACAGGACTGGTCCCAGTGCAGGTCCAGGGGGGACCCTGCTGTTTACCTATTTCCATTTTGACAATTGACTGTTTATTCTTATCCTTTATTTACTATCTTTTAACCAGTTACCGATTCATGAAAGGATATTCCCTCTTATCCCATGACTGTCTACTTTGCTTAAGAGCCTTTGATGAGGGATCTTGTCAAAGGCTTTCTGAAAATCCAGGTACACTATATCCACTGGATCACTCTTGTCCACATGCTTCTTGACCCCCTCAAAGAATTCTAATGGATTGGCAAGGCATTATTTCTCTTTACAAAAGCCATGTTGACTGTTCCCCAACATATTGTGTTTATCCATGAGTCTGATAACTTTGTTCTTTATTATAGTTTTGACCAATTTGCCTGGTATTGAATTTAGGCTTCATATCTGAAGACTTTTTGAAAAAATCAGTGTTACATTAGCTATCCGCCAGTCATTTAAGCGCTAGGTTACATACCACAGTGAGTAGTTCTTCAATTTCATATTTGAGTTCCTTCAGAACATTTGGATGACAATTATCTCATCCTGGTGACTTATTACTGTTTAATTTATCTATTTGTTCTAAAACCTATATAGACACCTCAACTTGGGACGGTTCTTCAGATTTGTCACATAAAAGAATGGCTCAGGTGTGGTAATCTCCCTCATGTCCTCTGCAGTGAAAACTGATGCAAAGAATTTATTTAGATTTTCCACAAGCAAGGCAGGGACAGCCACACAAAGGCTGTGCATCCTCCACTCCTTCCCTGTCAGCATGGTTCCAGTACACCACATTGACAGGGCTACCCCAGGGCCTTCCTTTATAATCAAGGATTGATGTTTTATCTTTCTATGGAGAATTCCAGGGAACTATTCATGGGTATCATACACATCTTCCTCAGCCTACCTACTCTCCATCCTCTCCCTTTGGAGATCCCTGGACCAACAGATACCCCCCCCCCCCCGAGAAGTCCAAAGGACTGGAAGGAGGAAATGATACTTCAAAGATAGTTGAATCCCCTTTCCACATTAGAGAGGGAGATCAATATTTGGAAGGTCTTTCTTCCGCACACAGAACGGCAAACCACGGCCACTGGGAGGGGCTGTCCTGCGGACAGTCAACGTCAGCAAAATGTCTCATGGCCCACAATCAGATTACCCTGGGGGGAGGGGGGGCAGAGGTTTCCCACCACTGGTCTACTACTTTATAGCCCTTTTTCCTGAGGGGGCTAAGACACTGGAATGTGCACCTCCACAGTTTAAAATAGCCTGTATATGTTAGACTTCAGGGCATGCTACTGAGATGTCTTTTCCCCCAGGCTTTCTGGGAGGGAAGGGAAGTTGATTGATGGAGTGGGAGTCTTTCTCCCTTTTGGTTTGGGGAAACTGCTGTGCTTGCTTTCATTGTTTATGTTCATTTGCATTTTTCATGAAGTCAAAGGAGTTTTGAGCCTTTGAATGGGTGATTTCTAATACAACAGGCTGGCAGGGAAAATACTCAACTATCGCTTGTTTCAAGCTTGATGTGGACACAGTACCCTCCACCTACTGGATGTGCTTAATGGGTCCATCTCCTAGAGAACCGATTAAAGCCTTATGATACTTAATGGCAGTGGCTGCTGCTGCTGAATTAGAACAGTAATTCCAATTAGTTGGAAAACTTCAGGTAATTAAGTAATGCATAACATTTATATAACGCTGTACATATTAAAAGCGCCATCCTCTTGCTGTTTGCTCTTCTAACATTTTCAGCTCCTCTTTAGATGGTATGCACACAGTGAGAAGTATGTAGAGTGCTTGTCTGGCTATGCCGAAAGAATGACAGGAGATATTAGGTATGGGTTTAATCAGGCCGCAACTTTATTATTAGACAGATGTCTGGGACTAACCCGGTGGATAAAATATGGCAGTACAGGTGCAAAATTTATGTCCCTCCAGCAGATTCACTACCGGGATGTTACCAATTCCAGCCAATTATTTTTTTTTTGGGGGTGGGGCTTCAACAGCTCCCCCCCTATTTATCCAGGTCCCTCCAGCAATTCCCTTCCTGGGACTTTACCGCCCATGCCCAGTTAAGGTGGGGACTCCTATAATTGGTACAGCAGGGACCCAACCCCCCCAACTGCCCCCGGCTTGCTCAATTACCAAGCACCTCTCCTTAATTCCTTTTTCAAGCCATTTTTTCATTCTCTTGTGGCTTAATTTATGGAGTACCTGCACTGAACATCCGCCAAAAGGTGGTGCCAGCCATTAGCTTGGCTGCCTCCTCCCCACACCCAGCCGGGTTCCCAGACATCTCCAAAAGGCCTTTTGCCTAGCCGCCCTACTGGGGATAAAGGACCCATTGCCCATGTGTAATCGTTGAGGGGCACCAGCAGCTGCATTGTCCTTGACCCGGTACTGTAACAACCGCCCTCCAAGGAGGGCCGCATAGGCGACCCCTTCCCTGGATCCTTGAGTTGAAAAGACTCCTTAAAAGAAAACTAAATAAACAACTTGTAAGGTGGACCAAAAATCTCCATTCCGCCAACCACATCACATTCCGAGGTTTCAGATAGCCCGCGGCGTGTGCTGGGGTCCACTGCTAGCCGCTGTTGCAAGCTCACGAAATCTGTGGAACTGGAAACAAGGTAAGGCATCTGCCAGGCCATTATCCATGCCCGGCAGGTGGTTGGAAGAAAAATCAGATGTTTTAAGCATTGTAGAACAAATGCCCTTACCAACTTCATAACCATGTGGGATCTGCCAGAAGCGCACAACCCCGTTTTCCGTCCAGGTGGCGGGACATTTTGTGCACACCGTTTGCCTTGATAAAACACCCCAAAACCTGCACCCCGCCACATCTGAGTGGATTTTTAACCCCCTTTGTAATAACCATTGCTTTCTCCACAATGATACCCCATTAAGTCAACTCAGAAAATTTTTCCACACCCTCAAATGTTCCTTCATATGTCTAGTGACTGGTATGTAATGGTGTGGCCTGGCTATCCTGGCCGTTGCCACTGCCTGTCGGGGCAACAACCCTGCACGCAAAGTTCAGGTGCCCCAGAATAGATTGCAGTTCTTGTAGCCTGAGTGGGTTTTTTTTTTTATTATTATTATTATTTATTTATTTTTATTTTAAAGCCCCCAGTGCTCTCTGGAGCAACCCCGATAGTTCCTGAAGTTTATCCTGAGGGAGCCGAGATACGCCGTCCCTGGTGTTCGGCTGAATGCCCAGGTCGGTCAATGTAGTGGAAGGACTTTATGTTTTCTCCTCCGCTAGGGGTTCCCCCAACTATTTAGCCAGGGCCTGAAATATGTCCATCTACAACAAAAAAAGTATGCAAATAATGCACTACTTGGTTTAGTCCCGCTGACCGCATCACTGCCCAGTGCAACATTGTACTGAATTTCTGAAAAGCTGCACAGGACAATGAACAGCCCATGGGCATAGCCTTGTCGAAATATAATTGCCGTCAGTAGTAGTCTCGCAAACATGTCTGTATCTACAGGGGTTGCGAAAACAACCACCATCATTAAATGCCCAGCAAATACTATTACGTGCCTGGGGCCCCTCCCAACTTTATTGCGATATGAACAAACCCCTAGCGACCTTGGTGTCATCCACTGCAACCACAGTGTGTGATACCATCTTATTCCTGTTTGTGTTGCTTCCCTTAATTGAAACTGCTAATTATAATTAAACCAGGACATGCCCCCCAAACATATTGTGTGCCCGCCTAATTATATCCATATACTTAACCAAGGAAGGGCTCCTCTCTGGGTAGACCCGCATTGATGAGGAAGGCAGCCTCCCAATTTTCTCATGTTCTAGGCACCCTCTGTCTCTTGGGCAGTTTGCTATTTTGCTTGCCTTGCCCATGTTTACCATGTGTCATACCTCCCTGTGCACTAGGGACAATATATCCACGTATTCGCCTCTCAGGATTTTATCTTTAGTTGTACTGAGTAGGTGAACTCCCATCGGCGCAGCCACCCCGGCATAACCGTACTCAGGACTGCATGGAGGGAGTTCCGCAGAGCTCTGCTCCCCCAGACACCCCCGGGAGTCTCTATCTGTCCCATGAGGTTACATGCCCTGATGGCCCATGAGTCCCCATGTGCCCAGGGGCTTCGTTTCCAACGCAGGCTTCGCTACCTTTGCCAGGAGCCTGCCCCTGTCCTGCTGCCCAAACTTGAGCCAAGGCTGGACCTGACCTGTGACCCCATGCAGACCCCGCACACCTTAGCTTGCAGCAGCTGTGTAATACCATCAGTGCCCACAATGAAGGTGTGGCTTCTGGACCTCCCACTCCTGGGCCCAGAGTATTTCAGAGTGTTTACTACCCCAATAGGCTGACTCCTGTCCCCCTCAGGTGAAGTCACTGAGTGCCTGGTTGAGCATGGTCCTTGCACCTGGCAGTGGCCCCTGCAACTGCCACCCTTTGCCAGGCTGGAAGGCCAGGTGCCACCCATGCCCCCCAACCTCTGTGGTTCAGGTCACACTCACCCCCAGGGATCAGCATTACCGCCGTCCCTTGTGTTCGGTGGAAGAGAACAGCCTGGTTATGGGTGACCTTGTGCCCTTTGGAAGTGCTGTAATGCTGTGGAGAAAACCTCAGAAACAACTTCACTGACCATTTACTGCACAGCTCTGCTGACTACCCCATTAATGCACACAGCCTACCCACCTGCATGCATGGACACTTCCTTTCGTTCATTTCCCTTCCTCATTCCATGAGGCTGCCCTGGGTTATGCCTTGGGTTATTAAACACACCACGCTGGGCATTAGCAGCCCCTGAACTTGTGAGCTCCTCTTGCCCCTGCTGCAATAGTGTCTCCATTGGGACTGCCCTGTGCTGCAGCTGCTGCCTCTGCTTGTCCCCTTTTAAGCAAAGGTACAGGCACCTGAGCAGCAACCTGAGCCCAAAAGAATTGCAGCCTGATACATCCACTTGCCGCACAGGTGGTACATGAAACAGTTAAATTTCCTTGCCTCCCTCCCCAACCAAAGCAGGTTAATTGTTTCAGACACTGACTAGCTTCCCTTGCAAATTCACCCTCCCGAATTGCAGCTTCCAGCCTGCCTGTGGGTGGAAGTACCTGCGGCAGGGGGATACTAGTTCCCCTTCTTTCCATTGTCCCCTTTCCATGTAATTTGCCTCTGCCTGCCCTTCCCTGTCTCTGGGGACATGGGCGTAACAGCCCCCCTGTTTTCCCAAGCTCACCCTTCTCTGTGCCCCTGGAGCCATGCTGCTTCCCAGTGCTGTTTGCTGCTTTTCTGGAGCCATGCTGCTTCCACTTGGTCCTGCAGCAAGCCATGCATGGGAGCCTCCCTGCCTGCTGCCCAGCCTATTCTGAGTAAAGAAAGGAGGGGCCAGGCCCAACTGACCTTTTTAAATCCCTCATTCCTAGGTGGTGAGTCATCCACCACACTGACTGCTCTTCCAGGAGCTTTGTGTCTTCCCTCCTCCCCCAAGCCAGAAAGCATTGCCTTCTTCTCCCGGCCAGCCAGCCAGCCAGCCAAACTCCTCCCTGCTTAAGTGCAGGGTGGCGATTCATCTCTGTGTGCTTCTAACTGTGAGCTTCTGCTTTCCATGTCAAGTACCACGTTAGGCACCTTACAGCTTCCCTTACTGCTGACTCTGGGCATGCATCAAGTTCATTTCCTATTTCAGTGTAGCTTGAAACCCCTCCCAGCTCAGTGGTCTTGTTTGGGAAGTTTTCAAGATCACTACAGCTCAGCTCCTGGAACAGCAGCATTGGTAATTTAATGGCATCTTCTTCATAGGAAAATCTGCTTAAAAAGAGAAAATACCCATCCCTTAGTGCATCCTGATTCTCAAATAAATTGGCTTCGCTGTATTTTGTATTATCTACTTTGGAAATACTGAGGAAGTCAGCACAAAAGTCTGACTAAGTTCAATTACTGTCTTTCGTTGTGTAGCTTAGCTTTGGAAGGCAACATAAGGATTGAAGCTTTTGAAAAGTGATGCTGTTGTCAAATGCTTCTTAAGTCATGGAAATACAGAAAAGAGCAATAAGTAGATCACAAAGCATTCAAAAGATTAGTATTTGTTGTTGTGGAAGATAAAGAAATGAAAGCTGAGATATTTTTGATGTGTATCAAAATCAAGCAAAGGTGAGACAGTACTAGCAGTAGCACAGAGAAGGCTGCAGGCTTAATCAGAGCCAGTTAACCTGTTTCTAGTCAGGTTTCAGAGTAGCCGCCATGTTAGTCTGGATCTGCAAAAAGAACAGGAGTACTTGTGGCATCTTAGAGACTAACAAATTAATTTGAGCATAAGTTTTCTTGGGCTACAGCTTCATTGGATGCATAGAATGCAGCATATAGTAAGGAGATATATATATATATACAAATACAGAGAACATGAAAAGGTGGGAGTTGCCCTACCAACTCTAAAAGGCTAATTAATTAAGATGAGCAATTATCAGCAGGAGAAAAAAAACTTTTGTAGTGATAATCAAGATGACCCATTTCAGACAGTTTGACAAGAAGGTGTGAGGATACTTAACATGGGGAAATAGATTCAATGTGTGTAATGGCTCAGCCATTCCCAGTTTCTATTCAAGCCTAAATTGATGGTATCTAGTTTGCATATTAATTCAAGTTGAGTAGTTTCTCATTGGAGTCTGTTTTTGAAGCTTTTCTGTTGCAAGATTGCCACCTTTAAGTCTGTTACTGAGTGACCAGAGAGGTTGAAGTGTTCTCCTACTGGTTTTTGAATGTTATGATTCCTGATGTCAGATTTGTGTCCATTTATTCTTTTGTGTAGAGACTGTCCGGTCTGGCCAGTGTACATGGCAGAGGGGCATTGCTGGCACATGATGGCATATATCACATTGGTAGATGTGCAGGTGAACGAGCCCCTGATGTCATGGCTGATGTGATTAGGTCCTATGATGACGTCACTTGAATAGATATGTGGACAGAGTTGGCATCGGGCTTTGTTGCAAGGATAGGCTCCTGGGTTAGTGTTTTTGTTCTGTGGTGTGTGGTTGCTAGTGAGTATTTGCTTCAGGTTGGGGGGCTGTCTGTAAGTGAGGGCAGGTCTATCTCCCAAGATCTGTGAGAATGAGGGATCATCTTTCAGGATAGGTTGTAGATCTTTGATGATGTGCTGGAGAGGTTTTAGTTGGGGGCTGAAGGTGACAGCTAGTGGCATTCTGTTATTTTCTTTGTTGGGCCTGTCCTGTAGTAGGTGACTTCTGGGTACTCTTCTGGCTCTGTCAATCTGTTTTTTTTCCCCTTCAGCAAGTGGGTTTGTAGTTTTAAGAATGCTTGATAGAGATCTTGTAGGTGCTTGTCTCTGTTTGAGGGATTGGAGCAAATGCGGTTGTATCTTAGATCTTGGCTGTAGACAACAGATCCTGTGGTGTGTCCTGGATGGAAGCTGGAGGCATGTAGGTAAGTATAGCAGTCAGTAGGTTTCCAGTATAGGGTGGTATTTATGTGACCATCACTTATTAGCACAGTAGTGTCCAGGAAATGGACTGCTTGTGTGGATTGGTCTAGGCTGAGGTTGATGGTAGGATTCCTCAAGGGCTTATTTTCCATGGGTCCAGATGATGAAGATGTCATCAATGTAGCACAAGTAGAGTAGGGGAGTTAGGGGATGAGAGCTAAGGAAGCTTTGTTCTAAGTCAACCATAAAAATGTTGGCATACTGTGGGGCCATGTGGGTACCCATAGCAGTGCCGCTGACTTGAAGGTATATATTGTCCCCAAATGTGAAATAGTTGTGGGTGAGGACAAAGTCACAAAGTTCAGCCACCAGGCTTGCTGTGACATTATCAGGGATACTGTTCCTGATAGCTTGTAGTCCATCTTTGTGTGGAATGTTGGTGTAAAGGGCTTCTACATCCATAGTAGCCAGGATGGTGTTTTCTGGAAGATCACCAATGGATTGTAGTTTCCTCAGGAAATCGGTGGTGTCTCAAAGATAGCTGGGAGTGCTGGTAGCGTAGGGCCTGAGGAGAGAGTCCACATAGCCAGACAATCCTGCTGTCAGGGTGCCAATGCCTGAGATGATGCGGCGTCCAGGATTTCTAGGTTTATGGATCTTGGGTAGCAGATAGAATACCCCTGGTCGGGGTTCTAGGGATGTGTCTGTACAGATCTGTTCCTGTGCTCTTTCAGGGAGTTTCTTGAGCAGATGGTGTAGTTTCTTTTGGTAATCCTCAGTGGGATCAGAGGATAATGGCCTGTAGAATGTGGTGTTAGAGAGCTGCCTAGCAGCCTCTTGTTCATATTGCAACTTATTCATGATGAAGACAGTTCCTCCTTTGTCAGCTTTTCTGATTATGATGTCAGAGTTGTTCCTGAGGCTGTTGATGGCGTTGTGTTCAGCACGGCTGAGGTTATGGGGCAAGTGATGCTGCTTTTCCACAATTTCAGCCCGTGTACGTCGACAGAAGCAATTTATGTAGAAGTCCAGTCTGTTGTTTCGACCTTCAGGAGTGCACACAGAATCCTTCTTTTTGTAGTGCTGGTAGGGAGGATTCTGTGGGTTAGTATGTTGTTCAGAGGTGTGTTGGAAATATTCTTTTAGTCGGAGACGTCAAAAGTAGGATTCTAGGTCACTGCAGAACTGTATCATGTTCGTGGGCCTGGATATATATATACATGGGAGAAGCAGGAAAAAAACCTCTGGTCTGGAGGAGGATTGGGATTAGGATTATTATGATTTTCATTTTCTGACCCCAAATGAAGTGACTCTGGAAACTGGAGAAGAGTCTATTAGAGAGGGATAATGGATACAAAGGAGGCGGGGGAGTAGAAACGGATGATGATGATATCAGCAAAAAAGCAAAGAGAGGAATAACCAAAATGTTATAGTTGCAAGAACCCTAGCCAAAAAAAAAATAAAAATCAGGTGGTGATAACCCTGTGAAAGTAGCTGACTGGATTAAAAAAAAATAGAGGATATAGTAAGAGCAGGTGGCTGCAGATGGAGATCTTCTATATTCATGCAGTTTTGAATGAGATTAATGGTGAAATATCATTAGTATGGTGATCACAATCTTTTATTGGAATGTGCACAGTCTGATAGCACATAGTCAAGAACTAAAAAAATATATCCTGGAAATGAAAACTAAACAAGACATCATATGTATCCAGGAAATAATCTCAGTTAAAAATCTTGCTTTTAAAACTCCAGAGTATATTGCCTTTAGGCAAAACTGAAAACTAGGAAGAGGAGAAAGCTTTTGTACTTTCATAAGGGCAACATTAAACTACATAGCAGTAGAGAATGAAGAAGTAAGCCTATAAAATAATGCTGTTGAAATCCCAATGCAGAAGAGAAATATTTCTTTAAGGATTTATAATTATCTGTAACCAATGTGGGAAATTAGAAAAGCTCAGAGATACAAGAAACAGTGAAGAATGCTAAAACACTGCTGATGGTATACATAGCCTTAATCAGACCTGTTATTGACTTTGACTGCCACACATTTGGGGCAGTATAACAATCAGAACTTAAAAATTAGATTTTAATACAAGCCCAGGCACTACAAATTGTGTATGGTGCATTTATTACAACACATGCATGCGTACTAATGGTACCTTTTAGTGAAATGCCTATTACACTACTGGACACTACTTCATGGAGCAGGTCCTCAAGGATGAGGGGAAAGCTCTGTGGATGAGGGGAAAGCAGTGGATGTGTTATTCCTTGACTTTAGCAAAGCTTTTGATACGGTCTCCCACAGTATTCTTGCTGCCAAGTTAAAGAAGTATGGGCTGGATGAATGGACTGTAAGGTGGATAGAAAGCTGGCTAGATCGTCGGGCTCAACGGGTAGTGATCAATGGCTCCATGTCTAGTTGGCAGCCAGTTTCAAGCGGAGTGCCCCAAGGGTCGGTCCTGAGGCCGGTTTTGTTTAATATCTTTATTAATGATCTGGAGGATGGTGTGGACTGCACTCTCAGCAAGTTTGCCGATGACACTAAACTAGGAGGCGTGGTAGATACACTAGAGGGTAGGGATCGGATACAGAGAGACCTAGACAAATTAGAGGATTGGGCCAAAAGAAACCTGATGAGGTTCAACAAGGACAAGTGCAGAGTCCTGCATCTAGGACGGAAGAATCCCATGCACAGCTACAGACTAGGGACCGAATGGCTAGGTAGCAGTTCTGCAGAAAAGGACCTAGGGGTCACAGTGGATGAGAAGCTGGATATGAGTCAACAGTGTGCTCTTGTTGCCAAGAAGGCTAACGGCATTTTGGGCTGTATAAGTAGGGGCATTGCCAGCAGATCGAGGGACGTGATCGTTCCCCTTTATTCGACACTGGTGAGGCCTCATCTGGAGTACTGTGTCCAGTTTTGGGCCCCACACTACAAGAAGGATGTGGAAAAATTGGAGAGAGTCCAGCAGAGGGCAACAAAAATGATTAGGGGTCTGGAGCGCATGACTTATGAGGAGAGGCTGAGGGAACTGGGATTGTTTAGTCTCCAGAACAGAAGAATGAGGGGGCATTCGATAGCAGCCTTCAACTACCTGAAGGGGGGTTCCAAAGAGGATGGAACTCGGCTGTTCTCAATGGTGGCAGATGACAGAACAAGGAGCAATGGTCTCAAGTTGCAGTGGGGGAGGTCTAGGTTGGATATTAGGAAACACTATTTCACTAGGAGGGTGGTGAAGCACTGGAATGCGTTACCTAAGGAGGTGGTGGAGTCTCCTTCCTTGGAGGTTTTTAAGGCCCGGCTTGACAAAGCCCTGGCTGGGATGATTTAGTTGGGAATTGGTCTTGCTTTGAGCAGGAGGTTGGACTAGATGATCTCCTGAGGTCCCTTCCAACCCTGATATTCTATGATTCTATGACCTAACTTTCTGGGCCACAGTAAATGGGAACTGCAATGATGAAAGTACCAAACAAAGAGATGAGGGTTGTTGAGAAATTCAGTAGGTGACCTATAGCACACAATTTTAGAACTCAACATGCTGTTTGAGTTAAAGTGTGAATGCAGGAGTTGAAAGACAAGGAAAAGCTGAACAAAGTCAAAACTTTTTGTCATGGGACAATTAATTAGGGATGGAGAGTCACATGTCCAAACGTGAATTTAGATTTATTTTATAAACTTAAGGGTAAAAAACAGACAGTAGGTATAAAAAAATGAAGTATACCAGTATATTGATGAAAAGTGGAGTTGTTTGTCTAATATATATAGATGGAAAAAGAAAGAAACAAAAAAGAAAAAAAACAAAAGCAGGAAGAGTAGGGGCTGCATATTGTATATCAAAATTGGGAATAAGGACTTCTAAAAGAATAGCCAGTTATGTAGCTGTCATGACAGCCAAGCTAGTAGCAATAATGATAGTATTAAATTGGATCTGGGATGTATGCCCAGCAGCCATGGTCATTTTTTTTATTCAATCTCAAGCCTGATGGCGATAAATAAGGGTGTCTCAGTAGGTAGAAGTGATTTAATCAGTGAAATTATATTTCTAATAACAGGGTTAGTACAGATGGGGATTCATGTAGCATTAACTTGGATCCCAGCATATTGGAGTAACAGGGAATGAAATGACACACAAAGCAGCCAACAAATCTGTTAGGGGGAAAAATGGAGGAAGGATTGACATACAAATACCCTTGAGTAAAGAGGAATTCAAAAGCTTAGTACAGAAAATTTTGAAAGAAAAATGGCAAGAAATTTTGATTAATGAAAAAAGAGGAAGAAGATTTTTTTGAATTGTACCCTAGAGTTGAGAATAATGGCATACTTCAGGGCCTGGATAGGACTAATGAAGTGCTTTTGTTGAGAATACTATCTGGCCATTGTGGCATAAACAAAAATCTTTTTCAAATCAATAGACACAAAGATGGACTGTATGCACGCTGTAAGGTAGAAGAAACAATTCATCATCTTTTAGAGGTACATAAGGGCTTTCATAAAGAAAGGGGAAAGTTTTCTGAGAAATTCAAATTTCTTAACAAAAATATCAGGGAAATGGGATATTATTAAAAAAGCATTGTTACATTCCCTGATTGACATAGAACAGAGATCTTGCTCTTTAGATGGCAGGTGTGCAGTGATCTTGATCATTTTGTTGGTTTCTTGCCTTAAGTAATCACCTAGACAGCTCCCTGCTATTTGCTACCCATGTAGGGTAGCCAGGTTACATCACTAGAAGATTTTATGGGAAATTGGGCTTGTTACATGGTCAAGTTCCTGCTCCTACTTAAGGTACCATAGGGTTGGCCCTACGAGTGTTTCATTCTCCTGCAGAATCTCCTAGCAGGAAATCCACTCACACTTTGCAACCCCAAAATGTGATCCATTCAATTACAGCAAAGATGAGTACTTCTGCTGTACAGTGACACTATTATGGCACAGCAGCAAAGCATGACATTTAATCCAACTGAGATGCCTGTATTGGGTGGGATCAAGAAAATAGAGTAAAAACTGGGTTTGTAAACTATGGAGTAAGAAAAAAAATTGAAATATAAGATTTTTAAAATAGAAAACATTTGCGGTATATTATTCAAAATATCTGTTTATATGTTATCAGTTCATTCTACTAACCTGCACAGTATATTTAGAGAGTGTAATTTTGATCTTAATCTTTCCACAGATAAATAGAGAAGCAGTTAGACTATGGTAATAAGGTTCCCTCCTGGGGGTAATGTCCCATATTAGTACATGTCAAAATTTGATACTCTAAATGTAATCTTTTTATTTGGGGGG
Organism: Terrapene triunguis; assembly: GCF_002925995.2. Taxonomy (NCBI): domain Eukaryota; kingdom Metazoa; phylum Chordata; order Testudines; family Emydidae; genus Terrapene; species Terrapene triunguis. The sequence goes on from NW_020664393.1 coordinate 37,006,301, forward strand.
GTCAAGTGTTCAAAATAAAGGAATGGGGCTTCAAAGCAATACAATTTCAAGCAAAACAATGTTTTCAGATGACACTAATTTTCTACAAGTACCTAATCCTCCCTTTTCAAGGCTTGGCAGCACTGCAGCACTAATGAGTTTACTGATGCTAGAAGTGAATCACTATATGGATAAATTTCTGAACATCTGAATCTAAGTGCTCAACCCTGACCACTATAATTGTCACAGGGTACATACATTGGAGGTATGTGGGCCAGATGCTAGAAATTAATTTTACTTTAACAGTATTTGCTACCAATAGGATCACAGATTCAAGCAAGTAAGCGCCGTGATTTTACACCTTCCGAGTTTCTTATTTAAGGAAAACTAATTTCTACCACCCTACCAAAGTTATCTGTGTGCACAAAATACCAGAAATGTGTCTCTTATGCTCTCTTGCATTTATCTTAGGTATGTACAATGAACCTATCAGTTTAGTACTAAGATGCTTTCTACAAGGAGAACAACAACTTCTAGCTTGTTCTTTTCCTCTATAAAATATTAGTTTATAGTGCCTAAAAAGACAACCTTATTACTCTGCCCACTTTATTTTGTATTGAAAAAACTAAAATTGATCCGGACTATCCTAACCACAGTTTTAGAAAATTAATTATTTAGAAAACTGATTTAATAACTCCTTGTAGATCACTTGGATATGGCACTACATATATATATATATATATTTACACTAAAGAACCACTTAACGATGTATCTCGAGGAAAAGCCTCAGGGAAATACATATGTTGTTGACAATATCTTTAGAAGATATGGAGTTTATGGATATGTAGTAGTCAGAGTGTGTTTTTATTTCACCAAATGGGTGGGGGTGGAGGTTAAAAAAAGGAAACCAAAAAAATCTAATTTGCTTGGGAAGTAAAAAGAAACTTTTATTTTGTTTAGTTTTATTCCTGTAATGATGAAAGTTTAAACTATAATGCAGAGGCTACTCTTGGCAAAGCAGTTCTACCACTAGAAAATAATAGTATCCTGTTTCTGAAACTCTTTGTTACATAAAACATGGGGAACTTACATAATACACAACATTTAATAGCCTCTCTTAATCCTCCATTAAACTGGAAATAAATTTCAGTGTGCTGAGCCCTTCAACTACTAATTTACTGGAGAGATTTCTTATTTCTCACAAAGCATTCTTTTGACCCTAATATTTTTTGCACAATAATATATATTGAGACAGAGCAAGAGGAGCAGGCACCATAAAAGAAGCTTCAGGGAAGCAAGTTTTTCATTTATTTAATAATAGCATTTCTCTCCCCCAGTGGGTGTTGTGGGGATAAATACATTAAATTAGAGTGTTCAGATATTACAACAATGGGGGTCATATAAGTATATAAGGTAGATAGAATTAAATTTGTGGAGCAACATACAACGGTTCAGTTCATGTATCGTAAAGTATAGGTGTTTATTTGAACCTATGGAGCATTCCTAGATTATCTTTCTGCATATGGCCCCCTCTTCCAATAGGACCCATGACCTTCCCTCTCCTCCTTTTTCAGCTTGACTGGGCTCCGTTCCATCTCATATTTCCTTTTTGTGTGGGAGGCCCAGAGGCTCCTCTCTAGGTGCCAGATCATGAGTTTATGATCCACCCTGAATGCTGGGTATTGCATTGTTGTGCGCCTTTGTTGTGCATATGTTCCTGTTTGGGAGTTCCCCAACGTATGTACACCATGGGTGCAGGACAGGGATGCAAAACCAAGGACCAGACCACTTCCACCCACCTGCATGGGGCATGGACATCACAGCACTGTGGAGCCTGTTTCCACACCTCTGCTGCTACTCATGATGTGGGTAGCTGGCACAGGGGGAAAAGGGCATGGCTTGCATGACTGTCTGATTAACTGGACACAGTTTTTACCTCTGTCTTCTGGGTGTGGCCAAGAGCCCTTTTGAAAAATCTTCTGAGGGCTTCCAGTAGGATTTCCTCCATCCCTTCCCTGTCCTCTTTTTTTTTTTTTTTTAATAAAAGCAGTCTGAGTCACCAGTCCCAATATTGCAGGGGATAGTGAGGAGCAAAGATCCTGGTATAACAGCTTCTTCCCACTGGGTTCCATTGCTTATATGGTCTGTTTAAAATAAAGACCACTCCATATCTAGAAAATCCCCAAATACCTTCTTCTATTTGTAAACCCTGAAGATGCTACATTCAGGGCTAAATCTAAATTAGAGTGGGTAGGGAGTGAGGGAATGGGAGGACAAAATAATGTTGGTGCACCTTCTTGTTTTCCTCTACAAGAGAAAGAGATCTGAAGATTAAACATTTCATTTAATTTAATTTGTTTCTAGAAATGGAGAAAGGTTGTGGGAGTGCTCTCATATTTTTCAGGATCAGTTTGTCCATCTCTATGTATGGCTTTTATGGAAAAATCCTAATGAAATTAATTGAAAATACCATCCTTACTATAGGTTTATTAAACCATCCTGTAAAAATTCATAGACCGTTGTAGCCCTGTTACGCAATTCTATAGGATGGTTCAAAAAACCTATAGACAGGATATCACTCTGTCAAATATTTAGCTATTTGTTAAGTAATTTCTATAGAATCCTGTTGGTTTCATCCTTATTCAACTGTGTAGAACTTTTTTCTTAAGGGTGAACAGCAGAAATTAAAATACTGAGAATTTTTTTTTTTAAATCTTAAGGTGTGTGAACAAACAGAACCAAACACCATGTTCATTTGCACACATTAAACTAGGTCCCCATGCAGCAGAGCATTTAAGCATGTGCTTAAATACATTCCTAATCAGCAAAAATCTTAAGAACATGCTTAAGGTACATTAAAGTCAATGTCCCTTGAGCATGTGTCAAAAGTTAAGCATGTGCTAAAGTACTTTAATGAAGAGGGATGAACTGCTGAACTGGGGTCCTAGCGAGCAGGATATCCTGTATTTTTTAGATTTTGAAATGAAAGAGAAAATTGAAATTTAAATGGACTGGATGCCAGCCAGAATTAATACATTATGTTGTGTATATTGTGCCAACCTTTGCTGCTGTTTCTTCTGTATTTGTTCTGTAAATAAATGGAGAAGTACATTCTCCAAGGCTGCCAATCTGGTACCTTTCATGAGTACTAAATTCATCTAATGCATTTTCTATTAAATGAAATCAAAATGCTTGTTACTATTTTGCAAGGACATGAACTAGCAAACCCTGAAAACTCCTATTAATTCCAATAAAAGCTCTTGCAAGGTTGAGCCTTAAGTTTGAAAAACAAGGTTTAGGGGTTTTTAATGTTAAATGTTGTTTTGCATCTGTGACACATGGCTAGAAAGGGTTAAACATCCTGCAAAATAAATAACCCTCAAAAGACATGTGGAGAGAGAATGTTTGTATTTTGTGTATTTGCATATGTATGAGTAGGGTCCCTGTCTATGCTGTATTCTGAAGTTCAGAGATCAAAAGAACATTCTAGCATTTAAATGAATTGTAAACACAGGATAGCTCTGCATTCATCTCTCTTTGAAATGTACTGTGAATGGTGGAGGAACAAGAAAATGGCCTTTTGTTAATTCGTATAGCTAAGTACCCATGATGGACCTCCTTCAAAGTCATGCTAATTACCTTTTAAACTCCCAACTTGTCAAAAGACATGAAATTGTATAAAAGATCCTGGGGTCCTGATTCTGTCATCTCAGATTTGCTTAGGCTTCATCAGGGGAAGTTTGAGTCGCAAGACTGAGGTTCCAGTTATGCTGGTATGCCCTGAATATGATATTTGGACATCGAACTATAACCTATGAACTGTTTGCAACTACAAAGCTCACCATCTCTGCTATGAATCTGTACCTCAATGAATTGAACTCATGCCTATATGTATATTGATCTTTTAACCATACGCTCTCTCTTTTTTATTTTTTAATAAATTTTAGTTTAGTTAATAAGAATTGGCTGTAGCGTGTATTTGGGTAAGATCTGAAACATTCATTAACCTGGGAGATAATGTGTCCGATCCTTTGGGATTGGTAGAAACTTTTCTTTTATATAATGAAATTTACAGAATTTTTCATTGTATTTGACGTGGGTACCTGGATGGAGGCCTGAGGCTGGATCACTTTAAGGGGACTGTGTTGTTTGGACTTCTGAGTAATCAGTAAAGTAATAAAGAAGCGGTTTTATGCTGGCTTGGTGAATCTAAGTATTGGAATATCTACCAGCTTTATGGGGATTGTCTGCCCCATTCTTTGCAGTTCACCCTAATTGACTGACCACAGGTGGCTCCCCAGTAGGGAGAATCTGTTTTTTCACAGCATCTAACAGTTTTTTCTTTATTTTACATCAGTATAATTTTTTTAAATATCTTTATTAGAATTATAACTAGTCATTAAATCAAAGCTCAATAAGTGGCATATGTTTTTATTTCCCATGAATAATGATTGTGTTTTTTTTTTCAAAAACTTCATATTAGTTGAGGGAGAATAAGCTAGTGTTTTTTTCTAAAATTTTAATTGAGCAAGATGGATTTAATTATACTTAATTCATCATAATAGCAGTTATTAACAACTTAATAATACCAATTAGTTTGATACTAATTGTTGTTTTATAGCCTCTTTAAGATAATAGCTTAATTAGATTATTATGCCAGATTTTCGACACAAATCACATAATAAATCTTTTCAAATTTGGGACATCAAAGGAGAAGTTTAGAATGGAAAATGTAGGCGCATCACAAGAACAAATCCTCAGTGTATAATTCTGATCCTGTTCAGAATCTTCAGCTATAAGAACTGAATCATTCTGAATAATTTTCCATCATTGTTACAAAACTTTACCTTGAGTCTGTGAAAGGATTCTTTCTTCCATTCCGTCATTTGAGAATGACTGAACATTCTATATTTTTGTTCCTATAAAAGTCTGTCACAAGAAGGAGAGCATAAAGTAAAAAGTCACACATTAATAAAATGGGATTGCTCACACATGCCTAACCTCGGGCTTTTGTTCAAAAATGTCACCTTTTGGAGGAGATGTCAGGATATTTGGTTGTACTACGGACAGTGGACTCAAGGTTTATAGCTGGTGTGGCTACAGAAGTCACAAGCATGAAAGTAAAAAGAACGAGGAGTACTTGTGGCACCTTAGAGACTAACAAATTTATTTAAGCATGCTCAAGTAACATTGACTTTAATGTACCTTAAGCATGTTCTTAAGATTTTTGCTGATTAGGAATGTATTTAAGGTGCCACAAGTACTCCTCCTTCTTTTTGCTGATACAGACTAACATGGCTACCACTCTGAAACCTGTAAGCATGAAAGTGATATTGAAGAGAACATGGAAGGGATAGAGAATACAGAAAAGAGTTAGGCTTGAGCTGCAGTGTTGTAACAGATTGCAACATTCCCAAAGTTTTAGTAGCTTCAGGTCAATCTTTCTTCTTCAAGTAGTGTCCCTGTGGGTGCTCCACTTCAGATGCACCTGTGCCCTGCACTTTTGATCAGAGATTTTTGGTAATAGTGCCCATTCATCCCATGCATACACCCCACACATCCTCATGCAGTGCGGCGAGGCTAGCTGGAGCTGCACAGGTGAACTGCCCTCAGTCCTTCTCAACTGGCTTTGGCCTGAGACGGAGTCTGCAACGTGTGCCAGTTCTCTATTTAGCATTAAGGTAGAGAGTTAGTTTATAGTTACTTACCTTTTAGTTTCGTTTTTTTCTTTCTTTCTTTTCTGTCCCCTCAATGTCTTCCCCCCCTGAAAAAAAATTTAAAAATATCTTTTGATTCTTAGATATAATTAATTAGTTTAGAACTTCCCCTTCTTGGGGTTGTCTCTTTTGTTATTTTTCCTTGGGAATCCCAGATACCCCAAGATTGAAGAGGTGCCTCTTGTGCCATGAGGGTATTCTGATCAGTGACAGGCATTCCTATAGCCTCTGCTGTTTGTGTGATACCCATATTTCTAGTAAGTGCAAGATCTGCACATCCTTCAAGGGCAGATCCTGAAAAAAAAAAAAAAAGGAGATCAATGTTAAACTTCTAATGATGGAGCAAGCCTTAGGTCCAGCTTCGGATCCAGGGGCAGAGGACCGCCCCCCCTCCATAGATAGACCTACCAGTACTACTAATGCCCCATCCACATCAAGATCTCAGTCACTGGAGACCTCTAGAGAGAGAAGCAGTACCATGGCACCGAAGTCTTTATCTCGGTGGTGGGCTAATTGGAGTTGCGGGGACAAGCTGGCTGCTGCTTCCCGCAGCTCACATTGGCTGGGAACAGTGAACCGCGGCCAGTGGGAGCTGCAGGCAGCCATGTCTGGGGACGGTCAATGTAAACAAACTGTCTCACGGCCCGCCAGCAGATTACTGCAGTCCACAGGCTGCAGGTTGCTCACCACTGTTTTATCTGCATGTGCCTCTAAACAGAAGGAGGTAAGGAGGAGTAAATTTCCAAAAGGATCTTGGTCATTGACTCACAAGTGGGCTACGGAGACCTCCAGCCCAAGGGGAGCTCCATGCAGGCTCCAAGTGATGCCAGTATTGCAAAAGCAAAGCAGAAACTCAGTCTAAGACACACTTGGTATTGAGTTTGGGTACCCGACCCTGACTGGCTGAGATATGGGTGAAAAGAGTTATAAACCCATCCAGGAACAATGCTCAGTACCAATATCTAATAAGTAAACTGTACCAAAGACCAATAGACCTTATGTGATACCGAGGGAGTCAGAGCCGATGCACTCACAGGCCAAGCGTCAGTGCCAAAGCCATCTTCCACAGGCTCTATCCAAGGCCAGTTTTGTTGCCGTCCGTACCGCAAGAGTTCAGGTAACCTAAGGTCTTGATAGTCTTTTTAGAGCCAGAGTGTCCCATATTGAATGCTGAGGAGGGGAACAGAGAAGGACCCATTCTCTTCAACCTTCTTTACTACCACCCATGCCAGAGGAAGAGATCTTTGAGGGGCAAGAAACAAGGACAGAAAAGGAGGTGAGACCTCTTAAGAATATTTCCTCCTCTTCATCTGATGAAACTGTCATGCCTCCACCATCTTCTATGGCAGATGACTTCAGACAGTTTCAGCAACTGATTCAATGAATTGCTGACATGCTTCAGGATCCCTTAGAGAAGATTCAGGAGTTCCACCACAAACTCCTAGATGTCTGACAGACCTCATCATTGATGAGAGTTGCCATTCCAGTGAATGAAGCTCTTATGGAGCCTACTAAGACTGTTTGGCAAACCCCAGTTATGACACTGCCTACCTGTAAGAGAGTGGATAAAAAGTATTAAGTTCCTGGTGGGGAATTAGAATAGAAACTCCATTACCCATCTCCAAACTCCCTAGTAATAGAGGCTATTAAAGAAAGAGGCAGACAACTTAGCTCTAAGTCCACCTCATACAGCAAGGACCACAAAAGGTTTGATCTTTTAGACCACAAATCCTATGACACCTCTTCAAGTAGTGTCCCTATAGGTGTTCTGCTCTAGGTGCACTTGTGCTTCCTGCATCTTTGATCAGAGATTTCTCTTAGCAGTGTCCATTTGACCTGTGAATGCATGTTACTCAGTCTTGTGCTCCATGCTGTTATATAGCACTGCATGGATGAATGTTTAGCATATTTGGCACGTAAATACCTTGCAACACTGGCTACAAAAGGGCCATGCAAATTCCTGTTCTCACTTTCAGGTGACATTGTAAATAAGAAGCGGGCAGCAGTATCTCCCATAAATGTAAACAAGTTTGTTTGTCTTAGTGATTGGCTGAATAAGAAGTAGGATTGAGTGAACTTGTAGGCTCTAAAGTTTTACACTGTTTTGTTTTTGAGAGAAGTTATGTAACAAAAAAAATCTACTTTTGTAAGTTGCAGTTTCATGATAAAGAAATTGCACTACAGTACTTGTATGAAGTGAATTGAAAAATACCGTTTCTTTTATAAATTTTTTTCCAGTGCAAATATTTGTAATAAAAAATAATAATAGAAAGTGAGCATTCAACACTTTGTATTCTGTGTTGTGATTGAAATCAATACATTTGAAAATGCAGAAAAACATCCAACAATATTTATAATAAATTTCAGTTGGTATTCTATTATTGTTTGCCCGTGCAACTAAAACTGCGATTAATCACGATTAATTTTGTTGAGTTTATCGTGTGAGTTAACTGCAATTAATTGACAGCCCCAAATTTTATATATACTTTTTTTATATATAGCTTTTAGATATATAGTTTCTCCCCTCCTGGGAGTTTTGATTTTACTGGGAGGGCATGCAAGGTTTTCCTGGTTTCAAGTGTTGCCTGTCATGGCGGGAGGAAATCCTTGTGAGTGACAGACACCAGTGCATCCATTGCCTCGAGCAACCGCATATTTCCCAAAAATACAGCTTTTGTCTGGTATTAATGTCTAAAGCCAGAAAAAACAGGAAGCTCAAAACTTCGACTCCTCATGATGGAGAGCTCACTGCACCCTGTTGGAATTCCAGATGTGGAAACGAGGCCATTTTTGTTGTAACAGTATTTAGATTTTTCCAAATCACTCTCCTCTTTCTAGCATATTGGATTACCTGTTGGAATTCAAGACATTGGGTCTTTCTATGAATTCTGTTAGAGTTCACTTAGCAGCAGTAACAGACTTTCCCACACCCATAGGTCAGAGGCCAGGTACAGCGAGTTCTCCATCTTGAGGAGTTGAAGTTTTGAGCTCCCTGTTTTCTTTTCTTTTCTTTTTTTTTCAGGCAGTCAAATACACCCATTTTTTTCCCTCTTTGCTCACCCAACTAAGGCAAGATTCCTGCAAGCTTTGTCAAATATCTTCCCACAAATCAGATACCCTACTCCTAGGTGAATCTTGTCCTTAATTGCTTTATGAAACATCCATTTGAGCCACTAGCTCCATGTTCATTATTAGATTTATCTATGACATTACACCCTGGTGTCTTTGGCAAGATCAGATGCATCTGTGGGCAACACAATTCTCTCTTCTGTATTGAACTCTGCTACAAACCTCCCACTTTAGGGGAATACTGCTTGGAAGTCACCTGAAGTGGAGCACCCACAGGGACTCTACTTGAAGAAGAAAGAGAGGTTATTTGCAGAGGTTATTCTTGTGCAGTCACTGAAGTTCTTCAAGATGTGTGACACTGTGGGTGCTCCACCGCCTGCCCTCCTTTCTCTCTGCTTTGGAGTCACCTTTATGGGGCTTTGTGGTCGAGAAGGAACAGAGCACAGTTCACCCACGCAACCCCATATAGCCCAGGTGTGAGGCATGAGGATGTGTGGAGCCTATGCATGGGCTGAATGGGCACCCCTATGAAAAATCTCTGATCACAGGTGCAGGGCACAGGCACACTCAGAATGGAGCACCCACAGGGACACACATCTTGAAGAACTCCAGTTACTGTACAAGGTGAGTAATCTATCCTTACTTCCACCTTTTACAGAAAAGGTGCCAGCTTTGAAGTTCAAATCTGGATCTGAACTTTGCCAATTCTCAGGCGTGTTTGAATCCAGAGTCCAACTCTACTGCAAATAAGACTATTTTCTTAAATTTCAGAGGCCAAACATTGTCTGAATTCATTGAAATTTAGGATCTTTTCCTTGGTTTTATTTATTTTTCAAATGCCATAAATATTCAGTGTAGTAGGACATCAACCATTAGAAAACTCATAGCTTTTAGATTACTGTTTAAGGTAGGTATGCAATAATTTCAAGGCACAAAATGGTCTTTCTTGGGACAAACACAAGAATATTAACATATGTATTCATTCATGGGAATAAAAAAACAAAAGCAATCTCCTTCCTGTCCCCTTCTGTAATGATTTTTTGTGTGACAACTTATGGTTAACCTTCCATGGAATAGTTTACAGTGCCTCAAAAAAAAAAAAAAAAACCAAGCTAGGGAAAAAATCAGCTCCCAACCCTGCACGTACAGGACTACTGCATGAAGCAGTAAGAAACAGTATGTTTTTGACTCATTAGTTCCTCAGCAACATTAGCTTGTGTGCTTTCTGTTAGACCCAATGGGGGGAATCAGCACCAGCAGCTATAATAAGTCTAAGATGATGAAGCTTCATAGCAAATACGTCATGACTAGGAGACAGAGGTAGATGTTCCTCACCTACATAAACTTACTGATAAATTATGTGAGATTTTGCCTTATTCTCTAATTTTTACTGTCTTGTTTCTTGATTCTGCAACTCTGTGTGGAGCCAGAATCAAGAGGGTAATTAAAGGGTCGAAGTCCTATCAGAAACCCAAAGCTTTGTACAAGCATACTGTTGGATCAAATTTGTGTTTCCATTATGTAAATATTTTCATGGGATTTTTTTAAATGAAAAATATTGCCCCACAATGGTTGCAACAAGATGCTACTGCATGAAAACAGACAGTGAAAGTGACTTGATATTGACTATGGCTGAGGCTATGTTTACACTATCGTGGTAAGTCAACCTAATTTATGCTACTTCAGCTATGTGAATAACGTAGCTGGAGTCAACATAGCCTAGGTTGACTTACTGTGGTGGCTACACCGCGCTGGTTCGATGAGAGACACTCTCCCATCGACTTACCTTACTCCTCTCGTCCCCAGTGGAGCACTGGAATTGACCAGAGAGCGCTCTGCCATCGCTAAATTGACCCTCAGTGCATCGATTGCAGCAGCGTCGATCCTGCAGTAGTGTAGACATAGCCTGAGTAAAGTGAAATTGACTAGTCTGTTTTCACAATTCAGTCTAAGAAATGCAAAAAGTGAACATTTCACATAGTGAAGGTAAAACAAAGTACCTCCCCCACAGTCAGCTTCAATAATCTAAGGTGCTGCTTGTAACATAGTTAAGGAAGTTGTTGTTTAAAAATATGGATGGATTTTAACATGACTGTCCCTTTATTGTTGTAATTTACACTCTGATATATAATTGTAGTTGGATATAGCCGTTGCAATTCTTATTGTTATTCTTTCTCTATAGAAGGATTCTTAACTTTCCAACATAAAATGTCATGCTTACAGTAAATATTCAACAAGGAGATTGTTTGTAATGATCAAATCAAAAGTGAAATTGTTGGAGACAAGTTAAGTTTCAGTCTTCTTTTTGGATCAGTGGTTTCCTTTCATTCAGGAAGACCAGATACTTGAGAGAATCCTGATTCCCAGCCTTACTGACATTTGATAAATCTAGAAAAATGAAATATGTTTACTTTATTACTTTTTACCATATTGCCACAATTCAATGCACATTATTTAATCATCGCTAATAAATGTCAAGAAGTATGGGGACACAACATGCAAGGATTTGGAATTCATGCAAATGTTATTGTAATGTTAAGGAACCCTTATCCCTGTAGTATATCAAATAGTTGTCTGACCTTTCCATCCTTCCAACCTGAATGGCTTTGGGCAATGGATTTAATTCTACTTAGACATAACTCATCTTCAAGGTTGTAATTAATAGGTCAGTATTTAATGATTACATTTATGCAAGCACAAATTATGAATTTCAACAATTACTGCTAGGTTGGGCTGAGGCACAATTACCAGTAGTTTAACCACCAGAAGTTCTTTTCTGTATGCATTTCTACATTTATAATTATGCAAAAATCACCATCTTCTCCCTTGACCTTTAAAGCACCCTATGTGCTGATTGTAGAAAAAGTATTTTAAATGCTTGATGGAAAATTTGTACAGTGCATATATATTTAGGCAATTGTATCATCTGCAAATGCTAAACAATAATGTTTTAAGGTTGTTATTTTAATTTGGTCAGTCCATATTAGATTCAATCAAGCACAATCAAAAGATACATGGTTGACACACTAACAAGCATAAGGTGAAACAAGCGCACAATGTTGAATTGCAAGAGCTTGGTCTCTTAATATAAAGTACTAGGCAAATTTTAAAATATGATATTTGCATATGCAAAAACAATATCTCTCCTTATATAAAGGTGATTTACATTGGTGATTGGCACACAAGTGCATGTATAGACTATTATGAAAATTATCAGCTGTGCATGTCATTTACAATTTTAATACAAGTACACATATGCACATGTTATTAATTCTAGAGTTTGCTGCTCAAAAATATGTGAAGAAATGAATATAACTTAGTAACTTTCATAAACAAGTTATGTGGGCAGCTTCCATTCCTTCAGCGCAGCTGTAGATGAATAAAAAAACCAAATAAATTAGCTTTCATATATTGCAGGAAAAGTGCTTCCCATTTTCAAAGAAAAGCGGGGTGAAGGTAAGCCGGTACGGGCTGGTACGGCATGCCAGTAAAAAGTGGCCGCCGCAGTGCTTTAATATTGCTGCCTCTTTTGCCTCCCCGGCCCCGATGGGGAGGGGCAAAAGGAGCAGCTGCCCCGTGGCCGCGATTTAAAAGGTCCCGGGGCTCTGGCTGCTGCTACCGCGGCAGCGGCCAGAGCCCCGGGCCCTTTAAATCGCCGCTGGAGCCCAAGTTGGCGCAGGCCAGGCAGTGCAGATGGGCTGGCTGGGGGACACTGACCCCTAGCCCTGCCCCTTATGCCCGAGGACCCGCCCCTTATGTCCGAGGCCATGCCTCTTCTGGGGGCCGGAGCCGGCCCCCATACCGGTAAGTACTTAATATTACTTTCACCCCTGAAGAAAGGGAAAAACTTTAGACATCTAAGTATCAGATTCTCTTAAAAAAAAATCTCTACAGATCCCTGCTCTGGGACACACACATCCAAAATGCCACACTGGGATCAAACCTAATAGAAATACTTGAATGTTGACAAGAGAGACAAGGTGGGTGAGGTAATACCTTTTATTGGACCAGCTTCTGTTGGTGAGAGAGAGAACTTTCAAGCTACACAGAGCAACACGGTCACTTGGAACCGTTAGCGAAACTATCATGGTGCATAAGCAAGAAATACTGCCAGCAGACTTTGTAGTATGCAAGTGACTAGTATGGTGTGCATGTGTATCCTTGTGCATGTGTGTGTGCAAAATCCCTACAGAATCTCTGCAAAAATCTTCTTTCACTTAATAGCTTTGCCTACAATTTTCTCCTGCCTCTTCTCTCTAACTTTGGCTATTAGAATGCTTCTAATATTTGATTAGAAAAGTCTGAAGGCAAAAACCTATAAGGTCAAATTGAAACAAAGAACTATTGCAGCATTCTTTTCCTTTGAACCTCTAAAGAAGTGAGTTCAGATTAGACTAAAACACCATCCTGGGTCCTATTTGAATATTTTAATAGGGATAATTACATAATGTGTAATCTTGTTAGCACTAGGCTTGTCCAACACAATTAATACAGATATGATCTTCTACAAAGAATGTGCTGCAGTATTCATTTCCCCATTGATATACAGCAGCAAGTACAAGCCACATGGTTCATATAACTTATTGTTTCTAAATGCAAAATAATTATTGTATAATGAAAATAAAATTTTCATAATGAATATGTGTATGCCTTCTGCACCTTTACAATGCTAAAGAAGACATTCAGAGATTCAATCTAATAAGTGTTCTACCAGTTTTTTCAGGGAACTATAGTTTGAACCCATATATTCAGGTAAATGGCACAAATCCTGCTGGAATAATTAAACCATTTCATTCTTTAAAAATGAAACTATGAGAGGATTTAAAATGTCAGACTTTGATTATGCAGTACAAGCTTCAATTGTATTTCACCAGAATAACAGAAAAAAGCTAAATTTCATGGAAATGTCTTAAATAATTTAATGAGGATGGCATCATTTCCACCATTTTTAAATACTATTTCAGAGAATGTAACAGAGAATGATATCTCGCCTATCTAATTCTAGTCAACAAGTTGGCTTTATGGACAGAACAAACAAACTAGGAAGGATATCATTCTCTGTTAAACCTGAGACCTTATTGTTTTCTTCCTGCTACGTTTGTTTATATAGTGTGGAAAAAGTATTTGCTTGTGAAAGTGTTTAGAATGTAGTCCCTTCTGTTTAAATGCAATAAGTGTGTTGGCATGATTAAAGATTTCATGAAAGGGGTACAAACAAAATTATGCAGAAAATAAACATACACCACAGTCTACAAATGTTGCTAATGTGGTTCTGCTTTTGCTCCCACTGAAATAATTGGCAAAGTAAAACCCTTCTTGGAGAATTCAGTTGTGTGTGTCTGTGGTTGGGAGAAGGAAGAAAATAAAAAAGACTGGCTTTCATGATCTATGTGTCACCAACCAAGGCTTCTGCAGCTAGCTCTGTGTACCTAAGATTAACTGAATTCACATATTTATCCATAGTATCCTAGTTAAATTACATAGGTAGCCTCTGCTTTTGATTTTGTTCATTTGCTGCATACCTTACTGTCACAGCTGCAGCATGAAGATCCTTGAATCATATTAATCAGCCAGCTGGCCAAACTTTAGTGCTTTGGTCTGGCTCTTAAACAGAACTCTACGTTCCTGCTGTGCAGAGAAAAGGATGGGCAGAATGAAATTCCAGACTGAGAAGACTGTTGCCTGAATTTAATATTTCTGCATTGTGCTTCCTTTCATGAAGGCAGAATGTTTGCTGCTGGTTGGTTAAAGGAACATAAATTAAGGTTCAATTATTAAAAGAAAGAAGAAAAACTAAGTATTGTACTAAGTATTTATAGTTAACAATTTGTTCCTGACTCTGCCTCTTATCTAAATTGAAGTCAGCACCAAATGCTGCACTGATATACATCTTGTGCAATCACATTAAACCTATATATAGCAAATACAGGGCCCAATCTTTCAGCTTTAATACATGAGAAAGGTGTTCTTATAAGTAAATATTACAGGATTGGGCACAAAGTCTTTAAAAGAAACCTATTCCTCCCTCCTGCCCCCCACATATCCCAGGAAATTTATTGTTTAAAACATAGTAGGTCAAGAGAATCACTTTTTTCCCCCACACTGAAATCTTACTTGTTACTGTTGTTAAAAAAATCTGATTTGTTATTCATTAATTTCAATTGGTTTCTTCTGCCCCTTCTCTCCACCCTGACCAATTATACAATTGAGTTTTACAATACAATTTCATTTTTATGGAGCTCAGACCCTAAAGACATGCCAGTTGTATAGCTTTTTGATCAAAAGTCTTCTATTATCTTTATTGGCTTTTATATAAGATATGCTATCTCTTTGATTTAGTAATAGCCTGATTAATTTGTCAGACAGGCAGTAATGTGAAGTATGGTATGGTTGTAAAATGTTGCTGTTTCTAAATTTATGCAGGCAAGACATGATACCATGTGATGCTGAAGTGACTGTCTTGGGTATTTCTGCGAAGATAAGCATGCCTACCACTCTCTGGTCCAGTTCAGTTTGGCTTGAGACAGGTCCTATATTTATAGGTGGTTTGCCTCATCGCTATGCAAAAAAACAGGTATTCTCTCTCTCATTTCCCTTTTCTTTTTTAAGGGAGACTGTAATGTACTGTCTTGTGAGGAGTAATTCTAAGCACATACATAGCATGGGTTCAACACTATTTTTGGAGTGGAACTCCAGGAGACTGAATTGTTCCCTGGAACAGCTTGTTTGCTACTGACTCATTCCTCATTCCTGTCAAAAAGATGACTATATTTTTAAAATCTAAAACCAAATACTGTTGTGTAAACACACTTTTAGGGTTGTAAATTATTC
This sequence comes from Terrapene triunguis, assembly GCF_002925995.2. Classification (NCBI taxonomy): domain Eukaryota; kingdom Metazoa; phylum Chordata; order Testudines; family Emydidae; genus Terrapene; species Terrapene triunguis. Next base: position 37,021,897 of record NW_020664393.1, read on the forward strand.
ATAAAAGTACACTTTAAAAATGTTGGTGTCACTATTGCCAGGTTCTGACTCAAGAGAAATGTGCACTTATTTCTTGAAGTGGAGGGTTTTTTCCCCAGTCATTTTGTTTTCTGAGTGAATTTCTCAGGAAATACTGGACAAGTTCATTAATTTTAACTATGAGCAAATGAACAGTTTTGGTAGTGTTTACACTAATTTTACTTTTTTGTTCAACATAAACACCATTCATCATACCCAGCGTTCATTCTACTGGAGTGTTTCATCTGATAACTACAGATCAAATTGCATTTGATATAGAAATATGTCTTTAACCAATGCTTTGTAGTAATAAGAATATTTTGACTGTTGTAATAAAAACAAGGATATTTCAGATGTCCCAAAATAAATAAAAGAGAGACTAAAGAAGCTCAGTCTATTTTGGTTTACCCCCCAAAATGTTTAAGAAATTACTCGTTCATGGTCTATAACTTAAGTACCTACAGGAGGAGAAGATTTCTGATAACAGAGGACTAGCAGACATAGGCATAACAAGATCCAGTGACTGGAAGCTGAAGCCTGATAAAGTAAGACTAGAAATAAGGCACACATTTCTAACTGTGAGAGTAATTAAACATTGAATAAATTTACCTATGGATGTGGTGGAGTCTCCATCACTTGAAGTCTTAAATCAAGATTTGATATCTTTCTAAAAGAAATTCCTTCATCTAGTCCATAAATAAGTTATTATGGACTAGATGAAGGAATTACTGGGTAAAATTTTATAACCTGTGTTATGCAGGAGAGCAGACTAGATGGATCACAGTGGACCCTTCTGGCCATAAATTCTATTAAGTTATTAACTTCCCAGAATACTGAGCTATCATATGAAAAACCATTACTTTACTGGTAAAGCCAGGACTTGCACTCTCTATCTACCAGTAAAATAGATTCTCAGATTATAGGGGTTGTAAAGATATTATTTTCTAAAGTAAGATATTTGATTCTACTACCCAGAATGTAAATGGAACTGTTTGCAAAAAGTCATCAATGATGCTTTAATCTTTTATTTGAATAATGCTCTCTAAAAATCTTATACCATGTGGACACTTCTGTGTGTCTTTTTTATGAGACAAGATCTAACAAACTCCTTTGTTTATTGGGATTTTAATACAAATTAACTACTGCATCATTAGTATTTGAAAGGTTAGAAATAAATGGTTTCATACTAATTTAAAAATACAGGCAGGACTCTATCCTACTCAAGGACACAACACAAATTGGTTTACAGTACTTTAAATTGGGTGCTGGTATTAAAATATCCACTTTTCAAGAATTAAAATGTGTTACTCTTAATCTTGAAAGTGCATTACAACTTTTGTTTACCCTTCTAGTAAAGGTATTAATCTAACCAATTACTCAGACATAACAAGTATCACTTGTTGATGATTATCCAGAAAAAAAGTTGTCAATGTTAGTACATGGCTCCTCCTTGAAACACAGCTGCAATTTGTCATCAATGTAGAGTGAATCAGACTCTCATTTCTTTAATTGACTCTTCTTTCTTGGTTATGCCAAATGAGGGTTAAGATAATGTGAGGCGTGGAGGGGAGACAGTTCATGTGCAAAGGAGAACTGATGGCAGGGTTTGAATGATTTAAATGCTTAGCTCCTTGCTTTTTATAGGGATATGTGACTAACAAATTGGAAGATGAGCAGCTGAGAGAGAGAGAGACAGAAAGAAAGAAAGAATTGTAGTGAATATCCTTTGGTGATATGGAGAGGGGGATGGAAGGTTTGACAGCAGAAGTAGGTGTTGGAACCCTGTGCTTTAGTAAGACTGTAGTCCTACATTTGGGGATTATTTCTCACAAATTGGCAAATTTTATCTTGTTATGGCTCCCTCTCATGCTGCCCCTACTAACCTTGTACTGGTGATTGAGGTGCCAGAGAAAAGGCAAAGCAGGAAGCTTATAAATAGCTGACTCTAAGGGCCTCATCCTGCTGTCCTTACTCAGACAAAACTCCCATTCATTTCAGTGGATTTTTTTCCCCCCTGAGCTAGGATTATAGGACCTGGTCCTTGGTTTAGATTTGTCATGCCTTCAAAAAGATAAGCAATATATGGTTTAAATACCTTTATCTCTATGTTAGATTTTTCAGCTGGTCATGAAGGCTGTTTTATGACAGTTACAAAAATCAGTTTGGGAATACAAACAAAACTGCACAGAGAAAAATGATATTTTAAATCATGAATTGAAATTAAAAACGTATTATTTCTGAAATCTGAAGGCATGTGTTGGTGTAATTACTTCCATGCTATCTTAAGTATCTTTAATAGTTTACTGTACTGTGTTCAATTGCAGAGAATGCAAGATCAGTACATTTGAAGGAGATTAAATGTTGTTGTCAAATACTCACACTAAGAGTTGATTGCATTAATCGTGTTATTTGTGCTGCTATAATTGCTGCAGTGATTTATGTTTCTGGGCTTACTATTATAGCACTGAAGATCTTAACTGTCATTACTTCAGATTCCTTCTCTGCATAAAAGCTCAGTGTTGTTACTTCATGAGCACCAAATACATAAAGCTTTCATAAGAAAGGAATATTTAGGTGCCAGAGGAGCAACTTTCCAAACAAAATGAGGAGAAAATATAAAGTGGGAACTGTTGTTATCCCATTTTACAGATGGGGAAACTGAGACAGAATATAAATGGCTTTTCCAAGACTATAAAGAGTGTTGGTATCACAGCTAAGATTAGAACTCAAACATTTTTGGTTCTTAATCCATTGGTCAGACCACTAGATCAGACTGTGGGGTATAGGTGTCTGTATCTGCATATGGCTTACAATGTATTGATGGATATGTTTTTAACAGTGAAGGAAATGTACTGTAATATCACAAATATATGTTGCTGTAAAACTACCCATGTAGTTTCAGAGAATTCTAATAAATTTCTCTATGGCCATTTAAAAATATGCTTTAAGCATACTCCCTTATGCCAAATTGTTAAAATATATAGGGCCGCCTTCTTCCTTCTACACTGGTTTTACTCTGCTTTAACTCTACTGAATTCAATGGTGTTAAGACAAAATAAAACTAGGGGAATGGAGTGTGAAATCCGGCCCTTAATTCAGAAACATCTTGGGCCACATTTGCTGTATATTGTGTCTGTTTGTGGTGCTTCAGTGACACACAGCAGTTGTAATCCCACTTTAATTGACTGGTTAAATTTAGCATACATCCTAGCCCCTTTTCCTTGCTGGAGTGGCACAAGCAACTGGACAGTGCTGCTGAATCTAGCAAATTTTGTGCATACCATTCACATTCCCCTTCACTGATGGACTTCCATGGTGGAGCTATGACAGTTTATGCGTGCTCAGGGTTTTCCCCATAGTTCTTTGTAACATTAATTTGTATTTACATAGTGCCTTTCATTTGAGGCTCTCAGACCACTTTACCAACATAGCTTTTATCACCGTTGTGAGATCGTTGTGAATTATACAGAGGAAGAAAATGAGAGGCAGGGAGGTAAAGTGACTTTTCCAAGATCATGTGCTTTATTAGTGGCAGAGCTGGAATATAATACAAAATTTCTAATGCTCTGACACCTGTGCTACATGCACTCAATCTATTCTAAGAAGCAATTTTACTAAATGTTAGTTACATACGTGTTCTCTTTATTTCTTTACTAAAATACCAACTTCTAAAGGTTTCTTTGTAAATAAATGTCTATAATCCCATATAAATGGGATTAGTGTTTCTTTCACAAATGACATTAAGATTAATTTGTTTATTAATAAAGACTAGTGAATATAAATCAAGATAACTACATCTTATACACTTTTTCCTCTGGCCTTTTAAGTGGTAAAACTTCAACTGTTTATCTCATTATAACCATGTGGGAGAAGGATACATTTGTTATACTTTCATATTCAAAATATCATCTCCTAATTCTCCACTGAGTTTGTGCTACAACAAGCAACATGAAAGGGCAGAGGAGGAAATAGAAAGAAATATGAAGGATTTGATCTGTTGCTGAAAGTTTGCCTTTTTTTAAAAATAAATTGAGAAAGTGAATCTTATTTGCATAGTTACATTTAAAATATATTACCATATGTAAATGGTGTGTTTCCTAAAAATAAAATGAAGTACAGCATCCAAACATAATGAAAGATAAAGTTTTTTGCGCACTTTTCTAAAAAGGTGTCCAAGCTTGCAAGCCAAGAGCAGAGGCGGATTAAGATATATTGGTGCCTTGGATACAAACATGATGTTATCGGACACTGCATTGTTTGACATATCATATTTTGGATGAGCCTTAAAAGTGAGGTCCAGACTACCTGTGGTCATTAAAGACCCCAAGGCATTTTTTGCAGAGTAGGGGTATTAAATCTCTGTTTTAGCTGTATTCTCAATTGACTAATTATATTCCAAATACCTAAAATTACTTCTGCAGTTTTATTGAAGAATTCGTTATTCATTTCTTCACTTGAAACAGATGTGAATTATTGCCAGAACAGAATAGCAATCATGTTCCATCTCAGAAGCCAGGAGAATAAACCACATCTATACAGTCTTCAAAGGGCTTTGAGATGCTACTGATTATTATTATTAAATATAAATATGGAACATTTTAATCAATATGTGCACAAAAAAATCTTTCCAGCATGTCTAGTAAATTCCTTTGTTTCCACTGAGAAAACAAATATGTCAAATGCAAAATGGCTGACATTTAAAAAAAAAATCAGACCCAACATTTCTTAAGATCCAATTCTTTGAACTATTTTCCTTGTAGTTCACTTCATATACAGGGATGGTTAATTTCCCTCCCCCTCAGAAATGTAGTTGGAAGAAGTGTTCTTGACATTTACAATACCAGGCTTTTTATATTTTTTTTCTCTGAATTTGAAGAGACTTTTTATATTTTTTTCCTTTTTTTAAGCCTTTCTAGCTATGTAATGTCTAGTAATTTTAGCCAACCAACTAATCTGTGAGAATCAATAGAGTGCAGCCAAAGAAACCAAATACCGTAGGCCTTGAAAAAAACAATTTCACACTTAAAATCTGTTTCTTCTATCTTTTTCCAGTATTTTCACAAAAGATTAAACTAATCCACTGATAATAACAAATGCCTACACTAATACATCTTTACTGGTTACATAAATACAAGTAAAATCCAGAGAGTTCAGGGCTGTGTCCAGTGCTGTGTAACTTCATTTCTTGCAGCCAATTTTGTTTTATTTAATTATTTAATCTGATGTGATTTTCTGAAATTAAATAGACAAGTTATAGAATAATTTTCAACTGGATATACCCTCTTAATTTACGAAAGCTGTGTGAAGTCTAGGACTATAACAGCGTTTAAAAGAGAACTGGATACATTCATGGTGGTTAAGTCCATTAATGGCTATTAGCCAGGACGGATAAGGAATGGTGTCCCTAGCCTCTGTTTGTCAGAGGATGGAGATGGATGGCAGGAGAGAGATCACTTGATCATTGCCTGTTGGTCCACTCCCTCTGGGGCACCTGGTATTGGCCACTGTCGGTAGACAGGATACTGGGCTAGATGGACCTTTGATCTGACCCGGTACGGCCATTCTTATGTTCTTATGTTATGTTCTTATGAGGCACAATGGATTACTGATGACTCTCAAGGATCCTGTTCAATGGGGGTTATCTACATTTCTCAATATTGGCCATGATCCTGCTCCCATCAGTCTTTGTTATGCACTGACTTGCACCCCAGATAATCACCTATACCTGTGCAAAATGTCTGCAAAATGCTATCATTCTGACTTGGTTATCTTTTGCACCCGCTTTGCATGTAGAGTAAATGACTAAACAAAGTGCAAGGCACTGGAGAATCAGACCTCTGAAGCTATTGGTAAAACTCAAATTGATTTTAGTGGTGCAGGATCAGCCTCATAAGAGAACTCTGGGGCAGATCATGGGGTTAGATTCTCTCCTGTGTCTCTGAGGTGCAGCACAGAACTTGCAGCCCAGTGGAAAGGAGGGCTAAGATGGCTTTTGTCCTTCATAATGACAGGTTTCAGAGTAGCAGCCGTGTTAGTCTGTATCCGCAAAAAGAACAGGAGTACTTGTGGCACCTTAGAGACTAACAAATTTATTAGAGCATAAGCTTTCGTGGGCTACAACCCACCGAAAGCTTATGCTCTAATAAATTTGTTAGTCTCTAAGGTGCCACAAGTACTCCTGTTCTTTTTGTCCTTCAGTGTCAACCCTGGGAGCCTAAGTTACAGCATCTTTTCAAGGCTGCCCTGAGGGCTGCAGCATTCCACAGTGCTGCATGCTGCAGACTCCCTTCTGACATACCTCTCTCATCCCAGCACACCTCATATACCAGGGCTTGTCAGTGGGTCCTCAGAGGGCAGATTTGCAGCTTTCTTCCACAATACCTGCACATGGGGAACCCTCCCCTTCCAGAACCAGAGCTTTTAGACCACGCTGGCCCTCTTATCCCTCATAAAGGGATTGGTGTGTTGATGAGAATCTCACATAGCCTCTGCTTTTATATATACACCTCTACCCTGATATAACGCGACCAGAAATAACGGGGTAAAGCAGCGCTCCGGGGGGGCCGGGCTGTGCGCTTTGGCAGATCAAAGCAAGTTCAATATAACGCGGTTTCACCTATAACGCGGTAAGATTTTTTGGCTCCCAAGGACAGCGTTATATCGGGGTAGAGGTGTATATAAAAGGCTATCTTTTGCATGTGGATCTTCTTCTCCCCCTACAGAAAAGATGGGGCAGTGGCACATTACTGTTTCCTTAAACCCCTCGTTTCAGAGGCCTGTGAATCCATACTTGGTGGGATAGTAAGTAGAGGGTAGGCCAGTGGGCTCAGATCATCCACCCCCACCGGGCCCAAATGACATTCTTTGGTTCATGCCAGAATCTGTGTTACATTGCTATTGCCCACCCTCCACGGTGAAGGAATCTCCCTTTAAGATGACACTGAGGACTGCTGTAGAGAAACAGGGTCTCCACATGGATCGTCTTGTGCTCCTACCTTTATAGATTTCAGGGTATTGGAGGGGAGGGAGGTAGTTTGCAAGACTGTTGCTTTTTCCTGCATAAAGGGAAATCCCCATCCCAATGGAAAAATGCAAAGGCTATTCTGCAAGGGAAAACTGTGGAATTTGTTTCCTTCTGTATGGTTTGGTATTACCCATATGGATGGAGTTGAGCTCTGTATTCAAACTGAACATCATTTGAAAGGATTTTTCTCAGGTATAGGTAGCACATGTATAAAAATTATGTCTGCTTTTTTTTCTGCCTCTCTCTCCTTCTTTGGTCTAAGATATTCTCATCTTTTTTCCACTCTTAGTAAAAAGTTATTAATAAACTGGGAATCTTAGCTATGATCTTATTGAGTTTACTGACTGTGAACCAAAACAGGAGTGGTACTAAAGACCATATCTTTTTTCTAAGGTCTGGTTTTGTAATTACACTTATGTTACTGGCCAAATTAGGATGCCTTGCTTCAGTAGAAATGCCTGTTTGATTTTTATTTTACAGCCATAGCAATTTAACAGGAATTTCAACTTATTTTTCTTGATCCAATTTGCAGTGATGCCTTGGTGTAGGCACTCACCATTATACACATATCACCTCTCTACCTTGCTGTGAAGACTGCTGGGTTTAGTGCTGCTGTGGCACAAATATATGGGGCACAAAAAGCTGCTATCACTGCAGAATCAAAATCCTTCCTGGGTCCATCTTTCTTTAAGGCAAAATTGACTGAAGCACTCAGGAAAACTGATACATAATTGCAAGCTAATGGTACATTTTCGTAATGGCTGTGATGCACAGAGAAAACTACACAAATCCCATTAATATTATTGTGTCAACAGAAAAAAAAAAAGTGATGCATTCTAGATATTAAATATGGCAGTGATACACAGAGTTAATTAATTACTGTGAGTGAGATTAAAAATGTAAATAATATAATCTGATTAGACAGTGCTGGATGCCAACCTCATGGTATTTATTGTAAAGCTACAGGCAGCATGGTACACTGTGAGATGGTACGCTGTCATGCTCAGCTCTTGGAGAAAGGAACACTATAGGAGCTTCAAGGAGAACAAAGCCTCCAGCAAACTATACAGCAAGACTTGGCTAGAAGCAGCCATATTCAATCAGAAAGTTAAAAACAGTGACTTGGATTTCAAAACCCTGGGAAGGCAGCAAAATGGAGGGATTGGCCAGTCAATCACCTTTTTCCTATTTGTGTAATGGGATTGGAGTCTTGTGCCATCCTGTTACACAAATATTTGTTGTGAGAGGTCTAGCTGATATCCCTAGAAGACTTTTAACTGGTTTTAAAAAATCCCAACCCTTCTGTTTGTAAGGGGGAAATCAAGCTATTGAAACTTTGAAACCCTGAGCTCAAGGGAAAAAAAAAAAAGCTGCAGAAAAAAGCTGCAGAATCCCCTGCTGTGCACAAATGATGATGATTTCCCCTGTCCAAATGTAATCTCTTCAGCCCTGGTTTTATTGCCGTATTTTCCTCAACAGGATTTTAATTGCTTCATACTTTACAGTGCATGAACTCATGGCTGTATGATATAGATGCTTGAAGCCAACTGAACCTTGCCCTCAGTAAATGCGTAGTATAAGACAAAGACAGCACTGAAACTTACTCTTTGTCTTATTCACTCGGGATGAAATTTAAAAAAAGGAAAGGAAAAGTCATGGGGGGGAGGGGGTAAATAAATAGTCCACTCAGTGAATTTAACAAGAAAATTAAATTCAGATTTCATTTTGTTACTATGGAAGGAATGGGTTTTTCTTAAGACTCTGGTGCCTACAGGAGGTAAGGGAAGGCAGCATAGTAAAAAAGAAAGACATACTAGATTGATATAAAGTCCTAATGGCACCTAAGGAGCAGATTCAGGAATAATTTCTATATATCTGTAAGAAATGTTCATTCAAGAAAAAAAAAATTACTCACCCATCTAACTTAATACAAACTCATATGTTCCACCTATGTGAAAATATACAAAAGGGAAGAATACTGCCAAATCCACACAGTATCAGAGAGGAGGCTATCTCTTTTGCATAATTTCCATGGGAATATTTAACCAGTGCTAGTGCAACTTGGCAGGAGGCAACATTTGAAATCTATGTTTGGATATGAGAGAAGCATGAAAGTATACCAGAAATCCAATGGATCTGTGACTATATGTGGCTATCCATTCTACCTCTGTGGCTTCCCACATAAGGTTATGTCTACACTGGCAAAATTGGGATCTGTGATTTATTTACCCTGTTATAAAATATCAGGGTTGGAAGGGACCTCAGGAGGTCATCTAGTCCAACCCGCTGCTCAAAGCAGGACCAATCCCCTCAAGGACTGAGCTCACAACCCTGTGTTTAGCAGACCAATGCTTAAACCACTGAGCTATTCCTCCCCCCTTCACTGGTGGTGCAGATTATAGTATAGACAGGACTGAGACATTTTTATTGTTGTGTCAGCTCTTGTTGCAGAAGCTCCAGAGAACAACCATGGTTTCTTTCTGGATATGTCGTCAGTGTATATTACACCAGGAACCTCAGAATAACTAATATGGATGATTGAATGAGCAAAAAATATAGAACATGTTAATAAGTCAGTTGTTCAAGTTAAAAGCTGCCTCCTGCAAGCAAAGAAACTCAGAAATAATATTTTTCACAAGGATAACAAGCTTTCAACAATGCTTTCAGTGCATTAAGCACAAATCTGTTCTTCAGCATCAAACGTCCATGTCTTTCTGTTCCTCCCTTTTTTCCCTAGAACAAATATATTTAATAGGGTAATACAGTACAATCAACTGTTGCATTTTTATGTTTCTCTTTAAATGTATCAGTGCATTTTGATGCAGCAATAATACTTAGCTCGTATAAAGCACTCTCAAACCCTTTACGACCTCTGCTACTGGCTAGTTTAGGCAGCTGCTCCCTGTTTAACATGCTGCTTTTGTTGATCCTATTTTCAGATGCTTATCTCTCCCCATGCACTGTATAGTTAGTCTAGGTGCCTAACTCATGTTTTGTGACTTCCACCGGGTGGCCAGGCACTTAAAAATTAGGCATTGCAATGCTGAGCATTACAATGACTACGTCAGTTGTGGCTCCAGGCCCATATGATTATTTAGATATCTTTGTAAGTGAATGAAAGATAATGTATTGCATTATTTCCAGTATAGTAACTCATCATCCAGATTATACTTATAACTCAATTTTAATATAGTTAATGCCATTGGGTACTTCTACACTGCAGCTTGGAGGGTGCTTTCCAGTGCAGGTAAACAGACACACACTTTAGTGTGCTAAAAATAGCAGTGTATCTGGGGTATCATGGGCAGCTGCCTCCTTCCAGGCATACAGATGCCTATCTCCTGTCTCAAGTCCCAGAGCAATTCACAAACCAGGGAAGACAGGCGTTTGGCTGCCTAAGTCGCATGCAGGCCCTGAAGAAAGCACACACAGTACAACTTTGAGGTCTAACGATTGCGGCTTCTCCTCTCATTTCCTGTCTCTATGATGCACACTAAGGCATACACAATTATGACCATGATGCCCCACTCTTAATACTATCTATTTTCTACTTCAGCAGCTTAGTTGGCTCCTACCCTTGGAGCATTGTGAATTTCCTGCTGGCTTGGCAGTGTGTTCTTTGGCTATTTTTCAGGCTGATTCTTCACTGTACGCATAATAGGTAAATTCAGGCTCTCAGTTTGGAATGAGGCTGATGAGCAAACAGTACTGAAGGGCTTGTTTGCCACAGATCATGAATGGCCTAAATTCAGCTTTAGCTTTGCACAAAAGCTTCTTCTCCCACATCATCTGCTGTAGGGCTATGAGACAAAAAACACAATGAGAATCCTCAACTGCCAAGACGCATAAAGTCAATTCACTGTTACTAAAAAGATGGAAACACTAGTGCTGAAGATCACTAAGAAGTGCTAATTGATCTTTGGTACTGGAATGCCAAATAGGAATTGAAGAATTTGAATCGAAGAATTTGGGAGATATTGAAATAGGTTTAAGCCACACCCCTCTCATCGAATTAGGCATCAAAATCCAGGCTGGAGGGTGGGGCCTATCTCTGCCTGGGCTCCACAGCTGGGAACCCCTCTCCTGGAGTCAGACACCTTAGGTTCCTAAGTTGTTTCTTGCAAGAACAGCAGTGGCACATGGCTAACTCCACACACAACAACTGGGGGAGAGAGGAGGATGATGAGTGCCCTAACGACTGGACTATCAAGTGACTGTCACACTGGGTATGTCTACACAGAAAAAAAACAAAACCCTGTGACAGTGAGCCTCAGAGCTTGGGTCAACTGACTTGGGCTCACACTATGGGGCTAAAAATAGCAGTACAGATGTTCCCACTCAGGCTGGAGCCTGTACTGTGAAACCTGGTGAGGCAGGAGGGTTTTAGAGCCTAGGCTCAGCCTGGGCGGGAATGTCTATGAGGCTATTTTTAGCCCCGTAGTGCTCAGGTTCTGGTGGGGTTTTTTTATATTATGTATTTATTTTTCCAGTGTAGATATACCCTGTCTCTAATCCAGGGTACATTTAATGATTTGTAAAAGGTGGAACTGCTTCAACAGAAGAAACTAAGAAAGCCCCACTTTAGAATATCCCATATCCTAATGGTTTCGGGCATTCACCTGAGAGGTGGGAAGCCCTTGTTCAAATCCCTTTGCCACATCAGGCAGAGGGGAGAATTGAACTGGAGGCGTCTCACATCCTGCATGAGTACCTTACCCAGGCTAAACATTATAAAGGGAATGGCTGCCTTTGAGCATGCCTCTTGGATTGAGACCTATCAATCTTAACTAGGTTTGAGAATTGCTCTGGTGCTTAGGTATGACATAGGTGTCTGGATGCCTGCTTCCAGCAGCAGTGCACACGCCCACAGGCAGGAAGTTAGGCACTTTGGCATCCATTACAGCAAATATTTAAGAGCTATGTAAACTAAGGTGCCTACAGTGTTAGATGGCAGCTGGTCAGGAGTTTTTGTGGACCACCATGTTGCCTCAATCTGGGCTTTAGGCTCCTAAAACCCTCTGGATCTGAGCCATAATGCCCTTCAAAGATCTCAAAGAATTTTTTATAAACTTTTAGGCCTGATCCTGAGTTCCCTACTCAGGCAAATTCCCATTTGGCCTCAATGGGAAATTTCACAGCGCAAATGTCTCAGGATCTCCTCAGGGTTAGGTCTTAACTAAGTCTCACACCAACCCATGAGATAGGTAACTAATGTCATACTTAGCACATTTAGTAAGAGCTTATCAACGACTTTATCAAAGCTGCCCATTTAAACCATGCATAACCATAGTGTGTTGATGTGTTGAAATGTTCCCACAATATTTGCTGCTGTTTATGGAGTCCTTGGTTTGGAACCCTCAGAAGTGGGTGGGCCTCGGTTCCCTTATCGGCCACAACTAAAGTGGCGTAAACCCCAAGAAGGGGACAGAGACTATTTGGGAGCCTGAACAAAGGGCTGCATTTAAAGCCTGTGATGAGGGCAAATAAACTCTTGAATACCTCAGAATGGGTTCATTTGGATTTTCTGACTGGTGGGAGGGCCAAACCACTGAAGACCTTCCAAGGTTGGCAGGCAGCTTGCAAGGGGCATCACATATGAGAAGAGGATTGTGGTATTGCACCCTGTGCCTCAGAGGCACTCAAGTACACATAATCTGTTGGCTTTTGCCTTCCATATAATTATCCATATTTACAGTTTTGGTTTTTTTGTCACGGTAAGTGGTTGCTTATACTTCATTTCTGCATTGTAAATGTCCAGTTGCTGTCCAGTTAATTATGTTGAATTATTAACACCCTGGGATCTATCACAGTTCTGCCATTTGCAGGTAGTAAATTCTACAGTGTCGGTATATATGTATTCCAAAACTCAAATGAAATACAAATATTTATGAAGTGTGAAGTCTAATAATCCCTTCTGCTAACTGATACAGAAAACCAGTATCTTCTCTCTAATATAAGAGAGAGTCAGAGCCATCCATTTTTTTACTCCTGATTAACTGCTCTTATTCATGAACATCTCTGGAAATACACCAGCAGTTCATTCGGCTTAGCATTCAACACATGGGTGTTATTTGACAGAAATGTTTGTGATGTAGTTGTGCTTAGGGCAAAGAAGAAGAGGTTCATAACTATTTTATTTGTAACAAGAAGAAAGCATTACATTAAAATGGATGATCAGAAATCTAAGGGAAGTAACGAAGAACCCTCTCAGTAGATTTCTGTTTTCTGGCAATCGTGATATAAAACATAAAGTATTCACAAAAAATACAGTTTTGGAAAAAATGCAGATTTTTTTTATTCCCAAACTGAGTTGTTAATTTGCTCTTCAGTGTGCACTATAGATTGTAGGTTGCTATGGTGATGATTTTGCCTGCACTAACTTGACATTATCCATGCTGAAAGAGCTTAACTAGAGACAGTAGCTGATGTAAATGTTATAACTATATTGTATTTGACCTTTGACTGTTTTATCAGTGTCTCTTGTTTTCTCTTTTACAGTCCGAATAATGAGAATATCATTTGAAATACCACCACTGAGTTGATGTTAGAACAATGGTAGTCAAAAGAGTCAATGAAACAATATAGAAGGTTAAGAAAGGGGAAAAAATACATATAAAAATTATGCAGCCAGTCCTACCAGCATTGATAAAGCTTTCAAATTCATTAACAACCTCACCAGTCACAGAAATAATTTTATGAGGATCCATGTCACTACCAGACTTCAAGTTATATTAGCATATAACTCTCTATTTCAGTCCATCTTAAACTTACACTATAATATATTCTTTATCCTATTAAATTTAAAATGCTATGTTTGTTAAATATCTAGAAAAAAATACATATACAAAAACAAGCATCTTTGAGCCAAGGTAAAGGGTGAAACCTGAAAAGCCAATCAGCTCAGGGTCTACATCAGCATTAGCCTGCGCAGACACTGGCAACAGAAGCAGATTTTCCAGATGTCACACATCTGGCAGCTCTGTCATGCCTTTCTGCATATCCAGGAGGTTGGTGGAGGAGGGAGAGAGAAATTCCATTGGGCCGGGAAACAGGAGATAACAGGAATTTTGGCTTCATTTCTTCAACCTACTGGTGTTAATATTTCTACACACTACACAACCCTTATTAGCGACCAATGCCTCATACCCCTACCCTAACAGGTAGTCAGCTATCATTCCTTCTATTTTACATAACTGAGAGGTTGCCCTCAGGCAGAGATGGGAGTACAGCCAAGCTCTCTCATATGACAGAACTAAGCCTCATCCACTTTACTAGAGTATCTTTCAGAATGAACGTTCCAAATCTGTGCATAGACTATGCTGTCTGTAACCACTAACCTAAGTGCTTGACCATACTGTGCTCCCAGAACTAGGAACAGAACTCAGAAATCCTTATATCCAATATTCCACTGCTGTCTCTGAGTTCCAATTGAAGTCAATAGGAAATGCAGATGATCTGCACTTCTGTATATAAGGCACAAACCCAAAGGGGAGCAGTGACAGTACCATTGTCTGTGCTAATGTGGGGTGAATACCACCAGCAATACCTCAGTTGATGAGCTCCAGATAATCTGTTCCTCTATAGTTAGTAAATGATGATGCAAACCACAGAAATAAATAAGGGGAAAAAATGCCCTGGTAGTTATTCACCATCTCTTCCCCACAGCACACACCTCTCGCCTCCCCCTCCCCCCCCACACACACACCTAGAATTGAGCAGGGAGATCTGCACACAGGCACTCTGGGGGCACAAGGATCCAAGTGGTGCCTCTTCCCCTTCACTCCCCACCGTGTGGCCTTGGGGAAAAAAACTGCAGAGAGGAACGGGAGAGAGACTCCGGCCTGGTCTACACTACGACTTTAATTCGGATTTAGCTGCGTTAATCCGAATTAATCCTTAATCCGTCCACACAACGGAGCCAGTTACTTCGAATTAAAGGGCACTTAAAATCGATTTCTGTACTCCACCCCGACGAGCGGAGTAGCACCAAAATCGATTTTGTTAATTCGAATTAGGGGTAGTGTGGCCGCACACCACCGAATTAATGTGGTTAAAATTAATGGGGTAGTGTGACCGCACACCACCCAATTAATGTGGTTAAAAACCGAATTAATGTGCTTAGTGTGGCCGCGCACAATCGAATTTATACAATCTGTTTCCCAAATTCGAATTATCTAAATTCGAATTAATCTCGTAGTGTAGACGTACCCTCCTATCAGTAGGATCAGCTGCATAGGTAGCCAAAGCAGAGCGCGCAGCACAGGGAAGGGGGGTAAAATGAAACCCTGCAGGGGTCACCCCTCAGCACACAGTACTGTGTAGGGTAGACCCCCGACCCTGGGGGCACCAGCACCTAGGGTATTGCCTCTCCTCCTCCCCAGCATGTGGCTTTGGGGAAAAACTGCAGAGAAGCCAGCCAGGGGGTGCGGAGGCAGCCAAGGCAGGGACGTTTAGGCATTCAGAGACATTTCTATAATTTTGACTGGACTTTTCTGCCTTGTGCTGATTGGCTGTTTGCTCCAACCCTACTCCTACCCCTCCTTTTCCTACTTCCTCCCCTTCCCCACCCTCTCCCCTAGCACTCTCCCACCCCAGCTTCACTGCACACCTGCCTCTCTTACCCTCTTCTGCCAGGCCCTGCCCTCCTCCCCTTCCACGTCTCTTCTCCCTTCACTTTTCTTTCTTTAGCTTACTCCTACTGACTAAACCCACCCCAAAAAACCCCTCACGTGATGTTTGCCACCGTCATATTGGTTACTCTGCTTGTATTATATCCCTTTTCCCACCCTGCATCTGTCTTACCCATTAGATTGATTGTGAACGCCATGGGTAGGGAACATCTACTACTGTGTGTGTGTGTGTGTGTGTAGTGCCTATCACACCATGGCCCCATTCTTAGTTTGTCCCTAGGCACTACTGTATTAAACATGATTAATGGTATTGGACATCTTAAAACTGGGAACAGATCATTTAAAAGGTGGAATTTCCATACCTCTGCAGCCACCATCCTCCTACTCCCACCACCACTTACCACCAATAAATATCTGATCAAAGTTGGAGAAACTCACTTAACCTATGTTAGGATCACCGTATTTGTGAGCCTGCCTGTATCTCTAAAAGACACTGTAAGAAACTGACTACCGCTAAAGTACCTCTTTTGGGGCGGGTTATGTGATTTTTTAAAAACTAATTATTTCTGCCATATTAATTATGGACTGAATTAGAATACTATCCCCTTATGCTACAGTATGAGTCGTATCTTGAAATCCTCGCACGGGCCAAACACCCATTGACTGCACTGGGAGCTTGGTGTGAGTAAGGCTTTCAGGATTGGGCCCAATATGGATAACAAATCCTAAGCAGAAACATGATTCTTTTTTAAATTGAACTACAAAGACAGCAAATGTGAAAGATGTGTGTTTTGTTTTCTTTTTTCCCCTCTAGGTGCCTGAACCTTTCTACAATTTCACCGGCTGTATACAAGTCCTAGAAATCAATAATCTGGGACCTTTCACCTTCTCTAATGCTGTGGGCAGAAACAATATTGACAGCTGCAGGTAAACTACCCTCCATGCCTTTTCAAATCAAAAGAAACTGATCCTGTTGATTTCCCCCCCTGAAATAATGTTTCCATTTTAGATTATTTCCACACTGCTTGCATGAAAAAAAAATTAAATATATTCTGTTTTCTGTCATACTCCACAAACCTTTTGTTTTTAAATTTATGGAAGCTATTTTTTGCAGAATAGTCCAATTAAGTTTGACAGCTTATTTACATTGTGTTCTGCCTAGTGGCAGCTCGGACATATTATATTAAACGAGACAACATAAGATAGAATACAGGTGCAGTCAGAGTAAAATGTTGGTATGTATTTCTTCTCACTATGTTAGCATTTTCATTAATCTTGTAACTGAAACACTGGAGTGGTGGTGATATATACAAAGCACATTGTGAAAAATAATGGAGGACAACACCTCAGGACACTAAAATTACTTTGACTTCACTTTTACATATTCATATTGCTTACTGATGGCTATACATTGATTCGGATAGTGGGCCAAATTCAGAGGTGATACTGTAAATTTGGTTCCTTTATTCTAATTATGACTTCCTTTGCACTCAGACTTTGTCAGAACTATTTATATCTACATTTCTGAAGCATAAGGGAGTCTGAGCTTTTCAGTGGAGGAGAAGAAAGTGTAAGGTGGTGAACAGTTTTTAGGTGGTCAGGGAGTCTGAGTTAATGTAAGGAGATCTTATTTATGCAATTTTATGCCTGACCTCTAAACTTGGAGAATTTGCAATGAGTGGTTAAAAACTCAGTCCTAGATTTACAAGATAGCTTTGTTAGGACTTCAGCGTGCTTCTGTGTTGAACTAAACAGTGTATTCGGAAGACAGTGTTGTTTATTGAATGGAGAACCGGGCTGGGATTCCGGAGACTGTTCTATTCCAAATTCTGCCACTAGCCTAATGTGTGACCTTGTGCACTTACTCTGTATGCCACCTCCATTTCCCCATCTGGGAATAATGCTTTGAGATCTGTGGATGAAACATAATATATGACAGCTCTTATTATTTATGATTTTGAGCAGTAGATTACTATCACCAGAGATCTAATACATGCCTTCAAACCATATAATATCATTGTATCCTGTTGCCTAATTTAATGTAAAAATTCCAGGTTGATGCTATGGTAAGCAAACCTCTGTTCTCATATAGAATCCCATTTACTTCACTGACATAGTTTCTAATATGTGAAAATGTTTAATAAGGATAGTTTATATCATCATTCATTTAGGAACCATCAGGCCATAAGGCCAATGAGGCTCAGAAAGTCTACTTTGTCTAGCCCTTGTACAGTTTTATGAATGGGGAGGAGAAGGCTTCTATGTAAAACTGCTCTGTTTTACTTAGAAACTTCATTATTTTCATTACAGGTATCTCACAGAAATTCCTAAAGCAACAAAATTATGACCTTTAAATATATTGGTTGAAGTTTGCAAAAAATAGCTGTCTTTGCCCTCTGGAACTGATACTTTGATGGCTATTTATTCCTTTAAAACAGCAATAATCTTTATGCTCTACAGCTTCCAAAATAGAGATGGTTCCTGCCGCAACGTGATTACAATGTAAGGGACTGATTCTTGCAAACACTTGCTGTAAATATCACTAGTTAAGTGAGTAAAGTTGCCCACGTGCATAAGTGTTTGCAGGATTAGGTCCTAAAGATAGTCACACATGTAACAGGACATTGGGAAACAAGGAGATGGAAAGAAACAGAGGTTTTTTAACAAACAAAAACAGAGCTAATATACAAAGTTTTTCAATGTTCTTTGAGTTTTTTAAAAAAAAACTTAGTAACATTGTACAGTAATGTTATGTATCCATATATTATAAAATCACTAAATTATATATATATTTTCAATTACTTAAAAGCATGTAATCTGTAAATCTCTGTTAAGAAGGTGTCATGCCATATTTAAAAAAATGTTTTGCATTCAGAAGATAAAAATATTTTTCTTTTGTTTTTATCTTCTGAATTTGGTAAATCCCTTTTCCTCATCAGAAAGAGGGGAAATTGAACTGGGACCTCCTACATCTCACATGATGTTCCCTAACCACTCAGCTAAAGTTTATAATGGAGGTCTCTTACTTTTCTTCCTCTCAAGATGTGTTTGTTCAGCAGCACAATGGCACTCTAAGCCTGCTTTGACCATGTTGAGTGGTACTACAATATACACTTGTCATAACAGATTTCATTTAAAATATCTAACATTGCATATAAAAATGAGGTAGGTTACATCTAAATAATAGGGCTGTCAAGCGATTAAAAAACATTACTCACGATTAATCGCGCGATTAAAACAATTAATCTAGATTAACCACATAATTAATCGCACTGTTAAATAATAGAATACCATTTATTTAAATATTTGAGGATGTTTTCTACATTTTAAAATATATTGATTTCAATTACAACACAGAATACAAAGTGTACAGTGCTCACTTTATATTTAATTTTTGATTACAAGTATTTGCACTGTAAAAAAACAAAAGAAATAGTATTTTTCAATTCAGCTATTACAAGTACTGTAGTGCAATCTTTTTATCATGAAAGTTGATCTTGCAAATGAAGAATTATGTACAAAAAAACTGCATTCAAACATAAAACAAGGTAAACTTTTAGAGCCTGGAAGTCCACTCAGTCCTACTTCTTGTTCAGCCAATTGCTCAGACAAATAAGTTTGTATACATTTGCAGGAGATAATGCTGCCCACATCTCGTTTACAGTGAAAATGAGAACTGGCATCCTTATGGCACTGTTGTAGTCAGCATTGCAAGATATTTATGTGCAAGATGCATTAAAGATTCATATGTCCCTTTATGCTTCAACCACCATTCCAAGGGACATGCGTCCATGCTGATGATGGGTTCTCCTTGATAACAGTCCAAAGCAGTGTGGACCAAAGCATGTTCATTTTCATTATCTGAGTCAGATGCCACCAGCAGAAGATTGATTTTCTTTTTTGGTGGTTCGGGTTCTGTAGTTTCTGCATCGGAGCGTTGCTCTTTTAAGAGTTCTGAAAGCATGCTCCACATCTCGTCCCTCTCAGATTTTGGAAGGCACTTCAGATTCTTAAACCTTGGGTTGAGTGCTGTAGCTATCTTTAGAAGTCTCACACTGGTACCTTCTTTGCGTTTTGTGAAATCTGCAGTGAAAGTGTTCTTAATATGAACAACATGTGTTGAGTCTATATCTGAGACTGATATAACATGACACACATGGCAGAATGCAGGCAAAACAGAGGAGGAGGCATATAATTTCCCCCTGCCCCCCAAGGAGTTCAGTCACAAATTTAATTAGCGCATTATTTTTTTAATGAGTGTCATCAACATGGAAGCATGTTCTCTGGAATGGTGGCCGAAGCATGAAGGGGCATACGAATGTTTAGCATATCTGGCATGTAAATACCTTGCAATGCCAGCTACAAAAGTGCCATGCAAATGCCTATTCTCACTTTCTGGTGACACTGTAAACAAGAAGAGGGAAGCATTATCTCCTGTAAATGTAAACAAGCTTGTTTGTCTTAGCAGTTGGCTGAACAAGAAGTAGGACTGAGTGGACTTTAGTCTCTGAAGTTTTACACTGTTTTGTTTTTGAGTGCAGTTATGTAACAAAACAAAATGTACATTTGTAAGTTGCATTTTCAGAGTAAAGAGATTGCACTACAGTACTCGTATGAGGTGAATTGAAAAATACTGGTTTTTTTGTTTATCATTTTTACAGTGCAAATATTTATAATCAGAAAGAATATACACTTTGATTTCAATTACAACACAGAATACAATATACATTAAAATGTAGAAACACATCCAAAATATTTAATAAATTTCAATTGATATTCTATTGTTTAACTGTGCAATTAAAATTGTGATTAATCATGATTAATTTTTTAATCACGATTAATTTTTTGGAGTTAATCGCGTGAGTTAACTGCAATTAATTGACAGCCCCACTAAATAACATTATTCATTCCCTCAGTTATTTGTGCCTTTTGTTATTTGTGCCCCACTTGCCCTTATTTCAATTATGATATTATTCTGAAGTGGTGTCAAATCACTGTAGTAACATTATTGTTTGCTCTTCTTGCCAGTGTTATAGAATATTTTTTTTTCAAAGAAAAACCCTTTTTCTCCTCCAGACTATCACCATATCTATTCCAGTCACATTCAGTATATTTCTTCTCTACGCCATCATTTTCCTCCCAGACCTTGTACCTATTTCCTATTTCCAGATCTTTTCCCTTTTCTACCCACCCCTGCTTTCAGACTTATCCATGTTTAAATTCCTGTGCTGGCATCTCTTGCCTAATGAACTGCTGCTTCCTGGTTTTTAACATCCCCAGTAGTATGAATTTACTTCCTAATCATGGTGCATGAGTGCAGCCAAAAAGAGCCATGATCAAAAGCCTTTTTAAAAGGAACAGGTTTGTGTATGAATTTTAAACTCATGAATATTTAACAGCTTTGGAATTTACTCAAATGTGTTCTGCCATGTCTATAACTAGGATCTATTTGAATTTTAAAAAACCAAAAGGACGAGCTAATATGTGCAAAGAATTTAGTGAGCCTTCAAAAACAAACTTCAAATACAGTTCATTAACCTTTCCAAGACTATTGGCATCACGTCTTCAAGACATTCAGTACCTTTTAAAGGACATCATCTACTTTTGCACTGTTTATATCAGAGACCAATACAATTTAATTCATGGTTTAAAAGATTTGAGAATTTAATATGATTAAATCTGGGTTCAGATACTGTGAAGGTCAGAAGTTCTGTAATACCATATATGTGAAAGGAAATATGAGGGTTTTTAAAAAAAAAAAAAAAGTACATAAATTGGATCTATGGCGATTATTTTTTCTGTCTGCTATCTAAAGTCCCTGAAAGTTATTGAGCAAAATTATGAGGATTGTTTTAGTGGGGTAGAATGAGGAGTGATGGGATTTAACTGAGAAACATAAAAAATAGAGGAACTAATTTCCTAATAATAATATATATTAAACTGCAATAGTCTTCCAAGGGAGAAAACTCAACTATTTGAGGGGTTTAAAAACAAACAGACAAATCATTAGAAACCATAGGGAACAATCCTGCACACTGACTGAGCTAATTAGATGATATAAGAGAGTGATCAGCATCAAGAGGTCTGCATTTACCAAGTTACCACATTGTGCAATCTGATATACCACAGTATTTCTGTGTAATTATAAGTGTTTATCGTCAAGGCACTCAGTGGCCTGAGCCTATGATATCTAAAAGATTCCTTGATATTCCAAAGAAAGACTGTGGCTGGCATCTCTGTTTCTCTGGCACAATGGAACTTTCTACCACAAGGGTAAAAAGAGTCTGTGCAGTGGACTCAGCTTTCTTGAGGGCTGGTCCCAGAGTGTGGAACAACCCTCCCCTAGGAACTAAGAACTACCACAAAGCTGACCACCTTCTCAAGTACAAGAAGCACTGCTTCAGCCTTGTCTTCTCTAACATAGACACATAGCAGTTATGTACTTATTTATCTTAAACAAAATAAAAACCACTACATTGTGCATACTTTTTTCCTTTTACTGTATTTGACACAAGTAGGTAAAAGGATGTTTGTTGCATATGACGTTTTTACTCTGGATAAGCAAAGTTGCGTGTTTTGAACATGTTAAAGACTTGTATCCATTTTTATTACAATTATAATGGTACAGTCATAATACTTATTTTGTGGCTAGGTGGTGGCTGTATATTTTCCTCACATTGCCGCACCAATGTATCACAGCCCTTGGAGAAGAACTATTCTGCAAGATGATAGGAGAGTTCATGATGATTCAGACCCTTAGCTTTTCTGCTGATAATGCCAACAAGAGTTACCTGTTAGTGCTGAATGTGATGGGCATGCTTGACCACTAGAAATTGGCACTCCTCCCTTTAGTTAATACATACCAGGGTAAGATTTCCGCTAGAAGCCTAGAAGGGAGAAGGTCTCTATCCCATTAGAAGTCCACTTGAATATCCAGTGCAGATTCCAGTTAGGGTTTGATAGCTATATATCAATTTGTAATTTTCAACCTGCCAATGAATAGTTTCCAACAATTATTTTAGAACATATAAATATTTGTTTAACTCAAATCAAATGCCTATTTTGGGGTCCAGTTTAAACCATTATCAATTCAGAGCTGGGAATATAATAGGAAGAAATGTAATAAGGACAAATGCAGAGTACTTCATTTGAGTTCCAGAGTTCCTTAGGAAGGAACAATCAGTTGCACACATACAAAATGGGAAATGACTGCCTAGGAAGGAGTACTGCAGAAAGGGATCTGGGGACCCATAGTGGATCACAAGCTAACTATGGGTCAACAGTGTAACACTGTTGCAAAAAAAGCAAACTTCATTCTGGGATTTATTAGAAGAAGTGTTGTAAGCAAGACATGAGAACTGTTTCTTCCGCTCTACTCCACACTAATTAGTCCTCAACTGGAGTATTGTGTCCAGTTCTGAGCACCACATTTCAGGAAAGATGCGGACAAACTGGAGAAAATCCAAAGAGCAACAAAAATGATTAAAGGTCTAGAAAACATAACCTCTGAGAGAAGATTGAAAAAATTGGGTTTGTTTAGCCTGGAGAAGAGAAGAATGGGGGCAGGGGATGGGGGGCATGATAACAGTTTTCAAGTACATAAAAGGTTGTTACAAGGAGGAAGGAGAAATTACTCTCCTTAACCTCTGAGGTTAGGACAACGAACAGTGGGCTTCAATTGCAGCAAGGGCAGTTTAGGTTGGATATTAGGAAAAACATCCTGTGAGGGTGGTTAAATACTGGAATAAATTGCCTAGGGAGGTTGTGGAATCTCTATCATGGGACATTTTTAAGAGCAGATTAGACGAACAGCTGTCAGGGATGGTCTAGATAATACTTAGTCTGGCCATGAGTGCATGGCACTAGACTAGATGACCTCTTGAGGTCCCTTCCAGTCCTATGATTCTGTGAATGTTATATGGATAATTTGAATAGATATTCTTCAGTGGTCCACTGGTACTATAAATAAATTCAGAAATGAGTTGAGGATAAAAAAGTAAAAATAATTTTTAGTTCCTCTATTCTGCCACAAGTCAGATACTTGTGCTACATTAATATGATGTAAAGGTGCTGTAGTGTTTCAGAAAGTGTTACTGTAATAGATTTGCTGGAAAAATGATTACCATTTACAGGTGGAGTTTAGATGACAGATGTGAGATGAAGCTTTAAACCCTAGTATTAAAGGCTGGTATTTTCAATAGCACACTTTCAGTCAGTGTTCTGAAGCAAGGACAGTTTTATTCTCTAGGCTGGATTTATCACATATAGTTGGCATTCTCTGGTTATATATAACCACACACACACACACACACATACACACAGTATATGAAACTTATAAAGTGGCTTTTTCTTTTTAAAAAAAATACTGAACTGCTTTTCAAGTTGATTGGGAGCCAACAAAAATTATTGGTAGTGAAGTTACTTCCATTAGAAATGGACTTATGTGTGTAATGATGGATGCCAATGTGAATGGCTGATTTCATGGAAACAGAGAAGATCTAGTAAGCTGCATCCTTAGCTTCTGCTTACAGAAAAGAATAATTTCTTTTAAAGATTTTATTCAGGGTCAAATTTAATATAAACTTTGTTCTCATGCCTAACTTGAACTTTATCTCAGCAAAGTCTGTGGTTGCCATTTGCATTCTGAATGCATGCCATGAGTTTCTTTGCCGGTAAAGGACTGATGGGTTTTTTTAATACTTAGCAATTTACTCAGGAATTTCTGTCATCTAAAAAACAACCTTATTGGAGTTATCTATACAGCTGGTGAATCTCTACAAGTCCTCAATAAGCTCTAAGTTTCTCTTCTTTCCCCACAACTATCCAGTAGACCTCAAGTTCCCAGTCCCTCCCCATGTCCACCACTAGCCCCTTCCATTCCCGTGATCTTCCAATACATGTAACATCAGTTCCTCCTCAAGACACTTCGGTAGCTCTCTAGCAAAGCTAGTAAGTCCTAGGTCCCTCACAACCCCTTCTCTGAAATCCTTCCTACCACTGAACAACACAAAACATAGAACTCCAAACTCCCATGTAATGCTGTCTTTGACTATATGCCCCAGAATACATTGGGCCAGTTTGGAGGAGAAAAGCTTGGGGCAGCTGGGTAAATAGGTACAGTTTGTTCAACACCTGGATGATGCAAAGTTCTGTAACACTTTTAAGTATTATTATTTATTATTTTGGCCATATTAGGAGTCAATGAGAGGCATAAGTTAGACGAGAAACCATCCTTATGAGAATCAGTCCAAGCCTGGGGGAGGAAAAGGTTAAAGAATCTTAAGAATCAGTCTAATCCTTTGCCTGATCCTGAAGTGGACATGCCTGACCTGGCCCCAAATCTAAGATTAGTTTTCCACGTAAATCTGTAGTTGGAGGTATAAAGTTACAACTACATTAAATTCAAGAGTCCATGAGAAAAGACATCCAGAATATGTAAAAGTGATAATAATCACATTTTGGGGTGTATTCTCATCTCTGGCTTGGGGATTTATGCATGTATTTACCATTGTAGATAAATGCTTAAATCCTCAAACAGCAGAAAAAAAATATATAGGACTCTCTGCAGTAGAAAATGCTTAAATGAATAACACTGTTTCCACTTAGTTTTATTCATTTAACCATTGTTCAGCATTTTCTGTGATTTACAAACAGATTGGATTAGAATGTTCCTGAAGTCCAACATTGTAACTTAAGTTGTGGAGATACAGTTCATGTATACCTTTCACAGATGGCCATAATGCCTGATGACATGTTAACTGCAGTTCTGTGTAATTACAGTATAAATCCTAGTAACGAGTATTTGTTCATTCTTATGCAATTTTGCTTCAGGTTTTACCTTTTTTATCTTAAGCCTCTTGTTTTTGCCCCCTTGTTAAGCTTTTCTGTGTATTCTTAGTTGCCCTCTGTTCCTTTTCCACAACCTGTTATTCCTTTTATACTTTTATCCTCTATGTTTGATTTGTCCTCTTTTGATTTCTCTCACCTTTTATTATACTTGTTTTCAATGTATTCCTTTCTATTGTGGCTCCAGTTTCTTTTGTGTGTGTGTGTTTGTGTGTGTGTGTGTGTGTACGTACACATGCACACTATTGGCTGTCTTATTACCCTTTTTCCCTTTGACATTCCTGTTCAAGTGATGGATTTACAGTCATATAGACTTCAGTATTAAAAACGGTGGCAGGGTTAATCATCCCTACTGTTTTAGATCTTCAGAATCATTCTACATTGTTGTTTAAATCCTTTAATACAATCTTTATAAAATGTTTTGAGGAAATTGTTTGTGATTAATCAAATCCCCAGGCTAAAAATGTATAGGTAAGATAATATGTGTTTGTAAATAATACAAATGTCTGCTTATTTATAAACAGCTTTCGTGGGTAAAAAAAACCCACTTCAGATGCATGGAGTGAAAATTACAGATGCAGGCATTATTATACCGACACATGCAGAGAAGGGAGTTACCTCACAAGTGGAGAACCAGTGTTGACAGGGCCAATATAATCAGGGTGGATGTAGTTCACTCCCAATAATTGATGAGGAGCTGTCAATTCCAGGAGAGGCAAAGTTGCTTTTGTAGTGAGCTCCCAGTCACTGTTCAAGCCCAAATTAATGGTGTTAAATTTGCAAATGAATTTTAGTTCTGCAGTTTCTCTTTGAAGTCTGTTTCTGAAGTTTTTTTGTTCAAGGGTGGCTACTTTTAAATCTGTTATAGAATGTCCAGGAAGACTGAAGTGTTCTCCTACTGGCTTTTGTATGTTACCATTCCTGATGTCTGATTTGTGTCCATTTCTTCTTTTACTATAATACAGTTATACTCAAAGAGAAGGGGAGAGAAAAAAATGACCTCCAATCAGGAATAAAAGACCAGAAGAGAGAATGCATTTATTAAGCTAACCTTTGGCCATTTACGTAGCTTTATTGGTATTTTATAGTTATTTGCTTCAGATGCTGCAGAAAAGATTCACAGGTTGGAAATGTGGGGCTAGATCCACAAGAAATGTATACCTGGTGATACTGAGCATTGGCACACCTAACTTTTAGGAGCCTACAAAATCACTGGGATTCATGACGCTTGAGTAAGGCGACCAGGCTCTCTCTACAGTGAATGGGGAGATAGAGATACCTCAGAATGGGATTCACAAAAGTCAACATGCTACATGGCTCCTCACTTAAGCTAGCCCATGGGAGATGCCAAGCTAAGGGGTGTATGACAAGCTCCACCTCTTTCTTTGAGATAGGTGCCTAAAACTGGGCTGCAGGGAGACACCTCCCTCTGCTTGGGATTTTCAGCTGTAACCCCTCTCTTGGTGTTACACACTTATACTGTTTTGTGGGGAGGAGGAAGAAGGAGAAGGAGCTCTCTTAAAACTTTTAGCCCAGTGGTTAGTGTACTCACCTGAGACACGGGAGACTTCTGGTTCAAGTCCCCGCTCTGCT
The DNA here is from genome assembly GCF_002925995.2 of Terrapene triunguis. NCBI lineage: Eukaryota > Metazoa > Chordata > Testudines > Emydidae > Terrapene > Terrapene triunguis. Next base: position 37,049,008 of record NW_020664393.1, read on the forward strand.
TAATGGGGAGAAAAAAATGTGAAGTGGGATTTGCCACCTCTCAGGTGAGTGTCCTAGCCACTGGGCTATGGGATAGTCTAATGTAAGACTCCCTCAGTCTCTCCTGTTGAAGCTCGTCCACTATGGATAAATAATTTTTAAAAGTCATTGAGCCAGAGAACGAGAGAGAGTAAGCAAACATGAGAAGGACTCAGCAAAGAAGTGGGAAACCCAGGATCTAGTCACCCTGCTCCAGTGACTTTCTTTCCTAGGAGTTCTCCCATCCAAGCAATGATCATGCTTAATCCTGTTTAGTTTTTGAGATCTGACCCTGTTATGTCACATCCCAATGTTCTGGCAATGACAAAATAAGATATATATTTTTTTCAAATGAGCATTTTATATTAAATAGTCTTTTTTGGTGACTGCTGGCAGAAGGACTATGCAAAACAGCAAAAAAATCATGTTCCAATGCAAAAACTTATCTTTGCCAAAGAAAATAAGAATTTAAAATTGAAGGTTTTTGCTTAAACAGCAAAAAGTCAGTGATTTAACTTTTACACAAAATTGGATCAATTTCACAAAATCAAAATGAAATATCAAACCTCATTGTTGAGGCTTTCAAATGTCAATTTGTAAATACTTCTCACAGCCCTAGTAATGCAGTAGGTGGATGCCATTGCAATACTCTGGAAACGTTAACTGTAATGCTTAAGAAAAATTGTCTTGATAACCCAAGAAATCAAGTGATATGATTTGGTGCAGTAATTTCTTGATATAATCATTTGGCTTCTAACCAGGGATATAGGAAAAAGAATAAAAACCTTTCACAGATTTTTTTTTTCTTTTTCTGCTCTTCTAAAACTTCCTGATCATTCCACGGTTTGTTTTTGCATCATTCCATTGTAAGGAAAAGTACACATAAGCTTGAGCCTTGAAATTCCCAATGAAATATATTATGAGCAATGATTCTAAGAAGCCGAAGATAAGAAAAGAGGGACTGACTTAAAACAATTGAATAGTAAGAAAAATTATTTTGCATACGTTCCTTATTGAACTAGTGTTACACCGTTGAGAATTGATACTAGCAGTTGACGCTATTCCAATTACAAAAATATGGAAACAGAGGGGGAAAATTGTTATGTACTCATAAATAATTAAAAACTTCACAGCAGGCTTTCAAGATTTCCAAGTTATCTGCTGGGATTGTCTCATAATGGAGATGTAGTTGCTATTGTTATTGTACCAGACTGTTATTGTTAAAAGCACAGCACATTAGAGAAAATGGGTAAGAGTGGCAAACATACTGAAAGGAGAAATTTGCCCGCTGAGAGTTTGGTTTACAGTAAGATTTTCACTTCATCTGTGATCTTCACTATTATTTACACACAAAGCTGACACAGAAATAATGGCAAGAGTTGTCTTAAACTGATAAAAGCCAGAATGTTCAGAGAAAAGACTGAAAGTTCACCTTTATGCTCAGCTTGTTGCTTGTATATATTAGCATTCATCCCATGTCCGTCATTGGCAGTGGATGGCAAGAGGACCTAAAGATATATTTTTTTTATCTCTGGATAGTTTACCATTTAAAAAACAAACAAACTTTCCTATATCTATGGGAAATAAGGTGGGCTACAAACAGTATTTCAGCCTTAAATATGAACATATTATTTTTCAGTTTAAGGTAGTCATTTAGGCCAGTTTTCCAAAGTAGGAGCTCTCATTTCAGAGTGTTCAGCACTTTTGAAACAGGCCACTTGTAAAGGAGCCTAAAAATGGGCACAATAATGTAATTTTAGGGTCCTATTTTTGAAAATCTTATCCTTAAGGTTATTTTTAACAAAAAGATCTCTGCTATAGTGATATGAATGGTGCCCCTGTATATCAAAGGTCATGTTAATTCAGGTTTGCTGAGTAAAAACTATAAATTGTTTGGGATAAAATAACAGATCTGAACCACTGACCAAAACAAAATGTGAGGTTTATTTGTTTATCTTGTAGAGAGTGTGGTATTTAGGAGACTTATAGTCCAGTTTTGCAAAAATCAAGAGGTTTATGTAAGCATCCAAGTGTTTGGTGCACTTCTCCAAATTTATTTGAATCATTTAAACTTCGGAAGCAAGGCGTTTTTGGCAATTTGTAATGTATTTTGTGGGGAGGAAAGGGATATCCTTCTATCACTATAGAAGTTTTGAGATTTCTTCTGTTTCCCTCAACTCTTCCCTTTGTTTTCACACATTTGACCTCAATGCATTGAGCCTGATTCTCCACTGACTTCAACTACAATCATTGTAAAGTGGGTGTAAAACTCTACTAGATGAGAACTGTAGAATTTTGGGAGCACTTTGCACATATGTAAATGTGTACACAAGGCTCGCTTCCACTGTGTTGTGGCTACCAAGAGGGACTTGATGGGACTAGCTGATACTGCTAAGTGATCTCAAGGACTCCCTTTTACCTTGATGCTAAGCGCTCAGTCTTCCTCACACTCCTTGCACACATTCAACTGGAGCAAAATACTCAGGAAGCAGTAATGGTGAATCAAGACCTAGGTATGATGAGAGACAGTAGCTTAGAGAGGAGTTTGCAATATGAATATTTATGCAGAAGAGGCCAATGTGAGTTGGGGTTGTATATATAAAAGTCCTCATATCATAGAGCAGAGAGGTAATAATCCCTCTCTGTTTAGTTCTGGTGCTCCTGCAGTTGGATTATTGTGTTAGTGTTTGGGCATAACATCACCAAGTAGATGTTTACAGATTGGAGGGAGTTCAGAAGAAGAGAAACCAAAATAGTCAGGTGTGGGGTGGGAATTGATTTTTCAGGAAAGATTAAAATAATTAAATATGTATATGGTGCTTCAGCCTCAACTAAAGGTGAAACACAAGTTTGCAATTATTTGAAGGGTATGAACATCAAGGAGGGAAAGGAATTATTAAGCAAGATGCATGGGGTATACTTAAGATAAATGGGATGAAACAAAGGGGGAATTTAGACTGAATGAGGAAAACGTCCTGTTTTCCTTTACATATTAAGTCTGCAAATTACTCTCCTTGGGTAAAACATGGAAAAAAACACCTGCTCTGAACTTTTAAAACTATACTGGACAAAAATGGTAGAAAATGTACTTATAGGAAACAATCATGCATCGAAAGGTGAGTGGTCTAGTTGATCCAGTAAGTGTTTTCAATCCATCCCTAGCTTCTCTGATTCTAGGAGCAGTGGAAAGCACCTTAATTGCCTACCACACTGAAAACAGATTTTTAACCTCTCAGTGCAGCGGCTCTGGTTCGTGGTAATATCTATGGTAGTGTTACGCTTTGTAAATACAGGCTTTTCAGAGCTCACTTCATAATGCATCTTAGAATAAGTGAATCAGAATTGTCACATCTACTTAGGTTGTACTTGAAATACTTCCAAAATTAATGACTGGCAAATAGGCATGTGGCTATCTGACTGACTAGCAGAAGTGTGAAATGCTAGTCTAATGTCTATTAATTAAAAAATTCCATCAGAATCAAATGTAATACAGAAGGTGTTATGCTGTTTCTTTAATACTTTAACTGGAAATTAATGTGGTGCATATTTTTCAATTAGAAATGGAATTTAACAATGACACACACAACAGGGCATGCATTAGTGCAGGAGTGGGCAAACTATGGCCCGCAGGCCACTTTCGGTCCATCAGCCATTTTTATGCAACGGGGAGCGGGGTCGGGGGCTTGCCACACTCCGGCGCTCTCCAACCCCCGACTGACAATTTCCTTGATGAGCACCATCTTCCAGCACACAGAGCCACACTGTGCAGGCGCAACTTCGCTGCGCTGTTTCTGGGACGGGCATACGTGGCAGCCCCTCCCCCCCACGCAGCAGCATGCCCAATCCCCTCCCAGTCTCCTACAGCCCCACCCTTGAGAGCTTTGAAACCACCCAGGTGCTGCACCCGTCCCTGCTAGGGTGCCTCCGCCCGTGGTGGTGCCTGGTACAGCCGCCTTGGTGTCACTGCTGGCAGGGTCCCTAGGAGTCCCCGGTACTGCCCCTGCAGAGTCCTCCCTCACGCCCCCTCGGTAACAACCCTTATAGAGACCCCCAAGCTACACCCCAAAGAGTCCCCCTCTCCCACCGGGCATTCATGGCCCGCCATACAATGTCCATACCCAGATGTGGCCCTCAGGCCAAAAAGTTTGCCCAGCCCTGCATTAGTGGGCAATTGATGTATAACTTGGGTAAAGGTTGAGTGCCACTTTCGAAGTCCATTGGATCATTGTGAGCCTGATAATCTTTTTTTTTTAAACAGTTGGTTTAAATTAAAGCTCTGCATTTTAAAGAACTATGTACCTCTACTTTAATAAAGGAAGTCCATAAAACAGTAAATAGGATAGAGGAAAACTGACTATTGTTGGTATTTCTTATTTTAGTACAGGAATTCTTGAAAAAAACAATTCACCCAAGGCATGCTTTGCATACTAGAAATCACAGATTTGGCTTGAAATGGGATTTTCTAACACAATATTTCAGGGCAAAATTCTCCCTTGAGCCACTCTGCATTTCTCGTGACTTTAGTGGGAATTATATGTGCAGATTATGCTGTAAAGAGCTGAATTGCAGATAAGAGGTTGAATGTGATTTTTTTTGTCCCAAGGCAGTGATATGTACTGTTATGTTTTGGAATACTTGAGGGAAATAAAAGGAAAATTACAACACTCTTCATGAGTAAGGGCCATGCGATATATATATATTTATGCAATTCTTACAGAAGTCACTGGAAGTCATGTGCACATGAAAAACTTGTATATGGTCTTAACTCTACTATTGTTTATGCAAACCACAGATAAAAGGAAATGCAGCATGTGCTCTTCGAACTCAATCGAAGAGCACAGCAGTAAAGATATTGTATGTAACAGCTGTAATGAGCATAGACCAACTCTTATTATTTACTATTTTGAGATAAACTGATATAGATTTCCTTTATCAGATATTGTCTTCAGCTTAAGTATCATTACTTTCTGTGTGGTCAGTTGTCTCACTTTAGTGCTTAAAATGGTGTGTGCAAAGTAATGTAGTGGAATTTTTTTTAAAATATATATTTTAATTTTTCTATTCTTTGTGTAGGATATCAAATATGTTTAAAAAAATAAGGCCCTGAAGCAGTTAATACCTGCGTTGTCTGAGAATTAAAGTAATACTACGCATCACCAATAGCCAATAAATGGATTCATGGGAATGCACTACCAAAGTAATATTTTCTGCCAGGGAAGGGGGTGAGGGAGTAGATGGTTTGTTTGATTTAAGACTTGTAGTATTAAGGAATGCAATTCTAGAAAGATATGTTGTCCTTCAAGAGACCTTGGTTGCAAAAGTTAAGAAAACAAACCCACCCTAAAAGTAGTCAGTTGCAGCAGAAAGATATATTTACCAACAAAAGAAACATCATTTCCAAAAACTCCATATAAATATTTTACACAGTTACCTAATTTCTCAAAGTTTAAATTGATTATAAATAGTTTATGTGCTTTTTCTGTATCTGTAACCTGCAGAACTATTTAATCAAATCATGTCTGACTCTTGCTCTACAATCATCCGGATATACAGTGCCGCAGTGCCCCCTGCAGCCTTAAAACACTAGCTTAATATTTTAGAAAATTAATGTTCTTGGTATTTATTTCAGTAGCTCTCCAAAGAAACATCTGTAGCAACTTTAAACCTTAAGTGTTTGTTTTTAACTAAAATGATAGTTTTAATGATAATCTTGATCATGGTTAAATTAATGCCCTATTTCTAGAAGAAAAGATTATGTTGATAATATGTAGTTTTGTATGGATTTTATTTTTTTAATGTAAAAGTCAGATTTAAAAAAAATAAGATTCAGAAGGAAAACCTATGTCAGTGTTTATCAACACATGAGTTGGTTTCAGAAAACAATATATTTCCCTTTAGTAATGAAAGATAAGTATGAAGAAACATGAGTCATTCTCTCACAGATCTGAGCTAGAGCAAATCAGAAACACAGAAACCAGGGCAATTCAGAAAATGGAAATACAAATTTCACAATATCTGTTAATAAAAAAAACTCGAACCCTCACAAAATCAAATGCCTTAATACATGCATGTATAGAAAATCAAATTTTACATGTGCAAAACTGGCCCACATACTAATGAAACAGTTTGCTTCATTCACATAGAAAAAAACAGACTGATGCAGAAAATAACTGCTGTCTGTGACCTCTCTCACCACATACTCACTTCTCTCTCAAATATAAATCCTTTGACATGTTTCCATAAAAAAGGTATAAATTGTTTGTTTTTTCCTTTAAAGTGAAAAAGGAATAATTTGTCACAATAGCACCAGAAAATAGAATCTCTTTACCATGTCTGAGAGTACAAAAATGTTTTAGTCTATGGAACCCAGAGCTGCTAGAATTGTTAAAAGCAATATCAAAATCAGGACATGTTCTTAGATGACTCAGATACTCCCCCTCTGTCCCCCCCCAAAAAGAGCTTGGCTTTCATGCTGTGCAAGACCACACCAGAGCATAAATGCCCCCCCACCAAACAATGTGGCACAGAAACCAGATAGTATTTTATTTCATAAAGGTAGGAGAAGGGCGGTATGTAATAGCACCCATGAAAAGGCAGACTTGAGGACATAGTATCTTAGTTGATATAAAAGGTGCACATTTCCAGATCTCCAAAATTATGCCTTTCTTAAGACATGACAGGCTGCATATTTTGAGGCAAGTATAGCTTACCTTGGGCAGTGTTATAAGGAACTAGCTTGAAGGCCAACTGACATTAACCAGTTGAGAAGTGCAATAATTTCCCAAAATAAATTGACTGTGTTTCATTTCTATTATGAAATTGAATTGAAACAATTAGACCTGTTCAGATTCTGGTCATTATAAATACAGGTCTGACATCATTAACTGCCTTTCAGGATTCACTATTTAAATCCATCATTCTAAATCCATTTCATAATCCAGAAAGTATGAAATGTTCCCAGTTGAATTAAATCTATTGCAAGAAACTCACCAGAGCTCAAGTCTCTGAGTGAGGGACATGTTGCTAAGAGAGACTCATTTGATTTACAGCTAAACATTTTCTTTTGATCTGAATTGTTCCATTCAGAATTAGGGTGGGGTTTTTTTGTTTGTTTTTTTGTTTTTGTTTTTAAGTATGAACAGGTTGGGTAATTTCCGCCATTTAATTTGGTCATGTGACCATTTAATTAAACAGTTACAGATTTCTCTGTGCATCAGATTGGCTATTTTTCAGCATTTTCTGAAGGCACATAAATATTAATGCTAAAAATAATATAATTGCCTAGCCTCTTAAACACTGCCAGGCTCTCAGGAAACTCTATATCCCTGTCAATATGATGATTTAAAACCCATCAAGGAAATCAAAAGAATAAAGGTGTTCAGCCCTGAATTCCAAATGAATTGGTTAACTGATTTTTTTTTCCCCCGGGAAGCATTTTGCAACTAAGAAGGGAAACACAAGAGAGACCCTGAGGTCTTTTCTACCCTGTGGTTTAGGACCAGAGCCTCAGCTAGTATAAATAGACTTACTTCAGTGGAGTTATGCTGATCTATACCAGCTGAGGATCTGGCCCTTTATGTTTTGTAACTATTCAGTGACTCATGATAAAGAGAATATACATTTTAACACTTCAGATTTGATCATGCAAGTTGCCTTAAATGACAGGTGCCCTTCTTTACAAAGAGGTGGCACTAGAGAAAACATAATAGAGCAAATCAAATACTATTTAGTATTATTACTCTGTAGAACGTTCACCCACTCCTGCCACCTGGAAACTTCCTCCCAACAAGGCTTGGGATCCTTTGTGCCACATGTTTTGAACCATCTTCCATAAGCAAATGAAGATGTGGCCTGGTAGTTCAGTTATTTGGTCACAAAAGCAGAATGAATACTTGAAAAAGAACAGGCTAGTATTCGGGGTCGGATGATATTTGCATCAGGGATTCATAACATTTAGATACTATTTGGGTCAGTGGATCAGAATATCATCTAGTATGAATGTCACCCTGGGACCTGCTCCCTCCATCACTTACTCTGAGCCATCCTTTAGAGATGGCAGGCTGACCTCCCTGTTAATATGTAGTCTTCAGGAGTTAGCAAGGTGACTTGCTGCCTGCAATCTATAGAAAAGTTTCAGTTAAATATGTTCCCTGCTATCCTTTTTCACCAGGGGGTGGAACGTGTTGGTGGGGAAGATGGGAGGGAAGCAGTCCATCTGCAGCATTGTTCCTTACAGCGATGTGGGGGGAAAGTGGTTGGGGACCACTACTACTTCTTGATGTTGTATCAGTTGGATTATGGACCAAAAGCAGCCCTCTCCCCTGGAGTTCTGAGCTGCAGCAGAGCCCAGTGGCAGATGGTTCCTCAGTTGTATCTTGATTTTGATTCCTTTGCACTGAGTTTTGATTTTTGTTCTACCAATTTCAATTTTAATAGAAACTTTTAGCTAATGAAAGGCTAAAACCCAGTGGCAAGCCATCTGTAGTTTTCTCTCCCTAGCCTCTTATTCGTGTACTACACGCTCTCCTTCTGGTACTTCCCATTAGTAATGAAACTTTTAAACTGTAATCTTGACATTGCAGTCCATTATAGTGTCTCCAGGTACCAAGGTTTTGTTAAAAGAATGATTGAAGCCAGGCTGAATTTCTCATGTTAATGTTACGGTGGTGTCAGTGTTTCTAATTTAAGCTCCATTTTTCAAAGGTTTAGAAAAGTTCACTTTGGGCTGAAACATGGTAATGTAAGTTTAATTCTTTGGTAACACCTACAAAATGTACATGGCTCTTAGAAAATACATAATTTAAAAAAAATAATAAAAAAACCCAAACAGTTTGACCATTTTTAGTTATGCAACCAAAATATGAATGTGTTTAAATGAAGGATGTACCTATCAGATATACTGGCAAATAGTGAAAATTAATCCAAATGCTTAAGAGGGAGAAGTCTAATTGGAAAGAGTTGGGACCTGGGACCATGCAGCCTTTATAAATTATTTTAGGTACCTTCCTGTTTTCAATTTTTGTTTTTGTTTTAATCTGAACAAGTATGAATACCAACATGCAAGTAGCCACCACAAATTGGAGATTTGTCACACCCCAAATTGTTACATAAATACAGGAATATTGTATGGGCCTGCATCCTCTTCCCCAGTATTTTAACAGTTCCTTTCAGGAGAATCCCACCACTGGGAGAATGTATTTGTTTAGGCTGTCCTTACAGATAGCTCTTTTATATTAGTACTTGCAAGGAGGAAGGGAAACATACTTAATGTTGCCTATTGCTCTTTCTGAGACACCATGGAAGTGCTATTAGGAATGGTGTCCCTAGCCTCTGTTTGCCAGAAGCTGGGATTGGGTGACAGGGCATGGGTCACTTGATGATAACCTGTCTGTTCATTCCCTTTGGGGCACCTGCCATTGGCCACTGTCAGAGGACAGGGTACTGGGCTTGATGGACCTTTGGTCTGACCCAGTGTGGCCGTTCTTATGTTCTTATTATTGAATGCAAAATTAATTCTTCTAACTGAAAAGTTCCACAATAAGGAGTATAATTTTGGTTTCATATCTGCTCACTTGTGAAATATAATCTAAAGTTTCCAGTAGCTTAGCATTCTTTTTTGTTTCTCTTTGCATCATGGGAATTTTACTGGTCTGTCACCCAAATTTAAATCCCTCATGCTTACATGCTACATATGTGCAAGCAGTGAAAAATAATGCACTAATATTTTAATTAAAATGCCAGATCACTGATGAATTAACAGTGTTTATTATGTTTATGCATGCCAGGCATTCACAAGTATTAAGATATAATTAGAAATTAAGTCTTGAAAGAAAGAATAGATAATATAGTTATACACAGCATTTCATTAACTCTTTGTATCTTAGCAATTCCACACGATTCAGACTTTTCTTGAACACTTAAGGAATTTTAATGCAATGTGGCATATTCAAATTGACATACAGTATCTTATTTTATTCATAACTCTAGCAATCCACACTCCACTTTGAATGGCCTGTATTCTTCTGATAATAACAACTGTCAAACAGTTTCCTTCTAATCTGAGTTATGTACCCATGCATCATGTCTGAAAAAAATTCTACTATATTTTCCAATACTAATAACAAATTTACACTTACATAGCATCTTCCATCCTATCGTCTTAGATTGCTTTGTAATTGTTTGTTAGTTAAATTTCACATACTCCTGTTACATAGCTAAGTACTGTTATCAGATGGGAAAACTGATGCATAGAGAGATCAAGTGATTTACCCAAGGTTGCAAAGGAAATTTGTGGCAGAGCCAGAAACTAGCACCCAGATGTCCAGGTTCCAACATCCTGTTCTTTAATCATGACTGTCCTTTCTCCTCACACACACATCCTGCAAATGCTAATGTGAAAGTTACAGTCCTTCTATTTCAGAGACTAGAGCTTCTGAGACTTTAGTGGTGATGGGACAGCGGGAGATTAGGTATTGCTCGTATAATACCTCCCTCACAGGAGCTGCACCTACTTGGTAAAGGTAGTATGTTCTGGAAAACAGCACTCAGGGTTAAAGTAAAAGATGTGAGCCTATTGGAACCTTGCAGGGAATCTTTAGAAGGACAAATACAGTACCATGTTAAAGAACGTATCATTTCTTGACCTGGGGAAACAATCTCCATGAATACAGGCTTTAGTCCTTTCAAGAAGCTTTGAAGGGGAAACTAGAAGAACTCACTTGAACTAATGGGAGCAATGCTTGTAATCTAAAGCAGGGGTTCTCAACCAGAGGTACATGTACCCCTGGGGTACACAGAGGTCTTCCGGGGGTACATCAGCTCATCTCAGTATTTGTCTAATTTTACAACAGGCTACATAGAAAATACTAGCAATGTCAGTACAAATTAAAATTTCATACAGACAATGACTTGTTTCTGCTGTTCTATACTCTATACACTGAAATGTAAGTACAATATTTATATTCCAATTGATTTATTTTATAATTATATGGTAAAAATGGAAAGTAATCAACTTTTCAGTAATAATGTGCAGTGACACTTTTGTCTGATTTTTCTAAGCAAGTAGTTTTTAATTGAGATGAAACTTGGGGGTACACAAGACAAATCAGACTCCTGAAAGGAGTATAGTAGTCTGGAAAGGTTGAGAGAAACTGATCTAAAGAATTAAAAGAACACATATAGTAGGACAGTAAAAACACAGAAGGCAGGCAGCTACCCTGAAGGGATTTATTTTAACTAATATGGGGTAAGAGACTGAAGGTTGGGGGTGAGGGAGAAGGGAGCTGACAGTAGACTAATTGTGCCAAACTCCATAATCCAGTCTTTCACCAATGCTAGTGAATACATAGCCTCTGTCTTCCTGGCTAGCAGCAGTGACCCAGTGACTTCTGAATAGGTCAGCATCAGACTATCCCTCTGTCCTCACTCAAAGTGTAATCCAGACCCTTCCTTGAAGTCCTTACATGCAGGTTACTGGTCTTAGGCCTTCTGTTTCAGCAGCAGGGTTGACACTTACAGAGGATAACCTGAGAGCTATGATGTAGACACAACGGCAAAATGGGGACAGACACGTGCATGGAATTAAGTGACAGGTTGCAACTTTTATTAAACTTTAACACAAGGGAGGGGCGCTATCTGGCCATCACCCATAGTCTCGTATATCAGGCATTTAATTTGTTCCAGTGTGAGGGTTACAGGGCTCCTTACCATATAACCCATAACACGGGGTGGCTCTCCCCTGCCTGTCTCCGAGGACTCAGCTCTCTCTGAGTCCTAGCACCCTTCTCCCTCCATCCCCCGGAGAATGACAGAGGATGCAGCAGGATGGGGACCTCAGCCCAATCGGGCTACAAGGTCTGACCTCGCCCCACTAAGGTCACAAGGTCTCACCCTATCACATGAGCCAAAGGCCCATCACCAAAATTCCTGGTCTTTTACCTCTGGGAACCAGTAATTTTATTCTCTTAACTGCACTGGAAACTGGCCCCAAGTTGTGATGAATAAACAACTCTATCCAAGTACCTCATTTAGGTACTAAGTGTATTCCTACATAATGCATTGTGGCTTGAAGGTGCTGCAAGGAAGGCAGAAAACTCCCTGGTCCTCTGCCAATTAGTCCATGGGAGAAAAAAGCCCTAAACAGGCGATTGACTAGACCCACAGCATCTGTCAGGTTGGGTTCCCATTTTTAGTTCGGGTGGGTAAGGTGGGCAGCTGGAATGGAGCAGAAAGAGGCTTCATTTAGCCCCTGCACTGGACTAAATCCTGGGAGCTGGGGAATGTAGCCAATCAGCACCTCTCTCATGCAGCTGGCAAATAGGTGCCAGAGGATCCCAGGGGAGGAGCTGCCTATTGTCCATTGTCAAATTTCTCTTTCACCGCTGGCCCCATCAATTCCCTTCACCTGTTGACTGATCTTTAATTTGAATATAAAACTCAAAATGTAATCAGAGTGGGCAGCCTCTGAAACCTTACAAATCCGTACCAAAGAAAAGGTATAGGTGAACAACCCAGAACTGAAACCAGTGCTTCACACTTAAACTCTTGGTTTAATGTTCCCAGTACAAGGGGAACTGATTCTCATATAAAAATTGAACCAGCAAAAATTGTCTCTGTCAGGTACAAAACTTTATGAAATATGTCAATTGGTTTTCAAAAATTCATACAAAGCAAAAACTCCCTGTCTAAAGGTGCTGCAAAATCTCCCTGAATCCATCTTGTTCAACAAAGCATTTGGTGTTACAAGACTAAGGTAGAAGAAGTGTGACTTATGATGCTGTAAATTCTAAATGAAGTATATTAAGTTATATGTTTAGCTGCTTCAGTGTACATGGAATCTACATACTTTGGATAAATTGAATAGGAATGAGTCTTACGCTGTAAGTATTTGTATTTATTTATTTATTTTGCTATAACTGAAATTGCTGCACATACTGTAACTCCTAGACTTTATGAATGTTTCTCCGGTTCCGAAAGCTAAGCTTTCATGTATTACATTATATCCGCTAATGGAATTTTCACCTTTTCAGATGCACTGTAACTGCATAGTAGAAATATGATTGCATTAATGGAAGCTAAGATTTCCTAAAGGTTAGCACATTTAAAATCAGGCATTGCTTGTGCAGTAGCAGTTCAAATGGTGTTTATGCTCACTGAGAATTTTCAAACGAAGGGTGCACAAGTGCATCATTGAGCTGTGTCTCACAAATGTTGTGCCTCATAGGAGGGATATGTTGGGTTGCCTGGCATGTTGGGATATGTTGGAAAATGCACTGATAATTATGTTTTAAAAGAATATACCATAGCATGATTCATACCTTCATATCTCTTCATTTGAAGAAAGACAGGAAGTTGATTTTCTGTATCACATCAGAAGAGTGAGATGGGTAAGAAATCAAAATTCTGATGTTAGGGCACTGATTCAGTTAATCAAAACAAACCAACAAAAAATTGTAAGCATTTTCCCCTTTGTATTTCCCTCCCAAAAAATTCTTGTCTCATCTTAATCTCTGTAGTAATTTAGAACATACAGCTCTTTTGATTGGAAGGGACACAGGTAAGGACATGAATGTGTTGTCACTCTGTTATAGTTACATTGAAATCAATGAATGTTCATTTAAAACACACAGAGATGAGACATTGGTTGCAAACAGTTAAATAAATAGTCTGTCTGGAAACCAGACTGTTTGCTCAGTTAATACATTATTTTTGCAATATTTTTGTTGGATCTATTTTCTCCCAAAACTGACATTTCTCTGAAATATGATTCTTAATATAATAGGGTTATGAAAATATGTTCTACTCTGTTGTCTAAGACACTTGTAAAATCTTCATTTGCCACCAAGAGCTGGAACATTTATATACATGAAAAGAATCCTGTCATTCTCCAACAAAAAAGACATGTATGCACTTTTTTACCAAAAGATATTGCAAGTAAAACCAATTGCTTTTCCTGCACATGCTACTTGTGGGCAAGTTAAAAATACAAACTTCCTCATAATGGTCATATCAGATAAGGCTAAATCCATTACTTCAGTAATAAAATGTTGAGTGCTTCAGTTACAGTAGATTTAAGCAGTGAGTATGCTATCATGCTCTAGAGGGTCCCATGCCATTGCGTGTTCTAATCAACCTACTTCATGGAAAAATGTCACATTATCTCTGTGGGCATGGCTTCTAACCTAAAGTATTCAGGCTGATGGAAGTTGCTTTGGGGGGACATGTCTGTCTTCGCTTGCAGGTTTCCATTTTATACAGTTAGCTTTTGTGTCTTGAGACATCTACCTTCTACAGCTGCATATATTAGCCTTGTCACAGTCGAGTTTACAAAGCTATTAAAATGCTTGTGACGTGTACTTTATAATTGTTACATAACATGTTGCTGAAGGAGAACCCTTTGGATATCAAATGATTTGAAGAGAATATAGACATATTCATTTTATGTAAAAACTTAGCAGTTTGGTATTGATTTTAACGTATTTGCTGCTGATTTGATTTTTGTGTATCTTTCCAAAAGGCCAGAACCAAAGCTAGCAATTAACTGCCTGAGGTGGTTGCAGGCAGGGCCGACTCCAGGCACCAGCCCAGCAAGCAGGTGCTTGGGGCGGCCAAGGGGAAGGGGCGGCATGTCAGGCTCTTCGGGGGCAGGTCCCTTGCTCTTTCTCGGAGGGAAGGACCTGCTGCCGAAGAAGAAAGTGGCGCGGTGGAGCTGCCGCCGATCGCGATTGCGGCTTTTTTTTTTTTTTTTTTCCCACCGCTTGGGGCGGCAAAAACCCTGGAGCCGGCTCTGATTGCAGGAGTAGAATGTAACTTCACTTTACTTCCCACCTTGAAAACATTTTGGCTTTCTGTAGTTGAGACCTCTTTCAGCATAGTTTTTGTTCATTGAAGAAATTGCACCAGCTTAAAGCTGAAAGTGTAAGTTCCTCTTTTTTTGTACCCTCACCTTCTCCTATAGGAACTGCCTCAAAACTCAGATCTAACATGCGACTCACCACCCACTCCTCTTAACAAACAAAAGCACAAATATGGCACCACCGTTCTGATGCTGAACATCATTTTTGTGCAGTCTGAAAATAGTGGTATAGAAATCATGTGTGTAGATCCTATCGGCCCCCAACTTTTTACTCTGCTGCCACTTGAGGCCCCTCTTAGTTCCCTCTGATTTATACACTTAAAAATAACTTTCCTCTGTGATCCCTATCCTCCCAACCCTAGGTCATCCCTGTGGTCTAGAGAGGGTGTTATTCCTGCTTCTCCCCAAGTTTTTCAGATCATTGTGTCAGGATTTATTATCTCTATCTGGGATAACTGTTCTGATGCCCAAAGCATTTCCTGCTTGTCTGGTCAGTCCTGTCTCATCAAAGTGTAATAGCATTGGTGATGGCTGGGCCATTCTGTTTAAAAGGCTCTTTTCAGAATTCTGATGGCTCCATTCATCCTATGTTTGGGAAAAGTGTTTCCCTCTGTCTCCTGGAAATCTGGTGTGATGTATCACTTAACAATCACTTACTTCTCTCAGTTATCAAAAATAGTTTCATGAAACAGGCTTAGCATTGTATATCTTCTGTCACATTTCTGTATAACCATACACATAAGCTTCTGGGCACCCTGTTCCAAGTGGGGGTAGGACATGAACCCACATAAAACTTGGCAGCAGTGAGCTTGTGCTCAAGTGTGTCTGGGATTGTAGCTGTGCTGGGAAGATGGGGTTATGGGTGGTGGGTGGCTAGTAGGGATGTCGGTGCTGGGGCTAAGGGGTACTGGGAGACAGGAAGCTCCTGGGGACAGAGGGTGCTGAAGTTTCTGGAGGGTGGAGGCCTAGGGGGAGGGGAGTAGACTCCCAAGGGGGAAGAGGGCTGATGGGGTGACTGGGGGAGTCTAGTTGAGCTGGCTAGGGTGTCTGGGGCTGGTATGGGACACCTTGCCTTGTTCTGCCCTCAGCATCTTTCCACCAGCCTCTGCCACCTCCCAACTGCTCCTTCTGATCCAGTAGGGGGAGCAGGGAGAGGCTGCACTAAGGTGTATACTCAGTAGGTTACACTAGTGTCCAGAAGGAGGAACTGTAGACAAATGCCTACAATATTTCCACAGCTCAGCCACATGTGCAAGAATCCAGCAGAGGTTCAGGAATGCATGAAAGAGCTGCCAAATATGTAACTGTCATGTTAGATGCTTAACATCTGGCATCCCTGTTCTGTGGAAGTCAATGGGAGATGTGAGTGTTCAGCAACCTGAAATCAGATGCTAGAGCCCTGTGCAGAGTTTTTGTTTTTTCTTCTGTTGACCTGACCATGATTTACTTTGAAATGTTAGTAATACCAGCAGTTGACTGGATTTGATTGTTGGGTTTGTTGTGGTCTAGTTACCTGAGCAAAATTTCCTTAATGTGCAATAATTTTCTTGCTGTAGTCCTAAGTACTAACTTTCTGACATAGATTTTTACACTAGTTACAATACCCAAGTTTCCATCAACTACAAACTAAGGCCAGGTTCTGACAGGTACCTAACTAATAGGACTCAAAGTGTAATTGGAGAATCGTCATTGAACAGGTGTGTTTCTAGTGGGGTCCCACAGGGATTGGTTCTCAACACTATTCTATTTCACTTTTTTGTTAATGACTTGGAAGAAAACTTAACATCATCAATGAAAAAATTTGCAGATAGAACAAAAGATGTGGAAGAGATAAATAATGGAGAGGACAGGTCACTAATACAGAGCGATCTGGATCAGCTGTTAAACTGGGTGCACACAAACAATATGTATTTTAATATAGCTAAATGTAGATGTATACATCTAGGAACAAAGAATGTAGGCCATAATTACCTGATGAGGGACTCTGTCATGGAAAGCAGAGACTCTGAAAAAGATTTGGTGATCATGGTGGATAATCAGATGAACATGAGCTCCCAGTGTGATGCTGTGACCAAAAGGGCTAATATGATCCTTGGATGAATAAGAAGTGGAATCTGAAATCGAAAAAGAGAAGTTATTTTAGCTCTATATTTGGCACTGGTGAAACTGCTGCTGGAATATTGTGTCCAGTTCCGATATCCACAATTTAAGAAGGATGTTGATAAGTTGGAGAGGGTTCAAGAAGAGCCATGAGAATGATTAAAGTATTAGAACATCTGCCAGATAATGATAGACTCAAGGAGCTCAATCTATTTAGCTTAACAAAGAGAAGGTTAAGGGGTGACTTGATCATAGTCTGTAAGTAGCTTTCATGTGGAGCAAATATTTGATGATGGGCTTTCAGTCTAGCAGAGAATGGTGTAACATGATCCAATGGCTGAAAGTTGAAGCTAGGCAAATTCAGACTGGAAATAAGGAGTTAATTTTGGCAGTGAATGGAACAGCTGACCAAGGTTTATGGTGGATGCTTAACCACAGAGCTGTAAACAGGGGAGTTTGAGTGGGAGTTTGCAAGGGGAGTTTGGGGGAAGACTAAGAGAGGCAGGCAAGGATCAGACAGGCTAGTGAAGGGAGTGTGTGGTGTTCTGGCAGTGTTTTGGTGCACGTTGGGAGTTTGTTTTGCTGTGGGTGGTGGTGTTTTGGTTTGGTTTGGTTTGGTTTTCCCGGGCTTACAGGATTTAGGTGGGAAGGCTATGACAGATACAGAGGTGGTAGTGACCCAAGCAGTGGAAGACACAATGAAGATGACTGGATGTGGAAGCTGTGGCATGTACATGATCCTGGAGGGGGTACCTGATAAGAGTTTCGTTTGCATGAAGTGCCGCCTGATAGAGCTGATGGAAGAAAAGATCCGAGGATTGGAGATGCAGGTGGAAACTATGGTTGAGTTTAGAAGGGGGTTCGAGCAGATGATGGAGCAAAGACATGAGGAGTCTGAATGGAAAAGCTCAGACTTGCAGATGGAAGCAGGACCAAAGAACTCTGAGGGGAGACTGCTGGGTGAGGAAAGTGGACAGTTGAGGCATGTGACTAAGAGAACCGGGCAGAGGAAAAGACGGGCTAGTGAAGGAGAAATAGAGCTCAGGAACAGGTTTGCGGAGTTGGAAAATGAAGAAGGGGCACAGCAGGTGGTCGCTGAAGGTGAGAGGACAAGGAAGAAGAGAAGAGCAGCTAGTCCTATAAGAAGAGGGGAAGAGTTAATGGAGATAACAACACCAAACATGAGCCTTAGGAGGATATGGGATGGATTGCGGAGGATTGCAAGGGAGAATAGGAATCGAGAGGACTTGCAGTCAGAGGGAACAGGGGATAGACAGAGAATCGCACCGTCACCAGGAAAAGGCAGGTCTACGTGATTGGAGACTCCTTACTGAGAAGAATAGACAGGCCTGTAACCAGAGCTGATCCAGAGAACAGAAGGGTGTGCTGTCTGCCGGGTGCTAAGATACGGGATGTGGACCTGAGGCTGAAGAGGATCCTAATGGGAGCGGGAAAGAATCCGCTGATTGTCCTTCACGTGGGAATGAATGATATGGCTAGATTCTCGCTGGAAAGTATCAAGGGAGACTATGCCAGGCTGGGGAAGACGCTTAAGGAAATTGAGGCTCAGGTGATCTTCAGTGGGATTCTGCCTGTTCCTAGAGAAGGGCAACAAAGATGTGACAAGATTATGATGATCAACAGATGGCTCAGGCAGTGGTGCTATAAGGAGGGCTTTGGGATGTATGTCCACTGGGAGGCATTCATGGACAGAGGACTGTTCTCTCGGGATGGACTTCACCTGAGTAAGGAGGGAAATAAACTTCTAGGCTGGAGGCTGGCACAACTGATTAAGAGAGCTTTAAACTAGGAATTGGAGGGAGATGGTTGGGAGATGTCCAGGTAATCTCCATGCCGGATTTTAACATTGAGAGGGAAGAAAACGAAGTAAGAAAGGATACAGCCATGGGTAGGAGAATGGACATACAGAGGAAGGGTAGTGTAGATACCATTGTAATAGGTGATACTGGTGGTAGAATGTCTGGGCCTAATTGGGTAAAGAATGTGAGCGAAGCCAAACAGCAAGAATTAAGATGTTTGTACACCAATGCAAGGAGCCTAGGTATAAAAATGGAGGAACTAAAGTTACTGGTGCAGGAAGTGAAACCGGCTATTATAGGCATAACAGAAACATGGTGGAATAGTAGTCATGACTGGAGTACAGGTATTGAAGGCTATGTGCTGTTTAGGAAAGAGAGAAATAAAGGCAAAGGTGATGGAGTAGCATTGTATATCAATGATGAGGTAGACTGTAAAGAAATAAGAAGGGATGGAATTGATAAGACAGAGTCTGTCTGGGCAAAAATCACATTGGGGAAGAAAGCTACTAGAGCCTCCCCTGAGATAGTGCTTGGGATGTGCTATAGACCACCGGGATCTGATTTGGATATGGATAGAGACCTTTTTAATGTTTTTAATTAAGTAAATACTAATAGGAATTGTGTGATCATGGGAGACTTTAACTTCCCAGATATAGACTGGAGGACAAGTGCTAGTAATAATAATAGGGCTCAGATGTTCCTAGATGCGATAGCTGATGGATTCCTTCACCAAGTAGTTGAAGAACCAACAAGAGGGGATGCCATTTTAGATTTGGCTTTGAGTAGTGAGGTCCTCATAGAAGAAATGGTTGTAGGGGACAACCTTGGTTTGAGCGATCATGAGCTAATTCAATTCAAACTAAATGGAAGGATAAATAAAAATAGATCTGTGACTAGGGTTTTTTATTTCAAAAGGGCTAATTTTAAAAAATTAAGGAAATTAGTTAGGGAAGTGGATTGGAATGAAGAACTTGGGGATCTAATGGCGGAGGAGGCCTGGAATTATGTCAAGTTGCAGAAACTATCAGA
This sequence comes from Terrapene triunguis, assembly GCF_002925995.2. Classification (NCBI taxonomy): domain Eukaryota; kingdom Metazoa; phylum Chordata; order Testudines; family Emydidae; genus Terrapene; species Terrapene triunguis. Next base: position 37,068,829 of record NW_020664393.1, read on the forward strand.
AGCCTGCATCCCAAGAAAGGGAAAAAAATTCATAGGCAGGAGTTGTAGACCAAGCTGGATGAGCAAGCATCTCAGAGAGGTGATTAAGAAAAAGCAGAAAGCCTACAAGGAATGGAAGATGGGAGTGATCAGCAAGGAAAGCTACCTTATTGAGGTCAGAACATGTAGGGATAAAGTGAGAAAGGCCAAAAGCCATGTAGAGTTGGACCTTGCAAAGGGAATTAAAATCAATAGTAAAAGGTTCTATAGTTATATAAATAAGAAAACAAAGAAAGAAGAAGTGGGACCGCTAAACACTGAGGATGGAGTGGAGGTTAAGGATAATCTAGGCATGGCCCAATATCTAAACAAATACTTTGCCTCAGTCTTTAATGAGGCTAATGAGGAGCTTAGGGATAATGGTAGGATGACAAATGGGAATAAGGATATGGAGCTAGATATTACCACATCAAGGTAGAAGCCAAACTCAAACAGCTTAATGGGACTAAATCGAGGGGCCCAGATAATCTTCATCCAAGAATATTAAAGGAACTGGCACATGAAATTGCAAGCCCATTAGCAAGATTTTTTAATGAATCTGTAAACTCAGGGGTTGTACTGTATGACTGGAGAATTTCTAACATAGTTCCTATCTTTAAGAAAGAGGGAAAAAGTGATCCGGGCAACTACAGGCCTCTTAGTTTGACATCTGTAGTATGCAAGGTCTTGGAAAAAAATTTGAAGGAGAAAGTAGTTAAGGACATTGAGGTCAATGGTAATTGGGACAAATTACAACATGGTTTTACAAAAGATAGACAGAATCATAGAATATCAGGGTTGGAAGGGACCTCAGGAGGTCATCTAGTCCAACCCTCTGCTCAAAGCAGGACTAATCCCCAGACAGATTTTTCCCCCAGATCTGTAAATGGCCCCCCCAAGGATTGAACTCACAACCCTGGGTTTAGCAAGCCAATGCTCAAACCACTGAGCTATCCCTCCCCCACAAACCAACCTGATCTCCTTTGAGAAGGTAACAGATTATTTAGACAAAGGAAATGCAGTGGATCTAATTTACCTCGATTTCAGTAAGGCATTCGATATGGTTCCACATGGGGAATTATTAGCTAAATTGGAAAAGATGGGGATCAATATGAAAATTGAAAGGTAGATAAGGAACTGGTTAAAGGGGAGACTACAACGAGTCGTACTGAAAGATGAACTGTCAGGCTGGAGGGAGGTTACTAGTGGAGTTCCTCAGGGATCGGTTTTGGGACCAATCTTATTTAATCTTTTTATTACTGACCTTAGCACAAAAAGTGGGAATGTGCTAATAAATTTTGTGGATGACACAAAGCTGGGAGGTATTGCCAATACAGAGAAGGACCGGGATATCATACAGGAAGATCTGGATGACCTTGTAAACTGGAGTAATAGTAATAGGATGAAATTTAATAGTGAAAAGTGCACGGTCATGCATTTAGGGATTAATAACAAGAATTATTGTTATAAACTGGGGACGCATCAGTTGGAAGTAACAGAGGAGGAGAAGGACCTCGGAGTATTGGTTGATCACAGGATGACTATGAGCCGTCAATGTGATATGGCCGTGAAAAACGCTAATGCGGTCTTGGGATGCATCAGGCGAGGTATTTCCAGTAGAGATAAGGAGGTGTTAGTACCATTATACGAGGCACTGGTGAGACCTCATCTGGAATATTGTGTGCAGTTCTGGTCTCCCATGTTTAAGAAGGATGAATTCAAACTGGAACAGGTATAGAGAAAGGCTACTAGGATGATCCGAGGAATGGAAAACCTGTCTTATGAAAGGAGACTCAAAGAGCTTGGCTTGTTTAGCCTAACCAAAAGAAGGCTGAGGGGAGATATGATTTCTCTCGACAAATATATCAGAAGAATAAATAACAGGGAGGGAGAGGAATTATTTAAGCTCAGTATCAATGTGGACACAAGAATAAATGGATATAAACTGGCCATCAGGAAGTTTAGACTTGAAATTAAATGAAGGTTTCTAACCATCAGAGGAGTGAAGCTCTGGAACAGCCTTCCAAGGAGAGTAGTGGGGGCAAAAGACATATCTGGCTTCAAGACTAAGCTTGATAAGCTTATGGAGGGGATGGTATAATGAGATTGGTCTTTGACTATTAGTGGTAAATATGCCCAATGGCTTGTGATGGGATGTTAGATGGGGTAGGATCTGAGTTACTACAGAGAATTCTTTCTTGGGGTTCTGGCTGGTGAGTCTTGCCCACATGCTCAGGGTTTAGCTGATCGCCATATTTGGGGTCGGGAAGGAATTTTCCTCCAGGGCAGATTGGCAGAGGCCCTGGGAGTTTTTCGCCTTCCTCTGTAGCGTGGGGCACGGGTCATTTGCTGGAAGATTCTCTGCACCTTGAAGTCTTTAAACCATGATTTGAGGATTTCAATGACTCAGACACAGGTTTGATACAGGAGTGGGTGGGTGAGATTCTGTAGCCTGCGTTGTGCAGGAAGTCAGACTAGATGATCATAATGGTCCCTTCTGACCTTAAAGTCTATGAGTCTATGATTTTTAAATCAAGATTGGATGTTTTTTTTCTAAAAGATATGCTCTAGGAGTTATTTTGCGGTAGTTTGGTGGCCTGCGTTATACAGGAGGTCAGACTAGGTGAACACAATGGTCCCATCTGGCCTTGAAATATATGAATATAGGTGATTAACTCCCATTGAAATCAGGAGTTATGTGTCTAAATGCCTTTAAAAATCTGGCCCTAAATCTATAAGCATCTGGTTTTATGGCAAATTTCAAAGACTCGTGTGCTTTACTTTTTCTAGGAATAATTGGTAGAAATAGAAGTTTTCAAAATATACAGATCCCTGAGGCCTGGTTTTCTGCATCTCACAAAGTCCAAACACTCTCAGAATTAATCTCTGGGTTGCAGCTCCTGTGATTCCCAGCAGTGTTAACGGCACAGGCCCAACTTAGTTTTAGCAAATGTGAAAGTTTCTTTAGGGAATCTGTGACGCCATGCATTTGCAGCATCTTTGAAGCAAACCATTATTTATTCATTCATTCTTCAGAGGCACAAATCATTGAAGAAAATAGGCTAACACACTGGAAGTCCTAGACACAGACTTCTTTATGTAAGTTGAACCTTTCTATCCATGACTCAGGGAGGTTCAGCTTATTGCTGTCTCTGAGTTGAGAGGGAGAACCTGTCCTGCTTGTGGCATGCTCCCTCTGTTTCTGTGTCTCTGTTAGTCTCGGGTCAGCAAGCACCCATCTTCCCTTTCCTCATTCCCAAGGCCAGTATTTTTTAAGTTTAGGATTCCCTTTGATCCTAGGCTCAGCCATGGCTCATTCTAGCCTGGATGGAGCCAGACAGAAGTTATTCCCCAATAAACTGATATTCCATAAGACTCTGTTTTGTGTCATTGTTTTTTTTTTCCTTTTGGTTGCTTCTTTAACAGCTTCCTTTGATTTAATTACTGGTCATCATGCAGGTTAATATCAAACAGATAATCTGAAGGGTATATGATATCTATAAACAAATATTGCACATAAAACCCTCATTCTCCACGTCTCGTTTTTGAGGCAAATATTACTAATTTTCCTATTGTTAGCTATTAACAAGTTTACATGCTTACAAAAATCACTTTTTTTATTGTTAAGAACAGATCAATCTATCGATATTTGCAATAAGACACAAGATCCTCTTTTGCATCACTGATTCAGTGATAAGGTGGCAGAGAAATAAATAAATAAATAAATAAGGGATAGCCAGCATCGTGCATTAGATCAGGAATCGGCAACCTTTGGCACATGGCCCGGGCCGGTTTGTTTACCTGCCGCATCCACAGGTTCGGCTGATCGCAGCTCCCACTGGCCACGGTTCGCTCACTGGCCCCCATTGGCCTGGAGCAACGAACCGCGGCCAGTGGGAGCCGCGATCGGCTGAACCTGCAGACGCGGCAGACGCGGCAAGTAAACAAACCGGCCTAGCCTGCCAGGGTGCTTACGCTGGCGAGCCGCGTGCCAAAGGTTGCCGATCCCTGCATTAGATTTTCTAATGTTACTGAAACTCAAATCAGGCTTTGCTGATTATCACACATTGTCAAAACTCCCAACACCTCAATTACTAAGTGACTTTTAAACATTTCCTGGTATTTTATTCAAATAAATGTTTTAGTTAAACTGTTTTGAGTCAAGGTTATTACTTATTCATGGCAGCTTGAATGGCTTGTAAGTGCAGCTGCAGATGTTTGCCCCATTAATGAACCCAGACAAACTCTTCTCTCCCTTTGCAATAAGAGTGATCTATAGGAAGCCTGGAAGCAAAGTTGGCACATCAGCAATCAGGCACAATCTAGAAGCAAAACATCCAGAACAATATTGCCTGGGCTGACAACCTAAAGTAGCAAATGAATCAGTATGAACTCAAACTACCAAGAACCTCTTTATTTCTTCTCCTCAGTTGCATAGACTAGACTGTTGACAAAATAAAACAAACAGTGACTTGCAGGTAGGTTGCATTGCATGTGTCCATGCAGTTTCAGCCACAGCATTCTCCTCATCTGTGTCCACAGTAGAGAAATATAATTCTCTGTAAGGAATGGAAGTGAAAGTATTATCATGGGCTGAAAATCATTAGTTCCAGTGGACATAAAAACATAGGACTTGCCATATTGGATCAGAGAGATGATGCATCTAGTCTCTGATAGTGGCCAATACCAGATGGTTCAGAGGTGTAAACCTTGCAGGAGGAAATTATAAAATAACTTGTTCCTATGGAAAGCTTCATCATAACCCCCAATAGCTAGAGGTTGGCTTATGCCCCAAAACTTCAGGGTTTATATCCCTGCCAAAGTTATTTTTCTATCTTTTATAAAATATTTCCTATTATAACTCTAAATATTCTTGTTATCCGGTAAATGTGTAGTCCTTTCTAATGCCTGCTGTGTGCTGCAGCTGTCAGTCATCTAGTTCCCAAAATTCTGGCTCGATATTGAGAGGGGATGAGGACAATGATTTTCTGTTGGTTTTTAATCACTTCTGGTAATCTCAAGCAGTAGGTGATTTAGTATGTTGTTAATTTATAATTCTTAAATTCTGCTGGTAGGAGGTAGATCCTATAATGGAGCAATTCCATGTTGCCTCAATACACTTGCTACAATATGACTGCCACCTGCTCACTTTTGGCCTGAGTGATTAGCTAATATTTAGGGTCTTGTAGGTTGTTTCTTTAGGAGGAGAAACTGATGGTGGAGTCAGGTATTTCTTTTATGCAACCCTGTGTTTTTACAAAGAATTTTTTCGAAGTCCTGTTTCTGAGAATACAGTATGAATCAAACTACAGGAGGTATTTTTTTTGTTCACAGTTCCAAGTCTCTTTCTAGCCAACACTCTGCCTACAAACCTCCCATCTCTTCACGTTCTCTCAGGGCCTTGTTTCCAGGGCTTCTCTAGATTTCTGATTGGCTTGTTGGGTGCTTCTATCTGCATGTCCTCTGGATGCTTATGCTGATAGATATAAACACCTCCATCAAACTATAACCATCAAAAGCCCTCTGCACATATCTCAGTTTCTGAGCAGCATTTTTTGTATGTGGCCTGTATTTTGGGTGGTAGCTCCTATTGTTTCAGCTCTCTTTCTCCAAAAAAAGGAGCTTAATTCCTTCTTACACTTATCCTAAATGAAGGATTGCTCTCAAGCCCATCAGCTTCAATGAGGTTTCACCCAGCCTCCATCATAACTTTACTGTCATTATTTATTTGTATTGTGGTAGCATTTAGAGGCTCCAGTCAGGGATTAGGATCCCATTGTGCTAGATGCTTTACAAACATATAAAGTGAAGATGGTCCCTGCTCCAAAGAACTTAGTAGCAGAGTGCAACAGGTGGATACAACACTGATGGAGGAAGCGCAAGGTAACAGGCAGTTGATTCTGATTAGTATAATAGGTAACAGTCCCAGCACAACTGCAGCCAAACCATCATCAAATGCCATCAACCAAGCCATTATTATCATCATCATCCCAGCATATAAGAGTTCTAAGGAGTGCTTTTGGCATAACCCATCCCTCAGTTGATCAAGCATTGACTATGTTGAGGCAACTCCCATTTCTCCACCAATGATTGAAACTGATCTGGCATTGTGATCTTAATACTTTCTCTTTCTTTACAACCTCCTCCGTTGTTTTCAGTTAAGTTCCAACAAGGCGCTTGAGCTCTCCTGTAAGATAGTGTCCCGACTCCCACTGACTTCAGTGGGAGTAGAAGGGTTTGAACACCTCACAAGATTGCTCAGCACATTGCAAGACAGGGCCTTCACAAGGTGTTCTTAATAAAAGGAGAGCCATCTCACCAGGTAGATATTCCAAAACAGCTTCAGCTCTGATGGATCATAATGTCAGACCAAATTCCATGGATCAAAATGAGGCATCAGTTGTTGGTTTCTCAGTTTTACATCCCTCCAGAATGTGATGAAGTGGGAACAGTTCTCAAGGACAGATAGTAATGAAACCACAAAAATAGAGCACAAACATATAAAATCGGTACAGAGAGAATAAAGTGTGTACACATATATGTCTGTGTATATGTGTATATATACTCACAGATTTTTTTACACTGAATATATTCTTTCTCTGAAAATCAGGTTCATATTGAGATACATTTTAGTTCTGAATATTTATGTGCTTTCTCTTTATGTATTGAACAGAAAATTCTTTGAGTGCCATGTTTTCTTAGTATTTCCTATGCAATATACATTATTTTTATAGGTAAAAGATGGATTTCTGAAGTACACAGATTAGAACTAGAGGGTGCACACTTCATTGGTTCTGTAGGTTGAACTATACTTCCAGTGCAAGAGATCAGTTTATTGAGCTGCTACCTGTGATATGCGTAGGCAGCAGCAAGGGGCACCAGACTGCATTGCCTATAAGCACCAGGCAGTCTGTGGGCCTGATTTTACTCTAAATCAGGCTTATCCAGTTGTCTATTTTCACCACAATTAGTAGGCTTTTGCCCAATGATACTGAGAACATTCCCTAAAATTTTGGAATTAATCAGGTGTGGTGTTCAAAAGTGACAACATTATATCCAGACAAAAAGATGGACAGAGAAATGCCATCAAAGCTGGGTAGAGAGAAATAGCAGCAAGTTAAAGGTAACACCCTCACTTTGCTTGGCCAAAAATAGTGCTGACAGTTTTGATCAATCTAATTTACCTCTTTCCATTGTGAGCCACTGCAGTTTATGAAGTTTGAGGCAACAGTGAAATATTTTAAAAAATTTAAAACTCGTCAGAAAATCAGAACAACAGGATATTGAGTGATAAGATCAATATACATTAGATTCTCAGTACCATTTTTAGTAAGCAGATGTTGCCTGCAAGGGACAAAATGAAACCTCACAAAATGGAAAAATATTCCATTCTATAACATATAATTTTAGGGAACTCCCGTTTAAGTTGTATAAGTTTATGAAAGTACCATGACGTCTGGCTTTATGTACACATTCCATGTGCTTTGCCTTGATAAAGATAATTGTTTGCTTATTAGCTATACTGTCTGGTCCCTCTTTTTCCATAAAGTCCTTATGATCTTAGTGAGCCAGAAGCTTGGTGATCTGTACAAAAAGCAGTTATGAGTGTCACCTGGCAATTAGAACAAAAACATTTAGTTTTCAGTTCTATCAAGGTAAAGATTGGGGGGCGGAAATGTTGGCCTCTTTTCTATCATGCTTTTTTCTCCCTCCCACATATCCTTACCAATTTAGCAGCTAATGAGAGAATTCAGAAACTAAGAGCAAGTCTGTATCTATTAATGCTCTAAAGGGGTCCTAAACAAGAATCAAATGGCAACTGGATTGATTTTCCTCTGGCATTGTGTGATTGCAGTCTGCAGTACTTTTCTCAACTCTACATATGTTACTGTACAATTACAAAATTGATCTTGGGGCCTAATCCTGCATATAGATATGTAAAGGTCTTCCTTCCATATACACAAAGGCAACATGCATCAGGTGCACTAGAGGACTGCCTATTAGTGTCACCACCTATTGGGCCACAGACATTGGGTAACAACTGATTGACACAATTGATTTCTGTTTTTTCCTAGAGTTAGAATGTCAAAATGAGTACAGGAAATATTTTAAATTTGGCTATTCTAACAGAGATTGGAATGTTAAATGCTCCTGCCCAAAGAACAATGTATTTACTAGATTTTTTTTTTGCTGATTTATTTATTTTTTTTGGTCAGAACATGGTGATTCATCAAAAAGGAAACTTTTTGCATGAAAGGGTTGGTGTTTGTGAATTTCTTCTTTCAAAAATATTTTTGAAAAAAAAAAAAAAGTTTAGAAACAATTCATAGATTCCAATTTGAGAAGGGACCATTGTGATTAACCAGTTGGATGTCCTGTATAACACAGGCCATAAAAATCCCCCAAAATAATTCCTAGAAAAACATTCAATCCTGATTTAAAAATTGCCAGTGATGGAGACTCCCCCACTGTTGATAAATTGTTCCAATGGTTAATTACCCTCACGGTTAATAACTTACGCCTTATGTCCAGTCCAAATGCGCCTATCTTCAAATCCCAGCCATTGGATCATGTTATACCTTTCTCTTCTGAACTGCAAAGCCCATTATCAAATATTTGTTCCCCAAGGTAGGTATTTATAGACTAGAATCAAGTCACCCTTTAGCTTTCTCTTTTTTGAGCTCAGTGGATTAAACTTCTTGAGTCTTTCATTGTAAAGCAGGTTTTCTAATCCTTTAATCATTCTCATGGCTCTTTTCTCAGCCTTCTCCAATTTATCAACATCCTTTTCATATTGTGGATATCAAAACTGGATACAGTACACCTGTGCCAAATGCAGAGGTAAAATAACCTTTCTACTGATATATGAGATTCCCCTGTTTATTTATCCCAGGAGCACATTAGTTCTTTTGGTCACAGCATCACACGAGGAGCTCATGTTCATCTGATTATCCACCATGATCACCAAATATTTTGCAGAGTCTCTGCTTTCCAAGGTAGAGCCCCCGCATTGGGTAATTATGGCATACATTCTTTGTTCCTAGATGTATACATCTATATTTAGCCATATTAAAATACATATTGTTTCCTTGCACTCAGTTTACCAAGTGATCCAGATTTCTCAGTATCAATGACCTGTCCTCTCCATTATTTACCACTCCCCCTATTTTTGTTTCATCTGCAAACTTTATGAGGGATAATTTTATGTTTTCTTCCAGATCATTTATAAAAATGTGAAATAGCATAGGAATGAGAACTGATCTCTGCAAGACCTCACTAGAAGCACATCTGCTTGTTGATTCCCCATTTACAATTACATTTTGAGACCTATCAGTTAGCCAGATTTAAATCTATTTAATGTGTGCCATGTTAATTTTATTTCATTCTAGTTTTTTTTAATCAAAACATTCTTCGGTACTAAGCTTTACAAAAGTCTAAGTATATTACATCAACACAATTACCTTTATTAACCAAACTTGTGATTTCATCAAGTTAAATTTGATAGTATTTGTTTTTCATAAAACCATGTTGATTTACATTAATTATATTATTCTCCTTTAATTCTTTATTAACTGAGTCCTGTATTAGCTGCTTCATTATCTGGCCTGGGATGAATGTCAGACTGACAGTCCTCTAATTACCTGGGTCATCTCCATTTATCCTTTTAAAATATTGGCACAACATAAGCTTTCTTCCAATCTTCTGGAACTTTTCCAGTGTTCCAAGATTTATAGACAATCAACATCTATGGTCCAGCGAGCTCCGTAGACAGCTCTTTTATAACTCTTTGATGCAAGTTAAATGGAACTGTTGATTTAAAAATATCTAGCTTTAATAGCTATTGTTAACATCCTCCTGAGAAGCTAGTGGAATAGGAAGAGTGTAATCATATGATGTAATTACATTATCTGTTGGGGTTTTTTTGCCAAATATAGAACAGAAATATTTATTGAATACCTCTACATTTTCTTCATTATTATTGATAATTTCACCATTTCCATATAGTAATGGACCAATATCATTGTTAGGATTTTTGTTCCCAGTATACTTATTATCCTTAACTCTACTAGCCATAGATGTCTCTTTGTATCCCTTGACTTCCCTTATCAATTTTCTACAATTCTTAGTTTCTGAGTTATATTCATTATTATCAACTTCCCCTTTCTTCCATTTGTTATACATTTTTATAGTTACCGTAACTTCCCTTCTAAACCAGGTTGTTTTTTTTAACCAGTACAGTCTTCTTCTTTGATTGTGGGATTGTGGTTTCTTGGGGGATGTGAAGTAAAGTGTTCTTAAACAATTCCCAATTATAATTCACATTTTTCTAATTAAATGTTTCTTCTCAGCTGATCTGGCTCGTAATTGTTTTCAGCTTTCTGAAACTGACCCTTTTGAAGCACCAAGTATGGATTTTAATGATCTAGATTTTATTCTGTTTGCACGTTATAAATGTGATTGAATCATAATCGCTTGTACCTAAGCTCCCATTACCTTTCAGTTCTGTAATCTGTTCCTCTTTAACAGTCAAGATGAGATTTAATAAAGAATTCCCCTGTGCTGAATGCAACACTTTTTGAATTAGAAAATTGTCATTATAATATTTAGAAAATCCAAATGTTTTAGTACTGGAAGCATGAGACCGCCAGCATATGTCAGTCAAATTGAAGTCCCCCAGGATCATGCACCTTTTTATCTTACACATTATAGATTGGTGTAAGGAGATGGTCATTCCGTTCCCTCTGATTTGGTGTACTGTATCACACACCAGTGCCCCATCTTGTGATTTACTTGTTAGGACATTGATCCATAAGCAATCAAGATAATTTTCTTCTGATCTATCAGTAACTCGGAAACAGATAATGTCATTGTTGACATAGAATGCTACTCCTCCCTTTGCACACTTGATTCTTCCTACTTAAGTTATAACTATTGATTTTAACATTCCAATCATGCAAATCACCCTAGTACATTACGGTAATGCCAAATAGATTGAATTTGTGTCTTGGCTTCTGAAGTCAATGGGCAAGAATACCTTGGTGATTGTTCACATCGACACTAATGGCATTGTGTCACAGGATATCTCCCAGATAATAGATGATGTCAGGGAAATTAAAAGTGTGCTGAGTAAGAACGATGTCCAAGCAATCGTCTCTGAGATCCTTCCTGTCCCACTAATGAGGGAAGACAGAAGATTCTGAAAGTGAACTACTGGATAAGTCAGAGCTGTATGGTTTTGTTTTTCTGGAACATTGGTTCACTTTCTATGGGGAGAAGAGGATGTATAGATTGGATATCCTTCACTGAAATAGAACGGGAACCAAACTCCTCAGGAACAGGCTGGCTAGAGTAGTCAGGAGGGTATTAAATGTATAACAAAAGGGGAAGGTAAAAAGAGGGGAAGATATGAGCATTCATTTAGCACAGAATGGAGATGTTGAAAACAATTAATCAAGGAACCAATGGAAAAGAAAAGAAGAAATTCTTTAATTGTCTGGACACCCATCATAAGAGCCTGGGTAACAAACAAGAGGAATTGGGCTAAGCTACCATCCACAGGTGTTTCCTGTACATCACTACTTTCCCTTGGACCAGCTGGATCTTGAGAGGTGTCTTTCACATTTTTCACATTGATGATATGCTATTAGTTGGAATATTTTAGCTGTATGGAATTTCTTTTGGTCCTTTTCTGTCTGTTGCCCACAGACTGTCCATCCCACATGTCTCAAGACATGTAGAATGCTGTTGTGACCTCTTGCCTCTGCTGATTATGAATTGCCAGCTCTCCTCTCTGAATTTGTCTCTCACCAATTCCTTGGTGGCCAGCTCCTTCTTTTCTTGAACCTGGGGTATTTATGTTTCCTGGACCTGGATGTCTAGGAACTCCTCACCTTCTCTGATTCTCAGTAGTGTCTCTGCTTGCCCCTGGAATCCAAAAAATCTTCCTCCAGCATAGCCACCAAATTCCACTTCATGTACTGGAAGTCCTTCTGGCCTCAGGCAGGAAAGAAAATATGGCACATCCACTGCAAGACACCATCATTGGTCAGTTAATGGCCATCTAGAAGTTGCATATAGAAAAGTTCCAGGTTTTGCTTCAAAATGACTTTTCTTTTTGAAATTTAAGTTAATTTATCATTTAAAATGGGGAGGGGGGAGGGAAATGTCAACACTGAAAAGAAACATTTCAGAATTATTGAAAAAAAATGTTTCAGTTGACCTGAATTCTTTTTTTATGCAAATTTTTAAGATTTCCCTCTTTTGTCCCAATGCAGAACAGGATTTTGTTTTCAAAATCTCAAAAATTTTCAAAGAAAGAAAAATATTTCCTTCCCATCTCTAGTATTTACCAGTGTACAGATATATGCTGCACTAGGGGAGGATTGATCATGGGATAATTTTAGAGTGTTAGTATCAAAACTTTAGTACAAATAAAGTGACCATATCTGACATACTGCTGGTAGAACATTTCCACCTCTTTTAGACAGGCACTGTATTCCTGTGATATGATTATAACTTGTTAGTCAGTTTTACAGTGTTTGGGGGGGATGTAGTTATTATGTGCTGTCCTTATAGGGTAGGGAATTTCATGCAATAAATAAATATATTTTATAGCACAACCCACCCTAAAATGTAGAAATTTGATATATAGTTCTCTGTTCATTCATCACTCCCTTGCTATAACCCTCAGATTTAGAGTTAATGACTGGTGTAAATTGTACTGCATGCAAGGAGAGCGAGGATCTCCCCCTGCCTGGTAAGAACTCATGAATTCTTCTACTAGGAGCCCCCAGTGAATGCATAGGCAGTTGCCTTTTTTCTTTTTTTTTTTTAATTTCACTGCCTGCAGGATGGGGAGTTGGCTTGGGAATTACTAATGCACATACGATTTTTATTTAAATAAAATACTCAGCCACAAGATTTAAAAAAAAAAAATCAGGTTTTTTCTTAACTTCATGCATGGACTTTTAGTATTGCTTGAAATTAGACTTCATTGTGATTTCTTAATTCTTTGCTTTTAATCATTTGTTTGTATCCTTCCAGGCTTCCTCCTTCTACACAGATGTCAACAGATGTCCTTGCTGCTACTTCTGATATATCTGAACTTCTCAAGCCTGTTGTGCCTTCCTTGAGTGCTCCTGGGTTGCCATCAGTGTGTCAGGAGAGTTTGTGCCATAATGGAGGGACTTGTCATCACATCCATCTTTCTAGTGGGGCCACATCATTTCAATGTGACTGCCCTTTACATTTCACTGGGCGTTTCTGTGAAAAAGGTAATTTTGCTTCATTCTTTCTATATTCATTTTTTACATATCAGTGTTCTGTTTCTTTAGAGCGGAAAAAAAGGCAAAGAGAGATTTGCAAACATTTTTTTTTTCCTGCTTCTGATTTCATTCACTCTCAGTAAATCAGGAGTAAGATCACTGGAATAAATGGAATTACATTCATGTGAAGCTCAGAAGCAGGCACATTAACAACAATTGCAGAATAGAATAAATAAAGACCACTGTGGAATGCCAACAGTCAGTGAACATTACACCACCATTGGAAGAGAAAAAATATTAGTCATGCAAAGTAAGAGAAATGTTTATATCTCCTTAAAGACAGCAAGCTTTTCATTTCAACAGAATGCATTTGTTGCTCCCAATTTTTCTTAGGCTGGACAGTTTGACTAATCCTAAATTTCTGCCTGACTTCCATTTAGTTGTATGGAGCTACTGTTGACTTTTAAAAGACTTTTCCCCCTGCATTTTGTTTATACCCTTATTGAATTACTGCTGTACGTGGACGCTGATATTTCACAGACAGCTCAAAGAAGCACATTTTAGTTAGCTTCGATGTTAGATAAAATGACTTCTGTGGATAACTTTGGTTTTCTTGTAAAAATTATGAATGATATAAGACAAACTGGACAGTAGCTGTTACCTTTTATGTTTGCAATCATAATACTTTTATGCTATTACTTTTCAGAAACTTACTTTTCCTAATAAGTAGTATAGCAAGTTTAAAATATTGTTTTAACGTGTAAGGTATAATCACCTCTCAGTGGTGGTAGATAGTTCCCATTAGCACTAATGGGAATTACTTGTGCGTAGCTAAAGGAGAATATGCCCCCATTACAATTAAAGCTCTAATATCCTTCTAATAGACTTTCCATTGTATGAAATAGTACCACGCAACTAGAGCCAAAAATGCACTTTCCAGATTGTCAATATATCTGAAGATAATGGAACTAACCTGCATCACCTTGTATAACTGGCTGAAAGTAGGTCATTGTACTGTATGGGAAACCAATCAATGACTCGAGGTTAGAAAAAATGACTGCAGTGTGTGATGCCTTGGATTTCATAGAATATTTTGTTACTTCTTATCTCTTTCCCAAGTTTGTAGTAAACTAAATCATACTCATATTTTTTTTCAAATGGTTAGTGTTAAAACTTAATTGTGGGAATATATCCCACACATCTATTATATAGAATTACCTTGTATAATTGTTTCTGAATTTATTAGAGTTATATAAGCTGTGCTGTAAACTACCTACCTAAAAAACGTTTGTGTCTCTAAGGAAGTTCTTCAGACAGAACATGTTTGATCGCAATACAGAATCTTTTTGAGTGTTATTTCTTATGGTTATTTGAATTTTAGGGAGAGATTTATCCTCCATATTGCAGGGAGTGCAAATAGAAACCCTTGTACCAGCAGGAGTTCCTAAACCGCAGTGGGGACTCAGATAGTGTTTGGCCTTTCTGGGGATCCTGACAGGAGCAGGCATCTTTAAACTACAGCTGAAGTGCCATCAGCATTCTTTTAGCAGGCCATACACATGCCATATGCTGAATGAATGCATCCACCTTGGCTAATGCCGCCTGCTTCTGGGGCTGCATTGTCCAGTGCAGAGTGGAGTGGAAGTTGCTAATGCCTTGTGCAGAGGCCATTTCACCCACCAACTGGTCTTTCTGCCTCCAGGAGCCCTTTACTCTGGGTTACTTTGGTGTAATCCCAGGGTTGAATCAAACTCTCCGGGCCCAGTGTTGCTCTCATTAAAGTCAATGAGAGCTTTGCCCAAGGACTTCACGGGAAATAAGGCTGTAATCAGGTGTGGACTCACCCCTGCGGCACCTCCTGCTGGTCTTCTCAGGAATTAGCTCACCCAGCATCCGGAGCACCCTCTACAGGCCAGGTGTCCCGCCTGTCATTGGCCCCCCGTGTCCCTCCCGAACCCCGGAGCCCTTCGCTTGGGTGCTGCCCCCCTGGCAGTACCCCACTCTCTCTCTGGGTTTCCCCACCCAGGGGAACCCCCACCCCCTATCCCAATGTCGCCTCAGTTGTGGCTACTGCCAGTCACCATCTAGCCCCTGCGCCCTGGGGCAGTCTGCAGTCTATCAGCCAATCATCACAGGCAACAAGGGGTTTAGACTGGCTGCCTTTACTCACCCTCAGGCTGCCCCTCTGCAACCCCAATACCTATATGGGCCTAGGACCAGGCCCTGCAGCCTGCAGAGTTGCTGGCCTAGGGCTTCGCAGCCCCCAAGGCCTTTCCCCAGCCCTGCCTCACTCTAGGTCCCTGGTGAGCTCCCTGCAGCCAGGCCTGTCTCTCTCTCCTGTCAGAGGGAGACTCCTCTGCTCTGGCTATCCTGGCCTTCTTATCAGGGCCGGCTCCAGGGTTTTGGCCACCCCAAGCAGCCAAACAAAACAAAACAAAACAAAAAGCCGCGATCGCAATCTGCGGCGGCAATTCGGCGGGAGGTCCTTCGCTCCGAGCAGCAGTGAGGGACCGTCCGCCGAACAGCTGGACGTGCCGCCCCAAGCACCTGCTTGGTAAGCTGGTGCCTGGAGCCGGCCCTGCTTCTTATAAGGCTGAGTGGCTCAGTTTGGGGCATGGCCCCAGCTGCAGCCACTTCCCCAATCAGCCGGGGTTTTGCCCCTTTACACAGCCCCAGCCCTCTGCAGGGCTTTTCCAACCCCTTCAGGGCTGAAGCGGGTGTTCACCCTGCTACACAGGCCAATTGACTGTAGAAACTCTTTTTAAAAAATCATTCACAATTAAGATTTTGAAGTAAACCCTCAGAACAAATTCTGCCCTCATTTGCATCCTTGCACCTCCATTGGTGCAACACCATTGACTTCAGTGTATGTACAGAATGAATCAGTCTTTTTTATGTATAGATGTCTCAAGGGAATCTCACATTTTTTTTCTGTGTGTTAAAGTACATGACTCAGTTCTCCTCTATTCCATGTTTTGAAACTCAGTGCACAAGCATTCACATTGTTGTGAATAACAAATTCAAAGTATACAAACTGTTACAACGAGTGATAGGATTTTACCATTTCTTTGACAAAGTTACAGGACATTCTATGCTTTGCACAAACTGTGTATTTTTCCTCCCAGAAGTGGCTGAACTATTAGATGTCATGTTTCATTATGGTTTTGAATGAGGGGTAGGGAAATGGAGAGATGAGTTCTGTTTCTTCACAAATAATCATACACTTACACCATTGTCACCATGTCTTCAGCATATTGAACAGAACATATTCGTCAGTCCTCATCTTACTGTACCTGTTGCTTATAGACTGGTCAGGTTTTCAGAAAAGTTAACTCTAAGAGGCATTTTTTGCTAAAAGTTGGTAACAAAACTTTTGAATATAATTAGGGTGTGCTAAATCCAAATATAGTTTTTCCCAAAATGTAGGTTGTGTATAAAGGGCTCTACAAAGAAAACGATATGACACATAGAAATTGGTGAAGTGTCACTCTTCATTTCCTTTTTGTTTAGGATTAACATACTTCATTGGAAGCTTAATGAGCTGTAGGATATAATACAAGTGATTAAATAATATGCACAACCTTTTATAAAGCTTTTGAATTTCAGTTTCTTATTTGCAAGGGGTACTAGAAATATTTTAATATGTTACACAACCATGAAAGTGCATGTTTACCTAGCTCTTATAACTTGAGCATTAGCACTTTGAAACAAAAGTATACAAGCTGACTTAACAATCAGAAATAACACATAACCTGAAAACACCTATTCTTAAAAACAGGTGAAAATATATTTTGACTAAACATTAAGTAAACCAGGGATCGTCAACCTTTGGCACGCGGCTCTCCAGGGTAAGCACCCTGGCGAGCTGGGCTGGTTTGTTTACTTGCCGCGTCTGCAGGTTCGGCCGATCGCGGCTCCCACTGACCGCGGTTCCCGCTCCAGGCCAATGGGGGCTGCAGGAAGGGCAGCCAGCACATCCCTCGGCCCGTGCCACTTCCCGCAGCCCCCATTGGCCTGGAGCAGCGAACTGTGGCCAGTGGGAGCCGCGATCAGCCGAACCTGTGGACACGGCAGGTAAACAAACCAGCCTGGCCCGCTAGGGTGCTTACCCTGGCGGGCTGCGGGCCAAAGGTTGCAGATCCCTGAAGTAACCTTTTAATTCACACAAGTTAAGCATACATGTTAACGTTGTTCTGTTTCAAGTAACTTTGGTATTCAGTGGCAGATTGAAAAAAAATTTTTATTAGGTTACTTATGACACATCTACTTATTTGATAGTACTATCCTTAAGAACTAAATATCAGGTACATTAATACAACCTTGTTCCAATTCTCTACATGTCTATGCTTTTGTACAAACAAGTTGTGATGTCCTGCAACTGCATCGCTGACTTTTGCACCCTGTTGTGCAGCCACAGAATATTGTGTCCATATATTCTGCTGGTATTGGTGACAATGACATGAGCTGTGCACCAGGCCTGTTTCCAATGCATTGTATTTGAAGGAGGAAGTATTGGATTTGGGCAGTTGCCCTGCCTCCCAACTAGTACCTGCTAATGAGCTCTCTGCATGTGGAAGAAAAGAACATCACTTGTTGAGGGAAGAGCTTTTAATGACCACAAGCATGTGAACAAAATGGCACATGTTTTGTCATTGCTGTGGACCTCTGGCAAATGGTACATCTTACAAATAAACTCTTCTGCACTTTTCATGTTCTCTGAGTCAAGGTCACCCTGTCCAAGGTGTGTTAGAAGCTGATAGTGTCATTGAAAAACTATCCATATGGTATTCTTGCTGTGTACAACAATAAAAGAGAGAGCCTCACAACCAGTTAGGGTACGAAATCATAGCAGATTTTCCAGCGCAGTGGGTCTGTATCAGGGATCATCAACCTTTGGCACGCGGCTCACCAGGGGAAGCAGCGCGGGCCGAGGGATGTGCTGGCCACGGCTTCCCACAGCCCCCATTGGCCTGGAGCGGCAAACCATGGCCAGTGGGAGCCACAATTGGCCGAACCTGCGGACGTGGCAGGTAAACAAACCGGCTCGACCCGCCAGGGTGCTTAGGCTGGCAAGCAGGGCCGGCTCCAGGCACCAGGCACCCAAGCTGGTGCTTGGGGCGGCACCTGGAGGGGGGCGGCGGGGCGCTCCGGCCGCCGGGGAGAGCGGGGCTACAGCCGGGCTCGCCGCCCTCCCCCGGCGCTCTGGCCGCCCCCCCCCCCCCCGCGCCCCGGCCGCCGGGGTCCGGGGGAGAGCGCCGAGCCCCCGCCGGGGCTCGCGGCGCTGCCCCCGGCGCTCTGGCCGCCGGGGTCCGGGGGAGAGCCGAGCCCCCGCCGGGGCTCGCCGCCCTCCCCTCCGGCTGCCCCCCCCCCGGCCGGTGGCTTTTTTGCCTAGGGCGGCAAAAAAGCCAGAGCCGGCCCTGCTGGCAAGCCGCATGCCACAGGTTGACGATCCCTGGTCTACAATACAGTTTCTCACAAATGTAATGAATTAGAAAGAACTTTCATTCTTTTGATGTGCCAGCTTTCATCCAAAGCTGCAAGCAAAAAGAATAAGACTATCAGGGTCCCTGCTAACAACCACACTGTCTGCACCACAGTGTAAAATCATCTCGCGTCTGCTTCTTCCTGATGAGTGCACAGCTTATTGGTGCTTTGTCACTCAACTACAAGCCAGCCAGCACTACTGTGTGAGTGACAAGGCCCATTCAGATGACTGGCACCCATCCACATGCCAGTTTCATTGTATGTTGGCACAATTCAGGTTCAGATTTGATTACACTGATATTAGTCTGTATACAGTGGCTGCAGTTGTGTTGATGGTATGTGGTGATGATGATAGTAGTAATATTGTTTAATGCTAGTCTTGAGAGGGATTTATACTTTGATATGATATCACCAAAAATGGAAGTGATCAATTACTACATTGCTTTGGACAGTCAGGGTCTGATTCTCTAGTAGGCACAGCACAGAGGGATGGGTGCAGTCCAGAATCCCCATGTCACTATGCACTGCAGCCCCACTTCTAGCTCATCCAATACTAGGGTTTGCAAGGGAGACAATGTAAGGTCAAAAGAACAGGAGTACTTGTGGCACCTTAGAGACTAATAAAAATTTGTTAGTCTCTAAAGTGCCACAAGTACTCCTGTTCTTTTTGCGGATACAGACTAACACGGCTGCTACTCTGAAAAATGTAAGGTCACTTACAGCAGCCCTGCACTGAACATGCATAAGGGAAATTCTCCTCTGGCTACTTGTGTGTCCCCCTGCAATCAGCCTCTATATAATCCTGGAGATTGAGAGTCATGTTCCTATAAAATTACTAAATAGTTTCAAGAATAGATTCTCTTCCTATCCATCCTAACATCCATCAACTTTCCATCACTAGGCAAGTCACAGTATTAGCAAGAAAATATCTAGTGTACTTAACTGGTATACTGCAGACTGAACATGCTAAGAGCCTTATTATTTATCTGCTGGTCTTTTGGTTCTGTTAGTATGAGAATTTCTTACATGTAGCTCAGCTTATATGTACATCAATTGGTTTTCCAGTGACAGTCACATATTTCTGACATCATATCGGCCCTTCCTCCTCTAGAGTGGAAGCCTGAGAATGTCATTATCTCAGTTACATGATTTAGCTCAGCAGTATTAAATTATCTGCAATTGTTTCTTTTTATTAGTATGTCCCTCTTTCTGTGACACACTAGAATAGCTTGTTCATCCCCTAAAAAAAAAAAAAATCAAGTCTAAAATGTTAATACTGAGATATTAAGGACAACTGGATGGGTATAGCAGATGTTCTGGTTTGAACTGAGCATGAACAGTAGTGGGTAGATCCCATACATATTTCTACCAAACAATTGGACAGAAATAGGAAATGTGTCTATAAAATTCTGACTCTCTCTCTGTATAGCTAAAGAAACACTACATAATGTGTCAAATCCTCAGCTGGTGTAAATCAATGTAGCTATACTGAAGTCTAGTTCAATCTGAATTCAACTTCACATTAATCTCAATGGAGTTATGCCAGTTTACACCATCTGAGGATGTGGCCCAACGAATATAAATGAAACCATTTTGGGCGTTATTTTCCTTTAAAACACTACCTCCTATTTTTTTACTTGTATTGTGAAAGTACACTACACTTATAGCGTACTTATCTGTTAGTGACTGGCTGCTAGAGGTTTTGTT
The DNA here is from genome assembly GCF_002925995.2 of Terrapene triunguis. NCBI lineage: Eukaryota > Metazoa > Chordata > Testudines > Emydidae > Terrapene > Terrapene triunguis. Next base: position 37,089,303 of record NW_020664393.1, read on the forward strand.
TTAACAACTTTGACTTGAAATGTAGCACAGGTTTCACAGAAGACTTGCTGCCAGTGTAAATTAAATGTTTAGTGTTGAACAAACTAATGCTAGGTCATGTAATATAAAGAAAAGATCTTTAGGTATAGGGAATATACTGAAGCATAACTCATAAAGCTAATGACTGACCAGTGTCCACTGTGCCTTACTTTCTAATGTTTCTGTTCACCTTTATCCAGTCCCTCAATATTATTTGCATGTAAAATAAATTTTGATAGCAATGTGAAATTCATTTATATTTTTCTCCATGAAGTTATGCCTTAATTTATATTAGCTAAACTGTTCTATCTGCTTCATCATGATGGCCCTATGCTTCAGTGGAGAAAACATTAGGATACACATACTTGCTTTGTTTTAGATGACTGCATGTAAGCAGATGGCTGTCTACTACTCTAAAGTTCATAGTGACAGATTTAGAATATCAGTGCCTTGTGCCGGGGAAAAGTGTATGTCTGCGACTGTTAATTATAGGATTAACATTTTTAAACAGTCCCCAACATTTTTTAGTATTCTATAAAAGGTTTTACAAATAGTGCAATAAAAGACTATTTAAATGCCATACATTAAAACTAGGAAATCTTTTGTTTAATTTGATATCTTGCCTGTGTATATTCTGTACATACTTAAATGTCAACTCCATTCACAAAACTAGGAATAAAATTGGAGGCAGTTGAATCAGATATGTATCTTGATACAGACATGTCTGGAGATTTTGTTATATTTACACCATAGCTGAGATGTATTTAACTTGGACATTGTTAAAATCCTGATTTATTAATTAATAGTTGATAGTATCAGACTGAACATTAAATCACTCTTTGACTAGCAGCTTTTGTAGAAACTAATTCCAGCTTATGATTTTCTATTTGAATCTTTGACTAACATCATTATCTTGACATTTCTTCCTTGCCTTTATTCATTTTTCCAAGATTAAAACATGGAGATAAATGTACTAGGGTCTGATCCTGTGAAGTACTGATTTCAATCAGAATTGTAAGCACACAGCATTAGGTCCATAATAAGGCATGTAATGTCTGAACTAAGCAGCATCTCTCTATTAGTTTTGTGTTACAAAATACATGTTCTTTAAAGAATACTGTAATTATACTCAATATTTTCCCTAAGCTAGAGATAGTGTCAAGAGAAGCAAAGGAAGAGAGAGAAACTTGGGAGCATGGTACTTTCCTGCAGATTTATTCAGTCATTGATTTTATAAAATGAATGAATAAATAAAGGCCCTTGATTTGAGTCTGGTCTTTGGAAAAGCAATAAGAGTAAAGGGTGTGTGTGTGTGTGTATGTATAAAGGTATGCAAATAGCTTTAACTTTCTCCATTGCCCTTTCATTCATCGATGTAATCTTGCATTTTGATGCAAGTCTAGACAAACATTGCAAAGCCTAATGTGTTAACACTTCTTAAAATCTTATCGCACTGTGGCAGAAAGTAATGACATGGTGATATACAGAGATAGCAGAGGACAAATATTTTTGTCACCTTCTTGATACGGACTTTGTGGTTACAGATTTTCATCAGCATTTGAAGTACAGTGAAACACCACTGGATGTACTAAATAAAATCTGTCTGTTGATTATACCTTCACTGTTTACACACAATTAGCCAAATTCTGCCTATGGCTATGCAACTGCAGCTCCTATTGATGTCAATGGTAATAGTGTATGTATAACAAAGAGTAAAAATAGACTCAGTCTGATTAGCCAGGACACCACTGGTTTAATATTATTATCCATTTAATTGTTCAATGGTTCTCATGCTTAGAGCAGCCCCCAGAGGTTCATTTGTCTTAACATTTTAACATGACTCTGTAGCAACCATTTAGATTGTTTCTGACCTTTTTCAGTCTGTCCCTCCTTGCCCACTTATTGAACCTTCCCTTTCCTTTCCTGCATATCAATTTAGCTCCTTCCCCTCCGGTTTTATAAAATTATCTTGACTGGTGCTTCTCATCTGCTGCCTCCCTACCTTACTTATCAGTTTCCTTCTTAGAAGTGAGAATTCAGGAAATTATGGCAGGGAATATATATTTAAGTGCAGGAGTAACTAGGAAGAGGCTGATGCCAGAGCAAGTAAATGGATATTCAGTGGATATCAGGCATGTACACAGATTAGATTTAAAAAATAGTACCCAGATTGAAGTGCTACATTTTTTTAGGCCTGGACCAGGTGTCAAGGCCTGCTTAAGGGTTTCAAATAGTTGTATGTGGTGTTCTTGTAGTTGTGTTGGTCCCAGACAAGGTGGGTGAGGTAATCTCTCTTATTGGACCAACTTCTGATGGTGAGAGGGACAAGCTTTTTAGCCACACAGAGCTCTTCTTTAGGTCTGCGAAAGGTATTCAGAGCGTGACAGCTAAATACAAGGTGGAACAGATTGTTTAGCAAAAGTAATTTTGAACAATAACTTATGCTCAGGGCCGGCTCCAGGCACCAGCTAAGGAAGCAGGTGCTTGGGGTGGCCAATTCAAAGGAGCGGCACTCCGTCTGGTATCGGGGCGGCACGTCCGGGTCTTCGGCGGCAATTTGGCGGTGGGTCCCTCATTCCCTCTCTTCCTCTATGAGCTGCCGCCGTATTGCCGCCGAAGAGGAGAGAGGGAGGACACTTGTCTTTTTTTTGTTTGTTTGCCGCTTGGGGTGGCAGAAAAGCTGGAGCCGGCCCTGCTTATGCTAAACAATCTATTCTACCTTGTATTTAGCTGTCACACTCTGAGTACATCTGAGACACTCTGAATACATTCTGAGGGTCCCAGATTCTGGGCAGCCTGAGCCCAAACATCTACACCACAGTTAAACAGCCCCATAGACTGAGCTCTGCAAGCCTGAGTCAGCTGACATGGCCAGCTGTAGGTGTTTAATTGCAGTGTAGACATATCCTAAGGGTTTCAAAGTGAATTACAGTAATTGTTGGAATCTTTGCCACAGGCCAAAAAGAAAGCAGCAAAGGAGCTCTGCTTTTACCCTGCCACTTTCTGCCTACATCTCTCCCTACACAAAGATAGTGCAAAAACCTACAGAACTCTCCTTAGTATTTGGGATTTGGGAAATTGCAGAGCTAAACTTATTTTCAGCTTGTTCCTATGGCAACCTGACTGCAAATCACATGGCTCTCTTGTTCAAAGCAATTAGGTTCAGCCAATCAGAAATCCAGAAGGTAATTCATGTGACTTCCTCCAGATGCTTCTCGCAAAAGCTTCATAACAAATCCAAGAAATTCAAGGTCTCAGCTGCTTTCATTTTTAACAAAAGGCTTGTGGGCCCGATAGATATTTTACATAAAACCCAGTTACTTTCATTTCCATGCGTGAATCTCAAATGAGATAAATTTCACTGTAGAATTTCTATCTTAGGTACGTATATGGCCCTATTACTGTAGTAGCCAAGCACCTCACAATATGTAATGCATTTATCCTCACAATACCCCTATGAAATAGGGAAATACTTATTACCCGTTTCACAGATGGAAAATTGAGATACAGATACAGTAAGTCACACAAGAAATCTGTGGTAGAGCAGGACATTGAATCTCAGATCTCTGAGGTCCCAGACTGGCACCTTTACTACTGAACTAGCCCTACACTTTATAATATGTTCACACAGATGTCTTGTTACCATTGAAAATGCAGCTGGTTACAATGTTGAACATTCCAAGATTTGTGGGGACAGATTCAACCCTCGTCTGTAAACCATAGAAGTTGATGGAGATAAGTTGTGTATGATTCTGAAAGGGTTAACATGGGCCTGAGAGGCCAATTAACCTACCTGGCTGAATATTGAGCCTGTGCCTGTGCTAATTAAAGATGATTCTCAGTTGGAGGTGAAGCTGGGTGGTCAGTGTAAAGAGACGAAATCTGGAGCAGGAGGAGGCTGCATAGAGAGAGTGAAGAATTCTGTAGTCCATCTCTGGGACTAGAGGAGAGAGATTGGGTTGATCAAGGAAGAAGCCCAGGGGAAAGATTGGTCCTGGTATCCTCTCCTAAATACAGAAGTCTGGCAGAAGTTAGCAGAGACAAGGAACAGCCACTGGCTCCTGTGGTGAAGAACAAGGGAGAGAGCTCCAGGAGGAACAGATTCCAGGGGCACCCTGCAAGTCCTGGTCCTGAAAGTAGGGTGAATGTAAAGAGGCTGTGGGAGAGGCCTGCTTGGTAGGAAGAAGTCCAGAGAGGTGACAGCAAGGAGTCTGACAGAATGAATCTTGATTGTCTGTCCTAGGATCCTTGGTTCCCCTCCCACCCCTGGTAAGGTGGCTTGAAGTCCTTGAGAAGGGGATACGGACTACTGGAAACCCTAAGAAAAGGGTGTATGGAACACTGGGCCCAGCATCAAAGGTGGCAGATTGGACAGTGAGATTGGCATTTGTTTTTGACTTTCTATTACCTCAGAAGGGGTGGGACTAAACACCACCTCACTGGAGGGCTGAGTCTCAAGAGGAGGCAGTGCCAGAGCAGCCATTGGAAAGGGAGTGCTAGAGGAGGAGAGGGTGTACACCATACACAGCTGTAAGGGGGCACTTCAGCAGAGAGTGAACTATTCTACACATGAGATTAGTGTGACTCATAGTCTGTATATATCTTTCTTGCGCTACATACAATTGGCTATGGTTTTTGTTAGGTAAATATACTGTATTGGTATTTTCCTCACTAATAAATGCAGAAATGCTGGAGGGAAGATAATAGGGCATAATGTCTATGAAGTGATAGAGGAAAAAGTAAAATTACACAGAGCAGGTCCTCACCTTTCAGGAGCACAATTAACATGATGTACACATTGTGTCTGTGCACACAGTGAAAATAATATTTTCATGCTTATTTAAAATGTACTTCTTAGAAATAAGCATGGAAATATTATTTTCACTGTGTATGTATTGTGACAAAGTTCCTCCTCTATCTTGGTGGGTCCTGCGCTTATTGGCGGATTTTCCTGCCTCAGAGATTCACCATGTGGGTTGGGGAACAGCCCAGAGACCTTCCCCTCTGGAAGAACCCACAGTCCAGGTCAATTGGGAGGTTTGGGGGGAATCTGGGCCCACCCTCTACTCCGGGTTCCAGCCCAGGGCCCTGTGGACTGCAGCTGTCTATAGTGCCTCCTGTAACTGCTGCATGACAGCTACAACTCCCTGGGCTACTTGCCCATGGCCTCCTCCAAAACACCTTCCTTATTCTCACCACAGGACCTTCCTCCTGGTGTCTGATAACGCTTGTGCTCCTCAGTCTTCCAGCAGCACACCCTCTCACTCTCAGCTTCTTGCTCCCAGCTCCTCACATTCTCACCACAAACTGAAGTGAGCTCCTTTTAAAACCCAGGTGCCCTGATTAGCCTGCCTTAATTGATTCTAGCAGCTTCTTCTTAATTGGCTCCAGGTGTCCTAATTAGCCTGCCTGCCTGCCTTAACTGGTTCTAGCAGGTTCCTGATTACTCTAGTGCAGCCCCTGCTCTGGTCACTCAGGGAACAGAAAACTACTCATCCAGTGACCAGTATATTTGCCCTCTACCAGACTCCTGTACCCCACTGGTCTGGGTCTGTCACAGTATGTATACATACATTTCAAATGATATAGGTATCTAAACACCTTGAGCAGTAACTGAAGAAGGCCTTTAACACATTTCTTTATTGAAATAATTTGCCTACTCTGCCATCCAGAGCAGTTATCTGTCCTGCCCAATTTTCCAATTCCTGCCATTCAAGTATTTTCTTTTTTCCTCAAAAAACTATAAAAGGGCTTTTGCAGGAGAACTGTCTGAATGGTACGATACATATTAGATGAGCCCCAGGACTTGTCAGTAAAATCATAGTCATAGTACTTTTTACATAATAACATTTGATGGTTTTTGTTTGTTTTGTTTTTAATTGGTCGAATCTGTTTTTAATTATTTTAGACTGGAGTTCAGAGACTAACCTAAATATCTTTCAGAAAATTAGGCTGCACACATCTTCAGCTTCCAACATATCATATCACTGTGAGAAATATTTTACACTTCTAGACAAGCATGTGGGAGGTGGCTGCAGAGGTTAGAGCTCATTTTCCAGTTTGATGCACAGACTCACCCACCCTTTTCCATAGTGATAAGAGGCTGCAACTCACCAGCAAGTTCTGGCTTCTCTTTATATAATGTATTTGAAAAAAAAAAAGGGTTGTTGAATATTATGAGCATGAATTTCATCTAGTTGGTATTACTGAAACCTTCTGAGATTATTATCATAATTGGAATGTTAAAAGCAATGGTTATAATCGATTTAGGAAAAATCAAGTGGTCAAAGGGAGAAGAAATTGCATTCTATATCAAAAAGGACATTGCCTGTTTCTGAGTTACTGATAACTCAGAAGAAAATGATCTTGAATGATTATGGATCAATGTCCTAACAGGTAAAGCACAAGATGGGGTATTAGTTGGTGTCTGCTATAGAGCATGAAATTACTGGGGAACAGGATGACCACCTCCTCACACACCTATCTATAATGTGTAAGATAAAAAGCTGCGTGATTATGTCAATTTGAATGCCATTTGCTGGAGGCCATTTGCTGGAGGTCTCATGCTCCCAGTACAAACACATCACTGGAATTTCTAAACATTCTAGATGATGATTTCCTGACTCAAAAAGTGTTGCAGCCAACAGTAGGGAATTCTTTGTTAGACCTTCTTCTAACAGATTAAGAGGAACAGATCAAAGTAATAAAAATTAATTATAGCATAGGTACAAATGATCATAAGCTGATCACATTTATAATGTGCAAACAGAGTAAAATTCAGATCAGTAGTATATATACTTGGTGCTTTCAAAGAGACAATTTCAAAAAGCTGAAAACAATTATGAGCCAAATCAGCTGGGAGGAAGAGTTCATCAGAAAAATGTGAATGATAATTGGGAATAATTTAAGAATAACTTACTAGATGCCCACGAAGCCACAATCGAGGAAGAAGCCATAGTGGTTTAAAAAATGACTGGTTTAGAGGGGAAGTGAGAGCAGCTGTAAAAAAAAATATATTCTATAACAAATGGAAGAAAGAGGAAGTTGATAGTAATGAATATAAATCCCAAATTAAGAATTATAGAAAATTGATAAGGGAAGCCAAGGGAGAAATCTACGGCCAGCAGAGTCAAGAAAAACAAGAAGGAATTTTAAATATATATTAGGAACCAAAATAATCTTAACAGTGTATTGGTCCATTACAGGATGGAAATGGTAGAATTATAAATAATAATGAAGAAAATGCAGAAGTGTTCAATAAATATTTCTGATCTGTATTTGGGGAAAAACAGATGATATAGTCTCATCATGTGATGATGATAATACTCTTTGCATTCCATCAGTATCTCTGGAGGAGGTAAAACAGAAGCTACTAAAGCTAGACATTTTTAAGTCATCAGGTCCGGATAACTTGCATCCAAGAGTTTTAAAAGAAAAGAGCTGCCTGAAAAACTCAGTGGACCATTGATGTTTATTTTCAATAAATCTGGGAGCACTGCTGAAGAAAGCAGTTAATTTTGTCCCAATATTTTAAAATAGTAAACACTAGTAATTATAGTTCTTTTCAACTTTCCCTATGTTGAATGTTGAAAAATTGGAAAGGGCTCAGAGAAGAGCCTTGAGAGTGATTAAAAGATTAGAAAACCAACTTTAGCATGGTAGACTCAAGGACTCAATCCATTTAGTTTAACAAAGAGAAGGTTAAGGGGTGACTTGATTACTGTCTATAAATACCTACTGGGGGAACACATTTAATAGTGGGCTCTTCTGTCTAGTAGAGAAAAGGTATAGCATGATCCAGTGTCTTGAAGTTGAAGATAGCCAAATTGAGACTGGAAATAAGATAAACATTTTTAACCAGTGAGTGTAATTAATCATTGGAACAGCTTACCATGGGTTGTGGTTGATTCCCCATCACTGATAATATTTAAATCAAGATTGGATGCTTTTCTAAATGATATGCTCTAGGAATTATTTTGGAGAATTTCTATGGCCTGCGTATATAAGAAGTCAGACTAGATGATCACAGTGGTCCCTTCTGGCCTCGGCATCCATGAAACGAAATTATGGATGTATATGGTAAAAGGAAGCTCTTTCACTGTTATGGGTGATTCTGGGTAATTTCAGGCTCTGGATATCTGTGCAGCCAGACTACCCATTTTATGTGACTACTGATAAGAAGGTGTTGAGTGAGGTGAGCCTTTTGGGGGAGGTCAGATTTTAGCTGATGGGGGATTTCTATGAGAGTTGGTAGAAAAAATACATCCTTGGCCCTGTTACGGGAAAGCCATGGATAGGTTTGTTAGAACCTCTAACACTGAATCTCTCTTCAGACCTTTTGTAATCTTGGACTATTATTTTAATTGAATCTTTGAGAAGTCCCCTTTGGTCATTAACCTGAAACCAGGTACTTTTCAGAACTTTTTGGTGTGTCCTTTTTCCGCTTGTCTAATAACAGAAGACATTGACATGGTCTTTCACTTAGTTTCTATTAGTGTGGCCACAAATATTTCAGATGATACTATGTATATGCAAAATTCTTAATTATATCAGTTACTTATTGAACAGTTAAATAATTATTTAATTAGCACATGCAGATGTAAGAGTTTGTTCACATAAACAAACACCTGCAAACACGCTGAAATATTAGTGCTGTCATCTGTCTGTGTGCATCTTCCTTCACAACAAGTTCATGATCTGTTTATTCAGTGCCAGTTCCATTCAAAAGAGTGAAAACAATGTATGTAATCTTATTACTAGTTAGAAGTCCCCAAAAAAGTAAGGATGGTGTGGGGAAACTGGTTGAACTGGAATAATTTAGGCATAGAGGTCCGCATGTGGTACCATAAGAAACATTGTGCTGTAATGAAGACACAACACGGTTCTTATCAGTGTGTTAAAATCTCGAAACCCACCAAAAGAGGGTTTCTGAGACTTGGGTAAAAAGCAAAATTTTAAAGATTTCATTAATGATAAACATCTAGAGTTGGGGATTTAAACACACCTGCTGCTGAATGGAATTTGCAGGTAAACAGCTATTTTGAAAATTAAAGATTAGTCCCTTTTCTTTTGCTTTCTATCAATATTTTAAAGTTATTAGTAACATCTAATTTTTTAAAAAATCTCTATTGAACAAGTCTAGAAATCTTGAAAGCTTATCTTTTTAGTAATACTTATCTTTCCTCCAAGAGACACTAAAGTTCTCCATCCAAATCTCTTTTGATTACATTCAGTATAGGATTTAAATTGACTTACATCAAATACTGTACTGTAACTGGGAAAGTATGTCTCAGATATTTCAACCCCCCAGGGACGCATATGCAGTTCCAGCCAGACAAATGTGATCTCAATCAACGTTTGAAGACAGGAGGATTTTACATTTCACTCAGTTCATTCTGTATCATGATTTTATGCCAAACAAGTCAATAATATTTATGATATTGGGCATCGTAATTAAAGTATACATTTGTGTCTTTGATTGTATGCAAATTAAGTGATAATTGCACAAAAGATATATTCTTTATTCTGCATTTGACATTAATTACTAGTTAGCAGTTGCCCCTAGCTGATAGATAACTGAAGGCAAATTGTAAAGAGAATATTGGTTACTCCCTTACCAAGTGCCTTTCCCAGAGGAAACTTAGGAAATTGTAATACATGTCAGATCAGTTTGTGACTATGGGGGACAATGCTGCTCAAAGCAACGCTGATGGCAATAGGTATGCTATAAATTTACTTCTCAGTGATCTAGCCCATGGTTGAGCCAGCTTCTTGCCGTGCCTCCATTGTGGCTTATGATGATAATGGAGGGTTAAGCCTGTTGATACAAGAGGAAATGGTTTCTAAGGAGGAGTGATAATAATAGTTCTCATGGAGATAGTCGTGTTTGCAACTATGAACAGACCCCATTACAAGCAGCCAAGAGCCAGTTCTGCAGTAGGAGGCTTGTAAAAATAAGTCAGTTAATACACCCACAACTTAACTGACTTACTTTACATATAAAAATATCTGAGGGGAATCTTTAGGTATTTCAAAGAATCATCTCACTAACTCTCCCCAAAATCCTCAGACCAGCCCTGTCTATAGTAATACCAATATGGTGGACCAGAGTAAATTATGTTGAGAGGAAGGAGGTAAATGTTTTTTTCACTGTTAAAACCAGGTCTGACAGCCCCTTTGAAAGGTTTTCTACTTCATACTGTAGACCTTTGGTGACTGATTTTTAATGTGTTATTTTTACTAGCAGCTTTCATCCATTATTACTACAGTTATTTCACTTTCTATTTTTCTTAATGTTCTCACATAATTTAGTGCTCCATAATGTAAGTGACCAAGAAAAGTAATGTGGTCAGGCACCGTGGAGTTTCCCCAGTACAGCTCTGGCAACGAACCTCAGTTCTGATCTCTAATTCCCTTTATTGGTTGGTCTTGGAACTCTTGAGAAGGGAGTGCACATTGTACCGCACTGTACGCTGTTAGTCTTGTGATATGAAGAACTACGGGCCAGGGGAAGAACAAATCTAGTTTCTCATTATGTGAGCACTTATTGTACTCAGGACTCCCAGAGAGGCTAGTTCATTGACCCATTTTAATACATAGGCCCCTCCGCTCTTTTGACATCACATGATTATGGAGAGTTTTACATAGTATTTGAATCATTACTATTTTATTAGGTATTTCAATTTTTGAAGATTTTGGTTTGGTCTTTGAATCATAGCCTTTTACTAAATGTCTTCTATAAAGAAGCTATGCTAAAAATTTCTCGCATTGGTCCCTGTGTTGCCAATATTATTGTGTCAGTTAAAATATATACCAAATTCTAATTTTCTTCTGTGCCATTTATTAATATAAAGTTTAGGACAGTGCTTGAAGGAAAAGCTATATTGATTTTTAATCCACCTACTTAAATTTCTTTTTGATCAGTAATAAATGATGTGACATCTTATATAAACCTGCAGGTCCTCATACACTTCAGATTACTTTTAAATAATCTTTCTAACATGTTGTGGGTGAACTTACTATAGTGCTCTTGAAACTGAAGAACAAGCAGACACTGGCAAAGAGACACCAGTACATCCCCTGGAGGTGGGTGGGGGGAAAACATGTAGCATGTCTTGCATGTTTTTTATATATGTTCTCTATATGTGTGCACTTTAATATACACCTCTACCCCGATATAACACAAATTCGGACATAACGCAGTAAAGCAGTGCTCGGGGGGGGGGGCTGCGCACTCCGGCGGATCAAAGCAAGTTCGATATAACGCAGTTTCACCTATAACACGGTAAGTTTTTTTGGCTCCTGAGGACAGCGTTATATCGAGGTAGGAGGTGTATCATTATTTTGTTAGGTTGCTTCAATATACTCTCATACACTCAGTAAAACCATGACTGTAAGTACAGGCCTAAAAAAGGTGGGCATATCTACCTCAGCTTTCAGCCAAGGAGGACAAATGTGTATGAAATACAGCTGAGTTTAGGGGAAAGTTGGGCAATCCAAAATTGCTTCATCTTCTGCTGTCTGTTTGCCCGTCTCCCTCTGAGCTTTTTTCCCCCCAAAAAACTCCCCCTCTTCAAAATCTGGGCTTCTCTAACGTATTAATATAATTTAAAAACTGAATCCCAGTGAAGTTACTTGTGCTTAAAATTACGCATGCTTTAAATGCTCTGCTAAATCAGATGCTAAACTGGGAGCTGTAAAAGTTGTTACAAGGAGGAGGGAGAAGAATGTTCTCCTTAATCTCTGAGGATAGGACAAGAAACAATGGGTTTAAATTGCAACAAGGGTGGTTCAGGTTGGACATTAGGAAAAACTTCCTAACTGTCAAGGTGGTTAAGCACTGGAATGAATTGCCTACGGAAGTCATGGAATCTCCATCATTGGAGATTTTTAAGAACGCGTTAGACAAACACCTGTTAGGGATGGTCTAGATAATACTTAGTGTTGCCGTCAGTGCCGGGTGTGACATTGCACCCCATAATGCTTTATGGAAATATTCTTATGAATGTAAATATGACATAACTGGAATATGTTTTATGCTACATATGCCATGTAACATCTCTCTAAAGGTTATGATCTACTGAATCTATTCATCCTATTTGTATAGATGTGTCATTTTTGTATTCAAAGTTATGAATATTGGCTGTGTACTTGTTTAATTTTACGTAGCCTCAGTGAAGCTGGTCAGCTTCCCGAGAAAAGACTTCTCAGTAAGTGCCCAATCAAGAAACACTTAAGCTAACAAGGAACGTGGAGATGCCAATCCACATCTGAGCTTTCCCAGGAATGTGGCTTGGCCTGGAAAGTTCTGAGTCATGCATGGACATGTGACTTGCCCATGTGACTCCAGTACTCCATTTTGTAGCTGTAATTCTGCACAGGTGGAGGGAGGGGTTTAGACCCACAAGGAGAAACTATATAAAGCCTTGGGGGACCCTGTTACCCGGGGTTCTTTCAACCCAAAGCTCTTGGTAACTTTACTCTGTGCGAGGAGGTGTCAGAAAATAAATCAGGGGAGACACGGCCGTCCGACCGATAGATGGCTGGCACAAACAGGACAACACAATAGTGCTTTCACTTAAAGCTAAACTTTACTAGTCTCAAGCACTTACACACATCCGCAACAAGATTAGTAAAACACCCCCAACCCTTGATAATTACCAAAGCTGAGCGTGGCTTTCGAGTGACATAGTGGCAGGCTTCCGGTGGCCAAATCTTCCGTCTGCCAGTGGGGACCGCAAGATGTATCCAGAGGGAGAGTTCAAAAGAGTCCCCAAAGGAGGAGTCCAACTATCTCAAGCTTTTTCCCCTTATTTATACACTAGTAATAGAATGATATGTCCCTTAAAGAAACCTTGTTAAGTAAGCGGTTTCAAGCAAGAGGTTCCTTCTGATTATTGATTAACCAGGTGTGGGTTTTTCCAGAGTCTGCAGCTCTGAGACCCCAATAGACATTCCTGCTCTTTTAAAATGCATGCATCAGCAAATTCAACACAATTCTTATCAGGAAGGACGCGGGGTCAAGCTGCCCCTTCTGTGGCACCCCAAAACCCCTTCCCCTCCTGCCTTGGTCAAGCTGAGTTTGCTGAATGGCCAATTTACAGCTTGCTGACTAGGTTGCTTTTTAACAATAAGCCATAGTGGTTTTAGGCACTTTACTGGTTTGCCAAAGTCTCCCCGTACAACCCCTCCATTTTGGTCTTCAGCTGGCTCAAAAGATATCCTTTGGGGGCAGAGAGGCTACCTGAAAGCAACTGGAACGAAGGACAGTAACCACGGGGGTGTGAGTGATTGCCGAACCCAGACTAGAAGGAGGCTAGTCTGTAAAAGAAACTTACTGGAACATCTCTGAGGGTGAGGTGTCATCTGTAATCACTTTCTTACTGTATTAGGCATAGGTTTGCATGTTTTATTTTATTTTGCTTGGTAATTCACTTTGTTCTGTCTGTTATTACTTGGAACCACTTAAATCCTACTTTTTGTATTTAATAAAATCACTTTTTACTTATCTATTAACCCAGAGTATGTATTAATACCTGGGGAGGGGGGAGGCAAACAGCTGTTCAGATCTCTCTATCAATGTTATAGATGGCGAACAATTTTATAGATTCATAGATTCTAGGACTGGAAGGGACCTCGAGAGGTCATCGAGTCCAGTCCCCTGCCCGCATGGCAGGACCAAATACTGTCTAGACCATCCCTGATAGACATTTATCTAACCTACTCTTAAATATCTCCAGAGATGGAGATTCCACAACCTCCTAGGCAATTTATTCCAGTGTTTAACCACCCTGACAGTTAGGAACTTTTTCCTAATGTCCAACCTAGACCTCCCTTGCTGCAGTTTAAGCCCATTGCTTCTTGTTCTATCCTTAGAGGCTAAGGCGAACAAGTTTTCTCCCTCCTCCTTCTGACACCCTTTTAGATACCTGAAAACTGCTATCATGTCCCCTCTCAGTCTTCTCATTTCCAAACCAAACAAACCCAAATCTTTCAGCCTTCCTTCATAGGTCATGTTCTCAAGACCTTTAATCATTCTTGTTGCTCTTCTCTGGACCCTCTCCAATTTCTCCACATCTTTCTTGAAATGCGGTGCCCAGAACTGGACACAATACTCCAGCTGAGGCCTAACCAGAGCAGAGTAGAGCGGAAGAATGACTTCTCGTGTCTTGCTCACAACACACCTGTTAATACATCCCAGAATCATGTTTGCTTTTTTTTGCAACAGCATCACACTGTTGACTCATATTTAGCTTGTGGTCCACTATAACCCCTAGATCCCTTTCTGCCATACTCCTTCCTAGACAGTCTCTTCCCATTCTGTATGTGTGAAACTGATTTTTCCTTCCTAAGTGGAGCACTTTGCATTTGTCTTTGTTAAACTTCATCCTGTTTAACTCAGATCATTTCTCCAATTTGTCCAAATCATTTTGAATTATGACCCTGTCCTCCAAAGCAGTTGCAATCCCTCCCAGTTTGGTATCATCCGCAAACTTAATAAGCCTACTTTCTATGCCAATATCTAAGTCGTTAATGAAGATATTGAACAGAGCCGGTCCCAAAACAGACCCCTGCGGAACCCCACTTGTTATGCCTTTCCAGCAGGATTGGGAACCATTAATAACAACACTCTGAGTACAGTTATCCAGCCAGTTATGCACCCACCTTATAGTAGCCCCATCTAAATTGTATTTGCCTAGTTTATCGATAAGAATATCATGCGAGACCATATGAAATGCCTTACTAAAGTCTAGGTATACCACATCCACAACTTCTCCCTTATCCACAAGACTCGTTATCCTATCAAAGAAAGCTATCAGATTGGTTTGACACAATTTGTTCTTTACAAATCCATGCTGGCTATTCCCTATCACCTTACCACCTTCCAAGTGTTTGCAGACGATTTCTTTAATTACTTGCTCCATTATCTTCCCTGGCACAGAAGTTAAACTAACTGGTCTGTAGTTTCCTGAGTTGTTTTTATTTCCCTTTTTATAGATGGGCACTATATTTGCCCTTTTCCAGTCTTCTGGAATCTCTCCCGTCTCCCATGATTTTCCAAAGATAATAGCTAGAGGCTCAGATACCTCCTCTATTAGCTCCTTGAGTATTCTAGGATGCATTTCATCAGGCCCTGGTGACTTGCAGGCATCTAACTTTTCTAAGTGATTTTTAACTTGTTCTTTTTTTATTTTATCTGCTAAACCTACCCCCTTCCCATTAGCATTCACTATGTTAGTCATTCCTTCAGACTTCTCGGTGAAGACCGAAACAAAGAAGTCATTAAGCATCTCTGCCGTTTCCAAGTTTCCTGTTACTGTTTCTCCCTCTTCACTGAGCAGTGGGCCTACCCTGTCTTTGGTCTTCCTCTTGCTTCTAACGTATTGATAAAAAGTCTTCTTGTTTCCCTTTATTCCTGTAGCTAGTTTGAGCTCATTTTGCCTTTCTAATCTTGCCCCTGCATTCCTGTGTTGTTTGCCTATATTCATCCTTTGTAATCTGTCCTAGTTTCCATTTTTTATATGACTCCTTTTTATTTTTTAGATCATGCAAGATCTCGTGGTTAAGCCAAGGTGGTCTTTTGCCACATTTTCTCTCTTTCCTAACCAGCGGAATAGCTTGCTTCTGGGCCCTTAATAGTGTCTCTTTGAAAAAACTGCCAACTCTCCTCAGTTGTTTTTCCCATGGGACCTTACCTATCAGCTCTCTGAGCTTACCAAAATCCGCCTTCCTGAAATCCATTGTCTCTATTTTGCTGTTCTCCCTTCTACCCTTCCTTAGAATTGCAAACTCTATGATTTCATGATCACTTTCACCCAAGCTGCCTTCTACTTTCAAATTCTCCACAAGTTCCTCCCTATTTGTTAAAATCAAGTCTAGAACAGCTTCCCCCCAGTAGCTTTTTCAACCTTCTGAAATAAAAAGTTGTATGCAATGCAGTCCAAGAATTTGTTGGATAGTCTGTGCCCCGCTGTGTTATTTTCCCAACATATATTTGGATAGTTGAAGTCCCCCATCACCACCAAATCTTGGGCTTTGGATGATTTTGTTAGTTGTTTTAAAAAAAAAAGCCTCATCCACCTCTTCCACCTGGTTAGGTGTCCTGTAGTAGACGCCTAGCATGACATCACCCTTATTTTTTACCCCTTTTAGCCTAACCCAGAGACTCTCAACACTTCCGTCTCCTATGTCCGTCTCCACCTCAGTCCAAGTGTGTACATTTTTAATATAAGGCAACACCTCCTCCCTTTTTCCCCTGTCTATCCTTCCTGAGCAAGCTGTACCCATCCACACCAACATTCCAATCATGTGTATTATCTCACCAAGTTTCAGTGATGCCAACAATGTCATAGTTGTATTTATTTATTAGCACTTCTAGTTCTTCCTGCTTATTACCCATACATCTCGCATTTCTATATAGGCATCTAAGATACTGGTTTGATCTTGCCTCCAAGTTTTGTCCTGACCCTCCTTTCTCTCTGCCAATATAGCCCACACTCCCTCTCATTTCCGACCCATCTCCCAGGTCTCCATGTTCCTCACTTACCTGTGGGCTTTGCTCACCTGTCCCCGTCGAACCTAGTTTAAAGCCCTCCTCACTAGGTTAGCCAGTCTGTGTCCAAATAGGGTCTTTCCCCTCCTCGAAAGGTGAATGCCATCTCTTCCTAGCAGTCCTTCCTCGAATAGCATCCCATGGTCGAGGAAGCCAAAGCCCTCCTGGCGACACCATCTTCGCAGCCAGGCATTCACCTCCATGATCCATCTGTCTCTGCCTGGGCCCCTACCTTTGACAGGAAGAATCGAAGAGAATACCACCTGCGCTCCAAACTCCTTCACTCGTACTCCCAGAGCCCTGTAGTCACTCTTGATCCGCTCAGTGTCACACCGCGCAGTATCATTTGTGCTCACATGGATGAGTAGCATGGGGTAGTAGTCAGAAGGCTGGATAATCCTCGACAATGCCTCCATAACATTTCGGATACGGGCTCCCGGCAGGCAGCATACCTCCCGAGATGAAATGTCAGGGCGACAGATGGGCGCCTCCGTCCCCCTCAGCAGAGAGTCTCTGACCACCACTACCCTACGTTTCCTCTTCGCAGTGGTGGCAGCAGACCTCCCAGCCTTAGGGGTACGAGGCTTCTCCTTCTTTACTGTAGGGGGTGATTCCTTCTTTTATGTACAAGAAGAGCATAACGGTTACCTATTACCATGGCGGAAGGGTTCGGAGCAGGGGTGGAGCACTGCCTGCTGCCAGAAGTAACCAGCTGCCAGTGTCCACCCTGAGCCATCTCCTCCTCCACCAGTGGTGTATCAGCAGTCCTGTGTCCTGGGACAGCTACCTCAGCTGTCTCCACATGGACACTGTCCAGGAATTGCTCGTGGATTTGGATGCTCCTTAACCTAGCCACCTCCTCCTATAGCTCTCCCACCTGCTGCCTGAGAGATTCCACCAGCAGGCACCTTTCACATTGGATGGTCCCCCCAGCCTGGATATCAGTAAGTGGAAATTGCAAGTTACAGTCTCTGCAAAACCACACCAGGATCTGGGTAGAAGCATCCATGCTCAGGCGCTCTGTCTGGCTACAGGCGCAGGTGGAGGAGACAGAAGCAGTGCTGGCACAGGTGTTGCGTGTCTTCCTAACCATTGTAAGCCTCCCTCTGTCAAACTCCCTCTCAAACTCCCATCTACAGCCCCCTGTCCGCCAAAAGGGTTGTTTAAGCAAGAAGTTTTGAATGTAGTTGGTTTATAGGTTTTAAGGGGAATAAAGGGAAAACAGATAGAACCGGCAAGGGACCCTCGCCCCCTTCCCAACTCCCTTGCGAAACTCCCTGTTAGCAGCCCCTGGTCGCAAAAGCTCCCTGGTTGCCTGTGTGCTGCTTTATAAAGCCCTGGCCTGTATGAATGCCCCGCCCACTGATTAAGGCTCAGCCACTTACCAGCTTTATACAGGGTAAAACAGATTTATTTGGGGTTTGGACCCCACTGGGAGCTGGACATCTGAGTGTTAGAGACAGGAACACTTGTTAAGCCGCTTTCAGTTAAGCCTGCAGCTGTTAGGGGACATGGTTCAGACCTGGGTCTGGGTTTGCAGCTGGTAAGTGGGTCTGGCTCAAACCAGGCAGAGCACTGAAGTGCTAAGCTTCCAGGGGAAACAGTCTCAGGGGTAGTCTCAGCACACCAGTTGGCAGTTCCCAAGGGGTTTTCTGTGACACAACCCATCACACAGGATTGTACTAGATGACCTCTTGAGGTCCCATGATTCTGTGATTGATTGTTCATGGAGCTATGTCTCAACAGATGAAACACAGAATGAGTTATTGCTTGGTATCTATCAAGGGGACTAAAATGTGTAGAATAAAAACTCATAGTCAAGGGGGGGTTTCCAGTTTTAATGACATTTGAGGTCTCATGGTGCCAGTACTAAAACATTCTTGAAATTTCTAAATATTATAGATGACAACTTCCCAACTTAAAAAGTGTTGCATCCACCATGGGGGAATTCTTTATTAGACATTATCTTGACTGATAAAAAGGAGCTGAAAAGAAACCTAAATTACTATTCATTTTAGATGAGTGATCATGACTTGATCAGATTTATAAATGTGTAAATAGAATAAATTCCAGACCAGCAATATATACCAGTAATATATATACTTAAAGCTGAAAACAATTAAGAGCCAAATCAGCTGGGAGGAAGAATTTAATCAGAAAAATTTAAATGATATTTGGAAAAAATTTTATGAACGCTTTACCAGATGCCCCAAAAGCCATAATTGAGGAAAAAGCCCATATTGGTTAAAAAACAACCACCTGGTTTAGAGGGCATGTGAAGGTGAGTGTGTATATCTAGTGTGTGTGTGTGTGTGTAACAAATGGAAGAAAGGGGAAGTTGATAGTACGGAGTATAAATTAGAAGCTAAGAATCTTGGTAAATTGATAAGAGAAGCAAAGGGACATAAAGAGAAATCTGTAGCCACCAGGAACGAACAGTGAGAGTAATTAACCACTGGATGCATAAACAGGGGAATCTCAAGTAGGAATAAAATTATTATTTTACCTCTATACTTGACACTGGTGCAACCACTGTTGGAATTTTGTGTACAGTTCTAGTGTCTACAATTTAGGATGTGGATAAATTTGACAAGGTTCAGAGAAGAGCCACAAGAATGATTGAAGAATTAGAAAACCTGCCTAATAGTGATAGACTCAAGGAGCTATATCTATTTAGCCCATGGATCCGCAACCTTTGGCAAGCGGCCTGCCAGGGTAAGCACCCTGGCGGGCCGGGCCGGTTTGTTTACCTGCCTCATCCGCAGGTTCGGCCTATCACGGCTCCCACTGGCCGTGGTTCACCACTCCAGGCCAATGGGGGAGGCTGGAAACAGCAGCCAGCACATCCCTCGGCCCGCGCCACTTCCCGCAGCCCCCATTGGCCAGGAACGGCGAACCGCGGCCAGTAGGAGCTGTGATTGGCCGAACCTGTGGATGCGGCAGATAAACAAACTGGCCCGGCCCGCCAGGGTGCTTACCCTGGCAGGCCGCGTGCCAAAGGTTGCCGATCCCTGATTTAGCTTAACAAAGAGAAGGTTACAGGGTGACTTGATAAACTATAAATACCTACATAGGGGACAAATATTTAATAATGTGCTCTTCCCTCTAGAGAGAAAGGTATAACATGATCCAATGGCTGGAAGATAAAGCTAGACAAATTCAGATTGGAAATAAAACAGATTATTTACAGTGAGGGTAATTAACCATTGGAATAATTTACCAAGGTTTCTGATTGATTTCCTATGACTAACCATTTTTAAATCAAGATTAGATGCTTTTCTAAAAGATATGCTCTAGGAATTATTTTGGAGACGTTCTGTGGCCTTTGTTATGAAAGAGGTAAGAATGGATGATGGTGGATGAGGAATTGAAGATCAATCATCGTAACTTCAGTACCCAGAAAGATAATGGATCAAATAATCAAGCAGTCAATTTGCAACTCCTAGAAAATAATTAAGTTATAAGTGACAGCCTACATGTATTTCTCAAGAACAAATCATGTCAAACCAACCTTATAGGTTTCTTTGACAGGATAACAAGCTTTGTGGATAAGGGAAAGCAGTAGATGTGGTATTTCTTGACTTTAGTAAGGCTTTTATAATGTCCCTCATAACCACCTCATAAACAAACTAGGGAAATATAGCCTAGATGGAGTTACTATAAGGTGAATGCATAACTGGTTGAAACACCATTCCAAGAGAGTACTTATCAGTAGTTCACAGTCAAGCTGGAAGGGTATATTGAGTTGGGTCCCTCAGGGATTGGTCCTAGGTTCAGTTCTATTTAATATCTTCATCAATGATTTAGAAAATGGCATAGAGAGTACATTTATAAAGTTTGCAGATGATACCAAGCTGGGGATGGTGCTTTTGAGGATAGGTTTAAAATTCAAAATGATCTGGACAAACTATAGAAATGGTCTGTAGTAAATAGGATGAAATTCAATAAGGACAAATGCAAAGTACTCCACTTAGGAAAGAACAATCAATTGCACACATACAAAAAGGGAAATGATTGCCTAGGAAGGAATAATGTGGAAAGGGATCTGGGGGGACAAAGTGGATCACAAGCTAAATATGAGGTCAACAGTGTAACTCTGTTGGGAAAAAAAGCAAACATCTTTATGGGCTGTATCAGCAGGAGTGTTGTAAGCAAGACACGAGAAGTAATTCTTCTCTCTGCGACGATAACGTCTCAACTGGAATATTATGTCCAGTTCTGGGTGCCACGTTTCAGGAAAGATGTGCACAAATTGGAGAAAGTCCAGAGAAGAGCAGCAAAAATGATTAACAGTCTAGAAAATACCAGAGGGGTAGCCATGTTAGTCTGGATCTTTAAAAAGCAACAGAGTCTCCTGTGGCACCTTTAAGACTCACATGCATCCAACGAAGTGGGCATTCACCCACGAAAGCTTATGCTCCAATACATCTGTTAGTCTTAAAGGTGCCACAGGACCCTCTGTTGCTTAGTCTAGAAAATGTGATCTATGAGGAAATATTGAAATAATTGCATGTGTTTAGTTTGAAAAAAAGAAGACTGAGGGAGGACATAAGTTTTCAAGTACATAAATGGTTGTTACAAAGAGGAGGAGGAAAATTTGTTCTCCTTAACCTCTGAGGATAGGACAAGAAGCAATGGGCTTAAATTGCACCAAGGAGGTTGAGGTTGTAAATTAGGAAAAAACTTCCTGAGAGGGTAGTGAAGCACTGGAATAAATTGCCTAGGGAGGTTGAGGAATATCCATCATTGGAGGTTTTAAAAACAGGTTAGACAAACAATTGTCAGGAATTAGTTAGTTCAGGAGTTATTACTTAGTCCTGGCTTGAGGATGGGGACTGGACTGGACAACCTATTGAGGTCCCTTCCAGTCCTACACTTCTGTGGTCACAATGGTTCCTTCTGGCCTTGGAATCTGTGAATCAGACTACACTTTTGAACAAGAGTGTTCAAAGCCGCTGTGTTATTTTGATATTTCTGGCAATACTGGGACTAGTAAACCAGGATTACAGATTTAGGGTGACTGTATGCTACCTGTTGACCTATAGCACAAATCATGAGCATATTATATGTTTTATATTACTTGTGCTATAAAACAGGAGCCACTTCCATATGGGATTATATATGAATTATCAAATACACAGAACATATCACTTGTATGACATTTACATGTGTGACTGATTTTGCACACAAACAGTTCCAATTAGTATTTCCTGCTGCTCAATAGTAATATTTACAAATGTTCTGGACATGCAAATTATTGATAAAAGGAATAGTCGCTTTCCTAGACTGAGACATGCATGAATTATAAATTGCTGGCATGTTTGCTCTGTCTTTGGTTTAGCTGTTTTAATATTTGTTTTATCTCCTTTCTACTAAATGTCCGATTTTTACTTTCTTCAGCTTGATGGATTGTTTTTATCCACTTAATAGGGCTATTTAAGATTCTCACATTCCAGGTCATTAATTGTAATGGTTTAAATATTGTTATGACACTCCCAAGAGGGTGAAACTCAAGTTGTTAGCCCACTCCTGTGCATGGGAAAATCTCTATTCTGGCATAAACCAACATTTATTTGTTTCATTTACTTTCTAAGTTTCTGCCACCAATATAGTTAAAGTCCCATTATCTTCAGAAAATAGTTAATAGTGAATAACATCATTTGTCTTGAATTATGACCTAAGTAATATGTAAATACACTGTTTTAAAAATGTAACTCCTCTTGTATTTCAAATGATTGCACATATCTATTCCACTGTAAGGGGGGGGAGAGGGGAGGGTCTGTGCACAGTTGAGAGAGATTTTTTTCCCTTAGGAGTACCCATCAGGGAAGCATGAGAGCCCTATGGTGCCTCATGCCACTGCATGCAGATAAAAAGGGCAGCGCTGCCCGTGACATCCGCCCCCCACCCCCATCCGTTCCTTCCTACTGCCAATGACTGTTTTTGGAACCGCAATCTTTGATTCTTCATATCTTCCCTCCCTTAGTGCAGATAGCATTCTAAACTTATTCCTAAAACTAACTATTTACAGATATGCTATACAAGACTAATAACTAATGCTACTATCTTTTTCATATATGTTTACCAGTGCTGGGTTGGTTACTGAGCTCAGTACTGGACTGATGCCCCATTCTCCTGGCTTCAGTGCTTGTCATTCATGTCACAGGTCTATGCCAGTGAGCAACCCATACCCCAGCTGCCTTAAGCGTCTGGGAGAGGTGCACGTAAGTAACAAATGTTACATTTGTAGAGGGTTCAAACCCTGTTGGAAAAAGGACAGGGCTTCCAGACTTGCCCTGGGAGTCTACACTTGATCCACTGACAGAACCCTCCCGTTCTGAACAGGTACTGAGCACATCTCAGTCTGCGAGGAGTCCTTCTCTTCTGACAGACTCCTCAGGCAGGTCTGTATCATTGGTGCCTAAAAAGAGACTGCGTAGGTGTCCTAATGACTCAGTACTGGAACTCTCGAAGGGGAAGGCACCATGTGTTCACAAGGATTCAGAGGGGCGCTCGGAAAGTCACACCCCAGGGAGCAATCTGTGACCCAGGAGCGACTGCTGACTCCAGAACTCAGGAAGGGTCTGTTGAGATCAATCCCTGAAGGATCAACGCACTTTGCAATACCACAGTCTTAGGAGCCTTTTCCAGTGCTGTCAACACGTGAGGCTTTCAAGTCAGTCAGAGGGTTGTTTAATTTGTCAGTACTTCTCCCACGATTCAAGAACCTTGATTTGGGAACCTTGTGCTCCTGTGGTCCTGGCTCCAGCCCCAGAGAATCATTCAATACTGGCCACTTCTCCTCTTGCAGCACCTCTACATAAGATTGCATCTAGAGGCATCAGGAAAATAACACTTCTTTATTCACACCATTTATGATTTTATAGACCTCTATCATATCCCCACAGCAACTTAAATTTGGCCTCCAGGACCTGTATCCTACCTTTCCCTATGTCCTTGATAATTACATGTACCATGACCACCAGCTCCTCCCCAACACTGCACATGCGACTGTCTAGATGCCTTGACAGATCTGCAACTGTCACACCTGTCAGACAATTCACCATGCAGTTCTCCCAGCCATCACAAACCCAAGTATCTGTATTTCTAATAATCTAAGTCCCTCTTATTATTGCCTGTTTCTTCCTAATAACTGGGGTCCCCTCCACCAGAGGGGTATTCTCAGGGAGAGAGGATACCATGAAGTCATCTGGAAGGAGGGTCCCAACTATGGGATCATTTCCCTCCGATCCAGTTTGATGTTCTCCTCCCCTGAGACTTTCATCTTTCTTGCAACCACTCTACTCTGTCCTGGAAAGTTTTGTCTGTGTACCTATCTGTCTCCCTTAGCTCCTCCAATTCAGCCACTCTGGCCACAAGTGCCCGTATTCGGTCTCGGAGGGCCATGAGCTGCTTGCACTGAATGCACACATATGCCACCTGCTTACGAGGCATATAATTATCCATGTTGTATTCAGTACAATAAACTAGATAGCCCTCACACTGCTGTTGGACTTCTGCCTGAATTATTTTCATTCCTGCAGTTTTGTTTTATTTTCTTTTTGTTTGGTGGGGGGTCTTTATTGACCTAAGTTTAGAGAATGTTAAATGAACCTGGCTCTCAGGCTCCCTCTCTAAACTCCCCCAGAAAACTCTGTTTGTTACTAAAACTCCCTTGCAAAATTCCTTTGCTCCTGTTTGCAAGCTCTAGAGCTCTTTTCAGCAGCTTTCTGGCTTTTGAACCTTTGGGGTTCACTTTTCAAAATTATATCTGCAACCATGAGGGCTAGAAACACACACACACACACATATTTTTTATACCACACACACACATATATTTTTTTTTAAAGTGAAAGCTGAGATTTTGGGGTATTCACATGACTTCCGAAGCTGAGGCTTTAAGGAAAACTTCTAATATCACAAGACTTTTGATCACATTGCAAAGTTTGGCAACCCTGTGATAATCTTTACTAGTATTGATAAAAGTTTCCAGACATTTCTTAATTGCCCTCCAACAAATGGAGTGGGGAGAGAGAGTAAGTATTACAACCAGCTACCTCATTTTTGGGTACAGGTCTGTCTCATCTTACGCTGGGGTTATGTTCCGCAGTCAGCACCTAAAGCGAAAATCGCGTATAGTCAAAATTACATTGAGTGTAATGGCGGGCGGAATCTCCCGCACTACAGAAACAGTATTTAAATTGTTATTTTTCTCTTTTTTTTTTGGTTTTTGTTTGTTTTTGCCGACTGCGTAAAGCTGAAATTGCGCATGTTAAATGCGCCTAAGATGCGACAGACCTGTAGTTGTTGAAGAGACAACACTTCTGCCACCAGCAGCAGCCAGAAAATCCTTCCTTTCCTCTAGGTCTGGAACTCCTCCCTCTCTCCATCCTTTAGCCACTAGCACCATGTGTCCAGTCCACTACCTGCCATTAACTACTAGCTCTACCACCAGCATTACCTACAGCAGGTCCTATCACTTTCCCACACACCAACTGCAGACCCAGTATCAGGTAGTGTCGCTTCCCCTGTTGAGACACCCAGACTCCCCTTCTTACTTGCTCCTCCTCTTCCCATAGTTGCCCATCTCACCCAGTACTCCTTTCCAATCAACTACTGTTTCCCTCCAGTAACCATTACCACAATGTCCCCTCCTGCATTCCTCTTCCCCTCACTGCTCATTCTCCTCATGCCGGTGCCTCATCACCTTAGTCACTCTCCTCCCCTACGGAGAGAAGGCAGGAGCCTGGTGCCACAGCAATATCCTCTATCCTAGCTAGTACGGGGCTCTTAGCAAAAGCTCAACCCAAACCAAAACTAAGTTTTTGAAGTTTATTCCAGACTAGAATTTCACTTTTTTGTCTCATAAAAAAAAAAAACCTTCTGGGCAAAACTTCACACTTGCCCCAACTGATGAGCTCTTCCAAACAAGGAAAAAAATTCAGGATAACAGTTTATAATTTTGTGTTGTTTCAGTGGTGCTGTCTAACACCCCTGTGTCTAGAGCTGAATCCTCTGATGCATAAGATTTCTGCTCATTGCACAGTGAGGAGAGAAGTGACTTCCTACTACCTTTGTGATCCCTGGATCCTGGTGCTGAGCATGTGCCAGTTTAGCTCCTGGAACAACTTAGAAAAGCTTCAGTGTGCTCTGGCCAGGCCCTCTCCTACGTCAGGCATGCCCCATATAGTGGCCAGCTCTACATCAACCAAGGATTCTACTAGGCTAGGGGAATCCTTAGCTGCCCATTTGGGCAGCTTCCCTATATGCCACCAAAGAAGTTCAAAGAGGACTTAACATTGGGGAGAATCTGGTCCATACGATTTAATTATGCCTGTGCTCACAGAACTGTCACCAATATCCGTGACAATTGTGGGAGCATCAGGATGGATTAGGCCCTTCGGGTTGATTAAGAGGCAGGTGCTTACAAGAGCCAAATTTTGATCTTGGTTACACCAGTGAAAATCTGAAATGAATAGATTTACCCCAGTATAAATTAGATCAGAATTTGGCCTCCTGTGTCTTCAGCTACCCAACTGTGATTATTATTATTCTTGCGGTGCACCAAAGAGCCCCAGTTATGGATACTTCAGGCCTAGCCAACTACCGCCCAGTTTCAGACCTCTCATTCCTGAGCAAGCTCAGAGAAGCTAGCAAGAGACCAACTACAAACTTTCAGCACGTGGAAAACTCCAACTAATACAAAACACTGCAGCAAGTTTCCTCTGCAACATAGGCTGCTGTGAGCACATCAAACTTGTTCTCCACTCTCCCCGGGGAATTTTGAATCAAGTTCAAGGTCTTGGCCTTTATCTTCATCATGGCCCATGGTCTGGATCCAAGATACCTAGAAGATCATGTAAAGCTGCAGGGCCAAAACCATGGTTGACAGCTACGCTACTGTGGCACAGTGAAACTCTCATCAATAAGAGTAAAGCTCATCTGTGTGGGAAAGAACTTCTCCAGGGCCAGTCTGAAATTGTGGAGTGAACTCTCCCAAGGACTAAGAATCACCACAACTTCAGCACTTTCCACTCCAAATGCAAGGTACATTTATTTTACCTTTCATTCTCTTACATAAACCCATAGCAACAGGCATAATTATTTAAAAAAAAAAAAAAAAGCTACCAAAAAAGACACTCCATTGCTCATGCTTCTCCCTCTGGGGAGAGGAAGAGAGAGAACAAACAACAAATATGCCGTCACATTACTTAATGCATTACTGGAAGTGGCTCAGATATTAAAATAAACATAGTATAAAAACCTGTGTAGAATAGAATAGACCAGGATCCCATTGTGCTAAGTGCGCTACAAATAGAGCAAAAAGACTGTCCCCTTCCCAAAAAGCACATTTCCCAATGTCATTTTCACAAGATTTAATCTCAGCATCCTGGTCAAATTCCTGAATATACATTCTCCTTAAATTCTCCAGGCAGATTTATAACGTATGATATTTGTCACTTCTTATCCTAGCTGTGCAGTGCTGCTATGTTTTCACCCTAGAGGTGAGTGGCATTTCTGTATTTGTTTTAATTTTGTAAAACAGATTCTTCAGGAAGAAAGCTGCTACATAGAGTGAACACAAGTTGTTATTAGAAACACAACAGAAAAATCATAGGAATTAATTAAGTAGGTAGCTTAGAGGAAACAAGTATGAGAAGTTTTAATAATACATCAAAATGGCACTCACTGTAGTTGCTTTGGTGATTGTGTCTAGAAAGAGAAGTCAGAATAAGAATATTTAACTTTTTACTTCTTTGTAATATAAAATACATACATACACACACTTGAATGCTTCATAAAGCATGCTCAGAAGGGAAGGAAAATTGTCCAATGTCCTTGTCAGGAACACAGTATGGCAGTAGCCCACAAAATAGCTATCATTGAGTTTAATACAAAGAAGTATGCTAATATATAATAATAAACAGCTGTGAAATCTGGAGTTCTGCATGAGTGTAAATTGTGATTTAAAGTGGATTTTTACCTCTTTAAAAGCAGAATGGATCCTATTATGATGATGATATCTTCTCTCTCATCTAGTGTTTTTCACTGAATAAGTAATAACCAGATTCAGCATGTGGTTGGCTTTATAGGTTAGAAGTAAAAAGATGTTCAGCACATTAAACAATTTTTAATGTGCTTGTGAACAATGATATCTAAAAAAATGTTAGAGTCACAGACATGTACAGATTATCCTGAGTATGAATATAAATGCACTGGGAATCTTTTAAAAAAATATATAAACTAATTATAGAACAAAGAGAAATTAGAATTTTTATTCAGTGGAATAGGATGTGATTTTCTTAATATGGATATTGCTGGACTAGAAACGTAGGGCATATTATATTGAGATGTGTTAAATGTACAATACCATGCCTAAGTTTTTTTAGTGCTTTCAAGGATCAGGCTTCGACTAGATAAAAAGGATAACACATGAAAGTAGGTAGAAAGCTGTTTTACATAATGGTCCTTTAAACTCTGCATTTCAGTACATGGATTTGTGGCTGTGTTCTTCAGATTTTCATCCGTGTTGATTCTGTAAGAAGTTGTAATAAGAGGAGTAATCTGCATTGTCGTGTTCTTGCCTAGCATAATGTGGGTTATAATTCTACTCACATTGTCAGACACCTGCCTATAGTAAATAAAGGCCATCTTTTCCATTGGGGAAAAAAAGATACATCCAGAATTTTAATTCCTGAAATGTCTCTAGAATGTTAATTTTCTATCTTCCAGGAAGATAACATGTCATCACAGTGAGGGACTGAGATTACCTACCATGCTCCAAATATCGTTTTTATAAAATAAGAGTTTCATTATTACAGGACATCTTTATGCCTAATTCCTTAAATATGTAATCTACCAATCCTTGGGGATCCAGGTTTGTAAATATTTATGTTCTGTAGTTATTTCCAAATCAACAATATGAATACACCTGGAACCACTGAATTTAATTTTATCCTTACCAGAAAGGACCTCTGTCATGCTGGAATTTTAGGTAAAAGTATAAAACAAGATGTTGGAGCAGCGAACCACGGCCAGTGGGAGCCGTGATTGGCTGGACCTGCAGACGGGGCAGGTAAACAAACCGGCCCAGCCCGCCAGGGGCTTTCCCTACACAAGCGGCGTCCCAAGTTTGGGAAACACTGGCATAAGGAATGGGAGGAAGAATAAAATGGAAAATGTTATAATGCCATTATATAAAACAATGGTGCAGCCTCATCTAGAATACTTAGTATTGTATTGGTCACCCCAATCAAAATGATATTGCAGAAGAGGTTCAGAGAAGGGTCACAAGATCGATTAAGGGCCTGGAAAAAACTCAGATGAAAAGAGATTGAAAAGGTTAGCATTGTTTGCCTTAAAAAGAAGATGAACAAGAGGAGATAGAAATAAAAGTATTAAAATGAATGGTCTAGAGAAGGTATCAGGAGCTTATGTTCACTCAGTCTCACAACACAAAGAGAAGGAAACAGTCAATAAAATTAAAAGGTGGCAAATTGAAAACGGATAAAAGGAAATACTTTTTCACACAACACACAGACAGTGGAACTCACTGCCACAGGAAATCACTGATGGCAACAATTTAGCAAGATACAAAATGGGATGGGACATCTATATGGCTAACAAGAATATGCTATTATAAAAATTAATTCTAACAAAAATTTTGTAAGGTTTTAAACATCATACTTTAGCCAATCTAATTACACCTCTACCCCGATATAACACGACCCGATAACATGAATTTGGATATAACGCGGTAAAGCAGTGCTTCGGGGGGGGGGGGTGCGCTGTGCACTCCGGCGGATCAAAGTAAGTTCGATATAACGCAATTTCACCTATAACATGGTAAGATTTTTTGGCTCCCAAGGACAGCGTTATATCGGGGTAGAGGTGTATTAGACATCAGGATGTGACCTATGGTTGATGGACCACATTTTTCCAGGAATTGGAATACTAGTTTAATCCAGAATGGTAATTACTATGTGTGATGCTCCTAAAACAAAACAAAAAGCAATTTAAGAGTGCATCCAAATATTAGTATGTACTATAAGCTGCTGCCTAAAAAGGATTTACCAAGAAGCGTGTTAGGAGGTCAGTTGGAAAGGGTGGAATGAAACTTGCATGAGCTGGTAGGTGTCTTGTTAACTATACAATATCCCTAAAATGTCCTTAAATATCCTTAAAAATTATTGGATTCAATTTTGAGAACGAAATGGAAATTTGAGTTCGTCTTCATGTTTAACCCTCTAACTTTTGGGTTAACCCCCCCATCCCTCAAATTACTCATGGGAACATGAAAAAATGCTGTTGAAATTTTCTCACTGAAATAAGTATCTGACTGAATTTTAGCCATACCAAAATGGCACTTTGATATTTACATGCAGAGGCATAAAATTGAGTTTTATGAAAAAAGGAAATAAAAATGTAGGAACACGTCTGAGTCATAAGATAACACAAAGTTATTAAAAAATTCTTTGAAGACAAGGAATATACTGCTGAAGCGGGCGTCAAAATGTATAGATTTTTTTCTCCTCTGGGATTCACTTTAGGGATCAGTTGGAATTAGAACTGCAGCAGAGAGTATAATGCCAAAGTTCCCTGATAAATACAATGTTTAGCAGGACTGGGTAAATTATAACAAATACTACCTTAAGTAGGAATGAATAGCTAAAAATGAAGTGTTGACAGTTTAGAATTAATTTTATACAAGCCTTTCTTGCTTTCATTCTATACTTGAGTGTGTTGGTTATAAAAATGGATTGTTTGCAAAAACTGTGACCTATTCAGCTGCTAATTTCCTAACCCTTTGAGCAATCTGTCTTTTAAACTAAGTCGACTACTGCAACCTTTGCAGCACAAGTGACAAATAATAGCCTTTTTATTATTTTTTTAACCCATCTATGGTATTTTCTGGAAAAAGTCTCTTTCAGAAAGGCCTGAAATGCTGCTGTTTGTTCTATTGGTGCTTATTTGCTGATAATTAAGTTATCTACAGAAATGTTGTGTGTCTCCCCAGGCACGGTCTTATTTTCTAAGCTTGACTCATTTGCATTCTTCTATAGAAAATATCACATAATAAAGCACATGTGGTATTAAATTATCCCGATGAGCTTTATTACATAGCCTGAAAGAAAATGACATGGAAGGCTTGGTTCTCTTTTACTGCATAGAATAAATAATAGTTGGTTGTGTTTTTCACAAGTGACATCACCTTTGTTGTTGACTCAGAATGCCTGTATATTGTACCTTTGCATCTTGATTTTCAAAATGCTGTTGACAAAAAAGCCAAGGGGCCATGTTCATTCCTATTGGTACAGGGGAGTGAAAATGGCACCACCCTCCTAAGCCACCCTCAGAAGTTCCACTGTTGGAGGAGCAACTTTAAGTGAAGGTCGGGGCTCTTCAGAGCTGCACTGGAGCAGGCTGCTTATATACTATCAGGTTTCAGAGTAGCAGCCGTGTTAGTCTGTTCGTTTTTACAGATACAGGAGTACTTGTGGCACCTTAGAGACTAACAAATTTATTAGAGCATAAGCTTTCATGGGCTACAACCCACTTCTTCGGAGAAGTGGGCTGTAGCCCACGAAAGCTTATGCTCTAATAAATTTGTTAGTCTCTAAGGTGCCACAAGTACTCCTGTTCGTATGTACTATCAGTGCATCCACTTGGGGCCATAGCCCATGAGCAGTGCTCTCTTTTAGAGTACAGCGACTACCTGTGTGCCCCCAATGGAGTGGAATTTGTTGGAGGCTGGGTCATGCTACCATAGCTGCCTTCTGGTGGACTTTCTGCCCTAGATATCAGTGGCTGAAATAAACTCAAGGTACTCAGGTGATTTTATATATTTGTAATTATGGAGAACTAGGATTTTCTTTTTTGTGCAGGTTTCCAAAATGAGACATAAGTGTTACAGACAGTGTTTACATAAAATCTTAAGCTACTTTGTTTTGAGGATGTATTTCAAAAAAAAAAAAAAAAACGACAACATAGAAACAATTTTCTGTATTCGAAGCCAGTGATTCTGCTGTTGAGATGAATGAATAGGTTTTGCTCTTGAACATAAGTGTAAGACAATACCAGTTTCCCACACCTCACAATTTAATACTGTTTATTTCAGTAATTTGTGATGACATGTATGAAGCATTGTCTAACAAAAGGATTTTAGCTATTCATAAGTCAGGAAACATCAAAAATGTTATTCTCAAATGTCACTGAAATCACTGTGACACTAAGAAGCATATTCCATATGTATGTATAATGACTCAGTGTAGAATTTGTTTGGGTGGGAGGTTCAGGAACTCAAGGGGTATATTTTATAGTTCACAGTGTAGAAGAGGTGTCAGGGGAAAGGTCAAATGCACCATCAAACACAGCAACTCATTAGGGTGAGTCATCGCCCACATAGAAATCAGAACTCTTGACAGTATTTTAGTATAGGGGAATTATATATAGAATTATAATAGGGGAATTATATAAAGAAAAACATCTTTACAGAGTGAGACAGTTCCGTGAACCAAAGGTTCACTTTAATAGTGTAAACCTATAACAGGAGAGAGAAAAGCCTTGGAAGGGAAAACAAATAAGGAGAGTGAACTTGCACTTTGAGCACAATAGTAAGAAAACATTCAGCTGTGGGAAATAGGAAACTAATTAGAGGCAAGAAAGAAATGACCATGCAGGGTGGGGCAGGAGGAACTGCCACAGAAAGGGAAAACTATTGCTCTCCCATATAGACAAAAAACAATATAGGAAGAGCCCTTTGGGGGTGGGAGGCATGAAGGGCGAGAGGAGAGGAGTGAAGAAGGAATCCAGCCTGGAGGAAAGTAGTAGGAAAATGGGAGAGAGGGAGGGGAAAACCAAAGAATTTGAGGAACCCTGCCTCATGGGGTGGGGAGAACAAAAGAGGTCCTGTCCCTCCTGTAGCTCATATGGTGCCTTGTAGCAGGACTCCCTTTGTTCCTGCCCCTGCTCTGCTCCAAAAACCACTCAAAGATCTTCTGGCTCAACAGTCACTGGTGTAGTTTATTTACAGGGTGCAATCCCACCACTTTCTTACCATTTGCAGCTTGAGAATTTCAGCCTTGAGGACTCCTTAGTCTCTGCACCCAGAAGGCAAGAACTACCACACTCTCTTACTTCCCCCTTTTTGTCTGCCCCCATGGTTTCCTTCCCCGAGGCTTTTCTGCAGCCTCGGGCTAATTAGGCTGGCAGCTGTTTCCCCTTTGCCAATCAGGTGCACGTTTCTCTAGGCAGCTACAATCTACTGCCCTTAATTGGAGCTGGCATGACAGACGGCTGGCTCAGGTGTCCCTGCCCAGCACTCTGTCACATGCCCCCACCACTAGCCTCTCCAAATGCTCGGAGCATCACACTGTGCCTTAATACGGGGACTCCTCTTTCCCAGTTCATGTGTACACTGAACCTTTTTTCTTTTTTTCTTTCTTAAATTCATTATCACTTAGTATCAGATGACATTCATGAGATCCTGAGCGTGATTAACCAAACTCAACAGTCCAAGTGCTTTCAGTGAACACTCCAACAAACCAAGTGTAGAATTTCAAAGGCGAGAAGTAGTCACATTTCATGACATGAAAGTTTATGAAAAGAAGTTGGAAATCCTCCAGGAAGAGTTGGACATTGGAAAGCTAAAGAATTTCCCTTTAGTGAGGAAGGATCTGGAAAATGTAACTACCTTTGTGGACAAGTATGTCTCGGTCAGAATAGGTTATAATTGGAGAGTTGTCAGAAATCTTTTAGGACAGTTAAATTCCAACAGCTGAAAAATATTATAATTCTCAGACAGTAATTTACACAATTATGTATAAATACTGAGTGTGGTCAGAGTGAAGGAAAATATTCAGTATTCTCCTGAAAACAAAATCTTATGAACTTGGAATCCCTGGCCCAATTCTTAGAGTTTTCTTATAGAAACAATAGTCATAGTTATGGTGATGATCTTTTTTTCACTGTGCTCATGTGAAAACTGTTTTCAGCAATGAATTTCATCAAGCCAGATATCATGTATCAACTAAAAGATTGGATGAGTGTAGCATTTGTGATGATCAAATCTACAAAATGTGAGCATAGAAACAAAAAGCTGTCTTCTGGAATTCAACAGCAGAAGCCCCACTGACTATTAAACAGCTGCCTCTGCACCTCTAGCTTGCCATATGATGGTGAGTACTTTTGTGTTCTCTTGGAACATGGCACATAAAAGGTTTATCATTCCTGGCTTGGATGAGGTTTATGTTGTGTAGCTACTTTTTCAAGTACCAATAAAGCCAGACCCCACGATGCAGGGGAATGGGGACATTTGGACTCCATATGGTACTTGACTGTGTGTATTTTGTAGGGAGCACAGTGGAAACACCACCTCTTAGTGGACTCCTGTTATGTTTATTCTGGTCAACATAACTTACAGTAGTCATAATAAAAATATAGGTTGCCTACATAGGAAAATAAACAATCATCAATTACGTCCATATAAATCCAAAGAAAAAGCATCTTCACTCCTCACTCTTTGACCCAGCAGAATGCATAGGATGATTCAAAGACCACAACCTCTACAGAGACTAATCAAGAGATAGTCCAGTCAGGATCTGAATACAACAATCTAGAATTTTTGACATCAGCAGAGGCCAGGCTGGATGCAATTGAGAATAAACTGGAGAATGTGAGGCCAAATTTAAAATCTGAACATCCCAGTGAGTAGGCCAGAGATCAGAGTTAATGGAACTGACATTTAAATGCACGCCCGAAAGAAGATTAAGTTTAATGTGTCTAAAAAAAGAAAAGAAAATTGTAACAAGAAAGTTTACCATGGTGTAAAATCTCCTGGATCAATTAGATAACCAGATGAGATCATGCAATATCCATGTGACTGCACTGATTGTAAATAAAGGAGTGTGTGATCTGATTGCTTTTATCAGAAAACAATGAAATGTTAAGATTAGATCTGGGTTAGAGTTCCTGTACATGTTGAAAAATGACACAAATTAAACAAAGTTTTATGAAGAAAGCTATTCAAGTGAAAATGCTATACCTGATCAAGATGGAATTGTTATGTGGGAAGGTAAAGAAAATCTCTTCTGGAGCACAAATGTGTCAGTAACTAATTTACCTGTGTTCTGGATGAGTTTGTTTGCTCGTTGATTAGCACTGAGAATGTGCCATAATGTTTTACTATGTCTCTACCATTACTGGAGTGGTTCTATCTTGCCTCCTCCTCCATTAGTACTAAATTTAAGCCTTACAGTTTTATTATTATCGTTTCAAGTGTAGCAGAATTATACAATGCTACTTTATTTCTGCCTCATTCTGATTTCCTTCTTAAACAATTAAGGACCTGATCATGCAAACATTTATGGATGTGCTTAACTTTACACACTGTGAGTAATCCCATTTG
Organism: Terrapene triunguis; assembly: GCF_002925995.2. Lineage (NCBI taxonomy): Eukaryota > Metazoa > Chordata > Testudines > Emydidae > Terrapene > Terrapene triunguis. Next base: position 37,124,279 of record NW_020664393.1, read on the forward strand.
ATGCCTACTCACACTACATGTGTGTAAATCTTTTGCAGGATTTTTGCTTAATTGTGACATCATTTTTGCTTCTCATATTTTTTCCAAGTTATCAGGGTACAGGTTATTTTCCCTCTGTCACTCCCAAATTCTTCTTACCAGCTAATTGCTGCCTAAATACGAAGATAATAAATGTGAGGGAAAATATTTCAAAATCTGTGTAGATTTTATACCTAGCATTAAGAATAGTTTCTTCATTGATTATGGAACCACTTCTTCCTGATCCTTACCAACTTACCACCTCATTTCCTCCTTCAAATTGAGCTTTAAAACCTTCCAACTTTGACTCCAAGTCTTGACTTCTTCCCTAGTTTTGTGCCCTCAAATACTAATAAAAATGAATATAGCATACAAATTATTTTAAAAAATTGTTTTAAAAGGAAAAATGCATATGTAACAAAACATATTTCAGTCTCTTACAGTTGAAGCCCTGGTCTTTCCCTTAGCTTTCCCCATCTGTTTATTAACCCTTTATTATATCCCAGTTTATTTATGCACTACCTTCCATACACTTAACAGATTTTTGGTAGATTATAAAAAGAATAAAATTAATTTTTGAAAGGAGAGGATGAATTAGTTGCTAAAATCTGAAATAAGGTGGACTTCATACAACTATGGGTTTGATTTTGCAGATAGCCATAGTTATTCTGACCCAGCTTCTGGAGATGACTGTGCACAGGATCAGGCCTTATGTTTGCCACCTTCTGACAGCTGTGTGTGTGGAGGTGTGAAGCCCCACTGTGGTGTGGTGTTGTGAATCTTCACTCCAGAAAATGCCAGCAGAGCTGTGAAAGCTGGCCCTACCCCTGAAGCCCTGATTGAACGGAGGGATGAGCAAACAATCTGGGAAGCAAAATGGTACGAAGTTCTGAATCAAATTCCTGGAACCTGGTTTAAAGGGAAAAAGGTGTGACTAGGTGGCTGTGTCACAGGAATAGCAGCTTCTGCTGCAAGGACCCAACAGGCTGAGAGCAGCTCGAACCTTTGGCCGAGGGAGCCTGCACCATGCTGCGCGTGAGAATCTATCATCGTACCAAAGCGAAGGAAAGGCCCCTGATCAGTGACTGAGGGACTGAGCAGGGCAGATGCACAGCACCTTTTATGTCCAGTGAGGGTGGGTAGCATGGGACTCTGTATTGCTGTGGTTGTTAGAGAGAGAGGGAAGTACTGGGGGGACGCATGGCTGCAGGATCACATGAGGGGGCAGCCAAGATCCAGCAGAGAACTCCCTGTCCGCACTGGAAACATGGTGGTGGATGCCAAATGCAACGGAGACCCTAACTTGACACTGTGAGCCTGCCCTGTAGAGAGAAAGGGGTTAGGGCAGTTTGGATCCTGAATCAGTATGTTGGTGATCAAGGTGACTGTTACTCATGTAACTGAGTGTTTGTACAGGTAATGGCATTAGGGTGATTCCTACGTAAATTCCTGCTGCCTCACCAAAGGCAGTTGGAGGGGTCTTCTCAACACCAGGGATGGGAGTCTGGAGCTCAGTACTAGCAAGGGAAGCCTCCATGTCACACATGAGAAGTTTTGCATGCTGAGTGAACACAGTGAATTGTAGATTTTTCTCTCTCTTGCAAATGTGATCAGACAGGTCCCTGTTGGCTGCGTTTGCTTATTTATTTAGTTTGCTACAATGCAACTGAATGTATTTTCCTTGCCAGCAGAAAATGGAAAGCTTTGTGATATGTCAAAATGACAGCAAAATAACAACTGTATAAAACTTCCCACAGACGGTGACATATGCAAACTATGACAAACCATTTAATTACAAATACCAAGCTCATAATATTTACAAATTAACAATTTCTTTTACGGCAAATATTTTTGACAACAAAACCAAACATGCAAAATGAAAATCACAATATGTTCAGCTTTGTGCTCTGCTACATCCTGGGTAGGCGAGGCCCTCTCAGATCTTCCCTTGTATTTGAGGTTTCTCTAGATTCATCACACTCCAAATGAGCAACAAACCCTTTTAATCAGGGAGGTCGTGCTTCTTTTGAATGGCAAACTCAAGCCTACAGGGGGCATGTGCCTCAATTGAAGTTGTTATCCCTGATGATCTTGAACAGTAGTAAAATGCTGTGAAGGGTGGAAGGCAAATTGAGGTACTTTGGGGCTCAGCCTAGCTGACAGACTGGCCAATTCTAGAGACAGTGACATAAAATGATTGAAGAACTCCAATAATACAAGAGCAGTAGCAAAGCTAATATAATCACCGCTAGCAGTAAAAGGTTATTTGGGGAAGAGAACCTTGATAGTCCTACAACAGCATACAGTTAATAATTGCCATGCTTTACTTGTCCTGCCATTATCGATCACACAGCCTATAGCCTACACTTTTTGTTCTTTTCATGGTTCCATGTGAGCTCCTTTCAGGCAAAAACCTGCTGTATCTCGCAGCTTCCTGCCATCACTTCCATGACAATCATGTACATGATGCGCCAGAGAGTAGAATCTATCACCCAGGCCTGACTTATCCCTCTGCACATGTCACATCAGAGCTACAACAGGAACAAAGGAGGAAGTAAAGAAAAATGATTTGGGGAGGAAGAATAATAAATATAGAAGAAAGAAGGCAAGGACTGTAGTAGAGGGACAATAATAGAAGGCTCTCATAACTGAAAATGGTTGACTGTGGAATAGAGTAGGTTTTAAAAATGAACCTGAGTGGAATTTAGAGAGGTAAATAGCAAGCATCATTCACATATAAATAAAATGAAATCATTATGATTAATGGAGTGTTTTTTTAATGATGGTTAGACTATGATAGAAAGTAGCCCTTTCACTTCACTGGTAAAGTTGACAAACTTTATAGCGGTTGTAGGAATAGGAAGAGAAAGCAAGTTAAAAGGAAAAGGGATTAGTGTCTAGAATGTCTGACACTTGAAATAGATCAGATTCAGAGAAAGATCCTGTCAAGTAGCTTTGTGGAATCAGTTTTGCGGTGGGAGTTCACTGTTGAGCTGCTTTGGGATAACAGTATAAGATGTATTCCACACATAACATTCAATTTTAAGGGGGAAAAATAGCAAAGCCAAAAAGCATTGGGAGAAGGTAAGACCTACAGACAAATCAAAGAATGTCACTCATTCTTACTGAGCTATAGGTGTATTTGAGAGGACAAAAGAGCAGTCAGATTTCAAAGAGATGAGATGACTCTTTTGTTAAGAAAAAGTACAATAATTAGTGGAGAAAAAGCAATACAGTAGATTAGGAAGAGTGCCTGAGGGCATAGCAGGCACTCTACCTGCACACCACTAATTTTCCATGATGTTTCTTTGACGTATTTTTCTTTTTCCCCTTGTCTATTTAGAAATGCTCTCTGACAAGTTCAGGGTGTGATACAGAAAATGTGACTTTGCCTAGTAGTTAGTACAGGGGACTAGTATTCAAGTATTCTGATATTCCTGAGTTAGCCACAGATTTGTTGTATCCACAAATTTGTTGTATAACTTTAGAAAAGTCACTTAACCTCCTCCACACCTTGCTTTGGTCAACTTTGAAATGGGTATAAGAATACTTCCTTGCCTCACAGGAATATTGAAGAACTAGTGTTCATGCATGGCCTCATCAGGGCCATCGAGAGGGGGGGGGGAAGCTGGTACAAACTACCGGGGCCTGGCAGTCCGGAAGGGGGCCCGGGGCCCAGTTTTCTTCCCCCCCCCCCCCCCCCCCGTCGGCCCTGTTTAGCCAGTCTGCCCTTGCTGGGGGGCCCGAAAAATTCCGGGCCCAGCTTCCCCGGCTTCCTCCCCGTCTCGTCGGGCCTGTTTAGCCGGTCCGCCATTGCTGGGGGGGCCCCCAAATTTTTTTTCACCGGGGCCTGAACCCGCTCTCGGCGGCCCTGGGCCTCATCCAAAGCCTAACGAAATCATTGGACTAACGTCTAGCTTGCAGCTGCAAGGTGTCATTCCCAGCACAGGTAGACAGACTCATGCTAGCTCTGATCGAACTAGCTTGCTAAAAATAGCAGTGTGGCCATGATGGCAGCTCAGATTAGTCATCAAAGTTCAAGCCCACCTACCTCCCTGAGACCAAGCTTGGGCAGCTAGCTTGAGCCACCTTCAGTGCCGCAGCGTCCACACTGCTATCTTTAGCACACTAACTCAGCTGAGCTAGTATGAGTCTGTCTATCTGAACTGGGAATCAGACCTCCCAGCTGTCGTGTAGACTTGCCCTTTCTATTAACCTCACTCAGCTTTGGATCATGGCATTGCTCTTTGGCATTCTTTGATGGAAGGTGCTATAGAAATACAAAGTATGATTATTGCACGGTTATGTCTCTTGACATTTTTCAAAGGGTTCATACCACTATAGCTATAGCTTTATGCATTCCTGCAAAGTTTAGAAGATTAACATTAGAAGGGTTATATAAGATTTGAACAAGTTATTGCCTTGCTTCATATATAACCATCCCACAGCTTTGTATCATGGTGTCAGCGTTACAAGAAATAAAAGGTTAGACTTCTTGTGTTAGTAGCAAATTCCAGTTTGAGTCATTACCTAAATTTCACTTGCATTAAATATGTTTTACTTCCTTGCACCATTTATCTAGGAAGTAGATTGTTGTATCATGCTGCATTTCATGCCCAGATTCAATGGTGCATTTACAATTCCTATAGGTATATATATGTTTCTCCTTCTGCAGATTTATGAGTAACTCCATAAGAACCAGGACCCAAATATATTTATATATTTTGGGAATCCTTGGAATTAAAGATCCTAGATAAATGCACTATACAGTAGCACTTTGTATACTTTATTATTATAATATATTTTATCATTATTATTATTAATATGATTTAAACTTGATGTTCCAAATGTAATTCAGATGTGTGTTTTAAATAATTATTCAAAAAGTCAATGTAACAAGTTTAATTTTTTTTTTGGTCAATTTCTAGCATCAGCAGTACTGTACTGCATATCTTCATGGAGTCTGTAGTTAATTGGATTTAAAGTACTCATTTTATAAAGATATCTAAAAAGGACACACACAACATGGCAAAGAAGAGACAAAGACAAATACATCATTACAATGGGTATCTGTTCTACTGAGCATTCTTTCCTGTCACATATATAAAAAAGAGAATTGTTATATACACATTATAGCATCCAAATGCTTTGGTCAAAAGGAATAACTGCATTTAATTAGATGATGGTTAGGGCAGTAGTTTAGGACTCAGGAGATTTGGGTTCAATTCCCTGATCTGCCACAGACTTTGGGCAAGTCACTTAGCATCCCTGTGCCTCAATTCCTCATCTGTAAAATGGGGATAATAGTACTTACCTATCTCATAGGGGTGCTGTGAGGATAACTACGTTAAAGGTTGTGAGGTGCTCAAATGCTGTGATAATGGAGGCTGGTAACAGGGCAGCATGCCATACCCTGACTTCTTCCATGAACACAGACTGCTCTGAGTCCTCCTTGCTTGTAAACACTCCGGTGTAGTTTATTTACAGTGTTTTAATCCCTCCACCAATACATAACAGAGTCTCAACACCTTGACAAACTATCTCCACTTTCTAACCCATCAACAAAAAAAGGTGGGGGGGAAGGGAAGTGAAAGGTGTCTCTACTCAGAGTTCCTTCTTGGTCAGGTCAGGTCAAGTCAGTGCCCCCTCCAGCTATCATTCAGCCTTCCTGTTAATGGGCTAATTGGCTCATTGACTCACTAGCCCCAATTTGTCCTGGTAATCAGGTACATCTCTGGCCAATTAGCCTTCTCCAGGGGAATCTAATTTGTACTAAAGTGACCAGTGTGCTGGTTCAGGAACTAGCCCTCAGCACTCTGTTGCAAGGATATATAAATACCTAGATCAAAGTTAAATTCTCATCTTAATTATCTCTACTACTATTGCATTCCCTCCCTGCCTCCCCAGCTCAGGATTTTTCCTAAGGAAAAGTTCACTTAATCATTAGCTAAAAGATGTATGAGATTTTACAGTATTGCATTAACATCAATGGAAGTTTCATAGTTCTGCTAACTACTAAGGCAATCTGAAGAAATTGCATTGTATCTTTTGTTTTCCATAATATATTTCATAAAGTATGAAGCAAGCTATTCATTTGTACATAATACATCATCTAAATTTATCATTAAAATGATGCAAGTATTTTAGCTTTTTAGAATTTTTATAGAAACTTTTCCCCTAACTTTTGCCATAAAGTTTCAGATTAAGTTTGTACCAATGATAGTTTCTCCGTTACATGAGGCAGTGATTGTTTGCCTACAGTACGTAGTAAAATAACATACAATATGTACTATGCATACAAGTCAAACTAGATGAAGAATTTGCTACATTAAATAGGCAAATTGAAGTTAAGGGAGACATGTAACTGAATTAGTTCTGAGAAGTCCTTGAAATTCCCTGATTTACTTTTGAGAGAGCATCAGACAAATTTAAAGTGTTCAGTTAGCAAAGGCATGGAAACTTTTGTCTATGAGAACAAGACTGTAACCAAACTTTAGTGAAAAAGGTATTAGTTATTGTCCCTAAACGAGGGTAAAATGGAATAGGAAATTTGCTCTGCTTTGGTATTATCGATCATGACCTCCAAAAATGCTTCATTAGCAGCCAACGATGCATTGGTCATAAACGCATTAGAGTTCTGGGGTAGATCACTCATTGTTAAAATTGGCAGGTTAATCCCCATAGGCAGACAGGTTGCAGAGCCTATATCTGTGTGGTCCCCCTGCTACATCCGTCCTGTACTTCTACTGCTTTCCAGATAATTTTGTTGCAGACTGTAAAATATCCTATTGATTGAGCTCTGAAAGTCCTAAATGTGATTTATGAGCTGTATTTGATTAAAAGTGTGGCTGCTCCAGGGGACACAGCCATTTCTTCCCGTTAGTGTAAAACAGTGTAAATCACTTAAACCTGCTGCCTGGGAGAATACATCCTTACAAAAGGTTAGTGAAAATGGAAGGTCAGGTGGGGGGGGGGGGGGGAAAGCAACAAAGGCCTTTTTTTAAACAGGATCACAAGAAAAAAAAAAAAGATTCATGGCCATTTGAGAACTGGGGACCTTGCACCCATTATTTGCTGCTAGATACAATAACGTAATGTAGTTTCGCCAATGACTTTGTTACTATCACAATTTGAGAATAGTAGAGTGTAACTTTGTGGATGGAACAAGTACCTAAACTGTCACTGCTGGCATTCTATCTTTTTTAATTAAGTCTCTAGTTGATATACAGTGCTTTGTCTCCAGTCTGGCTCGATGGGAGGTTGCCTTTTTTAAAGAAGCATCATTCCAACATTCTGTACTATAGACTTTGTTTATAGGCAGACACATGACGTTTTCTATTCTTTCCAGAAACAAGAGTTGTCTGTCAATGTACTGAAACATCCTAATAAGTAAGCATATAAAATAAGAGGTGTTTAATGATTTAGCACTTAAGTCACTTTTGCTGTTAAGTTAGAACAAACAGAAAATTATTGAGTGAAGGCTTATGATGCACGTTTGGAGTCTTTTTTTTTTTTTTAATTATTTGAGCAGTGCCATTTTGTGAGTAGCAGCCCGACTTCCACTGAGGGTCTGTTGTGTAAGTTAATTTTAAAAGAAAAATGTCTGTCTTATTATTGCTACCCAATATAATTGTCTGGGAGACTGTGCTGGCTATGCTAGTTGATCAAACTGACTTTGTAATGTGATTCAGCTTTTTTCTATATTAATCATATTCCAAATGAGGCTCATTTAGGGAGAAAAATATTCTCAAGCCTTTGTATTGCACTGTGCAAAAGAAGTAGGAAATGAAAATTTAATAAACAATTTAAAAATCCTGTGTTTAAAATTGATCAGTTCTTTACTGGAGTATGACTCTAACCTTTCATTTTTTAATTTTCAGAAGTAACAATGACGCTTCATTGCATTTTTCATGGACACCAGAATATAAGCAATCAAATTACTGAATTTTGTACCAACCATGCAGTATTGATAGCCATGTGATGAAGTGCAGAAGCATGTGATCAATGATATTTATTATGCACCTTTAACTCTCATCTGTATTCTGCCCAGTAATCCTGTTTCACCAGACTGCTGCTAACATTCCATCCCTCTGACTTCAGATAGGCTGACTTCTTTCCCATTAAATGTGCAATTTACCACCAAAAAGAAGGTCTGCAGTGCGGGATGGGTTTACAGTTGACCCCTTTGGATTACAGTAGAACCTCAGAGTTAAGAACTGACCAGTTAACCACACACCTCATTTGGACCCGGAAGTACATTGTGTAGTCAATTGCTTGATCACATTTTGGTTCATTGTGAAATATACTCAAGAGACCAAATAACCAATATCCATCAGGTTAATTGCTAAGAGTCAATAATAGTTTAGTACAGGGGAAAAGGTTCAGTATAATACCAATTTCTGGGAAGCTGTCTCATACAGTGTTGTTGAATTCACCTTACAAAGAAGGCTTCCATCCAAAGTGACACATTTCAGAGGGTAGTATTTATAGGATGATTTTATAGTTACAAATTTCTTTATAGTCACTGAAATCCAACCCACCAGTTCCTTAACTTTTTGTTCTGTACCTTCCTTATCTTTCTTTTGGATACTAGCATTCCAGGTACTGGTCTGTGAAGATACCTCTGCAGCTTGTACTAGGGCAGAACATTAATGTATTTTGCCTTTGACAAGTTTCTTATTTTTTAACGCCAAAGCTGACTTCAGCTTTGCAAAGTGTTAACAGACATGAATAGGATTATAGAAAGACAATGGTCCATCCAGGCCATAACACTGCCAGGAATGTATATTCAATATAGTGTAATATTGATATTCTGTGCTTAATGTATATTTATGTATGTGGTGTGACTCCTACATAGTGATAATGTGATAGATGTATTAGCCCTGCATATATTGGTCAACACTTCTTACATTTACAGATGCAGAAGAAAAAATATGGAAATTTCCATCATGAAAGTGATTGATTGTCCATTTAATACAACTGTTCTATGTGTCAGGAAAGTGGGTTGTAGACCTAGTGGTTGGAGTCTGAATGCCAAATCCAGGGGTCAAGACAGGGCCAGAAACAGGAAGCAGTACCAAACAGTCCCCATGCCCCACCCAGAGGGGCCACGTCCCAACCCTGAGAAAGCAGGACCAAAGGTTATAACCAGAGTCAGAGTCCAAATGCCAGACCCAGGGGTTGAGACAGGACCAGAACCAGGAAGCAGGACGAAAGGTCAGAACCAGAGTCAAAATGCTAGAGCCAAAGGTCAAGACAGAGTTGGGAATGAGAGATGAGGGTTGGAACCAGATTACTAGGAGTCAGGAAAGGCAGGAGCAAGACTAGGACAGGATGGGAACAAGACTGGGTGCAGGACAGGATCTGGGCTGGAGCTGTGGAGGAGCACAGCAGGAGCAGGACTAAGGGAGACGAGAACAGGGAGGGAGAGAGTCCATGGACATGTTCATTGAGCAGCCATTGAGCTACTGCTGCCACTGTAGGACCAATCGTGCAGGATGGTCCATCAGGCAGCTTAGCTAGCTTGATATGGTGTCAGAAGTACGGAGCAGGCGCAGCTGCAGGGCCTAGTCTTGACACTGTGTTTGATGGTGGCCTGTGATGTAGTGCCTCAGAGGAAGTTGAAAAGAAACTCCAATGCATCTGGCCTATTGTGTAATATTGTAACTGAACAAAGTTCTTCCTGGTACAAGGTTAGAGACTGGACTGCGCGGTCATAAGTATATGGTAAGCCAGCATCTTTTTGGTCTGCTGCTAGTTTCATTCCATTACTATTGGCCAATTGCAGAACAACCAAGCTTAAATAAAAAAGAAAACAGATGAGGATAAGAGCTCTACAAACTACAGCCAGCTACCTACCCAACCTTGGGAACAGGAAAAAGCCAGTAGAAAGCCATGAATACGATCACTGCCTGAGGTCGCTCTGCCAACAGTTTCATTCTGGGGTACGTGAACTTGGAAGTTTGGGTATCACTGCCACCCTCCTAGGTGTCCTAGCTCCCGCTGCAACCTGAATCCAGTAGAGGAGGTGGGTTGCTGAAAATCTACGTAGGCCCACCAAAAAAAAAAAAAAAAAAAACCCATCTCCTCTGTTCTGTCTGCCTAAGAGGAAACAGGTATCAGAACAGTTCCTCCAAGTGACCATAGGAATCAACACAGAAGCCAGATCAGCACAGGGAGAGTTCAGGGTGGAGCCAGCCTAAACTAATGCAGCAAGATTAGAGACTCTTGAGAGAGCTGACCTAGCCAGTCCAACCTATGGTGGAGCTTGGGGAAGCAGGTCTTATACATTTTCCAATCTGATTCTTACTCTAAGGTGATCATTTTATTCTCTAAAGCATGAGAATTTAGAAAGCTATGGTGAGAGGGATGTATATAAACCTAGATAAATATGTTCCTGTTTCATCTTAGTGGCTGGTGCTCGGGGACTTTACGTAGACCAGTGTGCTACTGGCTTCTTTTAATTCAGATGAGTTTCATAAACATAAAACTGGGAGCTGTTCACAGCCCATCCCTCTACCCTGCAGTTTTGCTTGAAATCTCATACCTGAAACCCCAAGCCACCTATGAACCTCTGACCTCTTGCCGCCTCAGCTATTCCTCCCATTTCTTCAGCAGGCCCATGAAACTTCACCTTTTACTGTTCTGGGCTGCTAACCAATGTGCTGTGAACCCCTTCCTGCTCATACTGATCTCTTTGAGGCCACCGTGACTCTTCGGGGGTTCCCCCTATATACAGTTTTTTGGATTTCTTCCTGATTTCACCTCTGGACCCTATTCTCTGCGAAGGTTTTCTGGTGGCAGAAAGCCTGTGACACCATCTCCCCTACACCCCTCTAGGGTGGTGCTGCTTCTCTCTGTCACTAACGCAGCCCTGTGCCAGACTGGTACTATCTAATCCTGTGTAACTTCTCACCATATTTTAAGAAAATAGATGGTTCCATGTCCCTGTTTTTCAGGGGTATTCCTCAGACCTGACATTGGGAGCACCCAGAGCTCCCTCTGAATCCCTTGCAGGATCTGGTCCATGGCACCAAGATGAAAAGAAAGTTTACAAAAAGATAAACTTGTGTAGATTTATAAATCTTATCAGTGCGTGCCACCCTTGTGAAAGATAATGACATCACTTGCTGCTGTAGCTTAGCTTTCAACTCATCATTTTGCTTGACAGCTAATGGGCTTGATTCTGATCTCATGCTGGTTAGAAGCCAGGAGTAAATCCATTGAAATCAAAAGAATTATAACAGTGTAAAACTTGTAATAAGAATCTGAGATAGGAATCAGAACCACTATTTTTACTTTTCAGTCCTAGACAACATTGGCTGTTTCTGAAACTTCCTGGTTAATTACTAATGCATTTTGTATTAGCTTTTAGTTTCAGAATCTGGATCCTGGGCTAAAGAGAAAAGTAAAGATGAATTGTGGATTTGGTGTTCTTTTCTGCCTTACATGTGTGAAAAGAGAGATTTTGTCCTTTCGTTGACAGCATCCAGTTTGTTAGAATGTAGAACCTGAGAATCAACATTTCACTATCCATAGTGCTATTAAGTATGGCTTTTCAGCAGTGACATATAAAACACAAAATGCAACCTGAAAAATAGCAGGGCATTGCATTTATGAATTATACACACCTCCTTATCAGTTGAAAATGAAAGACACAGAAACATACAAGGTGGAAAAGGGAAATTTAATTTGGGCACTTTGCTTTTAAATTAATGGGATCTCACCTAATGTGATGGGCACACTTGCAATGTGAGATTGGATTCAGCTTGAGTCAGCAATCTAGAAGTTCAGGGGAGGATTACAATAACTTGATCTTTGTTTTCATGACATTGAAAGCTCTCTTGTAAATGCTTATGCACATATTGTACCAGTATTGTTACACATTATTGGGTATGCGTTGGTACATTCTCTATTCCCATGCAGATCTACAGCCTGTAAGAAATGATCCACAGCCAAACACCTGCTTATTGTACCTGGTGGCCATAACAGTTAAGAATAAACTGTCTAACATAAATAATTATTGCTAATACCTATCTTAACCATTGGTGGAAAATATAGGCTTAACTTGAGGGGGGGAGGAGAATTCCTAAATGAGGTGTATTAATCACATGAAGAGTGTCCCAGCAGTGGACTCCCCATCAGTTTAGTCAGAACTGGGTAGCATAAAACACAGGTGAACATTCAGCAGAGAAGATCTGGCATGGGTTGATAGGATGGGCTAAATAAACTAATTCAACTTTCCACTCTCCCATTTCTGTGGGACAAAGTTTGCCCTTTGATATTCCTGCACAACTTCAGTTGGGAGTTGTTCGCATGTATCTGGAGGTTAAATTTGATTTTTTCCTATAATTTTATAATTCTCTGACTCTCTTCTGCCTGAGCAACCCTCTACCCAATCCTGTCATTGAAGTAAATTGTTTGTGGGGAGGGGCATATCTGATTCTTTCACCGTTATGGTAAATTAATTTGACATTGCTCAGATTTAACAGCAAGGGTGCTCCCTAGATATTACAGAATCATTGCTAAAACCTGGCACCAAAGGGTCTTAACTTTCTTAAGTGGACAAAATATAGAAACTATTATCACTTCTCCAGGAATTTAGGGGTTTTCGGTACTCAGTTTCTACAACAGCACATGATCTTTTGTCTTCCTAGACCTTCTTCACCCTGCTATCTCAAGTTACAGGGCTGAGAGGAAGAAATTAGGGTGTATCTTTTAAATTTGGAAATTCCTTACCATGGTAAGCACTTAAGAACTTTTTTTTTTCCTCCAAAGTAATTTGGTGAGATGGTACCAGTGAAAATGAATAGCACAAAAGAATATCAGAAGTGCCATGATCTTCAATCTCTGTAGCAGGAGTCTTTCTGATAATAAGCTCAATATCTGTATAACTAGAGATTCCATTAAGTTGGGATTCTTTTTTGTAGGATCAAGTGATTGATTTTTCTCATGCAACCACACAGAGACTAACATGCTGTGATCCTGTGGCCACTTCCTATGCACCCTCTCATGGCCTCAGGGCAGCTCTGCAAGTGTTCCCCGCCTCTGTTTACCCTTTCAATGAGCTTCTTGAGTAAATCACAGACTCTTTTATCCCTTCACTGCCCTTCTCAGGTTCTGGTTTATTAAATTGAGAAAACATTCAAAATAAAGTTCTCGAGTCCCTCATCAAGTCCGTATCAGGTGACTCCCAGGCCTTTCCTGCCTATGTGTCACTTCCCAAGTTCACAGATTCATAAATTCCAAGGCCAGAAAGGATCATTGTGATTACCTGGTAGACCTCCTATATAACATAGGCCATAGAACATCCCCAAAACAATGTCTAGACCATATTGTTTAGATTTAGAAGAAACATCCCATTTGATTTAAAAATTGTGAGTGATGGACAATCCACCACAACTCTCAATAAATTGTTACAACCCCAGTTACTCTCACCATTAAAAATTTATGCTTTATTTCCAGTCTGAAATTTTCTAGCTTCAATTTAGTGCCATTGGATTGTGTTACACCTTTCTCTGCTGATCCCTGCTCAGGTGTGCCTCCTTAGTAACTAGGGTTGACTGACCCTAGGACTCCAGCTCTTAACTGGAAAGCCACCCTGTTACACTTGCTAATTGCAGAGGATCTGTCTTTCAGGAATGCAGTAATTCAGACATAAATTTAAATAAAAAATTTAAATTTAAATTTAAAAAAAATCTTATTCTAGAGTCAGAAGAGAACACATTGCTTTGTCCCAAGTGCATTTTGTTATCTGACCAGTACTGATAGATTCTCAAGTAGTATTTTTGTACCCTCTCCAGTGTGATGCCACGCTTGAACGTATTACTTTAAGTAAATAGATAATGGCATTACAGCACTAATTGCAAATGTTAATCCTCACAGTAGGATTTGTGATCATTTATTGCTATCCTCATGTACAGTTCCAGTATTTTCAGACTTGTGTGTCCAAAGCTAGACACCTAATACCAAGTTTGAAAAGATTGGCCTAAGTCACCTTGCAAGGACACACAGGAAGTTTGTCAGTGTCAGAAATAGAACCCTCATCCTCTGACTCCCACTCCATTGGATATCCATGACATTTCAAATAGAAATATTTTAAAGCCAACAAAGAATATTGGATAACATTTATTATATTTTTTGCTTTTCTCTCTCTCCTCCTTTGCTGAACCCTGTGAGCACACTTCTCTCTTTGTCAGTCAGTCTCTCAGACCTATAGCATTGGAATTGGCATATATTTTAATTAACTAAGAATTACAGCATCTGTTTTAATTACTTAAGTATTACCACAGCTATATTATTTTTTGCTTGAGATTAACTTGGTTTCTTACCTCCATGTTAGCAGCAACTTGCTAGTCAATGACAAGTATTTATTCACTCCTGTTCTGTTTTATAAATTCCTTTTTTGCCACAGTCAAGGGGGAGATTCTTGATTAGATATAGTTATCACATTTACAGGGCTAGTATTTATTTATTCTCGCAGGTGGCCTGTTGTACTGCACTGCACTATGCAAATGTCCCATGTAATAACATGCAGCCTCCACATATCTTTTTAATGAAAATTATTTTTAATGGGTATGCTGTGTGTGTGTTCATCAACATTTTGGTTTAGTTTTAATAGGATATTTGAATATATGCATTTTGGGCGTAGTTCTGGCAAATTGTTTTACAGCATCGAAGCAGTTTTTTAATGAAGTTTAAGTCAATCTAATTAAAGGTATTCTACTGTTTATGGGCAATAGTGCATTATTCTTTCATTACCCGCATTATACCTGCTCTTTGGGATATAAATCAGCACTTGTTCATCCCAGATCTAGCATAATGATAATGGTGTCATTATTGGCGTATTTGTTCTATTACCAGGGCATTCTATTAACAAAACACCATAATGTATCACAGGAGAGAAATGTATGACTGAGATTCTCTTCATTCACCGTTATTCAGTCTGAACATTTGGCAAATACACACACTCCACATCCTTTCTAAGGCTCTATATTGCAAGCTTGTACAGAGCCTTACATGCACATCCCTAAGCACTTTTGGGGAAAAAAAACACATAGAGCAAGAAGTGTTCAATCAACACGAATATCTGAATTAAAAGATAAGATTTGAGGTTAGATTTGAAAGAGTTCATTGGGCTTGGATTTGCCAACCCTAGTTATCTCCCAGCTGAGTTTAAAGTTGCTCAGTGGTTTAAAAGCATACTATATACTACCTGGTATATTTGTATCTATTTGGAATAGACAAAAAGGACCAGCTTCAGATTATCCTTATTAATGATGAGGCTCATACATGGGAAAATAATTGTTAAAATCTGCAGTTCCGAAGTTAAGCCAGCTATCTAACTTGTGAAATACATTTTTAAGTCCATTCTTTCACTCAGATTTCAATACAGTTCCCATGTATTCAGTTAAGATGCTGACCCAAGTGACTTTGCTTCGTGGAAATTCATAGTCTAAACAGTCATACTTCATCTATGCTGTGGCCTATGGAAGAATTTTTCAGGAAGACCATCCTGCATGTCACGTGATGGAGACTTAGCTGGTCTCTTTTTTTTACCATGATAACATTCAACACATTTTGGCAATATTCCAAAGATGATAGAGGGAAATATTAACTACAGATATGAAATGTTCAAAAAACCCAGAAGAGAATCCAAGACTATCCCAGAATCAAGGCCAAAGCTCTGACAAAGTTGAAGCTGGTATATAAAGTAAAAGGCTCAGAGGACTCTCCTGTTCATAAGATCCCCCACTATGCTAAAAGAGCCATGTCTTCAAAATATGTCCACTCACACATGAGACTAGCCAAAAGATTGATCATATTCAGACCTAACTACAGTCATACATGCATTTGTGAACACCAGCTGCAACCACTGCAACTCATCTAGGAGTGAAATCACACGCCCTCCAGATGGTAAAGAATTCACCTGTCTGTGAAACAACACAGCACTCTGTAAGACCATCACCATGTTATCCCATCAGCATTGGCTTCCTATTGAATATGGTGTTCAATTCAGTCTCTCCTTCTGTGACCATATCATCTCGCAACATCTGTGTTCACGGGAACCTCAAAATTCTCAACAACTGGTAGGGAGTTAATGAGCACCAAGAGACAAACCTAGATTATTGAACACACTCCTGCAAGAGGCAAGAATGAGTGCTAATCTAGCATATCGTACATAAATGAAAAATTAATCTCTTCAGTTTAGCTTCCCATAATAAGTCCTTTAGAGACACAAAAATAACAAATCTGAGAACAATTTAAAAATTCTGCTATTTAATTTCCTGATACTGCTAGAGAAGGAAGAGTGAGATTATTTGGTTACTTTTGAATGTTTGAAGGATGATCAGATACTAGAATTGGAGGTGATGGAAGTAAACTACACTTACTAGCTTTCATCACAGTGTTATCAAGTTCTCCACACCATTAAAGAACTTGCAGGCTTTTTTTAAACCAACAGCCCTCCTCCCAGTGCAGAAAATAGCTCTCCTCGTGCCATCAGTACATCCGGCACCAACTCTTTCTGGTCAACATTTGTTACCTCATCGCTCTTCAACTTACAAATCAGCATACCACCGGTACCATCGGGAAAAAGCCAGCAATGAGGGCACCTCTGCAGCAGTCAGGATCTTGGCACTGGTCTCGAGAACTGACAGGGTTGGCCCCTCCGTAGTTGACAGGAGAACCCCTTCTTCGCACTCTGAAGTGAGATCATATATCGCCCAGCCTCAGAGCAAGATTTGCTGTCCCTCCCCTAGACCCTACTACCCAGGGGATCCTCAGGATCCTGCCTCAGGGCTTGCTGCAGGAATGTGGACAGGAGGCCCTTGGGGCCCAAGCCCTTATCAGTAGCCTTCTTGGAACCACTAAGGTTTTCCCCTAGCCTACAAGTCATCCCTATACTCTGCCTACTTGGTGTCCTCAGCCACATGAGGTGAATCATTGCACCAAATTGAACCTGCTCCTGTATCTGGTACCTGGTGTGAGGCAAACCTGCATCCAAACCAGGGATGCTCACACAAATGCCCCTCCAACAGAGCTGAGGTGAGTCACGATTCAGGCATGCAGCCACAGCCCAGCCACACTGACTTACCCTTCCAAAAGAGACTGCAGTGACTCAGCCCTCAGATATGTGGCAGCAAACTATCCCTGAGTTAAGCCTTGGTCAGATGAGCCCCAGCCTCAGGTATTTCCCCAACTCCACCAGAGCTACAGCTCAGAAACAACACTACCTGGCCAGGAACTATCTTGTCTTGCAGTGTATCAGACTCTCAAGATTCCCAGTCTGCTCTTGATCCTGTTCCTATTCCTGCCCCAGGCCTGCCCAGTTCCTGTTCCAGTCTTGTCTTTGCCCTACTCTGACCTTGCTCCAGCCTTGCCTCCACTTCCTGACCCACTCTGAACCCTCGGACTCTGACAACCTGGCAGAGTCCAAGATGTTGGCACTTGTTTTGATGTGGTGTGGCAGTTGTGGTGTTGGCAGTTGTGGCTGCCTTCTCAGAAGATCAGGAGTGCAAATTTATTCCTACTGAATGACTGGCTGGTGAAAAGCTGATCCAGGGTTCAGGTGTTGCCCAGTGTTTATCTAATGCAGTCAACATTCAGTGCACTGGCTCTGCTAGTCAAAACAGAGAAATCTCTCCTCTCTTTGGACCAGAGAAGAGAGTTTCTAGTCTCAAGCCAGAGCTTTCCTTCCAGACTCTATATTTCAGACAATTTGGGCCATTGTTATAGATCTCAAGTCTCACCGAGTCACGACAGCACAAAACTTTGAGGCTCCTGGGGCTTATGGCCTCATGCATATATGTGGTCCAATAAGTCAGACTATGCCTCAGAATTCTTCAGAGTTGGCTGGCCTCAGTTTACTGACCAAGTTATCATCTAAACTCGGTAGTGAGGGTGACCTCTCAGGTCTTTGCCTTCCTAGATTGGTGGACAAGTCCAGGCAACATATGCAGGGGTGCCACCTTTGCCTACCCTGAACTGACACTCACGTTGTGACAGATGCATCTGCTCTCAGCTGGGGGGGGGCATTTTAGTGCTCTTCATATTCAGGGACAATAGTCTTCAGAAGAACTGTCTTTACATATAAATGTCAGAGAACTGAAAGTTGTCAGGCTAGTGTGTCAGGTTTTTCTTCTACATATCAAGGGGAAGAGCCTATTAGTTCTCACAGACAACACAGTGGCAATGTTTTACCTCAACAGGCAGGAAGGAGCCCAATCTTCCCAACTCTGCCAAGAGGCAACTAGACTTTGGGAGTTATGCATTGCCAACTTGTCTTACCTTCTGAGGATAATGCTAGAGTTGGACAGGTTTTCCTCCATTCCTTATTAAGATAAACTCTGATTCCACTTCTTCTTTCGTGTCTTGTGAGTCACCATAAATGGAATGCACAGAGAAGAAAAACGGTTGTGAAGCTGTTCTGTAACTGTTGTTCTTCAAGATACGTTGCACATGTTCATTCCAGAACCCACCTTTCTGCCCCTCTGCATTAGAGTTCTGGCAAGAAGAAACTGAGTGAGCAAGGAGGCAGCTCTGCCCTTTATACTTGCATGCAGCACTGTGAGACAATAGAGAGTATTTGCGCAGTCTGGACAGGTACTGCTGAGGGAAAAGGTTTCTGACGGCCATACGTTGAAGTGCACAGACACCAAGATTGGAATGAACACATGCAATACATCTCGAAGAACAACACTTATGCAATAGATTAGTAACTGTTTTTGGTTTATTTGGTTTTTGCAACACCACAAACAAATTCTCCTAAACTCAGTGTGGTCTATGGGGTTTGAGTTCAAAAGTTGTAGCCAAGATCTGAGTTCTAATTCAAGACCTGAGTTCTGTCATTATTTTCTGGGCATGAGCCTGCTATGCCATTATAGACAATGGCAAGACTTGCTCTGACTTCAGTAGAAGAATGATTAATTTCTCTATGTGGTCATAAGCAAGTCACTTAAATTCCCACTTGTTTTCCCCTCTGTACAGTGGGGATAATTCTGACTTTAGAGGGTTGTTGTGAAGATAATTAATTAGTTAATCTTTCTATGGCACTTTGACAAAGTGAAGTGCTACTGCTAGCTGTATATAAGTGCTAATTGTTTTATATCATCTGAATCATCTGTAGCTAGCTAGAATCGCCAGAGAATTCATTACTCACATACATTATTTGTAATTTTTATTTTTAAGCAATGTAACAATAAATAATAAAAAAGGAAATTTAATAATGAGGCCTCATTTAACTGAGGCTGTAGCATCCCCCGAAGGCAACAACAACAGTAATCTTTATCACTATTACTTTCATCTGACACTCTGAATTATGAACAGGAGCTGAGATACAAAACGAAAGGTTTTATTTCCCCCTCAGATTCTCTCTAAAGACACCAGATGTACGGAAACATTAGAGCGGAAGAAAGTTTCTGAACATGTCTGAGAGTCATCTAAGGTTATCTCTGTTAAAATTCTACTTGTTTGCTTAAACATTGAAGTTATCCACTTTGGGCAAATATTACAGAAGCACCCACTAATACCATCTCTAAAACCAGACCCTTCTGCCTTTTAAGATGCACTTAATCAACAAAAATCTCTTCTCAGCTGCTCTGTCCTTCCTTTCTGTTGGCTCTTCAGTCCAGCCTACAAAGTGTAGCTATCACATATTTCTTACTTCATCTCATAGTGCTGCTGCTGCCTCAGTTTCCTTTCTGGGTAAAGATAGATAAGCCCTCTGGTTAACCTGAGCTCCACTCTTCCCAAGTTTTAAAAATTTTATTAAAGCTAATGTTTAATAAAATCATATAATACATAGGTTGCGAAAAGAGTGTCTGTACATCTGGGTATAGTGCTTAGATTATCCACAAATATAAAGTTAGTTTTAAAAGTCATATCATACACAGAGTACATAATCAGCAATAACCCAAATTTAGGTGAATAGATTTAACAATACAGTTTAGATATTAGAAGCTGAATACTCAGGTAAATCACTCATGAAAAGTTGTAAAGAAAGCCCAAACTAAGCAGAGATGCGGTTCTCTTCCCAGGGTTTGTTCCACTTTCCCTCTTGGTTGCAGCAGCCCACCCATCTTGATGCATGGATATCAGCATACCATGTCACAGTTGCACTGCTGAGGTATTGTGCAACCCATGTCCTCTCTCTACCATGGGCTCCAGTCTGAAGGCCCTAAACAAGGGCCCAAACCTAGTCTAGTATCAAATTTTCCCACTTTATACTTCTCTCAGGACTGCTTTGTGTGCTTGTTTCTATGCCGCTCAGGGTGTATCTACACAGCCGCTGGGAAAGTGCTGAAAGTGCTTCCCAGTTTGTGTGGACGGATATGCACTCACTCTGCTCAAGCTATCATGCTAAAAATATCAGTGGGGCAATGTGGCCTGGGTGAAGGCTTGGCTAGCCACCCAAATACGTACCCAAGGGCTTGGGTGAGATTGCACTTGGGCTGCCTATTTTTTTTTCAGTTGTTGCATGTCTGTTATTAAGCACTTAATAATACATTTTGGACAAAAGTAGGACTTTTCTAGTGATAGAAATCTGAATTGTCTCATGTTACTCATTGGCTGCTATACACTCACTGTAGTATATGGAGACCCAAAACAGATCTGAACTGAAAAAGGAGATCTTTTATTCTGGTATAGGTTCACACAGAAAACTAATGGACCTCCATCTTGGAAACACTTCCTCATACACACCCCTGACACCTTGGAGCATGCTCAGTACAGCCTTAGGGCTTCTAAGAATAAGTCATTATTCTCACATTGGCCATCAGGTGGCAATAAGCATAACAAAATATCTACATCATACTCACTCTATAGAATTATAAAATGATGTGTCACTGACACCAACATGTAGAGTAATCGTTCCTGGCATATACAATAAACCAAAAGAAACAGAAATATCGAAGCACTGACTTTCCTCTATACTCAGAATGTTCAGTGGTCTCTTTACATTATTAATTAATGTCTGTACAGTGTGCTGTATTGTATTTTATTATTGCCTGTGCACCTTGCTAAGCGGTGTTGACCTAGGCAGATCTATATGATGACTGAGGTGGAAGGTGTGGACCAGTGTAAGATCAAATTCTGAGAGCTGCTGAGCTACTCTAATAGGTGCTGAATTCTGTGCCCAGTACTTCTCAGTGCTTGTCTCACAATGTGAAAGGGTTAAAAAAATGAGAAATAACCATGGATATGACAAAACATCATTTTTCCATATAGAAGGATCAATCATACCAAGTGACCATGTTGCTGCAATTCCCCTATGAAAAAAAAAAAGGTTAGAAAAAAAATACAATTGCCTTATCTTGCTGCTTTTATGTTATACATCCACAGGTATCATACTAGAGCTTCAAAAAGTAACTCCTCTGGGGCTGGTGTTTTTTAAAGTTATGTATTTGTTTAAAGTAGTGAGGCAGAGTGAGGGAGTAGTACACTCCCCTTGCCAGAAGTACCAGAAGTACCAGGGTACCGGGGTGGGGCAGGAAGTATAAAAGGAAGGCTCTGCAGGAGCGGAACATGCGTTCAGCCACACCCTGCCCCCAGGGGAGACGAACGCAGACAATGAGTTGACGGGACTACCGTCGGCTATATATTCCGAGGAGCCCAAGGGCCAGTGGAAGCCAGAGATACCAAACCTCGGTGAGGTAGGAAGTAGCCCAGGAGCAGCCTAAAACTGGCCGGCTACAGGGCTGACCATGTCTCAGTTGGCGTGTTGTGGCTGGATCCCTACCGACCCAGTGGCAGACCACTCTGCCTAGGTAGGGCCCTCGGCTGGGATGCGGTGGAGTAGGGCGGGCCCACGTCCCTCTGCCACCAAGTGTATTCTGTGGCACCTGTGAAGTAGTGGAGAAGGAGGTCCAGACCATGCTGGAGCTAGGCGTAATCAAGAAGTCACAAAGTGACTGGCGTAGCCCCATTGTCTTGGTCCCAAAGCCGGATGGGACCGTTAGGTTCTGCATTGATTTTTGGAGAGTCAACAATATCTCGAAATTCAATGCATACGCAATGCCCCAGATTGATGAGCTACTAGACCATCTCAGTGATGCCCAGTACATCAGTACTCTGGATCTCACAAAGGGGTACTGGCAAATTCCCCTGGACCTGAGTTCCCAGGAGAAGACCGCCTTTGCCACCCTGACTGGATTGTACCAATTTACTTGGATGTCTTTTTGTCTCCACGGAGCCCCAGCCACCTTTCAGTGGCTGATGGACCAGGTCCTACAGCCCCATGGTGCTACGCCGCAGCCTACCTCAATGATGTGGTGATTTACAGCAGCCACTGGGAGGACCACCTCAACCAGGTGGCTGCCGTCCTCAGAGCCTTACATGATGCCAGCCTGATGGCCAACCCCAAGAAGTGTAAAATTGGCTGGTAGGAAACCACCTATTTGGGGTACTCCCTAGGGCGAGGACAAGTACACCCTTTGGTGGGGAAGGTCCAGGAGTTACAGGCCTACTCAGCCCCTACAAGAAAGAGACAGGTGCAGCAATTTCTTGGGCTAGTGGGCAACTGCCGCTGCTTTGTCCCCAGTTTTTCCTTGATTGCAGCACCCCTGACAGAGCTCCAGAAGGACAGCCCCCAGCA
This sequence comes from Terrapene triunguis, assembly GCF_002925995.2. Lineage (NCBI taxonomy): Eukaryota > Metazoa > Chordata > Testudines > Emydidae > Terrapene > Terrapene triunguis. Next base: position 37,146,888 of record NW_020664393.1, read on the forward strand.
CGTGTGTTGGACCAACCCTCAGACCAAGGTGCTGATGGGCCTTCCAAACCCTCAAAGACCAACTGTGCCGAGAGCTGTGCTCTTCAGCCCAGACTTTACCCAGGAGTTTCTGTTACAGGTGGACGCATCAGAGGTAGTCCTGGGAGTTGTCCTCTCCCAGGAGGTGAACAGAGACAAACACCCCATATTGTATATCAGCCATAAGTTGTTTCCCCGAGAACGGAATTACTTGGTTGTCGAGAAGGAAGCCCTGGAGGTCAAGTGGGCCATGGACACCATGAGATACTACCTCCTAGGGGCTCCATTTGTGCTGGTGACCAACCATGCCCCCCTTAAGTGGCTGAAGACTGTTAGGGAAACAAACCCCCGGCTGATGCGCTAGCATCTGGCCCTGCAGCCCTATGCCTTCACCATACGGCATCGAGCAGGTAAAGACCATATCAACATGGACTTCTTCTCTCAGTTGGGGGAAGGGGACTTTGCCATCTCTGGTTTCCTGGAGACGGATTTGGGGTCGGGGGGTAGTGAGGCAGAGTGGCCTCCCTCCAGACTGGAGAGGAGGGAACACTATGCTCCCTTTGGTGGGTGGAGCCAGACCCACCCCGCTCCCCTTGCTGGAAATACGAAGGTGGGGCAGGAAGTGTAAAAGGAAGGCTCTGCAGCTCAGTTGGGCTGGAGCCAGCTGAGGAGATGGACGCCTCTGCCTTTCTATGGCACCCAGAAACATAATCTGCGCTCTGCCATGCCCTGCCGCTAGAGGAGACTAACGCAGATGAGGAGTTGCCAGCACTACCATCGGCTGTGTACCCCAAGGAGCCTGAGGACCTGTGGAGGCCAGAGGTACCAAACCCCAGGGAGGTAGGAAGTAGCCCGGGGCAGCCGACGATTGGCCGGCTACAGAGCTGATCGCGTCTCAGTCGGCGTGTTGTGGCTGGATCTCCACCGACCCAGTGGCAGACCACTCTGCCACTGTTAGGGCCAGGGCTGGCTCCAGGGTTTTTGCCGCCCCAAGCAGCGGAAAAAAAAAAAAAAACCCCCCCCCCGGCGGCAGCCCCCCCCCGCCGCTTTTTTCTTTGGTGGCAATTTGGCGGCAGGTCCTTCCCTCCGAGAGGTACCCGCCCCGAAGAGCCCGACGTACTGCCCCTTCCCCTTGGCCGCCCCAAGCACCTGCTTGCTGGGCTGGTGCCTGGAACTGGCCCTGGTTAGGGCCCTGGTCTAGGACCTGGTGGAGTACGGTGGACCCGCCTCCCCCTGCCACCCCAACCCTGGGGTGGCTGACTCCCCACCTTAGGCCAGGAGGCCTGTGCTCCGTGAACCCCCCTGCTAGCACCCTAGACTGCCTGTCGGGTGTGTAAACCCCTTTCAGAGCCCCTAGACCATGTGGGTGCTCCCCCTTACCTGAATCCCAAAACTGTGTGTGTTTGTTGGTTGCCTGAGCCCACAAACCCAGGCTAAAGCCTGCCCCCTGCTCTGCCGTGCCCAAAGGGCTACAGCTTATTGACTCAGTGTATTTGCTGGCTGCCTGGGCCGGGAGGCTTAGGCTTCTGCATGCCTCTGTCAGACGGGCCCAGAGCTCTAGACTGCTTAAGGCTCGGCCCCACTGATGTGACCTGAGCCTGAGGACTGAACCCGAACACAACAAGGCAGAGTGACCTCCCTCCCCACTGGAGAACGAGGGAGCACTACATTTAAAAAACCACTTAAATAAAAATAAATAAACCTGCAGTAAACAGAATTTTATTACAGACAACAGTATCATACCAAAATACCATAAATATGATCAATGTATAATACCCTAAAATTGAAGAAAATGCTGACAATCCCTTAACTATACCATTAAAAACTATAATCTAATGTTGATGCATGTAAACCTGTAAAACTTGAGTGCCCTTATGTTTCTGCTGCCTGAGGATTGCCTAAGGACCATAGAATCAGCATGCCCTTGCTTCTGTTGAATATGAATGTTTTGTGATTTAGAACTAAACAAACTATGTATGGTGAGATGGTCCCCTTATAGAGTTGTGCCCTCCACATGCATGCACATGAGGGACATGCATGTCAAGGCTCGGGTGAGAACTAACAAATCAGACAAGCTTTGTTTGTTAAGTGTTCTATACACACAAGACTAGATTTGGAAAGTATGCATTTTAAATGTTCATGTAGTACACTGACGCACAAAGCAGTAAGATTATTTTTAGAAATATGATCAATGTACTTGCAGTTGAATGCATTGTCCCATTGCACACCTAATTTGGGGCACAGTCCTGCTCCTACTGAAACCAGTGGGAATAAGATTGATCCCTTAATGTTCCCAGTTGCATTTACAGTATCATCAGCTTTTCAACTAATTCAGAGAGTGGTTTTCATGCCTTCACTTTCACACTGATCAGCACCCCTTGATCATTAGCATACTCCCTCCTGCGTGTCCTCTGTCCTGTGCAATATTGAAGCAGCTTTGGACAGCTCCTTTCTCCTTATTTCAAGTTAACAGCGTCTTTTGTAATTAAGAAGAGAATTTAGGAGTGGGTGATGCTGAGATACTGTTTAACTTTAAATAACCCCCTTTACTCCTCCACAGATATTAATAACGATAGTTTACCATAGGTTTTCTTTACCTCTGAAATGCTGCTTCTTCCAAAACCTCATGTTCTGCTTATACGCCCAATTAGTAGAATAAAAATGCCCCCTTGTTATTATTGTTCAATGTGTATGCTGAAAACAGGCAATTTATTGTCTTGTATTCTTGGGCTCTGAAACAAAAATTAAATTTGCAAATCTTCAAAAATAAATTGCTTTGGGCTTAGTTAGTTTTTAGTGTTTGTAAGCATTGCACTTTGTGGGGGCAGGGCAAAGCTATACTACCCCAGTGGAAGTTCCAAGCAATTGTGCTTCAAGAGGCACACAATGATTCCCGTTGCTTCCAAGAGGGTAGAAGGACAGTGCTGGTAGTGATTTCTCTAAGTTGCTGTAGTGTGCATTCCCCTTCACAGCCAGCCAGCTAGCTCAGTAGGGAAGTCACCTACTTACTTCTATGGCTTTCTTTTAAAGCACTGTATGTTCTGTATTCTTAAGTGTCACCGGTTGCAAACGATCAGTGTGCTTGAGTTCCAGGACATGAAATCGTCACCCCATTTAAATCAATAAGAGTTTTCCCGCTGACTTCACTAGGACCAGAATTTCACCCCAGGCATTTAATAGCCCAATTTGTGATGCATTCAGGTGTACCCCTTTTTTAATTTTAGCTTAGCCCTCAGGAGTGTGTTCTCCCCAACATCTGCCACTTTAAGCACTCGTGAAAATCCTAGTAAAGTGTAAATCTCACTACATTCACTGCTGGTGTAAAGGGTGCAAATCCCTCTCTATCTACATCAATGCCACTTCCTCTTTACCACAATTCCACTTATGCCAGCAGCTGATTTTTTTAATTCAGTAAGATTTTATTGGCATGACAGTTTTACATGTGTTGCTAATCGGGGGAAGAAACAATGAGACCTTATTAATTATATAAGTGTAAAAGAATGCAAAAGTTGTCCCATAGGTTAATGGTGCAAATATTTCCAGTTGTAAAGGTTACAAGAAAGAGGTGGGTGTACATTTTATATTTCTCCCTTGAATATTCCCCTTGGTTTTTACATTTCAAAAATATTTTCTACAAATGGATCTATGGATGATCCTGAAGACCTTGGTATCATACTACCATTGTTACTGGCATTTACATCTATGGGTGTAATATGGAAAATGTGCTGCCACTGAAATAATGGCTATCTGTTCCAGTTTTCCCGTAAATTAATATGAAGCCTCTTTGAAAACTGTTGCTGCTCATGAACTAAATAATACACTCTATATAATGAGGATTTTAGCACTAGTTGTTTATCTATATGATAGTTTTAAAAGAGAAATCATTAAAGTTTTGATACTGTAAATCCAAGATGAAAAATATATTAAGTATGTATTTTAAACTAATATTTGCATTGCTAATACCAGCTGTCCACGCTTGTGTTCTAGCATTTATTATCATATTTATCTTTATGTTTTGCTAAACAAATGCATGGCTCTGGCACTACAGTACTGTATCTGACATCAATAAGCAATGTAGAAAACCAAATGGCTGACTTCCATTTTTATAAACATGCATTAAAATAAATGTAAATTTAAATCAACTTAAACAACATTGCTAAATTGCTTCTGGCTCTGTTAGACATTAGATATGTAGAGGTAAAAAGCACTTTTCCAGAAGACAGATGTTTGTTAGTTTGTGTCTTGTCTTCCAAATTATAGGGGATGGATCACTTGATGATTACCTGTTCTGTTCATTCCCTCTGGGGCACCTGGCATTGGCCACTGTCGGAAGAAAGGATACTTGGCTAGATGGACCTTTAGTCTGACCCAGTATGGCCATTCTTATGTTCTTATTATAACGGGAAGTGCTGTAGTAACAATGTCCTTTACTGTATTGTAAGATTTCTTCTTATGTTACAGTATCAGTTAATATTTAAAAGTTGGGGGGGGTTTTTTTTTTGTTTGTTTTTTGTGGTGTGTTTTCATTTGTTTTGTTTTGTTGTCATTGTTGCTGTTTTTTAAATATGGAAGCAACAGATGACAGTCCAATAACTAATTAAAGTGATTTAGTAGATAAACTAGCTTACATATAACTGTATTGGTTCATTTACCTGAATTTCATCCGTTATGATCTTTTATTGGTAGGTATGTTGGCAAAGGAATGTAATAAAAATGCAGAAATGCAATTATACTTCCTAATCTGAAATCCTATCAGTACTGAGTCTGTTATAGAAAAAATGTTTGAGGTGTGATTCAGAGTAAAATATGATGCACAGAAGAGAAACAGATGGTACTGAAATGTAAAAGGAACCTTTGTTAATAAGTAGATCTCAGAAACCAAAAGGGGCAGATGTTCCTTATCCTGGGGCATATTTTACTGAACATATTTTGATGTTATCTCCCTTACAGCATTTTTTGAATCTGTGCTCCCTTCAAAAAGAATATTCAGAATTGCTACTGTCCTAAAACCCTTTGGAGTTGTACTGAGTGCTAGTTCATTATAGGGTGGTTGGCTTTTTTTATTTTTTTTTTCACTTTCTTTCTCCCCTGAATATTCTGTGCTCTTTGTATCTGTTTTAAAAGTAAATAATTTGGGGGATTATTCTGACTATAGTGCAATAATTTTTAAACAGATTGATGGGGGAAAATGTATTTAAATATACTAGTAAATGTTGTCCCTGTATTGCTTTGTACATTTTCTTTTTCCTCTCTTTATCAAGTACTAGAGGATAATAGCATCATGTGTTGGTATTAGCAGAGCTGTGACATTGCTGCAAGGTTACTCTGCAGTGCAATTGCTAGTTTTACTGGGGAAAATGAGTAGCAACTTAGAACTTCAACAGCACAAGTCACTCTCTAGATGAAAATTACCACAATGCTCCTCAAGCACTCTTAATCAGACAATTCCACACCCCTCTTCCCCAAACAACATGTTTTGTTGAGGAGTTTCAGTTGATAACTATGTTGCTGTAGGACAAAATCCTGAGAGAAATTCAGAACCTCATAAAATCAAGTTCATAGTCTCCAAATGCGCAGTGTACAACGTTATTGCTAGAGCTGAGTCTGTGAACTTAAAAGTGAATATAGTTGGCTCATACAATTAGTTCTTTTTTGAGTAGCCTCTACATGTTCCCTCTCATGGGTTGTGCCAACAGTGCATCTCTGACAGTGGAATCCTTTGACAGCAGTGCCTGTTGGAGTACTCATATGCCCACTTCTGTCCCTCCCCTTGTTCTTGAAGGTTCTGAAGGCGAGACTATAAAAGGAGGCTTGGCACTTTGGCCACATCCGTTTGTTGCAATGTTAAAAATATTCTTGATTTGTCTAATAAATGGACAGTTCAGGGTTCAGCCACCATTTAAAATTTGAATATTTTGTGAACCATCCAGGGGTAGAAATTAAAGATGAACCAATTGGAAAGCTGGAAATTCCTCCTTTAGCTTTCCAATGGTAGAAATAAGCAGTATGTCTAGCCCTGATAGTTTGTGAGATCTCAGACCTTTGAAATCACATAATCCTGATTACTATCTTGCCTCATCCCCTCCCCTCTAGCTCAGAGAAGTTCAGATTTTAGCAATTGCTATCTCAAAAATTGTTAAAGTTACTGGTAGAATCAATATGATATACAGCCTGAAAGCTCTCAAGCGGAGAAAAGTATTAATCTCTAACTCTTGGAGTTGATCAGAATAGTAGCTGCTAAAATCATGAGGAAGTTAAGTGGGGAAAAAGGTGATCAGATTTTAAGAAAGGAAGGGGTTATTTAATTTATTTTTCCATTAGATTTGTTATTATTGAATAGTATACAAGTACGTTTTAATAGTTTCACAATGTTTAATGAAAAGTTATTTGTCTATTGAGTGTGATTCCCTCTCACACTGAAGTCCTAGAAGCTGCCTAAGTCCCATGACACCATCAGCACTTCTTGATTCCATATTCAAGAGGCACTATGATGCCCCAATGAAGTAATGAAGAAAATATCAAACTTAGTAAAATTTACGTCTGCTGGTTTGTGTCTTACCAGGGAAGAGAAACACTTTGGCAGACAAGTGCACATTTCAGAACCAATACCCTTAAAGAAGTTATTGGTCTGTGAATTTGTGCCCTTGTCTGCCATAGCGTTTATACTTTGTTTTCACAAAATACTGATCATAGAGCAGAAGGAAAAAAGTCCAGTCTCTGAGTCCTAGCCTTATCACTTACAACACCTGCAAACACACACCTGCTCCTTTCATCTGCAACCAGCAGTGACCACCCAAGGACCAGGCCTTAAGGTTGATTTTTCATCTAATAGGAAATATTAGAAGGGTCTAATCTCCCAAACTAAGGCGCGGGGAGAGGGGGATGTCTGAACTAAAGACAATGCAGGTCCCATCTGGCTTTTACCTGTAACATAGATTCTTAGGCTGTGATCTAACAAGTCCATCCCACTCAAATATGTTATTAATGTTCTTATTCTAATGATAAAAAAAAAAGAGTTTATAGTCTCCTAGTTTCAGACTTCAGAGGCTGATTCCATGTATGTTTTAAGCCAGTGAACAAAAAATATCTCTGACTTTGTCAGGAATGGGTTTTTCCCTGTTTCCTTATTGCTTTTCTTCCCATTGCCCACATTAAAAAAAAAAGTCTCTAGACACAAACTCCTTTGCAATGATTATAATGTCATTTTCCTTATTTAAGATTACTGTCTGATTTGATTGCATTCATATATTTTAAATTGAAGATGTCCTCTAAGATTTGAATGCATTGGCTTGATATGGCCCTCTAGAATACCCTCAAGAATTTGTTACTCATAAAGATTTTCCTACTGAAAGAATTAATAAAGTGTGAGCACCTGATGCATTACTAAATTTAGGCATAGTAACTGTCTGTATATGCGTAAAACTCTTATGTTTCCTTTCCATCTTTAACTCCAGAATTTGCAAGATGGGTTATGTAGGAAATTACAGGCCAGGAGACCAGAAAGGAAGACACCATCTTAAAATAAGAGTGAAATAATGCAGAACATCACCAGGTATATAGTACCTGGGTTCTGGAAGGTGTTTATTGGTGCTTTTCTATGTAAAGCATGCCAGAGTGATAAATGTATAATAATAACCATAAAATTTAGTACTCACACAGTGCTTTTCATCTGTAACTCCTAAGACCTTTACAAAGGCAAGTAAACACTATGATTCCAGGTTTATTGGTGGAATGAAGGTGGAGAAGAGTTAAAAAACCTATTTCAAGGTCATAGAGCAAATCTGTGTCACAGCTTTTTGATATAACTCCTGTCACTGTGGTATCCAAGAGCAACGTATGACTAAAGAGCACAGAATTCCAGTGGGGAGAAACCAAAATGTTTTTCTCTGTGTTCTTTAAGGGCAGAGACAAAGTATGGGACTTGGTGTATGCAGAATGTCTTCCGGGCATAAGTTCTGGGAGGCTTTATCAAAAAAGTGATCTGATCATCACCAGATTTGATTTAATCTCTTATGGTAAGGAGTTCCACAACCAAGGTCCCTGACAAAGCCTGGGTCTGTCCACCTACAGCATCCAAGTGGAATGTAGTTGTCTTGGGGAGTAGGAGCTTAGTGGAGGATAAAACAATCTCTCTGGTAATTAAATCCCCATCCATTCAGTGTGGATTAGAACCATGACTTTGATTTCTGTTCTAAAGTGAATGGGAGTCAGTGGAGTCCACAAAGCATAAATACAATGTTTGCACTTTATTCTTTGTCAATATCAGAGCACAGGATCTATTGGATGGCTTGTTGTGAAATGAGTCCATTGTTTCTACTTAAATTCCTATGTATAATATGCCTTTAAGAGGGTGGTTTGCCTATGGGCTGGAAAGCCTGGGGCTAAACCAGCCCTGATTCCAAGATAAGCCCCACCTGAGAAGAATCAGATGATCCCAATATAAAAGGTAGTAGAAAGCTGTAGGGAGGGTTTGTCTGGGAGAAGGCTAAGCTTGCCAGAGGCAGAAACCTTGGCAGTAAACTGGCGGAAGCCTAGAAACCTGCAGCTAGCTCTGTAGATACACTGCAGAGAGTGAGAAGGGTCCTGCAGGGCCCTGAGTTAGCGAGAGAAAAGTGAAAGAAGCAGGAGAGAGTGAGGAAAGCTCTCTAGGTAGGGTGGCCTGGGAAAGACTACAAAGGCCTACCTGGAAAGGCCTGGGGAAAAGGACAAATTCCAGGCAGGGGCTATAGGGAAGCAGACAGACTCTCAGGGAGGAAGGGGCTCTGCCCAGCTGAAACTGGGGTGAAGATCATGAGAGTTAGTGATCTATTTTCAAAGGCTTTGTGGTATTTTTGGCTACTGGGAAAGAGACTGAACTAGGTTTGGAGCTGGGTGGCCCAGTATGTACCCAGTGGACTAAATAAAAGGGACTTCTTGTAGGGATTGTCTGAACTATATTTGAAGTGGGAGTTCTTACAGGGGTGCTGTTCTGAAGAGGGGTGGACACAGAGAAAGATACTTATAGTGACCTCTAGGAACAAAGGGGTGCTCAGTAAGTGGCCACTGTGCTACAATGCCCATAAACATATCTAGACATGTCATCACAAAACCCATCATCATAATTAGAAGCTCTGTTGGCAGTCCTAACTTGGCAGTAATTTGAATGGTTATGGACAGTAGGCTTGTCATGAGGGTGCTGGCCCTTTTTAAGGGGGATCTGGGCTTAGGTGACATGTGACAAGCTAATTTAAGGGTAATGAGCCATCTAGGCTATTAACTGAATGATCTGCAGCTGAGCCTACTAAGAGACCACCAGGGCTCGGTGACAGGGAGCAGCTGCCAGTGCAGTACTAGCATTATTACTGCCTCCTGTTAGCCTCTCCAAGTCCACAGGTTTCCTAAGCTTCAAGAAGGAGAGCTGGGGCACCCCTTGAACTTGGGCAATCTTCTTCGGGGGAAGCTGATTGAACTAAATAAACTGGACCTCAGGAGAAGGGGAATATTGTTGAAAGACTCGGGCTGTGAGTGACTTATTCCTGAACCCTGAAGGTGCTGAGGGCTGCATAAGGCTACAAAGAGCCATGCTCTGGGGCAGCCCTCCTCTGACAGGAAAACTGAGTCAAGGAGTGCCTGCAACAGCACACTTGACCAGCAGGGAGCAGTAGAGGGTAGCATGCCCTATGACTCTCACCTGTAGAAGTAGAGTAGTGTGTGAGAGGTTCTATTGCTCATTCCGTACAACTTTTTTGCATAAAGAGAAGACTTCAGTCTCCACAACTCTCAATACAATTGTCAAAACAATCTCTCTTTAAGTAGCTTGAATTTTTGAAGTATTCTTTTTATTAATTTTGACAAGAAATAAATACAGCAGATGATATGATCAATATAATGTCTACATAGGATTTAATTTATGATTCTACTTATTGAATTCTAAGACAATACTCTATTTTCTATTCTCTGCCTACCAAACTGAAATTGTATTAATGCACTCCTGAAATTTTTTCTCCTGTAATCATAATTGAAGTTGTCTGTGCCATTACTGATGCAGTGGAAGATAATACTGGAAGTTATGTGGCTGCTATTAGGAAGAAGATCCTGGATTCAGATATTATTATGAATTAGCTGCATTTATTTGAAAGGAGGGAGGACTTGGTGGGATGAGGGAGGCAGTAATAGTTCTAAGGTTTGAGGGAGACGTTATATTAATTTGGAAGGCAGAAACCGTTACCAAGGTTGGGGAGAGGATAGAGGAATTTAAGGTCAATCACTGTAGGTACTGGCTCTCTCATATTAGTTATGTAATTATTAATGACTAACAAGTTAAAATGCTCCATAAGATTTACTGAGCCATTCAAACTCACTGGTCACTCAAAGTAGGGTTGAAAATAAGCTGAGAACAAACTCTCTCTCTCTTTCTCTCTCTCTCAAGTGACTGTGGTTTCTTGTACTTATACCTTCAGTGTGGTCAGGAAAACTGTTTTTGTTTTTAAAAAAAGATCTGGAACCAAAAGCTATTAGAGGTACAAACTCTTTTTTTAAGTTGAACTTCAGTAAAAGTTTGGTCTGAGTTAAACGTGACATACGTTCACAAAAACAAGTAGAAAAGTATATTTGTGTCCTCAGGTGTGGTTCTCTCCTCTAGCAATGGCTATGGTGTGGGGTTCTTATTTTTTCCCCACGATGCTTTGCCTTCCCAAATCTCAGAGGGGTGGCCACACTGCCATTCAAAACTCTGAGATTCCTTTCTCAGCATTTCCTAGAGAGGAATAGATAAGGGACTCCAGCTGGAGGTTTCTCACCCCCAAATCTGTGATGGAAGGAATTATCTGCACTATTGGCTATTGCCTCTTCTCTGCTAGGCTACAGAGGGGTAGCTGTGTTTAGTATGTATCAGCAAAAACAGCGAGGAGTCCATTTGGCACCTTAGAGACTAACAAATTTATTTGGGCATAAGCTTTCGTGGGCTATAACCCACTTCATCAGATGCATGAAGTGGAAATTATGGTAAGCAGGTATAAATATGCAGCACATGAAAAGATGGGAGTTGCCTTACCGAGTGTATGTGTGGGGGGTCAGTGCTAACGAGGCCAATTCAATTAGGGTATGCCCTAGAGAATCTATTTTTATCTGCATTAATTTGCATTCCAAATGCCCACTCCTTTTATTTAGAATTTATCTCCAAAATACATTCTTTTCTAAATTATGCAAGTCTGGAAACTTCTCAAAATCATTTACTTAAAGGATGCCATGTCCCATATACATTAACTTAAGGTTTAAAATAGAGCAGGTTAGAATTGCAATCTATGCTATAGTTAAAGGGCTCTCTCATAGCTACCCCATGTGGATTTCCCCCCCTGAAATTGCACTTCTGCTGTTGATCTGATCTTCTAATTGAAAAATGTAGACCACTGGCTCTACTTTCATTTTGTTTCTAAAAACCGTGGCAAAAAGCTTTCCCTACCTCTTCTGGACAGGACAAATTTAGAGTGTTGGTTAAATTAATGTTTTAAGTACCTCAGTGGGAAAAAAAACAAAACTGTTTGAAAAACTGCCAAGCAGAGGACCTCCACTGTTTCAAGGCAGATTATTAGATTAAAAATAAGATACCATCATCTGTATTCCCTGACTCCATTACTATAATTATATATGTGATACTGCCTTTTTTTAGCATAGTTCCATACCATTAATAGAGGGCATCATCCTTTTACATGTCCTTTATTTTTGAGGTAACATTGAAGGGGAAATCCTAAATTAGGATTATGTCCACAGAAAAAGAACAGTAACGATGACAAATATCCTGGGGAAGGGCTTGTAAATGGTAACAATATTAAAAATGTAACATGTTTTTATAAAGGTATTACTTTCCCATCAGGTCATGAGGTTCAAATATTTTATGATGAACTCTTATGCATAAATATGGGCCTAGGACCTTTTGATTAATGCTCTACAGGGCATTACCATGCAAAAGAGCTAGACTCAATTTATGTGACTGGTCCTTTCCTCCTTTTCAGCAGAGCCTCATAGGGACCAAACTGCCTTAATATGCTTTGCTTTGCAGTGAGCAATCTGGCCAATCAAAGGTTGGTGTTAATGAGCTCTAAAAAGAGTCCTGTTTGGTTCTCTAGCAGTGTTGACTATTAAGGTTAAGCATATAAAAGAGGGGTTATTTATATAGAGATTTCTAAGGGGGGAAATGACCTTGTTTTGTACAGCCTTACTTGAAATGACTTTGTCCGTAATATATTAATTTGTACTTTGGTGTTTTTCTCCAAAAGAGAAGGTTTTGTTGTGGCATTTCTTTGTGTGATACAATCCATTTCTAAGAAGATCCATCTCAGTGGATTGTCACACTTGAGTTGGTGCTCCTAGCATGTGACGGTGCTAAAACTGAGCCATTAGACACTTAGAGAGGGTCTCTCATGCATTTCTTCGTTCTGTGACTTAGGTGGACCTTAGGCAGTCCAAGTTCAGTTCTTTATTTGAATCAAATGGATGGGGGAGCTTCCTATAGTGTTTCAGAGGGCAATCATCCCAGTTCATAGAGATGCTCTCTAGCATTTCAGCATCTTCACCCATATCCTCTCTCTGTCTTTTCACTACTTATGCTATGGCCCTGTTGTTGTTGTTGTTTGTTGTTGTTTTTTAAGTATCTGTTATGTTTTTCTTCCTTCAGCCAAGCAAGTCTTCATTAGGCCAGCCTAATGAGGCCTTCATCACCAATGCCTTTAGGACTGTATCCCCTGTACTCTTGCTCTCCTTGGAGCATTCAAGATGTGAGTCATCTGAATTGTCAGTGCACTGTCCTTATACACATTACTTCTTGAAGCAGTGGGCCCTGAAAATCATTGAGGTGCTAGCACTTTTTTCTTGATTTTTCAATTGGTTTATAATTTGGCTGTACCCTGATCCTATTATAGGGTTGAAAGGAACTAAGATCGGAACACTGCGGGGTTTGGGGGAGCAGGGTTAGGGTAATAGTATCCACTCCTGTAAGGATACTCTGGCCCTTCCACACGTTGTGCGTGTGTTTGGATGCAAAGGATTATTCTAGCCCATGACGAATGCCTCTGCATTTGCTATGTGGTATGGGAGAAAAGATTTGTTGCTCCTGGGATTTCCATGAAGCTAAACAATATTGTGTTGCTTGAAGTTGTCAATAAATACTCTACTATCATCTTCCAGCATCAGTTTATCATTTCTTTTATCATGATTCAAATATGTATTCAGGTAGCATAGCCTGGCCTCAAGTCAAAACTGCATGTTTTAGGCTAATGTGTATGGTTTCTGCAGCAGGACTAATAAGGAGTGGAAAGGCTTGTGAAAACATAGGGTTGTATTGATTTAACTAATCAGTTGATAAACCCAATATAGTTAAATTGGTGCAACCCCCTATGTGGACCTAACTGTACTGGCAAAAAGGTGCTAGTATCAGTATAGTTATTTTGTAAATTTGTAGAAATAGTGAAGGTCCTCAGCTGGTGTGTATTGTCATAGCTCAGTTGAGTTCAGTGGAGCTAAGACAATATACAACAATTTACCCGAGCTGAGGATCTGCCCCATAAACTATACTGATATAAGCACCTGTATGCTGTGATGCCCGTGTCCACTACCTGCATCCGCACTACTGGTTTCTAAACCGATATAGTTGAATCTGTGGCTATGTCTTCACTACAGAGGAGGGGTCGATTTAAGATATGCAAATTCAGCTACGCGAATAGCGTAGCTGAATTCGACGTATCGCAGCCAACTTACCCCGCTGTGAGGACGGCGGCAAAATTGACCTCCGCGGCTTCCCGTCAACTGCTCTTACTCCCACCTTCGCTGGTGGAGTAAGAGCGTCGATTTGGGGAACGATTGTCGCGTCCTGACGGGACGCGATAAATCGATCCCCGAGAGGTCGATTTCTACCCGCCGATTCAGGCGGGTATTGTAGACCTAGCCTGTGTAGAGGAGCCCAAAGCTGTTCTATTCTAGATCCACATCACCTCACCCTTGAAAACAGTAAGGTGACCAATGTGGGGTGGGGGCGGGGCGATGACTTTATCCTATAGTATGAAGATAAAATGAAACCGTTTTAAAAGAACAACTGATTGAGTTATTCATTTTCTGCATATATGATAATGTAAAGTATAACAGTAATTTGATCTGTCAGCTGAATAAAGACACTGAAAGTAAAATCTTGTGTGCAAGAGGTTACACGTTCCAGAATTTTCCATTGGATACCAAATAACCCTCCCTAGATTAGACTATGTTTACATGATTATAACTTTTCTTGCAATATGCTGTGACTAAACTGGTTGTGCACTTACAAAGTTGAGCTTACTTAAGCCACTTTGTAGTTATTACTGTTGGGACTAAAAACAAAGCACATATATGCAAATACTTTTTTTTCTAATTGTTGCACTCTTAATTGTTTCAAAATAGGAAGGAAGAAATTCAAAGCAATCCAGAACCAATGTTTCTTCAAAAAATAATTTCGAGTTTTTTTTCACGTGTATTTTACATTGAATATAAACTAATATATCAGTGTAAACTGAAACTTATATGTAAGGGAGAAGTATTTCTGGGTTATGTGTCTCCCAAAAAACAGCTAATAATTTGATTGTCTAAAAGGACTAATTATGATTAACCTGTAGCATATATGCAGTACAAACAGACAAAATTCCCAAAGAGATGTTGCTAACATATTACTTCATAATCAAAATGAAAAGTTTTTAAAACTTAAACTAAGGCCTGGTCTACACTACGAGTTTAGGTCGACTTTAGCCGTGTTAAATCGAATTAAGCCTTGACACGTTCACACGACGAAGCCCTTTCTTTCGACTTAAAGGGCCCTCTAAACCGGTTTCTTTACACCACCTCCGACGAGGGGATTAGTGATAAAATCGGCCTTAGGGGGACGGAATTGGGTTAGTGTGGACGGAATTCGACATTATTGGCCTCCGGGAGCTATCCCACAGTGCTTCATTGTGACCGCTCTGGACAGCACTCTCAACTCAGATGCACTGGCCAGGTAGACAGGAAAAGCCCCGCGAACGTTTGAATTTCATTTCCTGTTTGCTCAGCGTGGAGAGCACAGGTGACCACGCAGAGCTCATCAGCACAGGTAACCGTGATGGAGTCCCAGGATCGCAAAAGAGCTCCAGCATGGAGAGAACGGGAGGTTCGGGATCTGCTCGCCATATGGGGAGATGAATCAGTGCTGGCCGAACTCCGAAGCAGTAAACGAAATGGCAAAATATTAGAAAAGGTCTCCAAGGCCATGAAGGACAGAGGCCATAACAGGGACACACAGCAATGCCGCGTGAAATTTAAGGAGCTAAGGCAAGCCTACCACAAAGCCAGAGAGGCAAACGGAAGGTCCAGGGCTGAGCCGCAAACATGCCGCTTCTACGCGGAGCTGCATGCCATTCTAGGGGGTGCAGCCACCACTACCCCAACCGTGTGCTATGAGTCCCTCACTGGAGAAAGACACAGGGAAGCGGGTTCTGGGGACGAGGAAGATGAGCATGAAGATAATGTAAATAGCTCACAGCAGCAAGGAAGCGGAGAAACCAGTTTCCCCAACAGCCAGGATATGTTTATCACCCTGGACCTGGAACCAGTAACCCCCGAACTCACCCAAGACCCTGAGGGCACACAGGGGACCTCCGGTGAGTGTACCTTTGTAAATATTACACATGGTTTAAAAGCAAGCGTGTTTAATGATTAATGATTAATTTGCCCTGGCAATCGCGGCCAGTACAGCTACTGGAAAAGTCTGTTAACGTGTATGGGGATGGAGCGGAAATCCTCCAGGGACATCTCCAGAAAGCTCTCCTTCATGTACTCCCAAAGCCTTTGCAAAAGGTTTCTGGGGAGGGCTGCCTTATCCCGTCCGCCATGGTAGGACACTTTACCACGCCAGGCCAGTAGCATGTAGTCTGGAATCATTGCATAACAAAGCATGGCAGCGTATGGTCCCGGTGTTTGCTGGCATGCAGACAACATCCATTCCTTATCGCTCTTTGTTATCCTCAGGAGAGTGATATCATTCATGGTCACCTGGTTGAAATGGGGCAATTTTATTAAGGGGACATTCAGAGGTGCCCCTTCCTGGTCTGCTGAACAGAAATATTCCCCGCTGTTAGCCACGCGGTGGGGGGAGGGGTGAAGTGATCATCCCAGAGAATTGGGTGGGGGGGGGAGGGGAATTAGTTGGGTTTGTGCTGCATGTTAACCCTGAAACCGCAGCCCCTCCTTTTACATTGCAAACCCATTTTAAATGGCCAACCCAACGGGTCCTTGGTATGGTTAATGATAGCAGTACTCTTTGAAACCATCCCCACATGTTAAGAAGGTTAAAAAAGCCAAAAGACTGTGTCTTACCATGGCTGCCTGCAAGCTGAAATCTGTGACCTGGCACTGCGTCAGTGATCTCTCACACCAAACAGGCAGGCCCTCCATATAAGAGGAAAAATGTGACCTTGTAACGAAAGCACATCTGCTGTGTAATGTGAACAGCAAAATGTAACATGAAAGAGTGTACCCATTGTTCTCTAAAATGTATCTTTTTTAACCACCTCTCCCTTCTCATCCACCAGCTGCAAATGTCTCTCCTTCGCAGAGGCTAGTGAATATTCGAAAACGTAAGCGAAGGACACGTGACGAAATGTTTACAGAACTACAGACTGCCTCCCACGCTGACAGAGCACAGCAGAATGCGTGGAGGCAGTCAATGACTGATTATCGAAAAGCCCAATATGAGCGAGAGGAGAGGTGGCGGGCTGAATCGCGGGCTGAGGAGGAGAGGTGGCGGGCTGAATCGCGGGAAGAACAGAGGAAGTTGCGGGCTGAAGATGAGAGGTGGCATCAGCTTGCACACAGAAAGCAAGAGTCCATGCTCCGTCTGCTGGAGCATCAAACTGATATGCTACAGCGTATGGTTGAGCTGCAGGAAAGGCAGCAGGAGCACAGACCGCCGCTACAGCCCCTGTGTAACCAACAGCCCTCCTCCCCAATGCTACAGCGTATGGTTGAGCTGCAGGAAAGGCAGCAGGAGCACAGACCGCCGCTACAGCCCCTGTGTAACCAACAGCCATCCTCCCCAAGTCCCATTGCCTCCTTACCCAGACGCCCAAGAACACGGTGGGGGGGCCTTCGGCCACCCACTCACTCCACCCTAGATGATTTCCATAGCAATAAGTTTTAAAGTTTTAAATTGGAGTGTGTCCTTTTCCTTCCCTCCTCCCCCACCCATCCCGGGCTACCTTTCCAATTATCCCCCTAGTTGTGTGATGAATTAATAAAGAATGCATGAATGTGAAGTAACAATGACTTTATTGCCTCTGCAACTGGTGCTTGAAGGGGGGAGGGTAGGGGAGGGTGGGGTGGTTGGTTTACAGGGAAGTAGAGTTAACCGGGTGGGGGGGGGAGGGGCGGAGGGTTCATCAAGGAGAAACAAACAGAAGTTTCACTCCGTAGCCTGGCCAGTCACAAAACTGGTTTTCAAAGCTTCTCTGATGCGCACAGTGCCATGCTGTGCTGCTCTAACCGCCCTGGTGTCTGGCTGTGCGTAATCAGCGGCCAGGCGATTTGCCTCTACCTCCCACCCCGCCATAAATGTCTCCCCCTTACTCTCACAGATATTGTGGAGCGCACAGCAAGCAGTAATAACAATGAGGATATTCTTTTCGCTAAGGTCTGAGCGAGTCAGTAAGCTGCGCCAGCGCGCTTTTAAACGCCCAAATGCACATTCCACCACCATTCGGCACTTGCTCAGCCTGTAGTTGAACAGGTCCTGACTACTGTCCAGGCTGCCTGTGTACGGCTTCATGAGCCATGGCATTAAGGGGTAGGCTGGGTCCCCAAGGATCACGATAGGCATTTCAACATCCCCAACGGTTATTTTCTGGTCCGGGAAGAAAGTCCCTTCCTCCAGCTTTCTAAACAGAGCAGACTGCCTGAAGACGCGAGCATCATGTACCCTTCCCGGCCAGCCCACGTTGATGTCGGTGAAATGTCCCTTGTGATCCACCAGGGCTTGCAGCAGCATTGAAAAGTACCCCTTGTGGTTTATGTACTCGGTGGCTTGGTGCTCCGGTGCCAAGATAGGGATATGGGTTCCGTCTATCGCCCCACCACAGTTTGGGAATCCCATTGCAGCAAAGCCATCCACTATGGCTTGCACGTTTCCCAGAGTCACTACCCTTGATATCACCAGGTCTCTCATTGCCCTGGCAACTTGGATCACAGCAACCCCCACAGTAGATTTGCCCACTCCAAATTGATTCCCGACTGACCGGTAGCTGTCTGGCGTTGCAAGCTTCCACAGAGCTATCGCCACTCGCTTCTCCACTGTGAGGGCTGCTCTCATCCTGGTATTCTGGCGCTTCAGGGCAGGGGAAAGCAAGTCACAAAGTTCCATGAAAGTGCCCTTACGCATGCGAAAGTTTCGCAGCCACTGGGAATCGTCCCACACCTGCAGCACGATGCGGTCCCACCAGTCTGTGCTTGTTTCCCGGGCCCAGAATCGGCGTTCCACAGCATGAACCTGCCCCATTAACACCATGATTTCCACATTGCTGGGGCCTGTGCCTTGTGAGAGGTCTAGGTCCATGTCCATTTCCTCATCACTCTCGTCGCCGCGCTGCAATCGCCTCCTCCTCCTCCTCGCCTGGTCCTGGTTTTGCTTTGGCATGTCCTGGCTCTGCATATACTCCAGGACAATGCGCGTGGTGTTCATAGTGCTCATAATTGCCGCGGTGATCTGAGCGGGCTCCATGATCCCAGTGCTAGCTATGGCGTCTGGTCTGAAAAAAGGCGCGAAAGTAGTATCTGACGGACCAGGGGAAGGAGGGAGGGAGGGAGGGAGGGGCGAGTGACGACATGGCGTACAGGTACAGGGAATTAAAATCAAGAAAGGTGGCTTTGCATCAGGGAGAAACACAAACAACTGTCACACAGAATGCCCCCCCCCAAAGATTGAACTCAAAAGCCTGGGTTTAGCAGGAGGGAAGGGGGAAGCAAATGAATACAGAATAAATCTATTTTTTACATCTTAAGACGACGGTGCAGCATGACTGATAGCCCTCGGCATTTTCTGGGTGCTTGGCAGCAAATACTGGGCGCTTGGCAGTAAGCCTTCAGGTCTGTTGCACCATCTGATACCCACTGCAGTATGACAACGATGGATACCAGTCGTAATATACTATCTACTGCCCAAAAGGCAAGGGGTTGCTGCTGTGTAGCAATCTAGCCCCACGTCTGCCAGCCCCATGTCTGCCAGCACCCAGATCGCCCTCGGCCTCTTCTGGGTGCTTAGCAGTCAATACTGGGCACTTGGCAGAAAATAGCGTACTACGACTCTGCTAACGTACGATGATCCAACAGGGCACGTGGCAGAAAATGGCATACTATGACTGATAACCATCATTGTCTGCCCAGGTGCCCATGATCGACAGCCACTGCTGTCCAATGAGGACGGTTACCAGTCGTAATAAACCATCTACTGCCATAAGGCAAGGGGGCTGGTGCAATGCAGCCCCACGGCTGCCAGCCCCACAGCTGCCGGCACCCAGATCGCCAATGAAGGCTACCAGTCATGCTGCACCGTCTACCGCCAAAAGGCAGTTAGCTGCTGCTGCTGTGTAGCAATGCAGTCCCACGTCTGCCGGCACCTAGATGACATATGGTGACGGTGAGCTGAGCTGAGCGGGCTCCATGCTTGCCGTGGTATGTTGTCTGCACAGGTAACCCAGGTAAAAAGGCGCGAATCTATTGTCTGCCGTTGCTGTGACGGAGGGGGAGGGGCCTGACGACATGTACCCAGAACCCCCCGCGGCACTGTTTTGCATCATCCGGGCATTGGGATCTCAACCCAGAATTCCAATGGGCGGCGGAGACTGCGGGAACTGTGGGATAGCTACCCATAGTGCAATGCGCCGGAAGCCGACGCTAGCCTCGGTACTGTGGACGCGGTCCGCCGAACTAATGCACTTAGAGCATTTTATGTGGGGACACACACAATCGGCTGTATACAACCGATTTCTATAAAACCGGCTTCTATTAATTCGACCTAATTTCGTAGTGTAGACATACCCTAAGAGAATGGGGCAGGGGGTTGGGGGGGGGGGAAGAAAGAAAGCGAATTTATGAGATAGCCATATACATTGATAATTTGTTGATCTCTCCATTTTAATTATTTTTTAATTCTACTAGCTCAGAAAATACTGACTAAAATATACATTGTTAAGAAGACATTAGGAGGAGAAATAATTCTCTTGTCTATCCTGTTCTACAAGTAAAATTGTAAATAAGTTGAACTGCATATAGTTTAAATCTAAAACAGTATTTTTTCTGTGGTATAATTCATATATAGCATTTTGTGTTATTCCAAAATATTAAGGGAAACAGTGTGCCTACTTGCTAAAGCACAGGTCTGGAAATCAGAAGATATGGGTTCTAATCCCTCCTCAGACACTGACTTGTGTGATGTGGGACAAGTCACTTAACTTTGTTTCCTAGATCCTCTAGTATAAATTGGCAGAGTACTGCAGACTTCAGTATAGATAAACTAATTTACAGCAACTGAAGATCTGGCTCTTTTTAACTAAGTTCCACTCATCTAAAAAGGTAAAGATAATATAATACCTATCTCATAGAAGTGATGTCAGTCTTAGCAAGTTATCTTTTGTGAGCATTCTGAGATTCTCATTTGGAAGGCACTGTGTAATTGCTGTGTTATTTCTGAATAATGCAAACGGGAAATATATACTATGAGAAAGGTCTATGTAAAATGAGGGATCCCGTTGTCAGTCCAAGTCCACAAACCCAATCAGCTTCTCATTTTGCTCATAACTACTCCAGCAATTTTTGAAACAATCTAATCATCTAGTCCTGACAGCTTGATTGGTTGCATCCATTGTGACGCTTCCTGTGGGGTACCAGTGTTGAGACACCTTGCTACCATCTTCCCTCAGCATAAGGAAGCCATGTCTGTGCCTTCTGAGAGTCAGCGCCCCAACTCCACCAGCCAAGGGCTACACAAGCACTCTCCTCTTTTCCTCCCAGGCCCCATGGTTACTCTACAGGCTAGCGATTGGCACACACCAACCCTCGAGCCCTTCCAGTGTCTCTCCGGAGTGTCCAGTCCCTGGTCCCCTGAACACTCACAATATTTGTAGGTTTGCAACTTCCAAAGAAACAGGAAACCCCAGCTTACCGATTCCACCTCATATCACTGCTCCACTTAACACAAAACACTTAAATAAGCTTATACCTGATCTCACTATAAATGTATATAACAAAGCACAAAGATTCAAAGTAGTAGCAAGTAGATATATTGGGGGAAAATGGTTGCATATAAAATTAAAATCATCACACATTCCAGACCTAGAATTAATTAACAAGATAGTCTCACATCTCATTGTAGAATATTGCTCACCCAAAATCCTTACACCAGTTTACCACCTCGCTGGCTGTGATCTTCCTTTCATGCACTGCATTTATTAACCTGTAGAGTAACAGTGGGGCCTGCAAGATCTAGAGGAGAATGATTGTGTTGCCTGTCACTCGTGGAGTTAGGGAGCTGACCAAACTTGTCTGTGGCGGGCACAAACAAGGCTTCCTCACACTAAGGACACGTGATAGCAAGGTGCCTCACAACCCTGGGCACCGCAGAAAGTGTCACATCCATACAATTTAGCATCTTGTTCCATCTTCTGTGCCTTGGCTAGTAAGGTGAATGGATTAATGATAGCTGATGTCAGTGCCTAGCTAGAGTTGTCTATACTTTTTGTTCAATTTATTATTAATGTTTAGGTCTGTAACAATGGGTTGAAGGCTGTACAAGAAACAAAATGAAACAGAAAAAAAATCCCTCCCCCAAAGAGCGTATAATCTAAGGCCCTATTCATGACAGTATTCTTGTTCAGGAAAGCAATTAAGCTTATGCTTAAAGTTAGGCGTGGGCTTCTATGCTCTCCTGAATTAGGGCCTAATAAAATTCCGGAAAGATATTGTCTACTACTGTCAATAAACCACATGCAGCTGAAGAACCTTGACTAGAACATTGGTTTTACACCACCAGAATCCCAGGTCTCTCTGTCCCTTCAGCTAAAGGAATCATCTCCCTTTGCTGGGACCTAGAGAAGGACTCTTGTGTTATCATCTGCAATGCTCAACCTTTTTCCAATTAAAGAAAAAAAATCCTACTGATGTGGACACAGTGGTGAAATGAGGACAGACTTATGTATGAATTTTAAGTGGTTTTCCTCAGCCTATGCTCACTCTGAATCCTTCCACCTCTCCTCTCCCTGCCCTGTGAGAGGGGCAGAGGGGTGGGGACCTAAGGTCCATCACCAACATCCCAGGTTTTTTACCTTTGGGCACCTTTCATGTTATCCTTTTAACCACATTGGAAACCAGTTGCAAATTGCAATGAAGTAACAAGTCAGCCAAATACCTCAGTTAGGTGCCAAGTGGATTGCTACTTAACCTACTGTGGCTTGAAGGTGCTATGAGGAAGGGGAAAACTCCCTGTTCTCTGCCAATTTGCCCAGGATAGAAGAATTTCCTTCCTGGTGCCCAAAGAGTTGATTGGCTAGACCTGCAGCCACTGTGAGTTTGGATTCCCATTCCTAGTTCAGGATGGAGCTGCAGGAATAGAGCTGAAACAGGCTCCATGTGGTCCCCCACCCTTGGTTAAAACCTGGGAACTGGGGAATGCTGGCCATTGGGTGCCAGAGCCTTCCTGGGTGCGGGGGGGAGGGGGAGCTACTCGGTGTCCCTCACTTAGTCTCATCAGCAAGGATGGGAGACACTATCCCCTTTCACTGCGGGCCCACTCAAGTTCCCCCACCCACTAAGGTGGATGGAAGGCATTTCTCTTCGAAGTTAAGACTTTGGATATCAATCTAACATTCTCTGGCTTTCTCATAATACCCTAGCATATATGATCTAGACCTAATGGCTATGTTTAAGGTCACTGAGACATAGATTATGGTGAATTTGAAAGGAGTTCTGACTTCTAAAATCTCCTGAAGTTCCCTTACTAAAAGATGTTTGTTCAGTAAAGTACTGTGAATGCCAACGTAAATGTTACCTTTCACACTTCTGATCCAAGTCTACCGAACTGTTAATAGGAGGTAAGTACAGTGAGTAAAATAGAGTTCAACATTTTTCTGTCAGCTGTCAAAATGTTCTCAGAGGCTTTGACTCTTCGTAAAATGGGGACCTATTGGAGATAATGTAATACTGACAGTGATGAGTCCTGAATGGTTACATAAATGAATTTGACCTCATTTTTTTCATGTTGTACAGTACTTGGCAGCTAGACTTGCACATATTTTATTTATATGCTCATGATTCTTATATTTATCAAAATGATAAGGCCAGCTTGTTGCTTTAGGACTTACTGGTGTTGGTCACTTTTTTATTTCTACCAACCAATTTCAGAGTTTTCATACTTGACAACTGTGAAAATTTCATAAACAAGTATTCTCCAGTAAAGAACAAGAGAGCTATACTTGAACAGTAATTAGCTATAAAAGTTTAATTTGACAAGTATATCTTTATTGTCAAAATGCATTGTATTTAGTGGGGTTGAGAGAAGACTTGGATTGGTCAGAGTATTGCTGCAGACTGAACAATATGAATTCTACTAACACATTTAATGTAGAAAATATTGATTTTGCTTTTCTAAATTGGTTCTTGAAATAAAAGTTAATTTGAGTGTGTTTACTAATACTTTGCAAACACTGTGAAATGCATTTAGAAGAATATATCCTCATTCTGTGTAATATGCTTTCAGTTGTTCCAACATGTAATAATGTTAGGATTCCTGCACCTTAACAAGAATAAATCCCCTCAGATTTTCTTTTACTTTTTCAAATAATTCACTTTCATTACATCAGCATGAAACATTAGTTTATGGATCAGTGGTGCAAATATGATAACATTAAGGTGTCCAGTATAACAAATTGGTTAACAAACTACCATAACAAAAGAAAACAGATACAATAAAAGCTAAAAAAGCAACACCAAACTGTTGAAAATGAACAGCTTATGAAAAGTTTGTTGGTGTGTTGGTAACTATGTGGAAGTGCTGAGTTCAAGAACAATTTGGTATCTGGTCTCATATTTTCAAAGCTGACTAGGAGAATTATCCGTACACAGTCACTGATTTCAATGGAGTTGTGTGGTTAAATTCCCTAGTCAGCTTTGAGAAGCTCAGTGCTAGGCCTCAGGCAGAAAAATGTTTTTAAACAGGAATAGTAGCTAAAAGTACACACACACACACACACACACACAGTCTCACACACACACACGCACGCGCACACACACACACACACACCCCTCCTAAAACCTCACAAGTTTAAGAATGCACACATAATGTTGTTTCCCTGTAGGCTCCCTCTGCATAATAAGCCTGAATGGTCCCATTACACTTAGGGTGAAAAGTATGATTGATTCCAGTACACCCATTGCACTGGCTAGGATCTTATTGGCAAGGCAGCCAAAAGAAGATAACATATAGACTGAAACTGCAGATTTATGATCTCACTGTGAATATGATTGTTTGTACTGTGCATGGAGAGAGCTTGGAGATTGTCAGGTTAGAGAAGACAAAGTTTGGGAGCATGGAAGGTCTGTAGAATAGCTCTTTCATAGTCCATTGCGGGTTTTCCAGCCTAAAATCTGATTGCCTAAAAGGAATGAGGGCCCCAAAACAAGCACTACAGTAGTAATACGTTTGACATGCTGATCCCACAAAATTTCATCATCACAAAATTGTCTTGCCACAGTTTTCTGGTAGCAAACATGCCGCTGACTTTATCAATAACATTCTGTCATTTGTAACTTCATTATCATCTGCAATGGAAATTTCTGTAGAATGAATACAGCTACCACTGCCTAAGAAAGAGAAGAAATTGTTCAGTGGGCAAATGCAATCAGTAGGCTGCTTCAAGTGACTAGTGCATCATTGATTTCCCTTTCTAGTAAGTACCTGCTGCACATTCATTTTCTAGAAAGTCTTAATAGCATTTGGGAATTTGGAAACTAACCATAATATTGGTGCAGTTGGATGACTGATTATTTCATTGTAATGAACTAATATTTTGTTATTACAGTTTGCTTGTTTGGTGCATAGCTCACTCAAAGCCTTCCCTCAGCCCCCATCACTGAATATATTGTCTTACCAGCACTCCAACTCCCTAGTAATCTGAAAAGCAAGAGATTAAGCCAGAAATCTGAATTCAGATTCCTTCATGGCAGCACAAAGCATTATCAACAGGCCATCAAGTTGGCCTGGTAAAGCAAAACTTGTGCATTTTGTTCCTTGAGGATTTTTTTTTTATATATAATGTAGGAGTTCAGTTATAGTGATCAGGAGGCTTTTGTGAGCAAACCCAAATGAATAAAAGCAGCATGAGTGAGATTTGTTATGTTCTATATTCTATTGCCAGAAAATGCCCCTCATCAGTTGATTGTTGGATTCCAAATAAGAATCTCATAAATTGTTGTTGCTTACAAAATACTATACAGATATGCAGCACTTTACAAAACACATAGGCTTAGATTCTTTGCTGCATCCAGTTTAGGCAGGGTACAGATGAAAGCAGGGACCATCAGGGAGGCAGGTACTGCTCTCTGATTCTCTTCCTGTTCTTGGGCAAAAGGACACTTCAATCTATGCCAGCTGTTTTTGGTTCCCAAGAGATATTCCATGAGCTGGGAATTGGTGGAGTACTTTGTTTTCTGATCAGTGCCTGGGCCTGCACTGCCCCAAATCTACATCTACTGGTGTCTCTTTGTTGCTGGGATATAGCCAGCTACAGGTTCAGGACCTGACCCTGCTTCCTTTGCATCAATTGAGTGGTGCAATGGGAGCAGAACAGGGCAGAGAATCAACCCAATAATTTGGACAGGTCTATCTGTCCAAATGTAATTGGACAGATACAGTTCAAATGAAGGATGACAGAAAAGGGTGGCAGCAAACAGACCATATTGATTAGCAATGGAAAATTAACTGATTTTTCCCATTTTTTTTTAATTCAGACAAATACAAATGGTCATGTGAAAATAGCTAGTATACATAAACAGATTTATTACATTATATTCTTTGGTATTATGATGAAAATACAGGCCAAATTCTCTGCTGGAGTAAATGAGTTCAGCTCAAATGAAAATCCCATTTACCTCCAAATTGAGACCAATCAAAGAAAGAACAGAAATGAAAGATTGTTGATTGTGGCTGGTAGTTGTCAAGTTTTTGTGTAGTAGTAGTATCATTTATTTAACATTTGTTTATATCATACGTCTATATAATGTTATACAGAGAGGCCAGAATTGTATATATATTTATGTGCCTAAAGATGGAGATAGGTACCTAATGGGGTTTTCAAAAGCCTAAGGTGCCTAAGAAATGCTGAAAATCCCACTATGTGCCTATCTGCATCTCTAGGCACCTAAAAATCTTTATTAATCGGGGCCCATGGTCTCCGCTCCAAGAATTTTACTATCAATAGCTAAAAAAGCTAGAAACCTTGGAAAAAGCAGTAATGTAATAGATGTGTGTGGTTTGTCACTGTCCTCTGCTGGATGGAATGTCATATTTTTCAAGTCTGAGTGATTTACTATTACTATTTATTGTTTCAGTTGTAGTAGCAGCAAGGGTTCATACCCTTGGTTCTGCTACAGAGCTCAAACCCAACTTAAATGGTCATCGGGCAATTCCTATGCTGTGGGGAAATACTCCAACATTACAGAGCTGCTGTACTAGCAGTTTCTATCTACCTCCTTCCCAGATCCTGGGGGGCAGAGCATGTCTGGGGTGTTCCTATGCCCCACTGATTCCCACCTTATGGAACAACCTCTTGTCATTGTGAGCAGCTGATGTAATGTATAGCAACTGCCCCAAATGATTATGTCGGAGGACCAGAATGGTGCACAGTAGCCCCAAGATTAGGGAGGAGTAAAGAGGGCAGAAAATCACAATTTTCTCTGTCAAATCTCCCACTAAACTGCACTGAGTGGAAAATGACTGGAGCCAAGGATCTGGCATAAAATCTGTAGTGCTGAGGATGAAACACTTATATTCCTATAGTTAACAAATATTCTATTCTGCCTAAAGTGGTAAAGGCTTGTTTTGTAGCGAAAGACACAGGTTCTATCTTCCAATGTCTTTTGTGTGCAGTATTGCTGGCAACTGTAATATCAGTAAGTTCAGCTTATGATCCATGTACAGTATCTGTTATATTACCACATGTGCTTACACATACATCTTACTGAATTGTGGCTTTAATTCCAAGTAGCCCAGACGTTGGAGTTTGATAGGATCAAGGAAATGAAAAGTTGGATGCCATCCATCCTTAGACCATGGTATTTTGTCTATATATCTCAGTACATACCTTTGAATTTCAGACCCTTGAAATACTTAGCCTTAGTGGGGTAAGTCAAGGAAGAAATTGCAGATTTTTTTTCCTTTCATTCGTTTTCAGAACCTCCCTACTATTTTAGTATAGTACTTTCTTTCAAATGTATGTGTTTTACGTGTTATTTCTGCCACAAAGATTGCTTTTTATTCCAAGTTTCCAACAGTGCATGGATAACCACTGTCCTGCTATTCTTTTTTTTTTTTTTTTAAGAAAAAGCTTATAATTGGTTACATTATGTGTGTAAATGTAATCATGCACAAACTCAACTAACCAGATTTTAAATATAGCCTTTCAGAGTTTCTTGAGTTTATCCGCAGCAACTATCACTATTAACTGATGTAGTTACAATATCAGATACAGTCAGTCATTTTTGGTGGGCAACATACTGCAATTAAGATTGGCTTTTTCCAGACAACATGTAAGAGATTTTACTATTATTGAACATATCCCTAAGGGTTGGATCTATAGACATCAGATTAATAATAGACAGCAGTTCCACAAGATGTGTCCTTAGAATGATGGTGTTTTCTCTGCTTGTAGATGATTTACAAGTTTGCTTACAATACCCTACCATCAAAATGTATGCTGATAACATTCTCATTTATCGTTATGACAGATCTCAAGGGTCATTACCAAGTTTGCTTGAAATACATTGTCACTGCATTAAAACTGATTTGTAGACGCTTTAAGAAGAATAAATGATGCTTGTGAGGCTGCAGATAGTTTAGTAAAAATCTAGTATTTGTATTTTCTGGACTTTCATTTTGATAACTTTCCTCCATGTTGTTGTTGGGCTGACTTCAAACTCCAGGTACAGAAAGCTGTTTGTGTGTATAAAACCTGTTGCAGATAAAACATGATGTGAATGAGTTTCTGTGCCAGTTACTAATTAAAGATTTAATCACTAAAGTGCTTTTAGTTTGCCTTTGCTACTACTGCCAAACCCAACCCTATTGAAATTGAACTGCTAGCCACTGGAAAGTACAGAAGATAATTCAAACATAATTGTATCACATGCAGTTTAAGGCAAGAATACTTGCACTTGTTTATTAGAGATTATAATTATATAAAATGTATATGAATGAAATGTTAAGATACACAGTTAAAATCCCAAAGTCAGGAAATGCAAAAGTTAAGGTTCCAACAACATTTCACACCTCCTCCTCCATTTCACACATCCTGAAATATGCAACATTTCATACTTTTGTCATTTCTGCTCTCGTCCTGTTTAAAATACAGGGTTAGAATTTTTTAACAATTTGAAAAATGTACTTCTTTCATATTTCAGTATATCCAAAAAGGGCTGACAGGGTTTTACTTAAACTTACCAAAATATTCCTTTTAAAAGAAAGACCAAGTATGGAAAATGTCAACCTGAAAGGTAAATATTTTGGAAAGTTTTTTTTTAATTATAACTGTTTAATAACATAATAACTACACTTGTATTTCCCCCTCCAACAAGGACACCCACTTTTAGACTTCCGGCTCCCCAACCATCACCTCTCTTTGTCAGAGACCTGCCTCTCTCTCCCCGTCCTGAAACCA
Organism: Terrapene triunguis; assembly: GCF_002925995.2. Classification (NCBI taxonomy): domain Eukaryota; kingdom Metazoa; phylum Chordata; order Testudines; family Emydidae; genus Terrapene; species Terrapene triunguis. The sequence continues at coordinate 37,175,849 of NW_020664393.1, forward strand.
GGGTATTTCCAGGCTGCACAGATCCCTGTCTACACTGAGTTTTCCAGCAAGTGAAATTGCCTAAGTAGGCCTGTTCAGGTTTCTCCTCAGAGGTTATAAACAGCATAATTGCCCACAGTTTTAAAGTACCACACAACTCCTTCTAAGCAAGCACATTTATTCTTAAGGTAAAAGCTTTACAGAAACAACATATTAAAATAATAAAAGAACATGCATGCATGCTAATAAGCTCACCAAAGATCACCACAAATCCAAAAAGGGTTATGGCAGGAGTCAGTCCTTCAAACCCTTTTTATCCTTCATGATATAGTCTACACAGAGCCCCACTATAGAAGACCACCTAGAAGTGTCTTCCTGGAAAAGGTGAGCTCAGCTAGCTAAACATTTTCTTCTTGACTGTATAGATACGCGTCCTTTTGTTCTTGTAAAAATCCTTCAGCCCTTTCCCAAAGGGATTTCCTTCTCTCTCATTTTTATGTCTCATACCCAATAGTTCTAACTGGTTTTGGCCCTCATCTTTTAGGAATGTCTCCCTTCCTATCTTCCTTCAGTTACTGTGTGACTCATTCATTTTCATGGTTTTCCATTGAAAAAGATTTATACAGCCATCACTGGCTTTTGTTCTCCTGAGAAGCCTAGTACAAAGTGGCAGAGGATAATGTCTAGGCAGGTTTCGCAAGTCCTCCGTATGAGCAGTTTACCTAATGACACAAGTGAAATGTATTCATACAAAAAGTACATAAAAGTTCTGAAGAATAACCACACTATTATTAGTCGCATGGCTAGATATAGCCATCTGTCACACATACTTTTCTATGGTGTTAGTTAACTATGGTAAATATTTGCTTACAAAAATCCTACCTAACCCAGATGGCTTCTTTGTTCCTCATTTGTAAGGCTGGAGATGAATTTGGACTGTGTTCCAGCAGCATCGCTGGAATGGGCTTTCTAAAGCAGCAGGAAGAAACTCTACCTAACCCCAATTAGTTTTGTTTTCTATAGTCTGGGTGATACTCTTATCCCACTATATATACATACACACACAATAAAGACAATTAATGTCATAAGAAAAAATAGCAAATGATAAGCATTCATAATCAAAGTTTACTTTTGTGATTTTTTTTTATTTAAAAAAAGCTAAGGGAGCATTTCACGTTAGTGTTTTAAGTGGATTTTGTGTGTGCAAACTTTATTTTTCATCAACATGAAACAGATCTGAGATTTACACAAATTTAAATGTATTCTCTTACAGCAGCAAGACTGAATATCTATTTTTTCTTTCCAAAATGCATCCATTAGTTCAGTCAATCTGTCCCCCATTTCTGGATAATTAAAAGAAAAATTGACAATATGATTAAGAGATGGTTAACCCTTGTGAAGCTTGATATTTTGTGAGCTCCATATACTGTTCTTTAGATTTGCAAAACCCATGTAAAGGGTGATTAATTTAAAAAAAATGCTTCTAGCTAATGGTAAGTTGTGCTATATTTTAGAGATGGAGGAACACCAACCAAAAAGCTGGATGCAACTAGTTGGCCATGTACATACTGCCCAACAATTATCGAGTTTGAGTCATGATTTCAAACCCATGATTTTAAAGTGGCTTTAAATTTAGGCAAATCTAGTTCTCTCATCCCTAAATATAATAAAGCATATGTGTAGTCTCTACAGGAACTTTGTTGTAGAGGAGGTCTGAAGTGCAGCTATGTTAAAATGTCTATAAAAATAACATATCTACAAGTAATGAAATTGGCATTAAAATGCTATAGAAATTGTGCCCTTTAAGCACTGTCTATAGGTCCCACTCATAACTCTCTCTCATATCTGCTTTTTACCGGGGGTCAATGGCAGAGCGTAGTGTTTTCTCCAGGACCTTCAGCTTGAATACTGCAAGTTAAATAACTTGCACAGGATGTATGTCCCATAAATAGTATAGTATTTCATTTTCAAAACACAAGCATGAATCACAAATATTTACCATGTAAATAGTAAATGCTCATATACTATGCTTAGCTGAATGAGTTGCATTTCATTTTTTGTATATTATATCATATTAATATATTTTTTCTGTTATTCATTCCAGACACAGCACTGTTTTTTCCATCCTTCAATGGGAACTCTTATTTAGAACTGCCTTCTGTAACATCTGTATCCAAGATCCAGATTGCATTGGGGCAGGAACCAAACAGAATTACAACTATATACTTGACAGTGAAAACAACTGCTTTAAATGGCACTATCCTTTACAGTGAGTACCAGTTATACTTGAACCTGCAGTAGCAGTTTAATCTCCTTCAGCTCTTATTAACTTCAGTGTAGATCCAGCTGGTGTATCCTATTCAATGATAGAATTACTCATTAAAATGCAGTAGAATCCTTTTGGTTTTTTAATACATGATGCATTACCAAATTGGGGCCATAGTTCTTCCTGTTATTCTGAAAAGTTCTTTAATTTATGACTCATTCAGCGGAACATAACTTACAAGTGAAAACGCCGCTCATGACAAGGAAGAACACAGCAAACGTATGACTCCAATAATATAGTGTTATAGCTATAAAATACAAATGCTGTGGACATTTCAAATAATTTATTATGGGGTGGCAGCTTCTTCACAGTTGGGTTGAGACTTACTTCCCATAATAAGTCTGATCTTGGTCCCAGTGTCATTAACTCTTGCAAAGTTATAATAAATTCTACAATGTTGTGGTATTTCAGAAGGCTGCTTGTGATTTCATATTACTGCATATCTGCCAGCAGCCCCCCAAAGGCTACTGTTCCAGTCTGTATGGATGGACTTGCTGTCATAGAAGGGCATTGTTCACTACCTCCTTTGGTGTCTCTTTTTTTCCTTTGCAGTTTTGTGTGTGTAGTAAGGTGGAGTGAGCTGCTGAGGCAATATTCCTTCCACCAGACAAGAGGAGAGAGGGGCTGCCTCCTCAATTCTTTTTGTGCATTTTGTGTATTTAGGGTGGACCTGTACATACACCCAAAGGGGAGTAGGGATAAAAAAATCAGAAGGTCTAAAAGTAGCTATGATATTTGTCATCTTACACTCCTTAAACTCTATTCATATCCATGGTTGTTAGGAATTTTCACTTAAAAAAAAAAAAAACTTGTTGGGAAAGGATTCCTTAGTCCTTGCTCTTTTGACCAAGAATTTGGAGCAGGGTACCCTGTGGATACTCTCCCTTTGCTACAATTTCTTAGGGGCTGGCCTACATACAGAACTTGTACTGGTTTCACTTAAATCATTTTGGTTAAACTGTTACAACTTTTGTGTAGACTCTTTTATCTGTCTAAAACTAGTTATACTAGTTCAGCTGAATATGTAAATTTACAGGTACAAGCTAAACCAATATAAGTCAGGTTTAAACTTATAAAAGAACCTCCAAATGGCCACAGACAAAAGTGGCTCTGGTTTCATTAAATTGGCATAAAATAACATCTTTATGTTGGTACAACTCTGTGTTTAAACTAAGCCTTAGAACTTGGAGCTGTTTTTTCCCTCTCTGGGACATTCTATGTGGAAATTCTGAAACAGTGTAAGATTCAAGTGATCTAATTTAAAACAAGATTTATTAAGAATGGAAAGAATCAGATTGAAACAAAAGAAATATTTTGCATAATATACCTATTCATATACTTTCATTAAAGTTACAGACCTGAGGCCTGGCCTATGCACCAACTTAACTAAAGCTGTGATTTTAAAACAATTGTTAATTTGGGTGCAACTTTGGGTGTGGACACTCTTATATCAATTTAAACCTGGCTTAAAGGGCTTTTGTATACAGAGTGTTATTTTTGATTAACTATTCTTGACTAACTCCATGTGTGAACATGCTTATTCTGGAATAAAGATGCCTTATTTGTGTTTACCTTAACCTACTTTCCAAGATTTAGCTTGCCCCAGTAAATTTACTGTGGCAATCTCAACAGAAATAACCAGTTTTAAACAGATAAGTTTAAACAAGGATTTGTATCACTTTTACTAAATCAATTTAACGAAGCCAGTGCAAATTTATGCATAGATAATGTCTTATGTTTCTAGTTAGCAATTTGTCCCATTCTGTCCTCTGACCCAGCCTATCAGAGGCCTATCTGTCTGTCTTTTTGTGATGAGACAGCGTATCTGACACACTGCCTCTGGCTTCAGGACATTTTCGCCTCAACCTTTTCAACTATATAATTCTGTGATCATTCAGATTTTAAAGGTATTAGGTGTTTGTTATAAAATCAGGCAATCCCTCCCATGAAGGTATTTACAACGATGTTCTCTCTGAGGATGTTATTACCATTTCATATTACATGTCCATTGTATGTTTTTAAAGGCATTCACTATTACAATCTGTCCTATCAGGTAAACAGGTTTGGGGGGTGCTGTTTTCCCTCTTGTAAACTTTACTTTTCCATTTGTTCCTTTTAAAGATAGATCTACCAAAGTGGGGGCTTCTAGGGCTTGTCTATACTGTTCCACCGTTTGAAGTATGAGGGTGTGAACAAAATGCGCACCAAAGTCATATGTTGTAATTCCCCCATGTGGACACTGTGGGTGCAAATTAAAAGGTTCCTAGTTTTCATTAAAAAGTCCACTTTAAACAAGGCTCAATTAACGTGAACTAGGAACCCTTTAGTTTGCACCCGCATCATCCACAAAGGGGAGTTACAGCGGGGCACTTTTATTTGTGCCCCTGTAGTCTGAACAATGGGCAATGTAGACAAACTTTAGCACTCCTTTGCAATACTCCACACTCTGTGTCTGTCAGTTGCTGGAAGAAATCCTTTTTGGATCATAGAATCATAGAAGATTAGGGTTGGAAGAGACCTCAGGATGTCATCTAATCCAACCCCCTGCTCAAGACAGGACCAACACCAACTAAATCATCCCAGCCAGGGCTTTGTCAAGCCGGGCCTTAAAAACCTCTAAGGATGGAGATTCCATCACCTTCCTAGGTAACCCATTCCAGTGTTTCACCACCCTCCAAGTGAAATAGTGTTTCCTAATATCCTACCTAGACCTCCTCCACTGCAACTTGAGACCCTGGCTCCTTGTTCTGTCATCTCCCACCACTGAGAACAGCTGAGTTCCATCCTCTTTGGAACCCCCCTTCAGGTAGTTGAAGGCTGCTATCATATCCCCCCTCACTTTCTCTTCTGCAGACTAAACAAGCCCAGTTCCCTCAGCCTCTCCTCATAAGTCATGTGTCCCAGCCTCCTAATCATTTTCGTTGCCCTCCACTGGACTCTCTCCAATTTGTCCACATCCTTTCTGTAGGGAGGGGCCCAAAACTCGACTCAATACTCCAGATGTGGCCTCATCGGTGCCAAATAGAGGAGAATAATCACTTCCCTTAGTCTGCTGGCAATGCTCCTACTAATGCGGCCCAAGTATTCTGTTAGCCTTCTTGGCAACAAGGCCACTGCTGATTCATATCCAGCTTCTCATCCACTGTAATCTCCAGGTCCTTTTCTGCAAAACTATTGCTTACCCAGTCAGTCCCCAGCCTGTAGCAGTGCATGGGATTCTTCCGTCCTGAGTGCAAGACTCTGCACTTGTCCTTGTTGAACCTCATGAGATTTCTTTTGGCCTAATCCTCCAATTTGTCTAGGTCACTCTGGCCCCTATACCTCCAGTTTATCTACTTCTCCCCCCAGCTTAGTGTCATCTGCAAACTACAATATGTTAATATTTAAAGAAGGGTTATTAATATTCCTGTGTTAACCTGACAGACAGCTCATTATCTGATTTGTGTCTCAGTTTAAATAGGCGGGGCACAAATAATTCTTAGACTTCAACATAAATTATTTTGTATTTCCAAAATGCATTATTGACAGATTGAAACTAATCTGACAGTGTTTAGAAATCTCATGATTCTTCTTCAAGTGCCCTCTGCGTATTCCCGCTCATGGAATGTGTTTGCTGGCAGAGAACTACAGTCCAAGCACAGACAGTAAATCCAGAACTCTGTCTATCTTCTGTCATCTCTATGATTCTGAACACACCAACAGAATGTTTTGAAAAGCGTAGCATTCAAAACCTCAGCTCCAGCACTGACAATCACTTTGCATGCTTCCAAGAGAAAATGGGGACTGCACCTCAACCGTCTGTTAATTTGGGCCCACTGGTGTTATCAAGAAAAGACATTACATACAAATGTACTAAAGTTGAGAGCTATCTGTCTAGTTCTCAAATTGTTTCCACCTCACATCCAGAGCCAAATAGAGCAAGTCATCACAGACAACGTGACAGAAATGTATTACCTGAACAAACAGAGAAGAGCTCACTCATTGCAATTCTGTAAGGAGGCTATCAGCTATGGGACTGATGAATCCACTGTAACTTCTACCCAATTATCTTTCACTAAGAGGCAAGGATAAAGTCACAGCAGATCAGGTCAGTAGAGATCTGGCACAGTGCACAAATCATCTCTAAAGGACTCAGTAATACAGGGCACATTCAACTTTTGGGAACTTCTGGACATAGATCTGTTTGCCATCAGGCAGAATACAAAATGCCCTCATTTCCACAGAACAGTGGTCAAGGACAAACTGTCCATATCAACACATTCCTTCTGAACTGGGGGATGGGCCTGTTATATGCTTCCTTGCCTCCTCCCCACCCTTTTCCTCTTGTACAGAGGGTGATACAAAGACATGATGGGACCAGGGTAATTCTAATTCCTTCCTTATTGCCAAAACAACAGTGGACCTTATTCACCTTGCCAACAGGATTTACAAACATTTACCAGTGATGCTGGACATAGTGTTCAACAGGATATGAACATTGATCACCTGGACACCTCTCTCACTACATCTAGCTGCGTGTGCTATAGGACTTTAACAAACCTGCAAAAATCTTGAACTTTAGAGGTGCAGCAAGTTTTGGTTAATTCGAGGAAGCAATCAGCCAGAAAGTGTAACGAGCATAGTGGTATAGGTTTGTGAATTGGATCTCTGCTACATGTGTCAATCTGGAAAATTATGTCAATTTGAAAATTGGTCAATTTATGAATTTTCCAGGGTGCCAGTTAGATTTTAAAACTGAAATCTAACAAACTAGGTTTGCCAATGTATAATAGAATTCAATGGGATAACTTATGCATTTTGTCCAGGGATCATAAGCTTACTAATTTAACGCTGGGTTCTTTTCAGGTCAACTTTTAACCCGAATAGTTTTTCTCAAATCAGGACACTTGCTTATTCTTAAACCAACCACAATTTATTAATTCACCCAGAACCACATTAATATATAATGACCAGTTAAAATTAATATATAAACAATCTTTCAAATGTAGACACAACCAGTTGAGGCACAGCCATTATGTCAAAGAACAATGTAAATTACCAAGATTTCTTATTAACTTGCTGATATACCTTGCTGAAGTCCAGGTATGTTATGTCTACCACATTCCCTCTATCCACCACACCAGTTACCCTATCAAAGAAGGAAATCAAGCTGGTTTGGCATGATTTGCTCTTAGTAAATCTATATCGGCTGCTATTAATTACCCCTTCATTCTCCAGGTATTCACAAATTGAATGTTTTATATATAGCTCTAGTAGCTTCCCAGATATCAAAGTCAGGATTACTGGTCTACAGTTCCCCAGCTCCTCCTTTCCCCCCCTTTTTAAAGATGGGCACTATCCTAGCTCTTCTCCAGTCTTCTGGGATGTCTCTTGACATCCATGAGTTTGCAAATATTATTGCCAGTGGCTCCAATATTTCTTCAGCTAATTCCTGCAGTACCCTCAGGTGAATAGCATCCAACCCCGCTGATTTGAATTCATTCAAAAATTGGTCAGAAGATCTCTGACGTGGTCTTTACTTATCCTGATCTGCATCCCTTTCCCCTTTATTGTCTATGGCAGAGGTTCTCAAACTGGGGTCCGCAGACCACCAGTGGAACGCGAACTCCATTCAGGTGCTCCATGGATAGTTCCCTCTAAGGTGCGCACCTGGGCAGCCACACAAGAGAGAATGAAGGGCCACCCACCTAATTAGTAGAGCCACACAGGCGTGGCTCCACTAATTAGGTGCCTGGAGAAGATGCACATGTAAGGTGAGGTGGTGGCCTGGGGGAGAATAGGGGGTAGGTGGGAGGGGGAAATGGGATGAGGAGAGGGGTTGGGGGGAATTTGGAATGTGCAGGGCTGTAGTGGCCAGAGAAAGAGGTGACTTTCCCCAGCTCCAGGGCTGCGGCTGCCAGGGAGAGACGGCCCTTCTCCCCAGCTTCAGCTCTGTGGCTGCTGGGGGGGGGGGAGAGAACCCCTCCCTCCTTCCTAGTCCCAGCTCTGGGGCTGCCATGGCAGGGGAGAGAGGGAGAGACCTCCTCCTTCCCAGCCCCAGCTCGGGGACTGCTGCGTCGGGGGGCGGGAGGGAAGGAGAGGGCACAGCCATTGCATTAGAAAGGTAAGACTACTGATATTAAAATATGAGTTGTATGCTTCTATTTGTAGAACAAAAAATGTTAATTATTATTAAGTTATTTTTATATAGTGCTTTTATCCAAAGCGCTTTACAATAGTTAGCTAATGGTACAAACAACATTTGGAAAGATCATTAAGTGGTCCGCTGAGACCCTCAACAATTTTCAAGTGGTCCATGAAAAAAAAGTTTGAGAACCACTGGTCTATGGAAACTTCACTAGTCATCTGGTCATACGTTGTTTTTTGTGAGAAGACTGAAGCAAAGTAGACATTGAGCAGCTCTGCTTTTGTATCATCTTCCCTCCACTGTTTACACTTGGCTTCAGTGGCCTGGCTAGGAGTGCCACCAGAAAAAACTGTCAATACTCTTCTCCTAGTACCTGAGCAAACTCAGCTTCCCACCACTATTCTCTGGAAACATTCTTAATCTAAAAATGACACATGTACAAACCTAGCAAGAAAGGAAGATGGGTGGCTGGTGTAACTATGGGAGAGAGTTTAGAATTTTGAGTTGACATTAACGAATTCCTTGCATTCAAATGTTTGGGAGTTCTGGAATATTAAACTTAATTCATAATTTTGTGTTGTTTTAATGTTTGCGGGGTTTGGGGGGGTTGTAGTGTTTATTTTTAAAACAAGTCATATTCATGTAAGATTTATAACATTCTGAGTCAGTGATAGGTGCTGTCAGCAGGATTTCCGTTTCTGTTTTAACAACATTCGTTATATGAAATTAAGCAGTTATACAAGAAAAACCCTGGCATTATCAAATATGCTGGTTCCTGAAGAAATTCTCAGTCTGCTTTTCCTTTACATGTTTTTGTTCACTACAATATTACATGTCAGGCAAGAGCCAAGCTGGCTTCAGAATTAATGAGCTCCTTTACAGTATTGTTGTGTATCAGTGATGGGCATTAGCATGAGTTTTCCAACTATGACAGAGGTTCATTTGGACTGTGAGTGGTTTTGCTTCTTTTGTTTGTAAGAGGAATGTGTCAGATCGTAAATACTTTTAAAAAGCCTAGAAAGTGGCATGAGTAAGTTTTTATGGTTCTGAGTGGCATGCAAAAGCAGGTAATCAAATCAACAATACTGATCTCACAATTGTCTTGGAGTTTTTTTAGTAGCTAGTTCACATAGATCTACAATTTTCAGACAATAGGTAAAAATGTATGCACACTATCTTGTAATATTTGTATATATGATGGGCCTGGGTCTGATCTCACAGATACAGATTTTACACCAGTGTAGCGCCAGTAGGCCTAACTGTGCATTCAGTTACACTGTTTTAAATGCAGGATTACTCCAGAGTCAGTGGAGAGTTATTCTGGATTTACACAAGTGGAGCCGTGTGTGCAAAATATGACTTATTGAATTTAATGGAGTTATTCTTGATTTACATAGTTCAAAACCAGGTGCTATGTGTTATGTGCAGTGCTGCTTTAAAATAAAACCCATAGTCTTCCTTAGATGATAATGTACTTTTAACTGAAACAAAATGGTGTTGAGAAAATTAAAATAGTTTTCAGTTTTAGATATCAGAAGGAAATATTAATGTTCCCAAATTTACATTTCACCCAGCAGTGGGTATTTGTATGGAACACAAGTACCTATATATAAATGATGACAGCGTCTTTCTGAACCATCTGTAGAAACTAATGTTTTTGTCTGTTACCCAACCATGAAATTTAAAAGCTGGTAGCCCACCGTGAAATTTAGAGGCAATAGTTCAGTACATACAAACTCTAAAGAACACTGACAGAAAGCAAAAACATAATATTTTTAAGCAGCTCACAAAAGTGATTTTATGGTTCTCCAGTTTTCCAGCTACACAGAACTGGCAGGTATACATTTGGGACTAAGGTCTTTCTATTTTTCAAATAAATGCAGATAATAAAAATAATAGTAGTAGGTCTTAGGGAATCCTTTTATCTAATGCCCTAAATTCTTAAATCCAGGTAAATCCTATAGCTTAATCAGTTTACTATTTCAGGTCAAAACACTCATTATTTTTGATCACATAAGCAATTAGGAGACTGTAAAACTCACACTTTCTGTATATCACATAATTCACATTTTCTTTCCCTGTCTTTCTGGTACTTGGATGGAAAACCCCAAGGAAAACTTAAGCGCTACACTTTTCCATCTGTGCCATTATTGAACCAATACTACCCTGTGCTGTAAGGGGCCACTGAGCTGTGCCATTTTTCAGTTGAGATGTAAAGGCCAGGTTCCGACTTATTGTGTTTTTTAAAGATTCAAGGTACTTTTACTAAAAGTCTTAGGCCAGGTCTACACTGGAAATCTTTGCTGCTATAGTAAGATCAGTTAGAAACGTGATTTTTTTTTTTTGAGACATTTCTATACTGGCAAAATCCCTAGTATTGGTGCAGTTATGCCAGTATAGCTTATTTTCCTCTGACAACCCGTATAAACTACACCAGCAAAAGCACTTTTCTGTGGGTGGATAAGCGGTGTCTACACTAGGAGGGTTTGCAGTATAGCTGTACCAGTATAGATAAAGCAACGAACATTTTCTAATGTAGACCTGACCTAAGACTTGGTATCCTCACAAAATTTCAAGTAGTGTTAGTTGCACTCCACTTAGAAAGTTTTTCTTTTCTTTAGTTTTATTTGAATAAAATATTCTCCACTTCCATCCTGGACTGTTCCATGCTGTTGGTGTTACTAAACAGCCATTGTACTTCAACATGCAAGTGGTTGCATTTCAGTTGTAGATGGAATGATCTCTCTCTATAAGATGTATGTCAGGTAGTAAAATGTGTTGGCGTGTTTCCTTATAAAAAGTATTATAACTGTTAAATATACAGAGGAAGGATGAACCCAGGAAGGTAGCATCAGTTCTAGCACTAGCCTTTTGTAGTTCTTGAGCTCAGGTGAATGAAAGGACTAGATCATGATTTGTCCTTTCTCAAGAGCACAAGGTATGGGAAAAGTTTCTTGTGCCATTTTCTTGTCTCTTGTGCACCAGTGCAGAGTAGGTGTAATCCAGACAAGTGTTGATTTGTATATCTTATACTCTTGTATATGTTTGTATCTAAAGTCATTCCCAATTAGTAACCAAAAATCTACTAGGATTTTGATATCTTGGGCTATCATTTTCTTATATGGACAATTAAGTCTATTTTTCTTTTAAAAATCCTACATACCTCATGCATGCATAACAGTGCATAATTTGATAGATGTGTGTATCACTTTGTTAGCCTGCCTATATTCTGAAGGGTATTGTAGCTCAAGTTGCAAACATAAATGGTTGATAAAGTGTTTTACTGAGTCATTTTATTAAACTTTTATTAGTAAGGAGATGCTGAAATGTGTCAGTATGTCCTAGATCCAGTTGTTGGGTCAAAGGTTGCAATAAATATATATCACAGAATATTATATCCACCAAAAAGTCCAAGGGCCACATTTCCAAAACAGGCATGCAATTGTAAAATTTACACTGACAAACCTGACAAATGCATGTGCAAACACATAGAGTTTGTACTTCATTTCCTGATCTGCTAGTGCAAATATTAGCTTTACAGGCACAATTTGGATGACCAGTTTTGTAAATACTATCATATGGGCAATTTGGTAGGACAATTTTCTGTAAAATTCAAATTCCAATAATTACAAAGAATGAGATGAAATTAAAGTATAAGTCTTAATGTTTTTTCTATTGGCCACCACATTATTCACCCTGGTATTCACCAAACCCCTTAAACTGCTTAGGGATTAATATCAGGCTGCTAGACTAAATGCTGGTTTCAAATCAGATTCTTATTAAAAAACTACAGTTCCATATTTTCCACTCTGCCTGAACACCTAATTGATCTGGGGAAAGTATAGAAGGCAGATAAGGCTTGGAACCTTGTGCCAGGCACAGCTGATAAAAGAATAATACATCTCCTTAGAAATAATAGCATGAAATAGACCCTTAGTGGGAGCAGAACAGAAGTATGAGCAGCAGCAGAGATGAAAAATAAAGCTTTTCATACCTGTCACTGAACCAGCCTTCTGAATTCTGGAACCCATACAAAGAAGCCTCTAATAAGGCAGAGGGGAACAGGGTGAGATAAAGAACATGTCATGAGGTGCACTTGTTGAAAAAGTGAATGGTATTTCTTGAAGCAAGACCAATCTGGGGGTTTTGTCCTGGGATACAGAAGTGCAGACCAGAATTTTACTTTGTGCTTCCTTTTTGAAAAGAACTAAGACTGTGCCAGAGAAGTACATGATCCTCAAGGATTTAGAGCAGACATTTGACCAAATCCCAGGTGGCAAATTATACCAGTTCTTTTAGGAGGATGTAATTCAGAGCTATCTTTTTCAGTGTAGTAAATGCTAGTATTTAAAGTGAGAAATGTGTGTCTGGAGGTCATTGGCAAAAAATCAGATACGTTTATTCTCAATAGTAGTTACCTGTTACTATCGCTACTGTCCTCCTGTTTAAGAGAGATTTACAGGAACTCAGCTGGAGAAGGGATTTAAATAGAAAGTGTCACGTTTCCTGTTCAATTCTTTTCTGATTTATTCCCATCTAAGTACACAAAGAACTACAACTTTTGGCAGTAGCTTTATCTTTAACAAAAGGTGGAGGAACTCGTTGAGAATTTGAAAGTAGAAGGCAGCTTGGGTGAGAGTGATCATGAAATCATAGAGTTCACAATTCTAAGGAAGGGTAGAAGGGAGTACAGCAAAATACAGACAATGGATTTCAGGAAGGCGGCTTTTGGTAAGCTCAGAGAGCTGATAGGTAAGGTCCCGTGGGAATCAAAACTCAGGGGAAAAACAACTGAGGAGAGTTGGCAGTTTTTCAAAGGGACACTATTAAGGGCCCCAAAGCAAGCTATTCCGCTGAGTAGGAAAGATGGGAACTGTGGCAAAAGACCTCCTTGCTTAACCACGAGATCTTGCATTATCTAAAAAATAAAAAGGAGTCATATAAAAAATGGAAACTAGGACAGATTACAAAGGATGAATATAGGCAAACAACACAGGAATGCAGGGGCAAGATTAGAAAGGCAAAGGCACAAAATGAGTTCAAATTGGCTACGGAATAAAGGGAAACAAGAAGACTTTTTATCAATACATTAGAAGCAAGAGGAAGACCAAGGACAGGGTAGACCCACCAGGGCCGGCTTTAGGCCGATTCCACCGATTCCCCTGAATTGGGCCCCGCCCCTAAGAGGGCCCCGCGCAGATCGGGCAGTGTCCCTGTCTGAAGCAAAGCTCCCTGGCTCTCCCGGAAGCAGCAGCTCTTGCTGCTAGGCAACGAGAGACGCTGGCCGGCAGGGGGCTGAGGCAGAGGCAGCAGCAGCTGTTGCAGGTCAGGAGGGGGGAGAGGGGGAGAAGGCACATGTGCTTTGCAGCCTTCCCCTCCCCTCTCCCCAGCACTCACCTGGAGGAGACACCGAGGGGGCTTCCGGTCCGGTGGGAGACAGGAATCTCGGCAGTGGACCTCACTCACCTTAGCAGCTGCTCGGGCTTCAGTCGGTGAGTGTTTGACCCCGTGATTTCCCATAGGTTTGTGATATTGGGTTGGTTTTGTGGTTTTCGGTGGTGTTGCTGTTTGAGGGTGAGTTTGTGCCTGCCTGTGTCTGTTTCAAAACTAAACTCGGGATCATGTAACCCAGGAAGAAAGCCCCGAGCCAATACTTAGTGCTGTGAATTCCAGGTGAGAGAGAGAGGGAGGTTTGGAGGAGGAAATCAAATACATCAAGAGGGGAGAATGCGAAAGGTCTGCAACATGGCAGGCTGAGATTTTTATCTCTCCCTTCTCCTCCGAGAGAGGGGAAACTGAGGCACGGAGTGATCTGATTCCCCTCCCCAAATTATTTTGCAAAGGAGTGGGACGGGGGGCTCCTATCCAAACCAGTTCCCTTTCCATCAACTCTGCTTCCCCTGCTGCAAGACCACTGTAGGGGCTGAATATTTCCATTAAACTCTGGCTCCTTCATTTGCCCTGCAACAATAAAATAGACCGGCTTTGGGGGGAGGAATATCCCCCCCCCCCCCAAAGCTGTGTGGACATTAAGTTTTTTTTTGGGGGGGGGGGCACGATAATATTCCGGATCAATCAAACACCCAGCTCAGCTTTCTAGCCATCCAGCAGCTCTAGGGCAGGGAAGGAAGGTGCTCTTGGTGCAGAGTGGACCCAAAACAGGGGTGAATTTAGCGAGGGGGGGTCCAGTTGAAATCCCACCTGATGCAGCCACACAGAATCTCTGGCGGCGCTAGGAGAGGCCAGGAGTGGAAGCAGGTGGCCCGGGGGTGGGGGGACATTTGCCCTCAGTCCTGGGCTCTGGGATGGACTAGACTGGGTGGGTGGTGGGTTCAGTCTAGTCTTCCAGCCTGTTGCTCTCGCTGGGGATTGTGGTTTTCATCTGGCTCCACCGAAAAGATCAAACAAGCCCAGTAGAAAAGGGGGGTGAGAAAGGCAGGAAGGGGTTTGTAAGGGGTTAAAGTGACCCATCAATGAAAGAGTAAAACCAGAGTTTGACTGGGTTTCCCCCCAGCCACCACTCCTGCAAACACTGGGCAAGGGGCAGCCCCATCCCGCACCGAGGCGGGTGGGCAAAGAGGCAAGCAGTGAGCCAGCAGGAGTTCTAGGGGCGGGCATGGGGGTTTCTGGCAGGGGAGGGAGAAGGTGAAAGGAGGCAAGTGGTGGGTGGGGGACTGACTAGGAGGGACACAGCAAGCCAGCGGGGGGCTAGGGGGTGAAGAGGGGTGTGATGGTGGGGCCGAGCGGGGAGGGGTCGGGTCCTATTTTACTGCTGTGATCTGGTCACCCTATGTCACACCCCCCCCCCCAAACCTTCCTTTTCTTCCTTTTCGGCCCACAGATGTTTCGGCGGGGCGGCGCCGGGGAAGCAGGGTTTGTTTCCGTGGGCTGGGAGAGGCTGGGGGGCGGGGAAGGAGGACACAATTTTATATTAATAAGGAAATATTTTATAAATTTTAATAAAATAAACATTATTGAAGAAAATCAGTTGTACAACTATCAAAACATGAATTATTTTCCTAATATGAAAGTGAAAATCAGCTAATTAATATATGACGCAATGTATGTAATATATAATTTTGTTATTATTTATATAGTCATGGAAAGTAAATAATACATGGAAGAAATGAAAGGGTTCTTTTTAAGTGGCTTTTTTTTTAGTCATCCCTGCTGGGGCCCAGTCGAAACTGTTCAAATTGGGCCCGGCACTTCCTAAAGCCAGCCCTGAGACCCACTGCTCAGTGAGGAGGGAGATATAGTAACAGGAAACTTAGAAATGGCAGAGATGCTTAATGACTTCTTTGTTTCGGACTTCACCGAGAAGTCATTCCTTCACCGAGAAGTCTGAAGGAATGACTAACATAGTGAATGCTAATGGGAAGGGGGTAGGTTTAGAAGATAAAATAAAAAAAGAACAAGTTAAAAATCACTTAGAAAAATTAGATGCCTGCAAGTCACCAGGGCCTGATGAAATGCATCCTAGAATACTCATGGAGCTAATAGAGGAGGTATCTGAGCCTCTAGCTATTATCTTTGGAAAATCATGGGAGACGGGAGAGATTCCAGAAGACTGGAAAAGGGCAAATATAGTGCCCATCTATAAAAAGGGAAATAAAAATGACCCAGGAAACTACAGACCAGTTAGTTTAACTTCTGTGCCAGGGAAGATAGTGGAGCAAGTAATTAAAGAAATCATCTGCAAACACTTGGAAGGTGGTAAGCTGGCTGGGAATAGCCAGCATGGATTTGTAAAGAACAAATCATGTCAAGCCAATCTGATAGCTTTCTTTGATAGGATAACGAGTCTTATGGATAAGGAAGAAGTGGTGGATGTGGTATACCTAGACTTTAGTAAGGCATTTGATACGGTCTCGCGTGATATTCTTATCGATAAACTAGGCAAATACAACTTAGATGGGGCTACTACAAGGTGGGTGCATAACTGACTGGATAACTGTATTCAGAGAGTAGTTATTAATGATTCCCAATCCTGCTGGAAAAGTATAACAAGTGAGGTTCCGCAGGGGTCTGTTTTGGGACCGGCTCTGTTCAATATCTTCATCAACGACTTAGATATTGGCATAGAAAGTATGCTTATTAAGTTTGCAGATGATACCAAACTGGGAGGGATCGCAACTGCTTTGGAAGATAGGGTCATAATTCAAAATGATCTGGACAAATTGGAGAAATGGTCTGAGGTAAACAGGATGAAGTTTAACAAAGACAAATGCAAAGTGCTCCACTTAGGAAGGAACAATCAGTTTCACACATGCAGAATGGGAAGAGACTGTCTAGGAAGGAGTACGGCAGAAAGGGATCTAGGGGTTATAGTGGACCACAAGCTAAATATGAGTCAACAGTGTGATGCTGTTAAAAAAAAGCAAACATGATTCTGGGATGTATTAACAGGTGTGTTGTGAGCAAGACACGAGAAGTCATTCTTCCGCTCTACTCTGCGCTGGTTAGGCCTCAACTGGAGTATTGTGTCCAGTTCTGGGCACCGCATTTCAAGAAAGATGTGGAGAAATTGGAGAGGGTCCGGAGAAGATCAACAAGAATGATTAAACTGATTAACAATAGTATGAGCCAACATTTGTAATATTTTTGTTGAGTTCATGTTCAACATATTAGCCTAATGGGAAGAGAATTGTTTCAGTGGGTTGAGAAATAAACTTGTCAATGTGAAATGTGTGTTCAATTCTTCAATTTTTTAAACTGTACAAAATTATGTTTCAAAACTTTAAGGTTAACTCACAAAAAAACAACACAAAGTAATTTCTAGTCATAATGGTTTTGAATACACAATTTTAAAATAATGCTTATTTAAACTATATTAAACTCTAATCTTCTTTTTTCCCCATTATCCTCAGATAATTGGTATTGAAGTGGAAAAATTTTCCTCAAACATACAGAATGATTACATTTATTGATACCCATTGTTACTGGAATTTATCCTAGTCTTTATTCTGAATTCTAATGGTCTTTTTCTGTGAAATTCCTCTTCATTCTATGACGAAATGTCTGGCAGATTTTGAGGCTCTCTTTCTCTTATTCCAGAGCATTGCCTCTGTTAATCATATGTTCATACATTCTAATTTTTCATCCTGGGGCATCACCCCTCTTTACTCTGTAATTTTAAAACCTTGTGTAGATGCTTCCTTCTCCTCAGATTTCTGTAGTGTCTGGGCTGAAGTAAAGGCACCTCACCAGTACCCCCGACCAATACCTTACTTCCCAAGCACCAGAGAACTATCCATGAACCTTCTGGTTTCAGCTTGCCTCCCTCCTTCATATTAAAGAAAAATTTACTGAGAAAAATGTTTTCTTGCTATTTAAGTCATTTAGTCTCCAGAAAAGAGAAAAAATTAGTTTCTCTGAATGTTTGCTTCTTGTAACTGAGGGTATGCTGTGGTCTGGATCGTATACTAGTAGGGCCGGCTCCAGCTTTTTTGCCGCCCCAAGCGGCGAAGCGAAAAAACAAAAAGATAAAGCCGATCAGCAGCACTTCGGCAGCAGCTCAATCGCGCCGCTTCATTCGGCGGCAATTCGGCGGCGGGTCCTTTGCTCCCTCTCTTCCTCTTTGGCGGCACTTCGGCGGCAGCTCAAAGAGGAAGAGACGGACTGAGGGACCCGCTGCCGAAGACCCGGACGTGCCGCCCCTTTCCATTGGCCGCTCCAAGCACCTGCTTCCTTCGCTGGTGCCTGGAGCCGGCCCTGTATACTAGTCAGGTATTAGACCCACTCATTCCATCACTATGGGATGAGCACTTTCATTTGAGTTTACACTCCCTCTGCTGGACTACTCTAGCACTGCAAGCATGACTTCCCATTTATCTGAGTTACTTCTGTAAGGACCATTACCATAGTATGTGAACATCTCACACTCTTTAATGTATTTATCCTCACACTGCCCTTGTAAAGTAGAGAAGTCATATCTACATTTTACAGATGGGGAAATGAGGCACAGAAAGACTAAATGACTTGGTTGAGGTGGAGTAAGAAATTGGACTCAGGTTTCCCAAATCTCAAGCTAGCACTCCAACCACTGGACTATCTTCCTCCCAGAGCTTAAACCATGTTCACTAGCTAGAAAATATTAATAACACCACATAAGATTAATAAAATGAAACATCTAAAAACTTAATTTAAAATTTTGACATGAAAGGGCAAGCTGTGCAGACCAGAGGACCTCCTCCATTGTGAGAAATAAAAATTACAGGTAAGGAATTGAGAAGTTACCAGAAACTATCATTCTTTGCAAGTGTCACCTCTGAATATTCACACATGTGGGATCAAGATGCAGAACCTATCCATTCTCACTTACCACTCCCTCCCTTCCCGTGACAAAGGTATATTCAGTTCCTTGGGACTACTGAAGGTGCAGTGAGCTTGGGACTCAGAGTGTTCACTGCTTCCTTGGCATTTTTTGTTTGTTTTGGTTTAATCTGCCCCTTTGGGTCCTATTTTGCCCCTATATGTCTTACATACTTATATGGCCCCTGTTAGTGTAGTACCTGAATTTTGTGTTTAGTTACATTCTCAGTCAGCTTTCTTAAAATAAAAAATGAGAGAGAGAGGAAACAGTGCCCATATACTATGAGCATCATCTACACCTACAAAGAGTGTGAGGGCTGCCTCAAATCCCCTTTCCCTCTCGATAGGGAGGCTCTTCTGGCCCAGATGAATAAATGAAATTCCAGTATCGACTTCATTTTACAAGTGGTAATGTGCAAAGGTCATTTTTAAAAAGAAATAACTTCCTTTTTTTCTTATACATATGTATCCACTGATCTGGGCATTATTCAATGGAAGGAGCAAACAGTAATAGCTAATTCCTAAAGAGGGAAGAAACTTCAAGGCACCATAAATCCCTCTAATAGAAACAAAATGGAAAAATACATTATTTGTGTCCTTTTCTCATTTTAATATTATTTGCTTCCTTAGCATAAATCATGAGCAGCTTCTGAGGACGAAAGGCTGCATTAGCAGTACATAAATTTCTCATTGATACATTGCAAATTTCGTTGTACAAATTTTATACATCTCACACCATGGCTCTGAGAAGACCTTTATAGAATGTATTGCGATGCGCTTAGGAGGGGTCTCACTCACTGCTTTGTATACTGGTATAAGTTTGATATGATCCATTAAGAGACTCAGGCACTCAAGCATTTTTGAGACCTCCAGGAAGGAAGCATAAGGTTATCTGACCTTCTGCATTCTGCTGTGGTACAGATAGTTTTAAAATCCCAATAAAGTCTGAATATATATGTTTAATGATGTTTGATTTTGGACAAAAATAGTCCTAGTGGAACTCTGTTGATTTTTGGCTGCATACAACGTGAGGCCTCAATGGTGCATTTAGGGCCTGATTCCCAAAGTCTATTGAAGCCAATGGGAAGACTGCTACCGACTTCAGTGGATTTTGGATCTGGCCTTTGAAGTCTTAGATCTTCCCACTTTACGAACCTTCTTTAACAGATTGGGTTCATTGTGAACACTTGCATCTGCTATCTACTCTTCATTATTAATTCTTTTATGAATGTCAAGAAGGTCAACAATGAGCTTTTAAACCCTGTCAGGCACAGAACTTCATCTTGTAATCTCAAATGGACTAGAATTAGCCTTAACAGTAGAAGAATCCCCTTACCTCTGTCTTAGACATATAGAACATAAAATACTGTTCAACCTCCATGGATCTCCAAGCAGAATTTATAAGACTAAGGTATAAGCCACTGATACCACCTGGCACTGTCAGGCCTGAAAGGGACACTGCTATTTATGTTGTGGGAAAGGAGGTGTTTCCAGATTTCCCTTGCTCTCCAAGTGATCATCCCATCACACTAAAGCTGTTCATGCTCTGGGAATTTCAAGGTCTGTGGATGTGACCAACTACCACAAACATTAGCTTCTCTGTGCCACTGTCTTAAAAATAGTATTGTAGACAAGGAAAGCATCAGCATCACAATACGTAGATGGATTAATGGATTTATGAATTTTGCAATTTGACTGCTGTTGGAAAAGGCATACAAAAGACTTAACAGTCTTGAACAGTGAGAAAATCTACAGGGTGCAAAACTCCCATTTAACTTCAAAGAGCCAAGTATTCACCCACTTTTTATTCCATGCCAAATGATCAATGAGATGGTATTATGTACCATAAATTTTTGTGTCACATTTCCACTTTACATGCTTATCATTCAGCAAACATCCTCTGAGCCTCTCCCTCCCTTTTCATTTCTTTTCTTCTTCTCTCCTCTTTTCCTCCTGTCAGTTTTTTCCTTCCTTCCAGAGAGCTGCAGCCCCTCTTGGGACTTATCTAAAATCCAATAAAAGCTTTTAATCAAAAAAGAAAATGTTTCAATTCCTACATATTTATAAACTGTAAATTGGTAAACAGGAGTTAGTTTCATATATAGCATCCAGAATTTTGTAACTTATAAATCCTGGGTGCAGACTTCGAGCTCTATGTAGTTGTATCAGATAAACACACTAGTGTGTGTGTGTGTGAGATGTGTGAGTTCTTATGTTCCCTATGTGCCTTCATCCCCCCCCCCCCCCTTTCTTTGCCCCTTGCTCCCCGTTTCTTCTCTTTTCCCTTTAAGGGCTTCTGAAGAGAAGCTGCTGTTGCCAGCTGTGTTCTGTTTAGTGGTAGTGCAGCTCCTGCTTCCATTTCTTGTTCTTTGAAGTTGCGCTACCATCAAACAGCTGAACAGAAGGGGACTGGCAGCAGCAGGTTCTCTTGAGGACCCATTCTGATCAGTTAACTAAGAGAAGAAGTAAAGCAAGGGACAGGGAGGGAAGAGGCCAGAGGAAGGGAGACTGGGGGAAGAAAAAATGAAAGGAGCAAGTTGGTGGGGAGGACGAAGGCAGCCACAGACTTAATTGGATTTTAAAGCTCAAACCCAATATAAGCACATAGTAGTGGGTTCCTCGATACACTAACTGTAGAGGTATGAATAGGATTTAAATTTGTTTTATTATAATTGCATCAATAGTAACCACATAGTTAAGGTTTCATTGAGTTTTGCACTTAAGACCAAAATCCCTCTTCCTTATACAGCCCGTGTTATTTTAAGAGTATATTAAAAAAAGATCTTGTCAGTTCATATGTATTTTATTGGAAGATAATTCAGAATTCTCTTTGGCCACTCTGCTCACAACTAAGTAATTTTACAAACATGCCTGATTTTACCAGATTGATACCATAGCTCTTCTTCTACGCCATAATTAGCAAAACATTTAACTATGCTGGGAAATCTCAGATGAGAGGTTTTTAATATACACATGGAGTGGAATCAGTATGCCTAAGAAGGATTTTTAGGTGAAAATCATAAGGGAAAACAATAAAGGACTAACCCTTGTGCACATCATTACCAGTCAGCTGTGATTAACCAGGTAGTCTAGGCCATTTGCACATTCACATCTATCCTTCCCCAACAATAACCTCAACAGAAATAAAAAACATTGGAAAGGGGTAGCTGGTTGTTTTAATGCTTTATCATTTCAGCTGTTAGTGTAAGAATTAACAGTCATATATATAAGAAAATTAGTTTAACGTCATTTTTATGGACATAAAAAAAAAAACATTTTCAACCAAACTTTTGTTGCTTAAAGGCTAACACTATTGACTGGTTGGCAGATTATGAGGACAGTTGACTAAATTATGTCACTTTACTCATTAGCACCAAATTGTTGTTCAAAAGCATATTTAAAGAGTTTATTAACAAGGATTTTGTCAATCAGTTAGTTGTGAGTAACAAGTCCTAAGAACTAATTGATTGTTGTTTATGGAGGCTGCCAAAAGAATAGATTGGCCATTATAAATATGGGGAGAGAGAGAGGATATACATAATTCATAGAAAATTACTACATAGCCTCGAGGAACAAGAATCTTATTCAGGAAAGATTGGTTTGCCCATCATTTCTAATAGATTAGTGGCCCTCTCCTGTTTTAATGCAAGCACAGAAGTACTTGCACACAGCTACATAATAATGAGATCTTTTCTCTGATGTTTTAAATATATGTTTAAAAGGAATACAACTGATACCAACTAAGGGACTAAGAACATTAAAGTAGTTTTCATATCCACCATGAATAAGAGCCTGCGGCGTATATTGCTGGTGGTTCATGAGCAATTTCATATTTAAATATGCCCTGTGAATAACTTGGTCCACCAAGTGTAAAGATCCAGGGAGTTCTCGTTGTGGTAATAATAATTAATCATCATTTGCTTTAAGAAGTATTAAGAATTAAATAAGCATTTTGAAAACTTTTATATCACTCCTATTGATTTCATAGTGTTTGCATAATGAGTACATTGTGTCAAACTGTCAAAACAAATTGGGATGTTTTAACCATAA
Source organism: Terrapene triunguis (assembly GCF_002925995.2). Classification (NCBI taxonomy): domain Eukaryota; kingdom Metazoa; phylum Chordata; order Testudines; family Emydidae; genus Terrapene; species Terrapene triunguis. The sequence goes on from NW_020664393.1 coordinate 37,198,645, forward strand.
TGCAGCATAAAAATACCATTACAAATGATCCTTTAAAAAAAAACAAATTACATCCTTTGTGCTCCCCATTAAAACAGATACTTCGGAGGTCTTAGCTGTCATTTATGCTAAGACTCATTATTATATTTTAACATGTGCCAAGACATTACATTTAAAGTTGGTCAAATAATGATTCACTGATTATTTTATTTGGCAAATGACACAATATTTTCTAATACATTGACAAATATTTCCTTGAATTATTCTCCCTGCTCTGCAGGCTGAGTGAACAATGAAAAGAAAATGTATCTAATTTATTCTAAACATATGTCAAATGTTGAAAAGATTATTCCATAAATATTATTCAATCAGCTCTAATGACAAGTTTAATGTTAACTTTAGTTTTACGTAGAAGATGCTTCATAAAACTGAGTAACTTGTGCTAAACAGAAAGATAAAGCATGTAACTATAGCCTTAACATTTTCAAATATTTAGCATCTTGAGTTCCAACCATCAAAAGATTTTTAGCAAAAGAGAACATAAAAGGCAAAGGCATAAGATATAAACAATTTGTCAGCTTTCTGAGTTAACTAGATGTCACAAAAACATAATATTGAGCTAAGCATATAAGCATCTCAATAAGGATCTCTGATGGACTGTAGAAACGCCACTCTAGGAAAGCACCTACTGCCCTGGAGGCAGAGATTTCATTTGGCTTGACCTGCTACACATGCCAAATAGAGGCCCTCCAGCTGTAAGCTGAGAATCAGAGGGTGGAGGAGACTCCCTGTAAGAGGTGGGCTGATTCTGAATGAAGATTTTTTGTCTTCTAGGTATAAGGGGAGTTGTATTCATGAAGGCTGAGAGGTGGGGAGACCATTTTTCCTTTGGTGAGAGGAAAAGGCTGATCATATTTCCCAGAAGTAGTAATGTGCTGTCACAAATTATACAAGGGGTTACCTCAGCACTCAGCAATTGATATCACATTCTTTGGACAAAATTCTCTCTCCTCCCCACCACCCCCGCAAAGGAAGCTAATGGTTACATGCTCTTTCCACTTCCCTTAAAATGCATCATTAACGTATTCCTCCCACTCCAAAATCCATAATGAAGTATTTTCACCCCTATTCAAATCCACCTTTAACCCTTTTGATTTATCATACTTCTCACGCCTTATTTGTCCCATATAGGCTCATGGTGGTGGACCTATAGAGGGTAAAAAGGGCTTCAGGCTCCCTCCAAGTATGGGCTTTTTGAATTCTGGGCTAAGCAGTTACTAAAGGGAGAGAGACTGGCTCCTGCAGGACTCAGCACAGCAGCAGATTGGGCCTACCTCCTTGTACATTGTTAGAGTCCTCTTAGCAGCTGGGAGGGATAGATGCCAGGGCTTGTGTATTGCATTTGTAACACTGACCGACCCTGGTGGGCAGAATCAAACCTGGGGCCTCTAGAGCTTAGTGCATGAGCTGCTACTGCATGAGCTGAAAGCCATATGGCTATTAGCTAAGGCTGTAGAGCTGACTCATTAATCTGTCTCTCTAAGTGGCCTCAGTGCCACTAGAGGGGACAGAGCACCACACCCAGGAGGTGTGTGGGTTACGCATCACTCCAAGTGGTAAAATAAGAAGAATTCTTCCTTCCAACAGTAACTTTGGACCCTGTAATGGCAGTTGCACTGTGGTATTACAGTTGTCAGAGTGTGCAGTAGCTGGCTCCATTCTATCTTTAGGAAGAACTTGACAATTTAAATAGTAATGCTGGTGTAAGGGTTTTTGATTGGGCCTGCAAATCAATTTTTTGCTTCCTCCTCTCCAACCTAAGTATTACCAATTTCTGTTCACCATTATATTACCACTGTGTGCAAGGCTGACCTATCTATTTTGGGGAGTTTCCGAAAAATAGTTACACCCCTACCTTTTGGGATACTTCACCAACTTGAATGAATCATTTTACATAAAAGCTCTGTGTATGAGAAGTGTGGGATCTTTAGATATTGCTTTCTCTTCCAGAAGTGGAATCCAGACTGCTTACCACTTTCATCCCTAGTGATTGGTTTACATTCTTTTACAAGCAAAAAATTTAGATATTTAAAACAACGTTCTTGGGGCTAAGTCCACTTTGCATTTATCTCCTTGGCAGGCCTAATCCTCAGTTAAGGTTGGTGAAAAGATGCCCCTGGGCCTGGGGGAAATCCCTAGGTGGTCTGGTGCTGCACAGTTCCTATGCCACTCTTTGCACAGGAGTATTGTCAGGTGAAAGGGAGCATAGCTAGTGTTTCCTTCTGCCATGACCTGTGGCTACTCTAAACTATGATGGGGAGCCAGGACCAGAGATTCAAGAGCAGTTCATTTTCTCTCACCTTCCTCCTATGTGCTTATTGGGTACAGATGAGAAATCTCATCCTTATTTTTTTTTTTTAATGAAAGTTGAGATTCCTCTTTACAAAAGGACTTCCTTCTGTGAGCCTAGGGCTAGCTTCAGTGCCTTCCAGACCTTTAGTACCCTATTGTATAGGAAAGCCTGGGAATGAACAATATGTAGATTTTTTCCCCTCACTGAGCCCATTGATTGCTCTGTGAGTGGGCGATACTCCACAGACCTCCCTGACGGAAGGGAAGGCCTAATTGTGGACCAGATTGGGAGTAAGGGATGGTTTTCCCACTGGAAATGACCCCAATCCAGACCTCAGCCTGTGGCAATTAAACTACTTTTGATTTGTTTTTAAGTAAAGGGTGTTTTTCCCAAAATTCCCATAGGTTTCTCTTTTTTTTATTTTTGGGACAGATATAGACTCCTTTTTATTCATGTTCATTGCATATTTTGGTGTGTAAATGTGGACTGAGATAGTATTCATGACTTGCAGATTACTTCAATTTTTTTTAAAAGATATGTATGTTAATCCAAGAGCAAAGTGTAGCCCTAACTGCCATGAATATGTCTGCTGGACTGGGGATACAAATCATGGCCTCCTGTTTAAAGCTCAGTCATACAGTAATTTCTAAATTCCAAAAAGCTATTTTTGAGAAAGGTTGAAAGATGACCTAAAGCTACTATGATTTCTAGCAGCCAGATGGAAAAGAATAAATTTATGATCATATGTTGCTGAATGAAGATGTACGATAAACCTCAGGGACTTGGTTGGCTACTTTATTGAGCTCCGTTAAAGTGTGAAATAATGTAACAATCTTATTAACATTTTACAAGATTACCATTGAGGAAAAAAAACCTCTCATACATGGTCCTGAGGCAAACATGGTTAAATATAAAAACCGCAAATCTGAGGAAATATTTGAAACTCAAAATTGCTCACTCTTGTGTGGGGCAATCTTTGCTTTAACAGACAACAGCCTATGGAGAAAAGTCTCAACGGTGGCAGCATAATACTTAGAAAAAGCAAATAAAGTTAGAAAACTGTCTTCATCTTCTAGAGCATTTATTTTAAACCTGGATCATTTCAGTGATACCAGCTTCTCTGCCTTCCTCGTACATCAGTCAAATGGTCTACCAGAGAAGGCTGGGAAGATGATGTGAGGTCATGGTAAAAGTGTTATCTGGGGTTTTATGAACCCAACGTTCATGGTAACTTTTACTCTTGGCAAGGCAGTGACAGGAAATAAATTAATAGGGACCTGGCCGACCGACACAAGCAGTATAACAAAAGAGTGCTTTTACTTAAAGCTACACTTTACTTAGTCTGAATCTCTTACACAAATCTGCAACAGGTTAGTAAGAACATCGCAACCCTCAATAATTACCAAAGTCTGGAACAGTTTTCGAGTGGTTCCTACAGTATGGATTGTTTTCTAAAGATCTTTTTCTAGCATGATAGTAAGTAATGTTTGTAATTTGTGTCTTCAAAGCCAGTGAAAAGAATTTTGGAGAACAGTTTCTTCATCTGTATCTTGAAGGAGGAAGACCAACAGTTCGATTTGGGTGTGGCAACTCACAAAACATTCTGGCTGCATCCATCAATCAATTTGTTAGCAAAGATGTACTCTTATCTATCACAATAAGGTAAGAACTTGCCATAACATATTGCACTAAAGAGAGACTCAACACAATTCATCCATTTGTAGTTAAAAGTAGTAACAGATACAGATGCAAGAGAAAGATGCTAAAAATGTATTGAACATAAAGGTGAAACATGATTCTCAGTGGAGCACAGTAATGTGTTCTTTTGACACAGTTCTTAAACAGCCTTCAAAGTATATATTTTTTTCAGAATCAGATGCTGGACAAGCAATAAGACATGAAAGTGTTGTGTGTGTTTAACATTTGATAATGATAATCCTATCCCAAAAGCATCATTGGACATAACACATGAGCCATGACTAAATATCTTAAATCCACAGCTGAGCTATTATCTAATGATAACGCTTTCCTCAGATTACCTTAATGTCAGTAAAAGAGTCATATTTTGGAAAGAAAAAATCTGTATGTGTGTTGGAAGATTGTTTGACAATTTAGTATGTTCGGTATCAGCTAAACTGTAGTTCACGCAGATTAATCTACTCCATTGGAAAATGTATGCACCAATCTGAATGCACTGAGAACCAGGCAGTTTTATATGTAAAAAATAGGCCAATCAGAAAACTAGTGTAATTAATTTAAACATAATGTTAAGGGGCTAAAAATTAATTGCTCATCATATCTGTTGAACGTTTAGAATAAATCAGATGTTTTTCACCATGTTTCCAGCACCAAATGAACAACAGATTTACTGATTAGGCTAAATTTGAGTAATTCAGTGTTATCACAATAGCATCATAATATAAAGCAGAAGCAGTAAACTGTGTTATAACTAACTTTAATTGCAAATGCAGTGCAAGCATAGTGTATAAAAGTGACTAATTCTTACTGGTATATGTGTGGATTTTTTAAGAGACATACACAGAATATCAAGAACATTTGTAACAACCAAATGATAATATTAGAATCTGTATTAAGTTCTGTACCCAGTGAACAAATTGACACATCCTTTTCCAGCCATGATAGCTTGTAAGTGATAGTATGGAAAAATGAGAAAATAATAATGTGAATTTCATACTTAAATCATGTTGGTAACAGTAAAATAATGGGTTGAATAGTTAATACTAAATTACTGTAGAAATCCTTTAGAAGTACTTATGCCATCCACATTAATTTATTGATTGTGACGAATATTACAATAAAAATAAATGATCATTCAACCATTTTTTTTTACTTTATCATATAGTTAATGAAATGGTACGAATAGCGGTTATTTTTCTGGACCCTAACTCTATTAGGAGGCTGTGCTGTGATAGAAATCATCTTTCTTTCTTTCTTTTGTTCTTTCTTTCAGAGATTCAGACAGGGACATAGTTACAATTAGGAGAAGTTGCATGATGGAGATTACAAATATCCCACTAAAGCCCACTGTTTTTGTTTATTTTTTAAGCCCTAACATCAGAAGAAAAAAGTTGTGTATCCAGTGATTTTTAGATTCTCTTCACAATCATAGAAATGTAGTGCTGGAACAGATCTCAAGATGTCATCTAGCCCAACCCCCTGCATAGAAGCAGGACCAAGTATACCTGACTACATCTGACAGATGTTTGTCTAACCCAGTGGTTCCCAAACTTGTTCCTCCGCTTGTGTAGGGAAAGCCCCTCGCGGGCCAGGCCGGGCCGGTTTGTGTACCTGCCGCGTCCGCAGGTTCAGCCGATCGCAGCTCCCAGTGGCCGCAGTTCACTGCTCCAGGCCAATGGGAGCTGCTGGAAGCGGCGCGGGCTGAGGGACGTACTGGCCGCCGCTTCCAGCAGCTCCCATTGGCCTGGAGCAGCGAACCGCAGCCACTGGGAGCCATGATCAGCCGAACCTGCAGACACGGCAGGTACGCAAACCAGCCCAGCCCGCCAGGGGCTTTCCCTGCACAAGTGGCAGAACAAATTTAGGAACCACTGGTCTAACCTGTACTTAAAATCTCTAGTGACAGGGATTCCACAGGTTCCCCTTGGAAGCCTATTCCAGTGCTTAACTATCCTTATAGTCAGAATTTTTTTTCCTAATATCTAACTTAAATCTCCTTTTGCTGAATATTAAGCTGTTTATTTCTTATCCTTCACTGGACATGGAGAGCAATCGATCACCATCTTTATAATAGCCCTTAACATATATGAAGACTATTATTGGGTGTCCCCTCAATCTTCTTTTCTCAAGACTAAACATGCCCAATTTTTTAATCTTTCCTCATAGGTTCTGCTTTCTAAACCTTTTATCATTCTTGTTGCTCTCCCCATTGGCTGTTCCCGGCCAATGGGAGCTGTGGGAAGTGGTGGGCTTCACGGATGTGCTGGCCACCACTTCCTGCAGCTCCAATTGTCTGGGAACAGAGAACCATGGGCCACTGGGAGCTGTGGGGGGCCGTGCCTGTGGATAGTCAATGCCAGCAAAATGTCTCACGGCCTGCAATCAGATTATCCCGATGGGCCACATGCAGCCTGCGGGCCGCAGGTTGCCCATCACTGATATAAAGGTATCTCTTAAATCTTAGGTTGGCCTCATATAGTCTGAGAAAATCAGTCCCAATTAGGACTTTCTGTGAGGCTGCTTCTGCTACCAGGAGTTCACAGGTGAAATGGAGAGTGGTCAGAGTAATAGTTGTTTGCCATATTCCTATCATCTTCAGATGAGTTTGGTTTGCAACCTGAACCACCCCATTGAAAGGCCTCAATGTCCTGTGGTCTCCCTGGGTGGCTCTTTCCCACACTCAAGAGTGTGCAGTGGAAACCCGTACATGTACCCCAGCACCTACAAGAATTGTATGTAGGTGTCTATTGATCTCAGCCATGATGTAGTATAGGGGTCGGCAACCTTTCAGAAGTGGTGTGCCGAGTATTCATTTATTCACTCTAATTTAAGGTTTTGCGTGCCAGTAATACATTTTAACATTTTTAAAAAGTCTCTTTCTAGAAGTCTATAATATATAACTAAACTATTGTTGTATGTAAAGTAAATAAGGTTTTTAAAATGTTTAAGAAGCTTCATTTAAAATTAAACTAAAATGCAGAGCCTCCCGTGCTGCCTGAGTAGTATTTTGGCACAATCTCACAGGCCACTATAACCTTTTGTTTGGGGCTTGCTAGTCTGTAGACAGGCCATTGGCCCCTGCTCTTGATAGTTTCCCTCCCTCTAAGAGCTACCCTGCTGTGGGCATTCCATTAGCAATGGCCTGTGCCACCACATCTCCAATCTAGTAAAACTTTCCAGACCTTCCTATTGGACGGCTGTTGATTGGGGTTCAGTTCCTTCCCATGTCCCTGTTTTTCTTCATTTGATTAGGCTCCCTTTCTGCTGTGAGCTTGTTCATATCACTCTGCATTGCTCTCATGCTCTCAATCAGTTTTTGGAGGTCTGAACTCCATGTCTTTCCTGTAGAAGCACTGACTGCTAGATAAGCCTGCTGCATTAATGCCCTGGAAGCTGAATTCCCTTCTTCTGCAGTCTCTATGGCTAGTTCTAGTTCTGCAGCAATCCTGATTACCTCTTCCAGACCTTCAAGTTTCTTCTTCTGAAGAGCTATCAGAATCTCTCTCCCAGCTGCCTGGGTCACAGATTCATCACTGGTCAGTAAATCCTGCATTCAGTCTGGGAATAACTTGGTGGCCATGTGCTGGAGAATCGCTGATAGATTCTCCTTTTTATTGTCTCCAATTCTTAAAGGCTGCTCATTTCAACTCAGGGTCTGTGATTCAGTCCAGGGACAATTGTAGGACATCTTTGGCAGAGGCATACTCCTCCTGGGTATCACGTGTCAATCCTTCAAACATCTTCTGGGCTTAGGAGCAGCAAGCCAAAGAAAATCCAGCTTGGTGGCCTCATCCAGTCATTTATTTGGGCAATTTGTTCAAAATGGTTCATTCAGGTGGCCTAGCCCTAGCTATCCCCAGGATAAGTCCCGGGCACGAAGATGCACTGCATCTCACTGCCTGTGCTGCCTTGTCTATTTCTACTCTCAGGGCTCAAGGGTATACTTTTGTCATCTGGTTGTTCATTTCTGCCCATATAACCCTCATACCTATGGCGCCCACCCACTAAATGCTGCCATCCAAATTTGCTAATTTGAATCCCACAGCTACCCCACCAGTGTAATTATTATAGCTGCTCAGTGCTGGAGAATCCCAAATCTCTATGGTACGAGTTATGCAGAAGGTGTACTGTGACTTGGAGGCAAGTGCTGAAGTTGCTTCAGCTGCAAGGTCCTGTAGGCACCAGCCCTGGTGAGACCCTGTAACCACTCAGACACGTGGCTAAAGTGAAAGAATAATCTACTAGGGCTGGCAAGAAAGGGAAATGTTGTAAACACCCTGGGTCCAGAGGCTTAAATAGTTTTAACTCAAAGTGAAACAACAGCAGTTCTTATTTGGACCCAGAGGGACAGTCCATTTGAGGATTAGGGCCCTTTAGGCCTAGTGCTGGGGTGCCCTCTCCTGTCCACTCTTCTATTAACAGCAAATAAGAGCTTGCGGTTTCCAGGCCAGGCTTAGTTAGCGGTGTGTCTCATTGGGGCCCCTCTGCACTGTGTCCCTGCCCAGTCTCTGCTGCTTCCTCACAAGTTCTGCACAGACCTGAATGTGGGTGCAGTGCCTGACCCTGTTCCACACATGGTTCCCTGGCTTCTGCTGCAGGCTGCTCCATATACATTTCCCTGGGGGGTTCTCCCTCCATCTGGCTTCCTTGCTGCTCCTGTCTTGCCATGCCTCAACCACTTTCCCAAGTGCCAGGTCACTTCCTGGGTCAGGGTCTTTCCCTGGCAGTAAGTTTTTGCCCTCTCCCCCTCTTGGCCAGGAGATGTACCCATATGACATTGCAGGGCCATATATCAATGGGGGACAGGTTGATGGGAGGGATTCCTTGCTTAGCAGATTAATCATGTAACACAGCCCCTCCATGCTCCCTGTCACACATGACATTTAACTTGTCCCAAAGACATAGGGCCAGATTCTCTGATCCGGGTGAGCTGTACTCAGTATGAATTCCAAAGAGAGAGGGTAACTGAAGCTACCTTCTTGTTGCTCTTGTCTCGGAGCCAACTGGCCTCTGGTGTATGTTGCAGGGTGAAGCATGCACTTCATCCTGTGCCAGTTCAGCTCTAACTAAAGCTGCTGATGGCCAACTGATAACAGTCCCAAGGGGGTATTCCAGTAGACCTGGATCAACAGACCATAGGGATGCCCCAGCCACTTCCTTTTCTTTTTTAATCTGATCTCACTGTGCTCCATAACTGAGTGTGCAACACTAGCAGAAGTTGCTAGTTTTCCTAAAAGAGCTGTTTCCACTTGATCGTATTTGTTTGTGTTTTAATTCTCTTCCTCATCCTAATATTGCAGAAGCCCAGCTAAAGGGCAAAACCTGCTCTGAGCAGGCTCGTCTTCCATCCTTAGCTACTGGAACTTAATGGCCAGAGCATGGCCTTTCCCTGCTGGTAGCAGTAGCACTATGAAGCTGTTCTTTGGTGCTCCTCTTAACAGAAGTACTCTGCCTCTACCTGCTGATATCTAGCACATGCTGCTGACTGCAGCCTGTGGCTACGTCTTCACTACCCGCCGATCCGGCGGGTAGCAATCAGTTTATCGGGGATCGACTTACCGCGTCTCGTGAGGACGCGGTAAAATCGATCCCTGATCGCTCTGCCGTCGACTCCGGAAATCCACCTCGACAAGAGGCGGCAGCGGAGTCAGCGGCAGCGCGGCAGCGGTCGGCTTTCCCCCGTCCTCACCGCCAGGTAAGCCGACCTAAAATACGCAACTTCAGCTACGGTATTCACGTAGCTGAAGTTGCGTATCTTAGGTCGGAACCCCGCTGTAGTGTAGACCTAGCCTGTGAGCCAGTCACCTGGGGATCTAGACCCCTTCCACAATTTGCAGACCACAGCTCCTGAAGACATGGTTTGTCAGCCCACTATCATTCTCTGGAGCTCTGTAGATTTATCCTGATCTGATGCTTTCACAAGTGAAGAAGAATTCCCTTAACTCTTTTTGGTGTACCGCAGAATAGGATTTTTCCCTAATATTTGGGATCCAGTTACTGTCTCCTTTGGAAATATGTGAAGGAGGGAGCTCTGGGATTAGGAAAACTCATTTCATTGGGGGAAAAGGACAAAAAATGTCCACTGTGAAACGGGCATCCCAGAAGCTTGTGGATCTTGAGGGACTTTCCAGAGGAGATGAGGGGCCATCTTCATAGAAGCTCTGCACCTCCACACCATCTCCCATTCAGTATGACTCCATTGATGTTTTCCCAGTTAGTTTTACATCTGGGGTCCCTCTCCATTGGGTTACACTGGCACAGAGTGGGGAGCCGTTATCGGCATTAATTTTCCACCTGCTCTTTTACTGGTGGGAGTTAGTAGCGGAGAGGGAAAACTACAGATAGGTCTCCAAATCCTCATAATATACTGGCCAACTAAATAAATACAGAGGGATGGAAGGATCTGCTATGTTAGAAATTGCATGAGGCTCATCTTCTCTTTGAGGGTACAAGTTAAGTGATTTTTTTTGGTTGTTACTTTTATTGTAAAACACTGTCCTGCTTTTAAGTTTACAACATCACACAAACTAAATCTAATTACTCATTGGCTGGGAATGTGTGAATGTCTTTTGTGTTTTAATATAAATTATAAATGCATATGAGATTAAAAAGGGAAAATGCTTCCCTTCTTCTCTCCTTGATCCAGCAGTCAAAGGACCTTTTGTGTGAAAAATACTTGAGATGACTACAATTCAATAACAAGAAAAACATTCTAAAATTCTATTTTTTAAGCTACTCCTCTTGTCTGATACATTGGGCACCTAATTGTCTGCACCTTCTTACCTGAGACAGCAATATCTCTGATCCATAAGCCTGAGACATGAAAATGGTATACTGATTTCAAATGCTAATAATAACTTGGCAATAAATGTGGCTAAATTGAACTAGGAAGATTTATACCAGTTATAGAATTCAAATCCCATACTGAAAAATAAATTTATTTCCCAGATTCCTGCCTTAAAATTAATACACATATATATTCATGACTTCACTCTACATATTGTTACATTACTTTTTAGTGTAAGTTCAATTTACACATTACTTTGTTTTACCGGAATGTATATCGCCATCTCTTAAAAAAACAGCATACTAAATAACTTCAAATGTGTGATTGTGGGCTCTGATTTGCAGGGGTTTACATGCATCTGAGTTTATGGGCCTGGCCTCCAAAACAACTGGTGATTATTCCTGTGAGTCCCTCTAAAATGTAAAGGGGAAGTAATATATCTTTCACCAAGCAACAATAAAAGAGCTATCCTTCAGCAATCATCCTTAACCTCTGGACAAGGAAAAAGCAAACCTGACAGTGCAATTGTGGGTTCCCTCAGCATTTTGTACTATGCATACATCAGATGAGTGTTGATTTTTTTTTCTCTTAGAAGATGAGGACAGATAATTCTATTTTTACATTTTTCGCTGTGGAATCTGTGTTTCCTCCTGTAGCCCAAATAGCTAAGGGGAAAAGCTAATGTTTGTGCTTACAATAACTTAAGTATAGGGAAGAGCCTCTTGTTTCAGTCTTATAAGACCTATATATAAACTGTGTGTATATTTATGTATAGTGTGAAAATACTTGATATTGTGGCACAGAGCAGTGAATGGTGGATAATTTATTTGAGGGGTTTTGACTGTTTTTGTTCATGAATTATACATGATCAGACTTCTTTATGAATTCATTAATTCAAAATTATTCAACAAATGTTTAATGTAAATACATCTTAGCCTATGTGATTTTAGTGAACTGTTTGCCTGTATTTGCTATTTATTATTCATTGTTACCTTAGTTTCAAACCACACTGGGGAACTTTTAGGGCACATCCATAGGGTCCATTCAGACAGTCAGTGTGCAGCATCCTGGAGAGCTGTAGTGTTAGACCCCAGTTTGCCACGTGGTAAGTGCTTGTGCAGACATGTCCAGTGTAGTTACAAAGTAATGTTTCAATTTCCTGATTGGGTGACTGTAACTGTAACAAAGAGGAAGGCATGATCAAGTTACTGGGATTTTCATTGTCTCAGATAAAAAGTTGGAGCAATTTGTGAAGCTGGGGAGGTAAGCCAGTAGAGAGAGGTAATTTCTAGGACATTTTGAAGTTTGTTTTTCTTTTCTGGGCAGGCTGGGCTGATTTTTTAAATTTAATTTCCATTCACAAAGTTGATGGCACATCTATACCGCATCCCAACAGAAAAGGGTGATACCAGATTCTTGTCTGAACTATTGAAAATAACAGCATCAGGGCTCTACCCAGGCACTTAATGAAAGAATGTAGTATCATATTGATTTCCACCTTATGTAACTGCAGTAATGCCAGGAGACTGGCCTGGGGTTTAATAGACATAACACCTCTCCCCATATTGATTTATTGTTGAGGTCTGTACAGCATTATTTCATATATGAATCAAGTGAAAATACTGAATGTACTTGTTTCTAATTTTTTGCAACCACATCCCACAGTTGTCCCCATTAAATTAGTATTTGGGTATGGAAGTAAACAGTCATTCCTGGCTGGGAAGGGCACTGTTTTCATAAATGAAAAATGTGGTGCATAAATTTTTCAATTAATGTTGTTCGGCCAGCTTTTGCGTGGATCATACAGTTATACAGAAGCTGCAAAAGATTATTTTGTCTGTGTTCCTGTTTCTCAAAGGAGGTGGCACCTTTTGAACTATGCAAGATCTAAACACAGTTTTATACCTCTATAAAGAAAGTTTGGCAAGTCTCAGATCATGTTGAGGCCAAACTTCATGATTACATTGTCAGTTTCTATAGTTTCTAGCTACTCATTTACACTTCCTGCTTTTCCACAGAAGACACAATGTTTGGAACTAGACTTTAGTTTTTGATGGTATGCACTTTCAAAGGACTAAACTGATTATAAAGAACACATACAAAACATCTGTGCATATTTAGATTAAATCCTAATCTTCATCTGCCTCTTTCTGATATTCCAAAAACACATAATTTCTCATTAAATTAAGGTATGTTTTATGTCATCATTTTATTAGAACATATAGGATGACTACCACTGTGATATTTTGGCACAGTTTATAACAAGCCTTAAATGAAATCATTAATATGTCAAATAAGTTGAAAAAAATTGTGCTGCTTCTGCTGTGTTTTCATTCTCACCAGTTAGCTAGGAATCCAGGATTTCATAGTTTAACAAGATGGAAAGGCCTATGTCTTGCAGTTCTTACTAAAGGTGGCCAGGCTTATAACTAAGTGTATTTATAAGGCAAGAAATTCCATGAGGTAGCCCTTCAGGTAACCTTTTCTTAATCCATACATCTTTTCTCCTTCCCATTTTTCACAGGTCATCCGTAGACCAACAGGACCTATGACAGCAATTTAAAAGGAAGGGTTGTTCAGGAGCCATCACATGCTTGGTCATGTAGTGGTGCATGATAATATTGAGAATATTTGCCAATGAAATATGTTAGTCATCTAAGGCACTGACTAGTCTAATCAAGCTCCTTCTCACATGACATGAAAAGGAAAACAAGTTAGAGTGATTTTATTTTGTATTATGGTGTGGCTGAATTTTGTGGAGTATTGTTTAAGAGTGGCCATACTGGGTCAGACCAATGGTCAAGGTAGCCCAGTATCCTGTCTTCTGATGGTAGACAATGGCAGGTGCTTCAGAGCAGGGGTTCTTAACCTTTTTCTTTCTGAACCCCTCCCCTCCCTCCCCCCACATAATATAAAAACTCCACGGCCCACCTGTGTCACAACAGCTGGTTTTCTGCATATAAAAACCAGGGCCGGCATTTGTGGGTAGCAAGCAGGGCACTTGCCTGGCGCCCCATGCCACAGGACCTCCGCAAAGCTAAGTTGCTCAGGCTTCAGCTTCAGCCCCAGGTAGCAGGGCTCAGGGCCCTGGGCTTCAGCCCCATGCAGGAGGGCTTTGGCTTTCTGCCCTGGGCCCCAGTGAGTCTAAAGCTAGTCCTGCTTGGAGGACCCCCAGAAACCTGCTCATGGCCCCCCAGGGGGCCCCAGACCCCTGGCTGAGAATCACTGCTTCAGAGGGAATGAACAGAACAGACAATCATTGAGTGATCCATTCCCTGTCATCCACTCCCAGCTTCTGGCAGTCAGAGGCTAGAAACACCCAGAGCATAGGGTTGCATCCCTGACCATATTGGCTAATAGCCATTGATGGACCTATCCTCTGGGAATATATATAGCTCTTGTTGAACCCCGCTATAGTTTTGGCTTTCAAAGAGAATGATCCACAATGACTCCAAGATCTCTTTCTTGACTAGTAACAGCTAATTTAGATCCCATCATTTTGTATATATAGTTGGGATTATGTTTTCCAATTTGCATTATGTTGCATTTATAAACATTGATTGTCATCTGCCATTTTGTTGCCCAGTCACCCAGTTTTGTGAGATCCCTTTGTAACTATTTGCAGTCTGCTTTGGACTTAAATATACCTGAAACGGTGTCAGCACCCACCTCTCATGAGTGCCCCCTCTCTGGTTGATACATGCCTGCAATCACTCAATTTTGAAATGGGGCAGCACCTGCCTCTCAGGAGTGCCTCCTTTCTGTTTGAGTGTGAGCCTGCTTTTCTTTCAGTTCTTACAATGGGGTGGCACCCACCTCTTGCAAGCACCTTCCTCCCCCCGGCCAATGGTTCTTTTGTCTGGCCTTCAGCGACTCAGCCCTGTGACTGAGTCACACACACTGTCCCCCCCACCCCGGGGTATACAGGGGTATCGCAGCCCTAGTATGGGGCCGTAGCACCAAGGCTTCCTTCCTGGAGACACTGACTTCTTTAAGAGCCCAACAGGGGCCCAGTTCAGTATCTTAGTGTCCTTTTGGCAGCCCTCTCTGGGCTTAGTCTTCAACCAGACCAGCAGGGCTCATCATGGTACCTTCACCTGGTCTGGCTAGGTTCTGGGCTCAGTCCCCTGGGTTCAGCCTGCCCACATAGACCTGTCCATGGTCCTGCTGCTCTTCCAGCCAGCCAGTCACCAGGTCTTCCGTAACCTTCCCTGGGCTCAGTCCTGCCTGCAGTGAACTGTTTATGGTCCTACTGCTCTTCCAGCTAGCCAGGCACCCGGTTCCCCTTCTTCAAGCTCCAGGTAGCAATTGACTGCTCTGCCTCTGCTGCTCCTTTTTATAGGGTCCTTCTGGCAACTGACTGGTCGCTGCAGCAGCCCCTCTGATTGGCTGTTCCCCTGCAGCCACTCTACGTTGCCAGGAGGACTTCTCCTGTTCTTTTCTGGGGCATGGTGAGGCAGGGATGACAAGCCTCCAGCAGGGGCCCTCCAGGCCTAGTCCACCTTGTCACAATACCCCATTACCATAGTATCTCAGTGTTTTACAATATTTAATGTATTTAATCTCACATCGCTGTGAGATAGGGAATTACTATTATCTGCATTTTGTGGATAAGGAACTGAATGACTCATGCAAGGTCACGTGGGAGGTCTATGGTAGAGCAGGCAATTGAACCCAAATCTTTCAAGTCTTCGGCTAGCTCTCTAGTGACTGGACCATCCTTTCTCTCTTCAGCAATCCAGATTGTTACATATAGTGACAGATGAATGTTTCTCACTCTTAGAAATTTTCAAAATGTCTTGTAAATAAGAGAGCTGATTCCCAATCCAACAACTTTTCCTCTGTCATAATAACCATGTCTGATGGAGACAAATACAGACCCTTTACTGTTTGAGTTTGAGTCACTTGCAGAGGTTCTGGAGATGTTGGTGGATGTATGGAATGTTTGCTAAATGAGATCCATTTCCTTTGAATTGGTGAAGGCCAATGGGAAGCTGATAGGGTCATTATCAGAGTTGATAATTGATGTCTCATTGCAGGAGGGAAAAGGTTGAGTTTCTCTTAAAGAAGCAACTGTTGGATGATTGCTCAAGAAACCACTTCTTGGCACTAGGAGTTTCCCTAATTGTCTCAAATCTTTTTCTTTTTTTGAGAAGAGTTTTGGGGACATTGTAATGAGGCAACTCCAGCAATATTGGGAGCCCTTAGGGTTTTTTGATGGGTCAGCTTGTTTTAGCATTCCATTTTAGAGAGGAAGGATAGTATTGTGGTTAAGGCGCAGATTGTGTATTTATCTTGAGTGGGTTGCTTACATTCTGTAATAATGGACAATAGAAATGAATGAATAAAATAAATAAATAAATAAATACAAGACATACTGTCTTATCTATTTAGACAGGGACTGTTTATACATAAACTAATATGTTTAGGGCCTCTAGACATTGCTGTAATACAAATAATATATTATAATAATGCACATAGAAAAGAAATTGCACTGCTTGTCTTGTTGGCTGATCTCTTCCTGCTGATGAGTGAAAATTTTGTGTCATCATGATTCTTTTCCTCAGTCAGCTGCCTTGGATGCCATTTATCATAGAATCATAGAACTGGAAGGGACCTCGAGAGGTCATCTAGTCCAGTCCCCTGCACTCAAGGCAGGACTAAGTATTATTTAGACTATCCCTGACAGGTGTTTGTCCAACCTATTTTTAAAAATCCCCAATGAAGGAGATTCCACCACCTCCCTAGGCAATTTATTCCAGTTTGTAACCACTCTGACAGTTAGGAAGTTTTTCCTAATGTTCAACCTAAACCGCCCTTGCTGCAATTTAATCCCATTGCTTCTTGTCCTGTCCTCAGAGGTTAAGAAGAACATTTTTTCTCCCTCCTCCTTGTAACAACCTTTTATGTACTTGAAAACTGTTATCATGTCCCCTCTCAGTCTCCTCTTCTCCAGACTAAACAAACCCAATTTTTTCAATCTTCCTTCATAGGTCATGTTTTCTAGACCTTTCATCATTTTTGTTGCTCTTCTCTGGACTTTCTCCAATTTGTCCACATCTTTCCTGAAATGTGGTGCCCAAAACTGGACACAGTACTCCAGTTGAGGCCTAATCAGCGCGGAGTAGAGCGGAAGAATTACTTCTCGTGTCTTGCTTACAATACTCCTGCTAATACAGCCCAGAATTATGTTTACTTTTTTTGCAACAGCGTTACACTGTTAACTCATATTTAGCTTGTGATCCACTATGACCCCCAAATCCTTTCTGCAGTACTCCTTCCTAGGCAGTCATTTCCCACTTTGTATGTGTGCAACTGATTGTTCCTTCCTAAGTGGAATACTTTGCATTTGTCCTTATTGAATTTCATCCTATTTACTTCAGACCATTTCCCCAGTTTGTCCAGATCATTTTCAATTTTAATCCTATCCTTCAAAGCACTTGCAACCCCTCCCAGCTTGGTATCATCCGCGAACTTTATAAGTGTACTCTCTATTCCATTATCTAAATCATTGATGAAGATATTAGACAGAACTGGGACACAGCACCGATCCTTGCGGGACCCCACTCATTATGTCCTTCCAGCATGACTGTGAACCATTGACAACCACTCTCTGAGAATGATTTTCCAACCAGTTATACACCCACCTTATAGTAGCTCCATCTAGATTGTAGTTCCCTAGTTTGTTTATGAGAAGGTCATGCGAAACAGTATCAAAGCCTTACTACAGTCAAGATATACCACATCTACTGCTTCCCCCTATCCAAATGGTTTGTTACCCTGTCAAAGAAAGCTATCAGGTTGATCTGACATGATTTGTTTTTGACAAATCCATGCTGACAGTTATTTATCACCTTATTATCTTCTAGGTGTTTGCAAATTGATTCCTGAATTATTTGCTCCATTATCTTTCCGGATACAGAAGTTAAGCTGACTGATCTGTAATTCCCCGGGCTGTCCTTATTTCCCTTTTTATAGATAGGCACTATATTTGCCCTTTTCCAGTCTTCTGGAATGTCTCCCATCTTCCATGCCTTTTCAAAGATAATTGCTAATGGCTCAGATATCTCCTCAGTCAGCTTCTTGGTATTCTAGTATGCATTTCATCAGGCCCTGGTGATTTGAAGACATCTAACTTGTCTAAGTAATTTTTGACTTGTTCTTTCTCTAATTTAGACTCTCATCCTACCTCATTTTAACTGGCATTCAGTATGTTAGATGTCCAATCGCCACCAATCTTCTTGGTGAAAACCGAAACAAAGAAGTCATTAAGCACCTCTGCCATTTCCACATTTTCTGTTATTGTCTCCCCCCAACCCCGTGCCATTGAGTATAATGGGCCTACTCTGTCCTTGGTCTTCCTCTTGCTTCTAATGTATTTGCAGAATGTTTTCTTGTTTCCTTTTATGTCCCTATCTAATTTGATCTCATTTTGTGCCTTGGCTTTTCTAATTTTGTCCCTACATACTTGTGTTATTTGTTTATATTCCTCCTTTGCAATTTGACTGAGTTTCCACTTTTTGTAGGACTCTTTTTTGAATTTTAGATCATTGAAGATTTCCAGGGTGGTCTCTTGCCATACTTCCTATCTTTCCTACGCAGTGGGATAGTTTGCTCTTGTGCCCTTAATAATGTCTCTTTGAAAAACTGCCAACTGTCTTCAATTGTTTTTTCCCTTAGACTTGCTTCCCATGGGATTTTACCTACCAACTCCCTGAGTTTGCTAAAGTCTGCCTTCTTGAAATCCATTGTCTTTATTGTACTGTTCTCCCTCCTACCATTCCTTAGAATTGTGAACTCTACCATTTTATGTTCACTTTCACCCAAGTTGCCTTCCACTTTCAAATTCTCAACCAGTTCCTCCCTATTTGTCAAAATCAAATCTAGAACAGCCTCCCCCCAGTAGCTTTCTCCACCTTCTGAAATAAAAAATGATCTCCAATACATTCCAAGAACTTGTTGGATAATCTGTTCCCTGCTGTGTTATTTTCCCAACAGATGTCTGGGTAGTTGAAGTCCCCCATCACCATCAAGTCCTGTGCTTTGGATGATTTTGTTAGTTGTTTAAAGAAAGCCTCATCCACCTGTTCTTCCAGGTTTGGTGGTCTGTAGTAGACCCCTACCATGACATCACCCTTGTTTCTTACCCCTGAGATGTTCTTGATATGTCTCTGATCCCTAGCAAGGGTAATAACCTTAGTATTGTTCCACCCCTTTTCTTTTTGGAGAGAGATTCCAGAGGATATTATTGGGTTGCTACTCCTCTGCCCCAAGGTTTCTCTTAAAGAGCATTCCCCCTTTTGTTTAACAAATACATACGTCATTTAAGAAGATTAATGAAGAAATATGGGCTATGCCATCTTCAGTATTCTGCTGACTCCCTGTTTTATATCTTCTTATTATCTGGTGTGGTAGGCATCTTACCCAGTGTTTGATATAGATTTGAGCATTGCAGAAAGATAACTGGTTGAGATACCACGCAGATAAGTTTGAGATCATGCTTTTTTTGTGAGAGAATACAAGATGAAGAAACAGCAGAGTTATTTTCCGTATGGAGTTTATTAAAACTCTGTTCTGTTACCTGCACAGGCTACTGGTTGATTTCTAGGTGAAGTTTAAGTTGTGAGTTTTGTCTTATAAAAGCCCTAAATGCTTTGGATGCTATCTGCTTCAGATATTGTCTCTGACTCTGTGTAGTAATGCAGCAATTTTGATCAGCTGAGGCACTTAAGCTAACAAACTGGTTGAAATGGAAGGATGCTGATGGCAGGGCATTCTCACTTAAGTGGTCCTTGACTTTTACATATACTCCCATCACTTGGTCTGCCAGAATCTGGATTTGGAGACCTTCAGATTGTGCTGCAAGGATTATCCATTTTCAAAGATAAAGAACAGGCATTTGAACTTCCAGGAGAAGATCTGATAGAGTTTAAAATAATGTTCAATAAACCCCAGGTTTAGGGGCTTCTTGTCATCCACAGCTCAGAAGAAAAGGAAGCCAGAACGTACATAGAGAAGGATTCCCTCTGCCTCCTCCTCTGATTAATTGTGTTATAAGGCAGCCCTACATATATTTAACATAGCTAACACACAGTATATCCCTGTTCCCAATTCCCAGAAAGAGGTGTCCATTGAAACAAAATTACTCAACTGTTATAGAGAAAGTGGGAAAATACAAATCCCTGGTGCCTGAGTCAACTACCATTGTAACTATGGGAAAGAGTCCCACTAACTGGAATTGGAGTTACACTTGGCCACATATTTCTGCATGATCTGAGTTCTGGTTGGCCTTGTTCGTGGAATCCCTTCACTCAGTTTGTCCAAGTCTTAGTATGCTGATTTAGAACATAAGAACATAAGGATGGCCATCCTGAGTCAGACCAAAGTTCTATCTAGCCCAGTATCCTGTCTTCTGACAGTGGCCAATGCAAGGTGCTTCAGAGGGAATGGACAGAACAGGTAATCATCAAGTGATCCATCCTCTATCTCTCATTCCCAGTTTCTGGCCAACAGAGGCTAGGGACACCATCCCTGCCCGTCCTCCATGAATTTATCTAGTTCTTTTTTGAACTCTGTTATAGTCTTGGCCTTCACAACATCCTTCGGCAAAGAGTTCCACAGGCTGACTGTGTGTTGTGTGAAGAAATACTTCCTTTTGTTTGTTTTAAACCTGCTGCCTATTAATTTCATTTGGTGATCCCTAGTTCTTGTGATAGGAGAAGGAGTAAATAACACTTCCTTATTTACTTTCTCCGCACCAGTCATGATTTTATAGACCTGTATTATATCCCCCCTTCGTCTAATTTCCAAGCTGAAAAGTCCCAGTCTTATTAATCTTTCCTCATATGGAAGCTGTTCCATACCCTTAATCATTTTGTTGCCCTTCTCTGTACCTTTTCCAATTTCAATACATCTTTTTTTTGAGATAGGGCGACCACATCTAAACACAGTATTCAAGATGTGGGCGTACCATGGATTTATATAGAGGCAATATGATATTTTCTGTCTTATTATCTATCCCTTTCCTAATGATTCTGAACATTCTGTTTGCTTTTTTGACTGCCGCTGCACATTGAGTGGATGTTTTCAGAGAACTATTCACAGTGACGCTAAGATCTTTCTTGAGTGGTAACAGCTAATTTGGACCCCATCATTTTATATGTATAGTGAGGATTATGTTTTCCAATGTGCATTAGTTTGCATTTATCAACATTGAATTTCATGTGCCATTTTGTTGCCCAGTCACCCAGTTTTGGCAGATCCCTTTGTAACTCTTCACAGTCTGTGCTGGACTTAACTGCCTTGAGTAGTTTTGTATCATCTGCAAAATTTGCCACCTCACTGTTTACCTCTTTTTCCAGATCATTTAGTTTCTCCACAATGGCCTTATTGTCTTTGAGTGCTCCTTTGTGTCCCAGAAGTGAATTTTACTTTCCTGAGTGCCTAACTCAGAAGTTGGTTGGAAAAGGTCAGGCTTCTTAAACATTTTCTTCCTCAAAGGCTTTCCTAATTGAGATGTGCTTTAGTCAAATACAGGTTATTGGGTTCAGTATAGGGGTAACCAGGTGAAATTATTTGGCCTGTGTTATACAGGAGGTCAGACTAGATGTTCTAATAGTCCCTTCTGGCCTTAAAATACATAAATGAAAGACCTTTTCAGGTGATGGTGAGAGGGTTGATTAGTGTTCAGGAGTGGTGGATTGGGAAGCAGTTATTTTAGTGGATGTGAAGTTTTTTAATGTTTATTAAATTATATTTCCTGTAGCATTTGTACAAGGGACAAGTGCTTATGGATTTTTTAGCTAAATCCAAATTTAATTCATTTTTGCAGTAGTCAATCCAATTAAATTAAAACAGTCCATGTAAGGGTTTGCAGTGTGCTATATGAGTTTTTTAAAAATAGATTGCACAGATTCAACCCCTAGCTTAATAGATGGGGTTATTTTAAATGTAACTAACCAAAGGTTTAAGTATATTTTTATATTTTATCAAATTTACTGTTGTGACTAATCTGTTATTTTTGAAGGTCAGAATGAATAATGAATTCATGAACTGAGGAATAAAACTTATTTAGGCTCTGAAATCGAAGCTGCTAAGTACTGTACATTTTAATTTGAGGCTGGAAAAACTTAACATAGATGTAGTGATATAGCACATCCATGTGTATGTACTGTTAAGTATGTATAAATCTGTACACTGCAAAGACCCTGCATATGTGTGTGTCATAAGCTAATATTCAATTTCACTAAATGGAAATTACATTGAGGAACAAATTAAAGAATAATTATAGAAAAATATTTTGTTTTAGAAATTAATATCTAGATTTTTATTCCATATGATCATTGTTAGGTGTCTTTTTAGAATGGTATGTTAAATTCCCCCTCCTCCTTATTTCATTATAGTTTTCCTACAGTTGATTGAATATTGGTGAAACCTTTGCTGGTTTAACAGATTTTAGATAATTGTTTAAATAATCATGGAAGTATATGGATTGTGTATGGCCCTATGTTTACTACAGAAGGCTAAAGTCTCAGTTCTCAGTTTAAGTTACAGTGAAACAAGAAACTGGCTGGCTCAGGATAATGGTGTGCCTGGAACTGTTCCCATCTTGGTCCAGCAGATTGTAAATTTGCAGTAAGTTTCCAGCAGCTTTTTAGCAGCATTTGTGAAAGCAGTGATGGTTTCAGCCGAGTTTCTAGCAGCAGGTATCTACAACATAAAATCATCTCCATATTTACCACTATGAATGTATGAATGCATTATAGCTGCCCCAGGATATGTCTGTTCTGTGGACTGAGTACTTCAGTCTCAATACTGTCAATCCAGCACTTTTTCCAAGCCTTAAAAAATTAAACTGTATGATATCCAGACTGATACATATAACTTCCAATAGAATCAATTAAAACTGATCCTTATTGATGGAACATTAACTTGAGGCATCTAAAATATCCTCCTGGGTTTGCTAGTGGAGCATAACTCAAGTAGCACTGAGGGATGAATTCCTATTAAAGCACATACAAAGGCTTTGTGCTTTCCGTTCTTTCTCAATTCCATCTGTATTTTCCAGCTTGAAGATAACATGCAATGTACTTGAAAATGTACCCCAAGCCTGTCACCTTTCCAAACAAACTTGCCTCTTTCACACAACTACAGTCTTCAGCTTCTCAGAGATGATCTATCAAAACCAAGCAAACAACTATTCAAGCTCATTAACCAGCTCCTCGAAGAGCAGATGTTTGAATTATCATACGCTTTCTGCCTGGCATAGGCTTGGTTCGCTCAATCTAGATGACCTTACAGTGCCACCATGAGAATGCCTAATCAGCTCTTTCAATAAATCTGCTTATACCCTTCTCTGACTGTGCCATTACTGTGGTCATGCCCAGCATGAATGCCTGGTACCTTTACGGAATAACTGAAGATCTGATTGATTTTGATGATTTTTCTCTGTGGGATATGTGAACACTAGTAGACTAGTTGTATTAGATTTTCATTATTTTTTTGTTTTATTGCTGACAGACTATTAGACTATTTGCTTTGGCTAATAAAATTGAAGATCTGTTCCCCCTAAGGAAAACAGATTCCTAAAGCTTTGGGCATAACGAAGTGAAATAGAGGATCAAAATGTATCTGGAATGTCCTGTAATAGACTTGATACTTCCAGTCTTAACCTCACTAGTTTTCATTGTATTATCTATTGAGCAGAACTGTTTCATTTCAGATACTTTTTTATAGTTTTATTTTGATATTCTGTGTTTTTGTAGCTGGATGCAGAGTCATTCTCATATAAAATAATTAACTATTACTGACTGATCTTAAATGCTTATGGCAAGTTGTATCATCTACCCACTGTGTCTCGCTAATATCCTGGGACCAACACAGCTACAACAACAGGACAAACAATTATCTACCTAAGGCAGACATCCAGAATATAAGGCTAGCCATTGTAGGGTCATGAAGCTTTCGTCTTCCCTTCATTCTGGAATGTCATTCTGCATTTTTCTCATCACAAAGGCCTTTCCCTTGAAATGATTTCTGCCATGTTTCCTTTCTTCCAAGCTAGGAGACAGTCGTCAATGCCATTTGACTAACTGACTGAAAGGAAAGTCTAGAGTCTAGAGTAATTGACAGAAGCCAGGAGGATTCATACATTGAAATCACCATTATTACTATTTGTTTCTCAATGTCTTAATTTACAAACAGATACATTCTATCCTTGGATGTACACATGGTTCCACCGAAACTAAAAGGAAATTGGCCTAAATGAATAGGATCTAATTAAGCCTGACACTGAAGTGTTTAATGTAATGAAAGTTACTGTGAGCTAACAGGAAACTTTTCAATGATCTACACAGTAAATATTGCTACCTCTGTGCCTGATTTTGCTCCCATCAAAACTTCCATTGACTTCAGCTGGCAACAGCCTCAGGCCTTCTGTGTGTAGGCAACATATGAACTATCTAGACCACCAAGTCTTCTCAGATTCTATTGTCTGCACTGTCTTTTTGTCTTAGATTAATTACTACTCATAAAGAACTCTCAAATCCACTTTGTTCTTATTGTCCTTTTCAGATTAGATCTATTTGCACCCATATAACTATATAATTCACCATACTGTAATAACTAGTCTTGCTTTTATATAACTAAAAATCCTTCTGCTTTGACCTTTTAGTTATGTTTTGTTGTTTTCCCCAACAGCTCATAGTATTTGAAAATAGGAATAAAATTTATGCTGAACTTTGCAGAATAATATAGCTCATAAAACTACGTTGTGTTCTTAGATGCTATTTTGGCCCTATTTTACACTTCAGATACTCCAACCACAGATCTGATCTTTCAAATGTAAGGTACTACATTACCTTTAAAACAGGTTTTATTTTTCTTGTGGAAGAAAAAAATCCTTCAATTGCATCTTTTTTTTCTGTTCTTTATTTCCCAGGGGTTTACTCCATTTTTATGGTTATGCAGCATGACTGATTTTTCTGGCTATTACTTACTGTGATTATATTTTTAATTTGATTAAGCACAAATTTGTTCTTCACCTGCTCTCAGTTTTGGCCTTCTTTTCTCTTTCTTTCTATCAGGTTTCTTAACAAACACTATAAATCAGCATACTTTTTGATGACTTACATTTATATTGCACCTTTCTTCTAGAGGGATTTTAAAGGTGAAAATCATCAACAGTTCAATCATGCAAAACAGCATAACACAGCACTTTTGGGCACCTGCTGAGAGTAGCAGGCATCCTGAACTCCTATTAAAGACAGAAGGATTGAGAGCAGCCTGCATGTCACAGGATTGGGCCCTATAACAGATCCTATGAAGAATACCTTTCTGTACTTGAAACTCCATAGGCAATGTAAGGCAGACTGGACAAAGATCCTGGGGTTAATATTTCTACTACTGATAAAAGCCCTGTGTGAATATTAATGATTTTTATTAATTAATAACACATCCTTGCACATACAGGAACATCACCTCAAAGCTCTTCACAGATACTAGTGAATTAATCACCAACCATGCCTGTAATATAGGTAAGCTTTATCCTCATTTTACAGAAGAAGAAAAAAACTGAGACAGAGTTTGGTTAAGTCCGCAGGAAGTCTGTGGCAAAGGCAAGGATAGAACTCTCTTTTCCTGACTTTCAGTCCTTTGCTGGTGGTCAGGACCTCAGTTCTACTTCTTACCTGATGGTGCCTCCCACAGGAAATGCAACCTAACGCCTTGCTTGGGAGCATTCACTAAGTGCTGACTCAAGGAATAGTGTTACATCACTTCCTGACACACTTGCCTTGCGGTCTTCCATCCAAAAATTTATCGGGCTTTATGTTTATTCTGAGATGTTTTGTTCTCACCTCCCAAGATGATATGGCTGCTGGCAGTTTTCTTCTTTTTCTAAAAGACAACTGCCCACAGCTTTTTCCTGTTTTATCCATCACATATAAGAATATTTTCATTGGCATATATCCAGTCTTCATAAACATACACTGTAACCATCTCAACCTCTGGGCTTTGTTATATAACTTAGTACCTACTGATGCATGCCTGCCTATTGCCTTTCACCAGGTTCCCTATCACCCAGGGAATACTTGACAGCTCACCTCTAGATCACCAGTTTGAACCAAACTCCAGAGAGTTTGGTATTTCAATATATAATATTCTGAAAAGATACAGACAAAGGGAGGAACAGAGTTGCGAAACAAGACTTATTCTTCTTCGAGAGATGTCCCTGTGGGTGCTCCACTCCAGGTGTTTGTGCATCCCTGCGCCTTCGCTCTGGAATTTTACAGCTGTGCCCATATGGGTCGCACATGCGTGATGCCTGTCTCGTGCACCGTTGGTGGTTGAAGTATCGCGTGCGTGACCTGTACTCCTAAGTTCCTTCTCAACCGTCCCCGGCCTGAGACAAAGCTCCGCAGTCCCATTGAAAACCTGTAGTTTAATTCAGATAAGTTACCTAGTTAGTGAGTTTTTAATAGTTGTCTAGTAGTTAGGTTTCATTTATTAGCTTACTTCCTCATTTTGAAAAAAAAAATCCTTATTTTACTCTGTAGTTTAGTTCTGTGATAATGCCAGGTTCACTGGGCTTTAAGCGATGCACTATGTGCAGAGAAGTGATGCCAGTGTCAGATGGACACACTCAATGTTTAACTGTGTGGGTGAATCCCACGTTCCTCAAAAATGTGCCCATTGCAGCAAACTGAAGACTTGGGCATGAAGGGACAGGGACCTGAGGCTTAAACTCATATTAATGGAGAAATCCTTGAGGCCAGCCTCTGACTGAGGACAAGAACCCCCTTCCCAGCATGGGTCACTGGTTCCCTCAAGGTCCCCAAAATCCAAAGGACCAGCAGAAAACAGCCATTCTCCTCATCCCAAAGAGAGCTGACCAGAAAAAAATGGTAGCCAATGAGCTTGCTCTTATTGGTGCCGACAGCACTGCAGCTCAGCACCTATGATGCCTCGGGCACCTCTGGCACCGTCCACAGGGCAGACGCCGCTGGCACCCACCACTCTGGTGCCAAGGCTAAAGGCTCTAAGTTGCCTGCCTCCACTATGGCACTGTCGGTACTTGCTAAGGAGACATCACCAACAACCACTCCTGCCTCGGTGCCACAGACCAAGGCCGCCAATACCACGGTGCCGACACTAGCAACACCGGTACCTGCCCAGCACACCGCACTGCTGGGGCAATCACCACCATTCCCTGCAGCACCTACACTATCAGGATCATGCCATTTAGTGCACCACAAGGATTTGTTGGTCCTCAACTCCACAGTCTCCTCTGTCCTCCCATGTCCTCCAGTCTCCTCTGTCCTCCAATGTCTCACCGAGGCCAACGGTACCACACCAACATCTGTCTCCTATTCCATCACAGTTCTGCAGTCATGAAGATGATGAGGTGGAAGGGCAATTCTCCCCTCACCACTCTTCACCGGTCAGGACACCTGTTGCTACTGGACCATTGAGATCATGGTCCCTATACGGGCACGACATGCCTCCTTGGGATGGCTACCCATGGATGGGACCGCCCATGTCCTACCCACATCACTGGCCATATTGGAGTCTCTGGAAGTCATATAGATGACACCATAGCAGACATCCTAGCCTACACAGGAACATAGGCAAATCTCTGCCCCCACCCTCGGAGACAGTAGCGGGGGAGACAATGGCAGAGCAGGAAGAGGACACTGCTCCTGACACCTCACTACCCAACAATAATTCTTCCTTTTCACCAGATGAAGCAATTATGCCCCCACCACCAACCATGGCGGATGACTTTTCTCCATTTCAAAACCTGTTTGAAAGAGTGGCTAGTGAGCCTAAGATTGCCTTTGAGGAAATGTCAGAAACTCAGCATGAGTTAACAGACATTCTACAACCTTCTTCCTCCTCCAAGATAGCACTACCAATCAATACGGCTATCATGGAACGCACGAAAACGGTGTGTCAAACTCCAGCCACAATTCCATCAACTTGTAAAAAGGTGGTCCACAAGTACTACATTCTCTCTAAGGGATCTGAATTGCTATTCACACACCCAGCTCCCAACTCATTGGTAGTGGAAGTGGCCAACCAAAAGGGCAAACACCAGCATTTTTGCTCCACCCCCTCTGCTAAAGAAAGCAAGAGGCTAGACCTTTTTGGCCGCAAAGTATATGCATCTTTCACACTTCAATTCAGAGTGTCAAACTATGCGGCATGACTAGCCAAATATGATCACAAGAATTACGGAAAATGTATGGACTTTATTAATGACATTCCTGAGGACAAGAGACAACAGTTTAAACCCCTGGTCTCTGAAGGACAAACTATTGCAAGTATGGCTCTACAAGCCTCTTTGAACACAGCTGACAACGATGTGCTGTACACGATGAAGGATTCCGGAGCCACGCTCCAGTCCTTTGGCATCCATACACCTGCCACAAGGAGACAGTACAGGTATCAACCATATCAACGTCCTAGATACCCCACATACACACAGCAACACCAGAGACCATATGAACAATAAAGGCAGTAACGACAGAGACAAAGACCACAATGACAACACCCTCCACCACCAGTGGTGTCTCAACCTCCTCACTCCAATAAGCAAATCTGAAGTCTTGGTCAAGGGTCTGGAAGACCTCTCACCTGTTCCAGCGCGTACACTAACCATCCAGCTTTTTTGAGGCTATTTGCTCCCTTTCTACACCGATTGGGCGGCTATTACCATGGACACATGGGCCCTAGAAGTCATCCAATTGGGCTATACCATCCCTTTCCTGGCTATACTCCCCACCCAGCCCCCCTCCCCATCGCTTTTCAGGGACCCCTCTCACGAACACTTGTTACACCAAGAGGTAGATCATCTCCTCCAGTTGGGGTCAGTGGAGCCTGTGCCTGTACAACACAGAGGGAAGGGGTTTTATTCCCCCTATTTTTTAACACAAAAGAAAAGTGGGGGGTGGTGACCCATCCTCGACCTCAGGTGACTAAACAAGTTCGTGAGGAAGCAAAGATTCAGGATGATCACTTTAACAACAATAATACCGTCACTGTAGCAGGGAGACTTGTTTTCAGCCCTCGACCTGTAGGATGCTTATTTTCATGTTACGATACATCCTGTCCACAGATGGTTTCTGAGATTTACTTTGGGCACAGACCACCATCAGTACAAAGTACTATCTTTCGGCCTGTCAACAGCACCCCATGTTTTCTCCAAGATTCTCGCCATTGTAACGGCGCACCTAAGAAAACAAGGCATAATAATTTTTCCTTACCTGGACGACTCTCTCCGGAAGGCGCACTCCCAGTTAGAAGCCATTTGCTCCACGCAAACAGTGATACACTGCTTCCAAAGCCTCAGCTTTAAACATAAACACATCAACATCTTTAAACATAAAGAAATCAACACTAGAACCGAGGCATGTACCTCGACTCCAAGACAGCCAGGGCGTCGCTTCTATGAGACAGGTTCGACACAGTACAGACAATCATATCCACAGTGCAGAACAGTCCACAAATCACGGCAAACAAATGTCTACAACTCTTGGGCCACATGGCAGCATGCACATTTGTGGTCAAATATGCACATCTGCACATACGCTGCCTACACGGATGGTTAGCAACTGTGTACAGACCAAACAAACCACAAAATGAGCATACGCTTAACAATGTCCCACAAGGTCAAGGACTCGTTATCTTGGTGGACTCACCCATGCAACCTATGGTCCAGGATCCTATTTACAC
Organism: Terrapene triunguis; assembly: GCF_002925995.2. Classification (NCBI taxonomy): domain Eukaryota; kingdom Metazoa; phylum Chordata; order Testudines; family Emydidae; genus Terrapene; species Terrapene triunguis. The sequence continues at coordinate 37,228,194 of NW_020664393.1, forward strand.
AAGACTCTCCATCACAGATTATCATGACAGATGCCTCCCTCATTGGGTTGGGAGCACACATGCAATGTCACACAGTACAGGGACTATGGTCCACAACCAAGACAAGCCTACATATAAACCTTCTAGAACTCCATGCCGTCCGCATTGCCTGCCTCCACTTCCTGTCATTCATTAAAATAACAACGCATAAGGGTAATAAACAGGCAAGGGAGAGCCAGATCACACTCGCTTTCAATTGAGGCTATCAAACTCTGGAATCTCTGTATCCGACACAACATCCATATCTCAGCTTCATACCTACCTGGATGCCAGAACACCACTGCAGACAAACTCAGCAGATGGTCTCCCTGTGATCACGAATGGGAATTGAGCAATCCGATACTGCAATCCGTATTCCGACAGTGGGGTCAACCACGCATTGACCTATTTGCCATTGCCCGCAACACCAAGTGTCTAAAATTCTGCCCCAGAGCGGGTCTGGGGAAGCAATCCACAAGAGATGTGTTTCTAATCAGCTGGAACACAGACCTTCTATACGCATTTCCATCAATACCATTGCTACCCAGTGATACAGAAAATAAGGATCGACAAAGCCAGAGTCATCCTAATAGCCCCCACATGGCCAAGACAACCGTGGTATCCCTATATGACACGCATGTAGCACGTGCTCCAATCACACTCCCTCTCCACTCAGATCTACTAACACAACGTGAGGGGTAGTTACAGCACCCCAACATACAGATGCTACATCTCAAGACATAGCTTCTCTATGGCTCATGATGAGCTAAACTGTTCAAACCAGGTCCAAAAGGTGCTACTCCACAGTAGGAAACATTCTACCCATAGCACCTACCTATATAAGTGGAAGAGATTTACAACATGATGCACTGCCAGACAACTGATGAAACATCTGCACCTCTCCAATTAGTCCTAGACTACCTCTTAGAACTAAAACAATCGGGCCTTTCCATCAGCTCTAGCAATCGGCTCTTTATAGCATCTGTCCATGAAGGTGTCGTAGCTGTCATGTCAATGAGACATGTGGGAGAAATAGGGGCACTTATGGCAGACCCACCATATATGATCTTTTTTAAGGATAAAGTTACATTACGTACCCATCCCAAATTCCTACCCAAGATACATTCATCTTTCCACATTAATGAACCTATACAGCTTCCAACTTTCTTCCCTAAGCCGCATGCAAACTCGTTCGAAACTATAGTGCACACCCTGGACGTTAAAAGAGCACTGGCTTTTTACCGGGACAGAACCAAGCCATTTCGGGCTACTCCAAAACTCTTTGTAGCCATAGCAGAACAATCTGGGGGTATATCCATATCCACACAGAGACTCTCTAAGTGGATATCTGGATATATTTGCCTATGCTACCAATTAAAAGGTACTCAACCCCCGTTAACAATTGGGGCGCACTCGACCAGATCTATATCCACTATATCTATATCTATATATCCACAGTGTTCCTAAACAACTTTCCCTTGATAGACATATGTAAGGCCGCCACCGGGGCCTCCGAACACACCTTAGCCAAACATTATGCAATCACGCAAGGCCCTAAAGCAGATACCTGACTTGGTCAAGCGGTACTCTCCACGATTATCGTACCCACTCCGAAGCCCCAACCATCCTAAAGGACACTGCTTTACAGTCACCTGGAATGGAGCACCACCACGAGAGAGGGACATCTCTCTCGAAGAAGGGAAGGTTACTCACCTTGTGCAGTAGCTGAGGTTCTTTGAGATGAGTCTCCCTGTGGGTGCTCCACTCCAGGTGTTGGTGCATCCCTGTGCCTTTGCTCAGAGAATGTTACAGCAGTGCCTGCCTCACGTGCCATTAGCAGTTGAAGTATCGCATGCGTGACCCAGACTCCTCAGTTTCTTCTCCACCACAGAGCCTGAACCAGCTCCGAAGGAGAGGGGAGGAGGGTAGGTAGTGGAGTACCCATAGGGACTCTCGTCAAGGTGAGTAACCTTCTCTTCTCTTTCCCAGTTTTTTTCTCCATATTCCAACCCTTGCCCATTTTACAACTACTGTAACTTTAAACTAGTTGAAAGTTCAAGCTTTGGGTTTTGTAAATCTTAATGACAACTAAACACTTTTATAAACTCACTTAATAACATGAAAAATAACAGTTCAAACATTTATGAAGTTTTCTGAAATGTGACCATTTTCTTCTTTCACTCCCAATTAGTAGTGCACAGCTTCCAATCTCTTGCTTAACATGAAATTTTCTAAAATTAGATTTTGCTGGTGATTTAATAGCCCCCAAATTGTATGTCAACTTTGCCTATAATACTCAAACTTGGCATTCTGTTAGATAAGATCCACACTGGGAATAAATGCAGACTACTAACCCAAAGGCACTCTCTGACTTTGAAACAAAATGAGACATTCTTGTTCTGTTTTTTCAGATATACTGCAACAAGCAGAGATCATTTAACCTCTCTCCCTTAAGGGATAGTCAAATATCTTCTACCTGAAATTAAATTTTCTTTATGATAATATAAAGAATGCTACAGATGACTGGATTCTCTGTAAAAAGCATAGATATGTCTGGTTTTTTTAATCTACATTACCTGTTTTTTCAACTAAAAACACTTCAGTTATTACCAGGGTTTGCTGGAGGGGATTTATTTATAAGCATGTTTAACTTAACACGATCAAGAAACAACCTAAAAGGCACAGTAGTAGTTGCAGTAATTCAATTTGTACTACATTTAACTTGTGGGAATAAAGTAGCTCTTTTCTCTCAAAGTATGTCTGCACTTCGAGAGGGGAGTGTGATTCCCAGCCCAAGAGGCATATTTGCCCTAGTTCTCATCAAGCTAGCACACTAAAAATAGAGTGTGGGGCTAGATGCCCTGAGTATGTACCCATTTGAGACCCTGTGCATGTTCTCAGGGTGACTCACTTGCTCTGCTGCTGCCATTGCTGCTACATTTTATTTTTAGCGTGCTATCTCTGATCGAGCTAGCACAGGTATGACTCCTGCAGCTGGGAATCACACACCCCAGCTCAAAGTGTAAAAACACTCTAAGCAGTTTGAAAATCAGCACAAGAAAGAAATTATTCCATTCTGGGGTTTTATTGGCACAAAAATAACGTTCTGGATACTGATTTGCTTATAACTTACATAGGAATAGCATAGGTGATTAAAATATTTGAGTCAGCTCCTTTTTTCTTCCATTGTCTGTCCTCTGACAGATGATCTGTGGCTTCAAGGTGGAGGTGAAGTCCCACTTGCTAAACAATCTTACTACCACACATAATAGTGACACCATTTTTTTTGCATGTTTATACTTTCTATGAGGATGCTTTGTGTGTTCACTTTCAGGGTAATGTATGTAATGTCCATTTAAAACCATTAGCATAAATCAAATGTGAGGATTTTGTGACAACTCGGTGATACACCCAGGTGTGCAGAGTAAGACATTTCCTCAAGTTAGTGAAAAGAAATGTTGCCTCTAAACCTATCACAGTGTATTTGGTGTTTATTGAGACATACGTACTTTTTGATTCTCATTAGAATTATCTCAGGTACATGCTGGCCAGGTTGCCAGGTAGTAGTCCCCTAATGCAACGTTTCCTAATCTTTCAGGACTGGTGACACTTTCCAGACTAAGGACTATTTGGTAGCCCCCTTACTATAAGCAGGTGATAATGAGTAACCATGTTAATAGTAGAAATAACTACACTGCTGGGCACATTTAAACAGTTCCACTGGTACCAGAGACACTCCCTATCTGTAAAATGGAGAATTTCACCAGAAGATAACAGTGCAGCTGGTCTCTGTGGTTTGCTCATGTTTGCACAATCTCCCACTTTTCATATAATACACTCCCTCCCTGAGACAAGGTAAAGACATCAGTAGTACCTGACACTCTGTAAAATATATTGAAGCAAATAGCTGATGATGGAGGAAGTGTTGCAAGCTGTTTTAACAGTCATTTTTGTGTGTGTACTTAAAGTGTTAAAGTAAAGGGATTAATTAGGGAAATGTATAATCCTTGTCATATAAATACACACACATATTAAAACAATAAAGGCAGATGATAAATGCCCCTGATAAATTCTTATATACCATATATACTCGTTCATAAGCCGAATATTTTTGGTCAAAAAATGACACATCAAAGAGCGGGGGTCGGCTTTTAAACGTGTCTACACCAAAATTTGATGATTTTAAACTCTATGGAATCCTTGAATTGAATATCTAATACATTGTCATTTTGTTTACCTGGAGCGTCTGCAGGCATGGAGACCCTCAGCTCCCTGGAGCCACGGTTTGCCGTTCCCAGCCAATAGGAGCTGCAAACTGCGGACACTGGGTGCTGAGGGGCTCCGTGCTTGCAGACACTCCAAGTAAACAAAACGTCCCAACGCGCCAGCAGCTTACCCTGATGGGCCGGGAGCCAAAGTTTGCCAACCCCTGAAATATAGGGTCGGCTTATGAAAGGGTCATACAGTTTTTGCTATTTTTACCTAACCACCATGGGGGGTTGGCTTATAAACGAACGGGCTAATGAACGAGTATATACAGTACTTACAATGTTTTATCATTAAGACTATTATAAGTGTGTTATTGATTATGCATATGAAGATATTACCAATCTATCATATGTTCTACACTTCACAAAGAATTACTAAAGGAGTATCAAACTCAGCCTGCAATTCAGTAAATACATATTTTAGGGCCTTCACCTCTTATCGTAAGTAATGTAAATTATACCTCAGAATAATTTGTATAGTAAATGGTAAGCAAAAAAAAAAGTTCATTTTCAGAAAACATTCCTAAGGTTACTAATCACAATAAACCTTCCATCAGCTGAGAAAGAATGCTGAGAACTGCTATTGTTATCTGTGACTGTCTAAATGATAGATACAGATAATATCAGTTATCGTGTTATGTCATTTTACTGATGCTCTCAGAATTATGCAGAGTTGGATCAGCTAGTGAAGGGTCATGAAGGAGAACTCACTCATCGGAACTAGTATCAAAGGGAGAATGGCATAAATTATCAATAATGAATACATATTTCAAATACTTTTTTCCCTGGATTAGGTGTGTGTAATAATTTTATAATTCCAAGATTGGGAGAATGTATTATATTTGTATGGAGAAAGATAATCAAGTGAAAGTTAAAATCAGTCCACAGAGCCAATTTAATGGCTTTGGACACCCTTTTTTTTTTTTTTTTTTTTTTTTTTTCAAAATTGAAAGAAGACCTCCATATATCTCCCATACCTTGTCTGTTCCTCTTCAGCATCTCCACTGAATCTTCTTGTCTCCCACCTCACTCCCATTCTTGTTCTACCACCAACTCGACTTCCCTGATACACTATGAAGCACATCAGGGAGCTGAGATATGGGGGAGACTGGGCTACTGATGAACAGGAATGTTCAGGGGCAGGAAATAACAGGGTTTAGGTGAAAATAAGTGGGCCATGAGCTGCAGAGCCTGGGTTGGCAGAAGTAGAGCAGAGACCCTATCCTTCTGTTTGCTGATGATCAATTAGAGTAGGCTCATCAGAGCTCAGCTCCTCTCTGATGATTCCTGAGTAGTTCATTGGAGCAGTGAGCTCTTTATTCTGTTCCTACCACCCCAAGTGACTACACTGGTACAATTAACACTTGAGCAGCCTTAGCTCTAATAATTGAAGAGGGGATAGGAGAAATATATTGAATATGCAAAATATTTTACTAAATTAAGAAATAAAAAAAAATCTCAGTCCTACATTTTCAAAATATTTGTGAAGGTATTTAGAACTATTTTCCCCCAAGTCTTCTGGGAGTGGTTCTCTTAAGTGTACATAATAGTCTGAATGTGTGTAGTGGAACAAACAGTATGTACTAAGGTGCTGCTGACATGATTGCTTTCTCATGACAATTACCCTGTGTATTTTTTGTATTTTTGTGGTAGCTTGCAAGTCTCCTTTTTGTCTCCTTACCTGTGAATATTAAATGTTTGAAACCTAAATAAAAAGTTCAAAATACTAGTCCCTCCCCCCCCAACGCACTCCACTACAGGGAAGATGCAAGATGCAGGGAAATTAATACTATCCAGCTGATAACCATCTGGTCTCTCTAGAGAGGAATACTTGCAAAGACTAAGATGTGACAGAACAGAGTGAGAGCTATATTGAACAGAGACTGGATGTTCTTCATGGAAACTGGGGAACAGGCTACCGGATTGGAGAGTAAACTAGCCAGTGGAAACTAGTACTGAAGAGCAGGAACTGATTATAAACCAGATGATAAACTTGTTAAAATATAAGCTAGTATGTAGAGTATGTTGCATCAAAGAAATATTTTTTCATTAGTCCTTGGTTGTGTGGAACTCTGGGAAATTAGTTAGTTCTTTCTGTTATGAATCATAAAGGTGTTTGATCCAGAACTTTTTCAGATCTAATGAGCCAGATTTTATGCTGCATTACTCTAGTAAAGTAAATGGAATTATTCCTGCAGAGAATTTAGCCAGGTAAGGATAGAGTTGTCATATGGCATCGCCTGTTAAATAAGTAAGGTAACAGTAAATTGGTTTAAACTATTTAGCTCTTCTGTGTTTTGAGAATACGAACAAAAAAATCCATAAAGGCAAAGTAATTTTTAGTCAGTTCTCTATCTCCAGTCTAATTTTGCTTATGTGGAAGAATGAATATATAAGAACATAAGAATGGCCATGCAGGGTCAGACCAGTGGTCCACATAGCTCAGTATCCTGTCTTCCAACAATGGCCAAAGCCAGATGCTTCAGAGGAAATGAACGGATGAAGGCAATTTTCAAATGATCCATCCCCTGTCATCCACTCCCAATTTCTGGCAGTCAGAGGCTTAGGGACCCCCAGAGCATGGGATTGTGTCCCTGATCATAACTTAACCTGTCCTCCATGAACTTATCTAATTATTTTGGGAACCTGGTTATAGTTTTGACCTTCACAATATCCCCTGGCAACAAGTTCCACAGATTGATTGTGTTGTGTGAAGTACTTCCTTATGTTAGTTTTAAACCTGCTGCCTGTTAATTTCACTGGGTGACTCCTGGTACTTGTGTTATGTGAAGGGATAAATAACACTTCCCTATTTACTTTCTTCACACCAGTCATTAATTTATAAATCTCTTTCATATCCCCCCTTAGGCATCTATTTTCTAAACTGAACAGTCCCCGTCTTTTTAATCTCTCCTCATATGGAAGCTGTTCCATACTCCTAATCATTTTTGTTGGCCTTCTCTATAACTTTCTCAATTCTAATATATCTTTTCTGAGATGGGGTGACCAGAACTGCACACAGTATTCAAAGTGTGGAGCTACCATGGATGTATATAGTGGCATTATCATATTTTCTGATATATATGATATATACAGATGTTAAATTGATTCCACATGGTCCTAGCAGTTCACTTGTCTTCTGCCAGTGTACTTCAGACAAGCAAACTTTACTACAAAGTGTCATTTACTCTGTAGATACAGAAAACTGTAGAAAGTATAGGACAAGTTGTGGCTGGTCCTTGTGTGGATCTCCAAGGAAAAGGAAGGATGCAAGAAATGTAAGTCACCTGTGAGCCAGTCTACTCCTTAGAGCACTAGCCATCCATAAAGGGGCAGGAAGCATATGGGGCCATGGAATTGCACCTCAGCTCTTCACATACCAAACAATGGAGCTGGCTGGCCATGCAAGGGAGAAAACTAAAGGAAAATGACAGTGGGTACACTCCATCTGTGTGCCATGGGGCCTTGGAGTAGGAGTTCAATTCTCATGCAGTGAGTAGGAGTTCAATTCCTGACTCAGCCACAGACTTCCTGTGTGACCTTGAACAAGTCAATTAATCTACCCTGTTCCTCAGTTCTCCCTGCTGTAAAATGGGGATAGTACTTCCCTACTTCACAGGGATATTGAGAGGATAAAATCCATTAGTGATTGTGAGACACTCAGATGCCATGGTGATGAGGATCCTATAAGTACTTAGATAAATGTACCCTCCACCGTGTCCTTGCTCGAGGACTGTGGTACTCTACCACCCTCAACACAGGGCTGTTCCCAAAAGCCAGGTAAGAGCCCTTAGCACCCTTTGCAGATGCTGTTATACACTATAAAACCAAACTTAGAACTAAAATACATTTTACTGTGCTAATATCCACTGGTCATGTTGCCAGCTACAATGAGAAGAGGGGGAAGTTGAAGTAAATTAGAGTGAGTTTCCCAAGGCGGTTGTGTCTCTTTTCTTCAATCACCTTCCCACCTCTAGCATCTTCAGTGCATTGCGATCTGCCCTCACTAGAGTAGTCAGTTATTCATACAGCTGTAGTACAATCAATCCCACGCTCCTTTCACAGTCAAAACTTCCACTGAATCACAGGTAAAGGGAGGGTATGCAGAAGGAGCTGGCTGTGAATCAGGAAATTAGAGGCAAACATTTTTTTGAATAGTATTCAAATTTTATATATATTTTCATCATTTTTATGACTTAGCTAGGGTGTGTTAATGTTTTCAGATAGGAATTAAGTGTAGGACACAATAAAGAAATATGTCTAAAAAAGTGTTTTTTTCTCTTTTTTAATCAGTTTCACTCATTTCACAGTACACAGTATATGCCAATTTGCTCTTTTCATGCAAATTGTTCAAATGATAGTTTATTTTTTAAAAATTGAAAACAGAAAAATATAAGAGTACCTCTACACTAAAAACTTAAGTCGACCTATATGAGGTCGTCTTACAGCCACCACAATAATTACTGTGATGGTGCATGTTCACACTACGCTCCTTGGGTTGATTGGTGCGCGTCCTCACCAGGAGAACTTCCACCAACCTAAGAGGGACAGTTTGGGAGCTGAGAGCCCAATCTCTCAGCTCTGCTGGCAACTCCCTGCCGGAAGCCTGGCTACCCACAGGCTTCCGTCAAGCTGCCCCTCCCTCGGCTCTCTGTTCTCCCCTGGACACTGTGTCATCCTAACTACACTGACATAGACGCTATGCCTCTTGTAGAAGAGGAGTTATGATGTTGGTGTAGTAGGACACTTACATCGGTGGGACAAGGCCGTAGCGTAAACACTAACATAATTAGGTTGACGTAAGCTGCCTTATGTTGACCAAATTGTGTAATGTAGAGCAGGCTATAGTTTTAACCTTCTCGCCTATCCTATGACATCCCTCCCACTACACTTCTTAGAATCACATTTGACGTTTTCATAAAGTGAGGGTGCTGATAAATTCATGGAAGCCTGTAAACCCCAGGAACAAGTGGGAAAAGCAAATGACTCCACAGAGGACAGAATAAACGGCATTCAGTGTGTTTATGCAAAGAGTCATCTGCCTACGTCTTTTATTATAAATTGATACACTGAGATTATTTCAGTTATTTGCTATATAACCTTATTTTTGCTAACACCTTGCATTCCCAATCAGCTTGAAGCAGGATATGTAATTTATAACTTGCACACAAGCTCTGTCAGACTAGAAACAAGCCAGGTCATCCGGTGGCTGATTATTTTAACACAGACCAGTTAGACCTGCTCTGATTCTCTTCATCATCAAATATTTCTGTCTGTGCTAACAACAAGTTATTTTATTTAAAACTTGCTAAATCAGCTTTCTTGCAAGGTTAACACAGGCCATTGTAATGAATGAGCACAGGAAAAGGGAGCAACGTACTGTGTGGGAGTTAGCTTAGATGTAGGACAAGAAAATGCAAAACAAATAAATGGGTAATTACTTGCAGTCTTGTAATGCACACTGGTACTATCAAAAACTGGTATGAAAATTAAATTTCACATCTGGAAAGAACGTACTGTGAAACTTAGAATGGAGAGTGGTAATTTTCTTAAATAATCCTAAATAGTCAGGATAAAGAGAATCAAATGCAAAATGCATTCTTCTCAGAGTCCAAATGAAAGGTGGTTGAGGAATGCAGCCCAGGAACCATCAAGACTGTTCTCCCTTTGATTAAAATGTGTCACTATTTGTGTGCTGAATGTACCATTTGGAATGCAGTTAACTCATATGGCCAGGGCTGTCTGTGTTCATCCTGTCCCCAACATTCATTTTTTCTCATTATATATATCCAGTCATGATCTTACCACCATCTATAGCTCATCTTTAGTAGGACTAAAAATATAGAATGGAATTAAAAACCCTCCCACAAAGAGGATGGAAATATAAGGCATGTGTCACTGTAGCAGAGAAACAAATTCAGAGAAGCAGGAAAAAGACCTCAGCAGAAGCACCTTGGCTCCTACAGAGAGAGGCAATAATCTAATGTCCATGCTTGTCATGTTATAACATCACATAATTTAATACAGTAATTCTTTAAGGTATAATTTGTGCATTATAACTCTGTGGGGCAAATAGCTTTAATTCTTATTCTTGTGTTTAATACAAAGCAAAAATGATCTCAGTCTTGGAATACCTGTAGCATCTTGTTTATTATAACCATAAGCATCTGCATGATGTATGTTAAGTACAGAAAAAGTAACAACCATCGTGTGCTGCCCAATGCCAACATCCCTCAGTACAGATAAAGAAAAACACTGTGGAGTTTCAGAATATGTAAGGATACAATAAGCTTGCCAATACAGGTATTTCCTAAACAGGGTAGACCTGGATTTCCATCCTCTGGGGTGTGTTAGGGGAAGGGAAACTGTATATGGGGCCTAATCCATGTCCATGCCCACAGTCCAAGTAAACCATATTAGATGGATTTATTACAGTTGAAGAATGGAGCATGTTTGGACAGAATCCTTCCTCACATCAAGGAGGAAGAGGAAAAGTACTTACTCAAGCCAGGAGAAGAAGCAGGATCTCTCCTTTTACTTTTAATGGAGGAAGGGGGAGCAGTGTTTCCTTCCATGCTCTTTCTTACTTAATCTCTGTTTTCCCTAGGCCAAAGGCACAATGGCATCCCCTGCCTGCCCAGAGTTCTAACAGTGTACCTTGGAGGTGCATGCTTAGTGCACTTGGTATTTAGAGAACTCTAGGGGGTTACAGCATCCTCTGTGCAGATGGAATGTTCAGCGATTTTAGCAGCAAACCTCTAACCGGCTGAACTGAGTATGTATAAATGGTGATTTTTCAGAGATTTATAACTGAGCCAAATCTGAGCTAGTTCCATAGGGAACAGCACAAGGCATGTCACTGACTCCAGGACCATCATCCTACCAAATATGAAGTTCCTGTTCTAAACTCTGGAGGTGTTAAAGCTCTTCAAAGAAACAGTTGGAAAAATGTTTTAACAGTAGCAACACTACCTATTTTACCCTAGCCCCCTTCCAAGAAATGACAGAACTATTTTTGCTGAAATATAAGTAAATAAATTAAATTAAATCAATTCAAACTAGAGCAAGTGCAGAAAATTTGAGCCTCCAAGTTTCAAATTTGCCATAGTTTTATGCAACTAAAAATATAAAGGCTTGTAATGGAAAGTGTTAGGAAACCTTAAGTACAGATATCACCATCAGCTCTGCCTGTAATAATAAGCAATAGAAAAATCTTTGAATTAAAGAAATGTTACCCCTGTGCCCTCCAAACGCCCACACATACACACCTTCTCTCACACTCACACAAACCAAGCTGTTTCCTTTCATACCGAAGAAGAAAACGCTATATTTTATTAGCACATATAATTATAATATGAAAGGCTTCAAGACAGTTTATGGTTCCAAGTTGTACAGTGTTCTATTGGTAAAGGCACACATGTATGATCCTGTGAATTATTACCCTGAAGGGTGCCTTTGTAGAAGTGGTGGGAGCAAGGCCAAAATGCCCCCTCCCTCTCTGTGCCTGGTTAGTCTGGTAGTGAGCCAGCTGCCCTCTCCTCTGGTGTCACAACAGCCCCTGATGGGTGAAAGATGTAATTGCAGTACTTCTCTGGTAGGATCTATTATTCTGCTGGGGAGGGGGGTAATCTGCAAGGAACATGAATTCTTCACTTATATTTCTTTTGTTAAAAAGGGGATATGGCCCTCCCACTTTTAAAAGTGTGGGGGGGCATAGCCCTCTGCCCCATGCCAATTCTGGTGACAGTGCCCTAATCAGCATCTAACAGCAGTTGAAATTAAGACATATGCTTTTAAAAGGCCTGATTTAATTAATATGGACCTGATCCTCCCCCCTTACTCCATAAGCCTTCTCATTAATGCCAATAGGATTATTTGTGGAGTAACGTACTAAATATGAGTAAGGATGGAAAAATTAGGTCCTAAGAGAGACCTGTCTTGTGAAGAGTTTCCCTCTTTCATTGGACTGACTCTTACTCTACTATTGATATTATTGCAATGTCCTAAGGACTAAATTTAACCAAATGCTATGGCATCTCATACGGTCAAGATTTAGTTCAGTTCACAGCATATTTTACTTTTTTTCTATAGATTTTTCCCTAGTATTGCCATTTTTGAATCTATTGTCCCCTGTTGGGTCTTCAGCAGTTCATTTCCGGCTTTTATCTTCTTGTTCCTTTGGAACTAAATCAACAAAACAGTCTGGCATACTAAATCACTTACTCTTACAGTTGAGGGTTGGGTTTTTTTTAATATGAAAAAAAAAATACTCAGAAAATCCAGTTAAGGCAGCCAGAGAAAGGACAAGTTGCCTTTTTCTTGTAAAGGAACAGTATGAATGTTAAATATGCTGAAGGTTATGCAGTGAATACAGAAGACCAAAGGGCCAAAACACTTTTACAGCTACATTAAGTAGCAAATGGAGCTGCACAGAAATGTTCAGTTTAAATTCAGGCTGAGCTGCAAAAAGCCAGTATACCTCATCTCACCTTTCACAAGTTCTTGAGCTAAAATGTGAGCTAACATTTTGCCACCTGCAAGTTTCACAGTACAGTGCCATTGCATTCAATATCTTATTATTTTGTCTTATGGCAGAAATGGGCCAAAGTTGTAAAAAATTCATTTAAAAAATAAACTGCCTGTTAACTGGAAAAAGTATAGGTGTATGTCTGGTACTATCCAAATATGGCTGCAAGGGTTTGAACTTGGAGAAGGGCAAAAGTTGAAGTCTGGAGATTGGAGTCAGGGAACTCCTGAAAAGGGCACATACTTGCCAGAACTTATCAGCTCATGTCTGACCATTTCGACGCCTCCTTTTCTGCTTCCCATCTTTCTCCATTAGTCATTGTCTTCTTTAACTAAGGAACCTGCCAATCAGTCCAGCAAAGACTGTTAGACTCTAGAAGACTCTAAGGTGCATTTCAATACAGATATGAGATCTTTTGGGGTCAGGAACTGAGAGAGACAGAACAAGCTAATTCCCTATCATTTAAACCTGCAAAAATCAGAAATAACTTCAATGGAATCAAATGAGTTGCATCCATTTTACATGAGATATGAGATCAGCATCAGGAATGGAGAGGTAGTAGAATCCAAAACCTTAAAAATGGAGGTGGGTTCTGTTCATGTTGGTCTGAAATGTGGATTGTGGCTCAGGCCATTTAATTCCACCACCTTCCTGTTCAGCCCTCATGATCTTCTAATCCAGGGGTTCTCAAACTGGGGGTTGGGACCCCTCAGCGGGTCACGAGCTGTCAACCTCCACCCCAAATCCCGCTTTGCCTCCAGCATTTATAATGGTGTTAAATATATAAAAGAGTGTTTTTAATTTATAAGGGGGGGGGTCACACTCAGAGGCTTGCTATGTGAAAGGGGTCAGCAGTAAAAAAGTTTGAGAGCCACTGTTCTAATCAGTGTTCAGCAGCTGTCATGTGGCATGATGTAGAAACTGCACTTCTCCTCCTCCCCGCACGAAATGAGAGAGATACAATGAAAGCGGTGAGAAGAAAATAAAGTTAATGAATCATGCTGTAGATTTTTCTTTCTTTAAAAGTTTCCAACACAAACCCACTTGCCTAATAATATTTGGCCTGGAGCATATATTACATCAGCAGCATGCATACAGCTGTTTATATGTTGGACACAGGTGTTTGATTTTTTTTTCTGCCTGACCAGACAGCAGCATTTTAAAAAAAGATAAAATAGAAAAACCCACCTGATAGTTGTTTACTGGAAGACATAGTAACATTTATTGAGCTAATCCTCCTCATGCTACTTCCCTGCTCACCCTCATTTTCTGAATTGCAAATGAAAGAGGCAGATATGTAATGGAGAAAATTTCCTGATTCATCTTAAATGCACAACACATATATATAATTAACTAGTTACAGCTTCACCAGCAACACTGAAGATGCACATGGAAAGAATATTGAATTGTGAGTAATTCAGGCAAAGAAGATCACCTTTTCCCATAGCTGTCCACATCTGACATCTTAGTTTTGAACACATCAAAACTGGAAGAATGATGTTGTAGACAGGGCAATGGTTTGGAACTCAAAAGACCTGGGTTTAATTCCTCACCAGGCTAAAATTTCTGTGTGTGACATTGAGAAATCAGTTAATCTATCCTCTCCTCGGTTTCCCATCTACAAAATAGGGATAGTACTCAGAGTGGGTCTTGTAATGATAAAATTCATTACTGATTGCAAGATGCTGAGATACTACCATAGCTAAAGTAAAAAAGCTAAAAGCCTATCCCCAAACCCACTGATATTTTAACAGAGAAGCATATTTGGAGGCAGATTAGCTTTGCTTGAACCATCCACTTTTCTCTTTGGGGCCACTGAGGAAGCAGTCCAGCTGTGTTGTGTTTAATTGTACTCAGCCATAAGTTTACCACTTTGTTATACTAATTTTACTCCAGTTTGACTCCATTCAAATCAATAGAATTATACCATTTTAAAACCTGCAGTAATGAAATGGATAATAGCAAGGCCTCCAGAACATCTGTTTATGAGAACAGCCTCCTAGTGGCCTCTGTTTGTACATGTTGGAAGTATGGTGTTGTGAATGCCCTTGAGATGGTATCTTGCAATACTACCAATAGACAGTCTTTCCTTTCAAATATTTCACTTCTTCCTCCCAGTGTAGTTCTGAAGGGCAATTTGTTGGTCCAAGCCTTACAAGCATACAATTTGTAATGCAGCTGGATCAGAACTTCACTCGCATAGCTAGCCTAGCCAAAATGGTCTCAGGTTGACTGTGATAATCCTACTATATTCCCAGTACTCTAGGAATCATGCAGGAAGTTATTCACAACTACACTTGAACAATGTGACTAGAACAATGGATGTGTATAGTCACCATCACTACTGTATTGCCCCGTTTGTCTGTACAATAAAGCTAAAACTTAAAGGCTCTGGGAGAAATTGTGAGAAATGAAGTCCATAGGCGTTTTGTCATTGACATCAGTAGAGCCAGAATTTCACCCTCTGCAATGCAGTCACACTCCACAAAGTCTTGTTAAAATTTTTACTGTACACAGTGGACTGAAATGAGTTAACATTTTTTTAATGAGAGATTTTACTGTTGCTCATTTGGTGTCTGGCTCTCGTGAGAGTGACTTGGAGATAAGGAAAGCCTGGCACAGTTTACACTGTTATTTGCTTTCTTTTTATTCACCCGCTAGAGCAACTACTAGTGATAACGAAGCTCCCAGTGAGTCTTGGCTACAGTGATGTGCAGGTCACCGCCACTGGGTGGAGGTTTCCACCACTGAGCTAAGCTGTGTGTGTTTGGCAAACACAAGTATCTTTCATAGATTTGTATGACTACTCTAATTTTTGCAGAGGCTGATCAGTCTTTTGCAAAATCGTGAATCATATTCGCTAATAACACTTGATGTGGAGCTGGGAAAGGGGCCAGAAAGACTGGGCTGACTCAAACATGCTGCTACTTAACCCACTATTTGAGCACTAAAATGTCTGCAGTAATGTAAGCATGTTAACATTCATTTTGCTTTAGATCACACAATATTCTTCCATAAATAGTTTCACACAGCTGTAAAATAACCTTTGGAGAAAGAATGTGATAATGGGTCAACTAGAGCCATGAAGAGAGAGAGAGAGAGAGGCTGAAAACAGTATTGAATGGTAACATTACCCTATAGATCAGATATACAATGGACTTATTTTAAGTTTGTTCAGCAAGAGAATAGGCTATATATTTGCTTTTCATTTTGCCAAGTTTTTCTTCTTCTTTTCTTATCACTAGAGTAAGTCTCTGGGTCATCCAGCTTTTGTTTCATGGCCTTTGCATATTGGGTTATGAGTTGTCTGCAGAGAGCCATCAGATCTGATCCTAGGTCTGCCACTGACTTACTGCCTGGCCTTGGGCAAGTCACTTACATTCTTTGTAAAATGGGGGTACTAATGCAGTACTAATTGTAAGAATTAGTTACTTAATGTTTCTATGACATTTAGAAGATTAAAAATACTAAGTATTTCTATACCGACAGCCCCCGCTTCCCAGCAATGGACCAGTTTTGGAGGGACAGTGTGTCCTCACTGCATTTCCCAAAACTCAGTTGTGACCCTCACTTACAAAGTAAAAATGTTGGTTTGCAATGTATTATCTACTGTCTCTATTCATACACACAATATATTATTAACAAATTCTGCTCATCTCACTCATATAAATAAGACCATGCAGTTGGAATTAATAGAGCTATTTGTATATGGTGAGTAGGATTTTTTCCTATATACATCATAGTGTGTGCATGTACTGGCTCATGCATGCATGGTGGTAGCCAAAAGACACAATGGCTACTAGCTTGGTTACAATTTTATATTTCACAGTGAATTAAATATTAACTAGTTCCAACCAGTAAAGTGACAATATCTGAATCAGCAGTGGTCACAATAACTAGTGCTTGAGTACAGAAAACTCCATCTCTCCATTTATGGTATTTATATAATGTCAGTTATTCTAGTATCTAGGCACTGCAACACCCGGCTTCCAAAATACTCTTTGTGTATCAATAAGTTAAAACAGATGTGAAGTTTACAATCTGGTTTGTTATGAAAAAGCACTGTGTTCTCTGTATAAACACAAGTCTTTGTTCCTGGGTTTCCCAAAGCTTCATAATAAGAATTTGGATTGTCAAAACTGGACAGCATGGTCTTCTATATCTATTTTTAATTTTACACCAAAAGTGGGATTTATTATATAAATTGATCACGTTAGAGGTAAATAAGATCAAACCAAATGGGATTCACTTGTGCTGTGACAACAAATCCAAACTAATTCACTCTTGCAAGTGAGGCGTCTGTGATTTCACATTATTAAATAGATGTAGAAAAGTTAATTTGACACTTATTTAACTTGGGCATATAGTCTAAACAATTGCAAATCAGAAATAGGCAGCTTAATCTGAAATGAATTTTTGTCAGTTAGAAATATTTATTCAGATAAATTGAAACTTTATTTGGTGACTGAATTGTACTTAAAATATCTACATGATTAATAGCCCCAAGCGTCTCTTGGAAATGAAATATAATATCAAATCTTTTTTTCTGGTGTGAAATATTGTCCAACATATCCAACTCTAACATGTATGGTCACACATTCATAATATTTAAATGAAAATAAAAATAAATTATATGAAAAGGCTATCAAAAAGAAAAAAAAGTAACATCTTGTCAGCAAGGGTGAAATACGTGACTTGATGATAAACACAGCAACAATTGTCTTGATATTTGTTTTCTTTTTCATAATGTCATTAATCATATTCATAGAATACTATCTTGTTAAGATTATAACAAAGGGAACACCCTATACAACATTAAGAAATCTGTCACATTTCTTATAATCTGTGGCTGGCTTTTTCTATATATGATTTATATTTGCAATTTAAAAAAACTGAGAAAAGTAATCTACCTTGTCTAGAAATAGAAAACTTCACAAAAAATGCATTTTATGAATGTACATTTAGTGATCCAATCTAAATACCTTACATTTGTCTTTTTTCTGTTCAGATTAATGAATCTTGTGTGCTATTTGTTTTCAAGATATTTCCTTCAACTCAGATATACAGTACTAGGGAAAGTGGCTGAATAAAAAAATCAGAAATGCTACATTTGTAATGTGCTACATTTGTAGTTGCTGCTTAACTACTGTCTGCCCAAAACCACATCTGAATCACATAATGACATAATAAATTAATTCTGTATTTTAGTGATTTCTTTCTATATTCTGTTAGGTCTGAAACACAATAGCCCTTCCTCATTATATGTCTAAGAACAGTCTATGTTAAAGAGTCTTCCAATGGGAATTTATATTGACCTATGGTCAGATAACAGCCATTCCATGTTTGAATCAATTGTTTGTTGAGCTATAATTGAGCACCAGGGTTTCAGCTATTTATTAGGATGATGTATTTTTAGAGTGGGTCTTGTTGTATACTGTACATACACACATACTCTGATGATCATGATATGCCTTTTTTCAGAAGGAATATGTATGAAATTCCAAACAGCCAGATAAATAAGAAGCTAATGGGTTCATGTAAGGCCTGGTAGCCTTTAAATGAGTGTAAGTTGTGCAGAAAGTTTTACTGTTCTGTGTTTGTCTTGTGAATATATATTTGTTCTAATCACACAGAATCTAGGGTTTTCTGTTTCTATAAATCTTAAGTTAAAAATATAGCTAAATATGATTTTGGAAATTAATTCCTTTGCCTATGAATTATTCACTCATTGCATGGTCCCAACTGTGGTAAACTTGTGTATGACATTTAATATTTCTGTCTCGTAATATTGACTTGACCTCTGCAGACCATTTCTGAATGGACATGTGTAATGCACCTACCACTTGTACTAACACTGCTAACTCTCATCTGTCTTATGAAATCATATTAATTCTTCACTTGTGTTGAAGAAGGGACAGGAGGGTATCAGAAAAGCATCAGGTGGAGCATTTATGAGGACAATGATGACAAGGACTCACCATCTTTCTTACTGATGATATTGACAAGAGAGTCAGTGAGAATACCAGTGAGGGCTGAGAGGACAGAGATGATTCTCTAACTATCTTAGACACCTTGCTAAGAAAGATAAATTGTCCATTCCTAGACTCATCTGGCTTAGCAAGGGTGTATTACACCTTCATAATCTTCTCTGCCAGGCCGCTTGGTTCTTTGTCTATAACAGTATAAGAAGGAATACTTATTACAAATACAAATTCAAGTGCTAATTCCATTTATATATGCAAAATTTCTCTTTAACGCCAATACAAACTAATACCCTCAATGAGATTACAAGCATATTTTGCCAAGTTGAAAGCTTCAATGCAGAATTCAGTGTCTCGTTTTAATAGGATATTCCAGGCTGCATTCCTGAGAATTGTAATCAGTTTTCCTAATAATCAGCTTTTCATACAATGTCAAATTGAATAGAATCTAAAAGGTAAAAGTTGATAATAGGTAAGCTCTTACAGTACTGTACGTGAAATAAAAAGAGATAAGGAACATCCATTGTATGTGGCACCAGGAGACATGTGAGGACCAAATTTTACCCTCATTTATATGAGTATCAATTTGGATAGCTCACTTAAAGTTATTGCAGTTACTTTAGATTTTCACATTAGTGTAACTGAGCAAAATATGGCTCATGGTAATTAGTGAGTTGATAAAAGGTAGGAAAACAAATGTTAAAAGGCTTCTAAATATGAAATCTGAGTTTGTAGGATAACATATTGGATGTTATGATGGCACAGATTCATCTCATGTTTTAGGCTGATATACAGCCCATTGGAAACTATGGTGATGGGGAGTCTGTCAGGGGAGTTGTGATGGCATAAAGCATCTACAGCTCTTCTCTCCCTGTGGTGGGGCTATAAATGTCCAACAATGCCCACAAAGTTTGTGATGCTAGCTGGGGAAGGGTCATGTGTTGGGCATGCTCTGATTCAGCACATCCTCTCAGCAGGCTCTACTTGTGGGATTCCTGTGGAGATTTTAAAGTAGTCCTCCCCACCCTCCAGCAGAAATCCAATGTGTCTGAGTTTCATGGGACAGGCTTCATATATTGTGCAGATTTTTAACATTGGTTCTTTCTTGTGTGTGAAAAAATCTCCACAAGGTCCAATCCTGTTCCTCCTGAAATCAGTGACAAAACTCATCTTGAAGGCAATAGAAAAGAGTCAACTTTAGACTTATTGTTTGTGTCAAATCTTGTGTCATGTATTGACATGAGGTGGTTTTGATTTTTGGTGGTATTTTTTGTTTGGTTGCGATGTTTTACATCAATTTTATACCAATATCATGTTAACAACCATAATGATTTTATCACAATTCTTGCAATATTTGGTGTTTTTCTTAAAGCCCCAGCTCTTGAAATCATATGATTATGTGAGAATTTCAGATTTCATTTTAAAAAAATGGTTTCTTGCCCTCGTGGTTGCAGAAAATATCTAGAAATCCTGAGTCTTACAAGCTCTAAAACCTGAAAGCAAATAAAAAGAATCCCCCCTCTTTTTTTTTTTATATCAAGATTTTTAGGGCTGTCTCATGAGTTTTGAATGCTTAGGATTGGCAATACCAGCTGTCTGTCTGTTAGTCATCTGTATCTCCAAAGATATCAGCCTCAAAGTTTAACATTAAGGCATGCATTCATTTGCAATAGGTGTCCTCCATGATCCTTCTGCAATTTCAATTATATTTATAATAGTTATCCAAAAACTTTTAAACTGAAAATGTTTCCACCTCAAATATTTAAATTTTGTTGTTGTTTTTTAGAATCAGGGCCAAAAACTCAGCTATGGATTAAGTGTCTGAGTTCTAATCCTGATGCTACCACTGACTCACCATAACATTTAGTTTGACACTGACCAAATAACTTAAGTAAGCCTATCTCTTAGGCTACATCTGCACTGCAACTAGGGGTTTAATTTGCAGGTCATGTACATGTGCCCACACTAGCTTTAATCTAACTAGCTCACTAAAAATAGCAGTGAGAATGGGATGGGGTGGCATTGATGGGATGGTACAGAAGCCTGAACTGCTACTTCCTCACTGCTATTTTTAATGATCTAGTTAGATTAAAGCTAGTGTGGGTAAGTCTTCACAAGCTGCATATTACACCCCAAGTTGCAGTGTAGAGGTATCCTCAGTTTTGCCGGGGTAAAATGAGGATAATAATTCTCATGTGCACATGGTGTACTGTGAAGGCAACTTAGTCAATGATCCCCTATTTAAATGCTAAGAATTATTTATTCAATTGATTATTACTTGGGCATTTTCTTCTATTATGTATAATAAAATTGTAGATTCCTACATCAGAAACACACACAATATTACACTAATATAGTTTTACTTATGTGGCAAATTGTTTCCGAGTCCATAAGGCCAGAGTTAGACTGGTCCGTGAATAGATCTTCAACGTTGGGGAGAGCTTAGGGAGTCACTCCTACCCCCACTTTATAGTGCACCATACAATGCCCCCATAACACTGGATGCAATCACTGCACTGCTGGAGGTGATAGATACAAAGGGCTGGCCTTTAGCTAGCTCCCAGTCTAGGGTAGCACAGTGGTCACATTTCTCTTCCTTCTAGGAGTCATTGTGTTGATTGTGGCGGCATTGTGTAGTGGGACAATTCAGCTCTTCATATTCACTTTAATTCATTCCCCCCGCCCCGCCCCCGTGGATTCTGAGGTTATAATACTTTGGTATATATTTCTTATTCTTGTTTTTTGGCCAATTTTAGTCTTGCATTCTATCTAGTGAGTCACAATTTAGTTAATTTGTCTTCCTCTGATTTAGAAGAATGCTGTGAGCCTGTTGAGTTCATAAAGGATTGCTTATCATCTAAGGCAAACTTTTATTTTACCTAGATGAAAGATAAACTTTGATTGTTCTCAGACATATCCCCTTCTTCACATATTCCCTTTACATTCTGTATCTCAGAGTCATTTCTCAATGAACAACCCAGTAGGCCAGGGTTTTTCCACAGGGTCTATCTAAATTGAAAAGTTTTTAATCTTCATTTATGTGAAGACATTATGCCATATAGTTAGGTGCCATATAACATTAAGTAAGTTCTTTATTTACTGGCCTTCACCGTATATACTATTTGTGATATTATGCAACGGGTTCAATGCATGTAATATTTTCACAAAGGGGTAGATGTCTGCTGCATTATATCATACTAGTGTGCATTGTAGGTCTAGCAGAGTAGCAGTTTTACAGCATTTGGGGCACTTCCTACTCTATTCCTTTGCAGTGAGACCAAACAGATTAATTCTGGTAACTTAATTACTCTATAAAAATTATTAAACAAGCCACTCATTTATTTGTAGAAATTCTTAGGCCGAAGGTCTGGGAGAGTTTACGCTATACAAAGTTTGGAGAAATACAATTATTTGTACAATTCCTACTTTACCTAGTAATGTTGTTGTTAGACTAATAATCCATTCTTTCTCACCAGTGTGTGAAAATGTATTTTATAAATTGTGTACATTGATACAAAGCCGTACATAGTATACTATTTTTCTATTACACACTGATCCTTAAATATTTTATTGTATATGGGGTTCATTTAAAGGGTTGGTATATATTTGTGGGGGGTAAAAATCTTAGACTTGCAACAATTCATAAATAATCCAGATAGTTTTCAGAATTTCTAATTTTATCCTGCACTACATTCAGTGTTTTGCCAGGTCTGCAGCACATAACTTTGTGTCATTTGCCTGAAGTAAGATAATACTTATTGAGTGTTTCTTATATTGAGCCAGATGCTGCTTCCACTGAAATCAATGGGAATTTTGCCATTGACTTCAATAGGACCAGGATCCAGCCTGTAGTAATTCCCTGATGAACGTGATCAGAACTATTGTGGCTGCAAGTGGTTCTGTGGCCAAAGTCAATATTATACTTAGTAACAGGCACCTCGGAGATCACACTTTCCAACACTGATTCATTTTTACTCTGAGTTTAGCTGATTCACACCATCAGATGTGGGCCTCAGTTCATCCTCTACAGAATGTTTAGTATAAATCTTGCACTGATGCTCTGAATTCCTATTCTGACTTTTCCCAAATTGATAATGATCTCTGAATCTGTCCCCTGGAAAAAGCTAGATTGCTTTTGGCTTGCTAGTAAACACATAGTATTAAGTAGCCCATTTGCTATTAACTTGGCTAGAAATTTTACATACAAATTTTTAAGTGATAACCTGTAACATGAGGGCTATTGTGTTGCACCTTTTTCAGTTTAAGGGATGCAATGATTATAGCTTTGTGGAGCAAATATAGTAGGTTTTTTCCCCCCTTGCAGCACTTTCACAAACCGGTAGTGTCTCAATACGGTATTGGGGAGTAATGGTGCTCTAGTCTGGTCAGAGGGTGAAATACTCCTTCAGTGGAAGTTGCCCAAGATATTTTCTATATTCATCAGCAGCACTTGCTTCCTTGTGTCTATACAGGCATGTGTGTAAGGGGTTCCCCTTTCTGTATACCACTATCAATCCATTTACTTCAATGGAATTACACCAGTATAAAAATAGAATAAAAGAGTAGAGAATGAGAGGATCCAGGTGAGATGGACCTGGAGTGAGGTGTGCAAAAGAGAAGGTGCACCAGCCTTGCAGCACGTTCTCCTGCTCTTGGGAACACCACAATAGTTCTGCATCTGTTGTGGAGTCAATGACAAGAGGTCTTTGGAGATGGGCTGGAGACAAGCATGATAGGAACTGGGGCAGCTGCCTTCACAGGTGGCAAATATTCTCACTGATACAGATACCTAAGATAATGATACTAGAAGTGACAGAAAGTAATAATATTCAGTCATGAAGTTGGACCATTGACTAACAAAACATAGGTCTGAACTCACTACTAAAAGTGAGCAACTCCACTCATTCAGCTAACAGAAAAAATGTTACGTGACACATGAAAAGGTCTGTCATATTCCAGCAGAGCAGTGGGAACAAACCCACAAAAGTAACACGTATTCCCTATACTTCTAATTAAGAGATAGTTTATCCTCAAACTCAAAGCAGAACATCTGGTGTTCACGGGAGTTCAAGCCAACTGTCAGGCTCAAGTTTGTAACAATCCATGCTGTCAGTGGTGTCATGAGCATAAATGCAATATAATTATAATAATAATGAGCACTATTGTAGCACTTCGCAGCTTCAAAGCTCTGCACAAACATTAACTAACTAATCCTCACAACATCCCAGAGTTATTCCCATTTTACAGATGGACAGCTGAAACCATTAGCCACATTCTGTTCACAGTTACACCATGCACTCCTTTTGAAGTTAGTGGAATTGTAGAGGTATAACTAAGAGCAGAATTTTGCCTACTATCATTAGGAACCAATGAGCTTCTTTTGGTTCCATGAACTGAAGCCTCTAGACTTTAAGGCCCTGATTCAGAAAAGCATCTCTATTCAGGAAGCACCTAAGTGCATGCATAAGGATATACTTAAAGGTGAGTGTACGCTTAAGGGCCTTTGCTGAATCATGGTCTAAGAAAGTAAGTCATAGGAGCATTTCCATTAACTCATTTAGAAGAGGACTATATTTAATACTCCTTTGGGATTTGCAGTTTGTCTGAGTGGGGAGTAAGGAAAGCTGAGTAGAGCCTAGCGGGAACTGTTACACAGTAAATAGAACAGATTCATTGAATATTAATTAACACTTTCAGCCTTTGATGTACTGTGTAAGTGTGAATTCTTTTGCTGCATTCTGATAATTTGCATAATATGGGATAGATTGGGCCTAGACCACCTTATATGAGAGTGCAGGAAACCTACTCCTGGGGCAAGAACAAAAGGTAATGGTAGTCCCTGTGCTCTCCTGAGTCTGATAGCACCGCCAAAGTGAGTGGGGAGAGAATGAGGATGAGACAGGGCAAAGGACTCATTTCTTCCCTCCACATTGGTTAGCAGAGGAGTTCAGCCATAAATGACTGCATGCATCACCTTCCTAAAAGACACAAAAAGGTACAATGTCTCTAGAAGCTCCCACTACGTGTAATAGAGAATCTGGTCAGATATATAAAAAAGAGACATTGATTACTACATCTCTGTTATTTGGCCATCACAAGAGTTATACAGCTGTTTCTTTACTTTCAGGATTGACTGAATTATGTTAGGAAGTGAAAATGTCATCTCAATTGTAAATCCAGTTTTCCACAAATCTAATGTAGGTTTTGAGTGTGAACATCTTTTCAGTGAACTCATTTTTGATGCTGTTAATACCAATAATAATCCTAGCAGTTTTCAGTGTATGTTGTAGAATACATTCTGCTTCTAATTACTTTGGCATATGAAGTACTGCATTCATTGTGTTATTAATAGATTCATTATTATTAGATTATGTGAAAGGATGCAACAACAAACCTAGCAAAGAGTCCTAGAAAAGCTAACTAGAAGAAAGCTAATGATTTACACCTCAGGCCAGTTTTCAGTGATTGTTACCCAATTAATTATCTCAGTTTGTCTCAGACTAAAGAGAAAAAATGTCACGGGAAAGGAAAAGTAGAATAAATGAACTGAGGGAGGTGAAGTAAGGTTTAGAAGAAATAACCTTGAATAAAGCAGGGAGACAGCAGGAGGTGCTGTTCACTGAAATTCCATAACAGGAGTCATCTATCAAATTGGTACTGATCTCTTCACAGTAAAGAAAGCTCAGTATGTCAGCAAACCTACAGTACATAGATTTGGAATGTAAGGAATTTATTTTGACTGGTATTTAAAATATGTTATCACTAGGGCCATACCAAATTCACGGTCCATTTTGGCAATTTCACAGTCATAGGATTTTAAAAATCATAAATTTAATGATTTCAGATATTTAAATCTGAAATTTCAGTGTGTTGTAGCTGTAGGGGTCCTGACCCAAAAGGGGGCAGTGGAAGTGTTGCAAGGTTATTGTAGGGGGATCGTGGTATTGACACCCTTACTTCTGCACGGCTGCTCACAGTCGTCCTGCCTTCAGAGCTGGGCAACCAGAGAGCGGCAGCCACTGGCCGGGACCCCAGCTCTGAAGGCAGCGCCACCGCCAGCAGCAGCACAGAAGGATGGCATGGTATGGTATTGCCATCCTTACCTCTGTGCTGCTGCCTGCAGACCTTGGCCCTCAGTCAGCAGCCACTACTCTCCAGCTGCTCATTGCCACCCTTACTTCTATGCTGCTGCTGGCGGTGCTGCCTTCAGAGCTGGGTGCCTGGCCAGCAGATGCCGCTTTCTGGCTACCCAGCTCTGAAGGCAGTGCAGAAGTGTGGCAATACTACAGCCCCACTACAATAACCATACAACCCCCCCGCTGCTCCCTTTTGGGTTGGGACCCCCAGTTTGAGAAACGCTGGTTTCCCCTAGTTTCCTCTGAGCTCTGGTCTACTATCCACAGCCACATCTATCTCCTGCTGGCATTATCCAGAGGTAGGCACAGATCATTTACAAATCTCAGGAAATCTGAGATTTGCTTTTGAATGATGGGAGTCGAAGCAGATTTTGCACTGGCTGATCAAGTAAAATGCCAGCCATTTCTTTTTTTTAATACCTTTGTTTTAATGTAATGCTTGAAACTGCCAAGAAATGCTAAAAAGAATTCCCTGTTGAAATAGAAAAGGTTAAAGCCAAATGTGAAAATGTCCAGGGCAGCAGCATTTGTAAAGTTACATTCACCCGGAGGAGGGGACGGGGGGTGGGGGGGGAGAAGGAATCTTGTCTAACTGCAACATCCATAAAGTTGGCATATTTTCTAGGGCAAAAATATGACATTACTGCTTTAATAATAATGGCTATAAGGGTTTTGAGAGGAAATACCAAGAGATAGTTAAATCTGTAAACATGCTGTAGATTCTCACACTTGTGAATTCACTGTGTGCAGTCAAAAATAAAATCACATTGTTGAAAAATCTCCTGTATTGCTTGACAGCTAGTCAGATGTTCCCTTGACAACTGCTCTGGTTAATCAAGGGTGTAAATGAAGCTACTGTTTCAGTGTTCAGCAAAAGTCATTTCAAATCCTCTCTTTAATATCAACACTTTACAGGTAAAGCACCTTGTTGTTTTCAGTGCTGTGTCATTAGGCACGTTTAGAGACTTTGTACGCTATGAGGGGGAAATTAGCAGAAAGATCTAAATGTAATATCCCAATCATCTGATACAAATTGTAGAGATGCTATAAGGATTGTGTGATCCTTTTCAGAAAGGCCAGACAACATCTTTTCTACATGTTCTAGCTAACTGGCAGTGTGAAACCCCTATTGATAGAATCAGAAGAGGATCAATTTAGTTTGTACGAGGTCAGAGGCTGTTGTTTATATGCATGACCTTTAATATATTCTAATTTGACATTTTAATTTTGCTGGATTTCAGTGATAAACCTAAAGAAATATGGCTGTGGTGATAACACTGTAAAAAAACCAACATAATTGATGTAAACAACATTTTCCTAAGTATGTTTGCACAACCACAAATGTACCATTTTTATATGATTACATTAGGTAATTATAATGCATGAATGCAGTTAGGAAAGTCATATGTCTCTGGACCAATCCTCATCCATATTGGCAAATATGTAATCACTTTAAAATACTTTGCTATGTTTCCCTTGATATAAACTGGAAGCTGAAGCAATCATGCTATCAATTAGGGTTTAAGTTAGACTTCCCAATGACTAGAGGAGATGGGAATATGAATTTTGCATTCACATTTTCTGCCATGTACCTTTACTGCCACCTGGTGACTTCTGCTAACAGAAAGGCACCATCAGCTCATCACATTCCTCGGCATGCAGAGCTAACTGTCAAAGTTTAAGCTAAAACATTTGGTTGAACAAGATTATATTAGCTAACATTTGAATTAAAAATGCCTCAATCTTAGCTGGCTTAAAAAGATTCCTTTTAATAACAGTTCCAAGCCCAATTTAATCCAATCCAGTACTTAATATTAACACCTATAGTTAGTACCAGAGGCATACAAGTTTGCTAGATAAATATTGCACTAGTTTATTAGGAATTCAATATTCAGTGCTAAGGTGATTAATCAGGATCTAACCAGTAATGTAATTAGTGTGTATAATTTTTAATTTTGCATCTGTTGAAGAAATCCATAAGTCTTTGGAAAAGAAATAAACCCTTTAGGAAACCCTCTGTTTATTCTTCTTAACAATAACTTACACAAAATCCACAGCAAATAGAACAGCATCATTAGCTGAATAATAGTCAAATTCAGAGATGAGGACTGAACACATGTTTTGAACCTGTGAAAGCATATATTGTATATCAGGCATGTAATGTACTGCCTACAGAAGTGGTACCTGCACATGGCTCCAGACCTACTCTAATTATTTAGAAAAATGTATTGTACAGCATGCACCCTTACACTATAATTTTCCACTATTCTGTAAAGCTTTTCATTTCATTATAAATGTGGTGGTCATGTGACACACTGAGTATTTTATGTGTTTGACAAATAAATCCTATATATCTTAGCAATCGAATTGCATACTTTTCTGTCACTCTGTCTGGAGGGGAAAATATGCTGGACTTAAATGGAATTGAAATATTCCACAGAAGTATATGAGGCCGATGCACTGAAATGCCTTCAGCAGCAAACAAGCCATGAAGATTCAAAACTAAACTTGGTTTTATCTTCAGAATTTGAAGATGTAGATGATTAGCCACTTTCATCTTCAAAGTTCTTACCTTGAGGCCAGTGAGGTTAATTAGAAAAATAAAGCTAAAACATGTCATGAGAATGCATCGTTATTATAAGATCAATTCTCACCTTTTCTGTTGTCACTATTTAGGCCCCAATCCTCCAATGAAATACACATAAGGATCCACTTGCATGCATGCAGTTGCAGGATTGGGGCCCTAATTTATTCTCTGAGTTGTAAGGAAAATGTTTCAACATCATTTCATGTAGTCTGATGCAGAGGTGTTTGGATGCACATATGTTATGCTGTAATACCTCAGAACAGTTCTGATGTATTTTTCTCTTACATTATAAAAACAATTTCATTATAAATATATGGTTTGTACACCCATATTACAGTGTTTTCCATTGTAATAGTGAAGATTGAGATGCCATTTCAATACTAGTCCCCATTTTTCAGTTATTCATAATTTTCGCATACAGCTTTCTTTTGGGCTGAAGTTTTCCATGCTCTCTATCTTTCCAATGCATAATTGAACAATTTATTGTATCATTTTGTGGTAATGTAAACATGAAAAGCATTCACTCACTCTTCCCATATGTTCTAACTGGAACTCTTGTATTAATATAACTTTCAGTAGCTAAAGAAAGAGACTTTTTTTATTGTCATTGGGAAAGGAACAAACAAAGTTTGAAGAAAATGGGTTTCGTATTTTTCAAGTAATGTGTGGCCACGTGGATAGGGTATGCAGGAGACAGGGGTTCCATTTCCAGCTTCATCACTGGTGTGCTAACTGACCTTGTTTGTGCCGTAGTGACCTTGTTTGTGTCCTTTCCCTTCTTTGTGTCCTAGCTTCCCCATCTGTAAAACCAGGATAATTATACTTACCAAATATAAGTTGCTTGAACTTATTTACAGTTAGCATTTTTGCCATTGTGCATTGGAATTGTCTATTCCTTTTTTTCTGGCACCCTTGCCGTAGAGTAGAGTAGAGTAGAGTAGAACACTAGACAAGCACAGATAAAGATGCCTCTGTGAATAGCTACCTGAGTTTAGGATATCTTTCATTGTTTACATTTAAGTGCCTCAGTTAATGCTAAGGAAGTTAGGAACTTATTTAGCAATGCAAAGAAATCCATAAAGCATTTTTAGTTACATTTCCTTTTTATTCTCCCACCTCTTTTTGAATTAAATAAAGACTCAAAACCAAGGAAATTAAATGCCAAAAATAAACACCAAGAGCGAACACCCAACATTTGTAACTAAAGTTTGCAAGACAGAGTTTTGGTTAGATTCTCAGCTGCTTTTGGGTGATCAAACAGTGGCTGACCAATACTGCTGTTGGGTTTTTTTCATTGTCATCAGCACTGATGGATCTTGTCACTGTAATTCAAGCCTTTGCTGCATCTAGATCTGGACTACTGTAATTTGGACTACACCTTAAACCCATTTAGAAGCTACAGCAGGTGTAGAATGTAGCACCCCACCTGATAAGCAAGGTTTCTTTACATGAGCACATCAGGCCAAGATCTGCACTGGCTATTGGCTATCAGGTGAAATTTATGGCATTAGCTTTTACCTATAAAGCCACAGTGGGCTGAGACTCTCCTCCCTGGAAGACTACATCTTTCCCTGTGTAACTATGTAACAAAGGAATTCAAGCAGACAGAGAACATATCAAAGTCTGACATTACCCTGACCCGTAATCAAGAAGCAAGCACTCAAGAGGTTTCACCTGAGGAAAGCACCGGAAAGAAAGAGGTGGCACAGAATCCTGACTGGTGACTCCATAGTGAGGAATATCAAGATACCTGTGATCCAGATAAAGAAAATGAGAGTATACTGCTTCCAGAGTACCAGAACAAAAGAGTTCACAATAAGGAGGCTAGATATTGTAAAGAATGCTGGAGAATTCACAATGATTGTACTCCAAAGTGGAACAGATAATATCAGTTGAGAAAGATTTAATAAATCAGGAACCACTTCAAGGTCCTGGGAAGAACTCCAGGGCAATAACTAACCTAAAACTTCATCTATCCCTTGAACCACACTTGAGAAAAATAGCTTACGAAGTTCCAAACAGTTCAGTCAGCTGCAAATGCCTATTGATGTCCTCCACATTTATTTAGCCACCATGGTAGAAGATCTGTCAGTGTAAGTGTTAAAACTGCACAAGAGATGTAGTTTTCATGATTTTCAGAAATTCTGTTGTGAAATATGTACAGCTATCTCATTTAAGGGTCTGAATCTGCAAACTTTATCGTGTTAAGTAGTACTGACACTTGTCCTGTTGACCTCATAGTTGGTAAGTCTTTAATATGCTTTCCAAACTTCACCATTTGAAAGGGATGCATTACACACTCTTTCCATTTAAACTGCATGCAAATTCAAGATGAAACAGGATGCAAGCGGTGGTGATGGGATGGTACTTCTGCTGAATTAACAGAACTCGCTTTTAAACAAGCTATCAGCTAATTTTCTCACCTTCTGTCATTACTGTAATATGTGTTGGAATGAAAATTAATATATTTGAATGTCATCTTACAGGAATGAATTTGTATTATTGATAATGTACACAGAATTTCATCATGTAAAATATACTTGAAAAATTCTCAATAGCTTATTGAATGTTCCTAACATGTACTTTGAAAATTCCCTTAGCCTTATATTCTTCTTTATCTCTGAAGCTCAGTACCGGAGTTACATTAACAGCATGCTTCCTGAGTAGCGATAACTATATCACAGTGTAATCTAGCTGCTCAGAGGTATGCATCCTTTCATTTCTTATTCCATTTCTATTTCCCCTGTAGGCCAGGAAAGGGAAATTTACACCTAGGGAGTTCAGCATCATTCAGCATTGATGTTACTTGTCCAACAATCCCCTACACTAGGGAGACCATATGTCAACCACAGTTAGCACTTACAATTTATCAGTACCCACTTAAACATGTAAAGATCTCTTTTTCCTCTGTCTTTTGTATAAGCATTTCAATCACTGGAGTCAAAAACACTCAGAACGCAAATGAAAGAAGGACATTAAAAAAGAAACGTACATCTTTTGTCCCTCTAAGTCTATATGGTCAGAAAACTTCTGGTGGTATTATTGCCCAGAGAGGGTCATCTTTGATGGAGGCAAAGCATCTTTTTCACTCTGCCTTTGCTGAGTGAGGTTCAAACACTGCTGTCAACATCATAAACAATAACAAGATCTTCTCTTTCCTTCCAGCTATATGTTGCCTGTTGGCAGTCCTGGAGGTTATTGTATGATTAAAATGGCTGCAGATGGAAATCCTCCTGTACAACACAGAGTCTCTCTGACAAATCCTGTGTCTCAGGTGAGCCTGCAAAACATAATATACAAAATGTAGCGACTTGCTTTAATTATTTCACCAACATATACACTTAAATTATTCTCATAGGAGATTGTCAGTATTAACTATTATTTATTAATCTTGTCTTTTCAGTTACTCAGGCAAAACTGATTGATTTGAAATATCCATTTATGTATTAATTTTAGCCTTTCTTATGGGACAGCATGTAATTCTTCTGCAGAGCCAGCTCTACGTATTCTGTCTATACACCTTTTTACTATAAGCATCCACAATTCTAATTTTCACTGATTTCTTCAAATTCCTTGTACTCTGTTGGAAACACCCATTCCAGCTCTCTATTCCACCTGGTGGAGAGCTCCCAGCAGCCCCCACCCTATTAACCTGTTCCCACCACTGTTGTGGGAGAACTCCACTGCCTTTCCTTCATAGAAGGGTTGAATGTATGGAAAAAAGTGGTTGTCTCCTCACTGTACAAGACATTAGGAGCCCAGCCCCATTCCCACCTTCTTTAGGAGATGCCTCCTAATCCACTTCCAATTCTGGTTTACCAAGGGGCCATACCCCTCTTGAATGATTACCTGCACTGGGCACCTGCCACCAATGGACAGCAGTAATTTGCTTGGCTTGCTCCCCCAATCTCTGCCAAATTCCCAGATTGTTAACAGTTCCTTCTCTAATAACAGCCAGAATTATATTCCCTGAATAACTCAGGTTATGCAATATGCAATTTCAGGATGGGCAATCACCAAATTTCCCCTCATTTAACCACCCTTCCCCCTGCCACACACACACACAGGTCAGTGATTTCAGCCCCTGGGAAAGTTACGAACTCCCCCCATCTTCTTACTGTCCAGCTCCTAGCTCTCAGGGCAGGAGCCAGAAAATGCAACCACCCTGCCACTCCAAGGCCTATTTGTACAGTGCTTGCCCTAGGAGAACTCCATAGGCAGTCCAGTTTCAGGGACTCCCCCACAAGCTAACTGCATAGGGACCCTCTGGCCACCCACAGGTCATGACTCCAGCCCCATGGAAAGTTCCTGCCTCTCCTCTACTTCTCCTTCCTGCCCTTTGGAGGGGGTGGGAATGAGCACAGCCAGGGTATCAACCACCCTGTCCACCCAAGGCCCTCTCACCACCCCCAGCCAAGGAGAAACCTCTGATGGGAGAAAAACACGTGAACTCACTGTTTTCCTCCTCTGCTTCTGCCTAGGGCAAGCGGGGTTCATGTCACTTCTGTAGGGTGATGACATAACAAGTGTGAAAAATCAGGACGGGGTGGGGAGTAATAGGCATTTATATAAGGCAAAGCCCTGAATATTGGGACTGTCCCTATAAAATTGAGACATCTGGTCACCCCTGCAAGGCAAAAGCTCTAGGTCTTGTTGTGGGTTAAAGGCCCAGTCTCTAGGGGATGATTTTCAGCTTGTCCTTTCTAGGACCCTGTTGTCACCCAAATAGTCATGGGGTCCCCTATACTGTGGGGGGCACGTGGCTACATATAACTGGCAGGTTCCTCTGCTGCCTTTCTCCCTCTGGCACAGAATGTCATCCCCAGGCAGGAGAAAGAGCTTATAAGCTCTCCCCTTGGGTGTGCAGGAAACAGTAGGCTTATGCTGCACCCGTCTCTCTAACCAATCACCCACAGAGCCCCCCCTCTTCCCCACCTCCAGACCACAAGGAGGCTGAGTGCTCACAAGAAGGAGTACTATCTTTAAAGTGGCCAAGAGTTTTCTTTCGCAGACAGTGTCTCCCCATCACTCAGACTGCAAAGGGATAGGGGCATTTTCAAATTAGTGTTTGGAAAGTCCTTACATTAAGCTTGTTATGTTATTAATGAGACTTATGTGAATTCCTAGCGCACACTGCTTTAAAAATGTACCTCATCTGGGTCAATTTTGCCTCAGAGCTGGACCTTTCTACAGCAGACGCAGGTATTATGAAACTGGACTAAATTTGAGTGACTACAATATTGTGATTAAATGATTGACCCTAGACACTGAACAGAATGTACTGAGCTCATTTTATTGTGCACTGTGTCTGACCATATGGACTAGTCCTGCAAAATGACCACAATAAAAACATGATCATATAGCCAGCAGGTTACCATTTCTTTTATATATTGTACTTGCCTACTTCCAGGGTCAAATGCCTTACAACAGACTTGCTAGAAGGAAACAATATCTGTCTGCAAATACTATTTTAAAAGGCTTGTCCAAAACTATGCTGAATTATGTCTTTCTTTGTTGAGGGGAGAGCGGCATGTGATATGGAATGAAGCTGACAAGGGGTGGACTAATGTCTCTGAATTGTTTTCACATGAGAAATCCGATTTAATTTTAACTGTGCTCCAGGAGACTTATCTTTTCCCTTCTCTGAACAAAAGGCACTATAGGCAGAGGAATACCAGCAGGTATTCATGTTTATTGAATATCCAAATTTCACTTGAGATAATCAGTCAGGATAGCCCAATTTGTGATAAAAATCATACAGGAAGAAGTAAAACAAAATTAGATGACTCATGAATAAAGCTAAGATTTAGTCACGGGTATTTTTAGTAAAAGTTGAGTACAGGTCAGGGGCAATAAACAAAAATTCACAGCCCGTGTCCTGTCCATGACTTTTACTATATAAATACCCCAGACTAAAAAACTTAGCGGCTCCTGTGGCCCCGGGCACTGCTGCTCTGGGTGGCCCCAGGACACTGCTGCTGTGGAGGTCTGGGGGCCGAGTGCTAGCCCCTGCACTGGTCACGGGGTCAACTGCCCCCAGCCCCCCTGCTCCGAGGCCTTGGGCCTGCTGCTCGGGTGCCACCTGGGCACTCCCTGCAGCCCACCGTCCAGGGATTTGGGCTCTCCCCGGGGCCAGCCGCCCCAGCACTGCCACTTGGGTGCTTCCCCCGTGCCAGTTGCCCAAGCAGCGGCCGGTGCAGCTGACCCTGGGGCAGACCCCAGGACCGCTGCTCAGGGGCTCCCTGGGGCTGCCCCAGGACCATTTCTCGGGTGATCCCTGGGACCAGTTGCTCCAGCAGCACACGAGGTGTCTGGCCATGGGGCACCCAAGCTGCTCTGCTCTGGTGGCCCTGGGATTCGTGACTTTGCGACCTCCGTGACAGAATCGCAGCCTTACTCATGAATTGTGGATCCATCAGTGTGATGCTGCCCTTCTTGTATTCCTAGCTTCTTACAGTTATTAATACCTAGATCCTATAGTGATTGGCATCTTAAAAAGCATATAATGATAAATTAATTTTCCCTTTGAAACACATTGTGGTGTATTTATTTTTGTCTTGATTTATGCAAGCACTTTCCATTTGTATTAGTGGGTATTGTACATGCATGTGCTACATAAAATGACAAATAAACTGCACTGATGTAGTTTTATAAATTATTATTTTCTTGCATGAATAAATATGGAAACAGAGTAATCCTGTGAATTTTCCATAGAGTGCAAGGTTGTGTAACAGGTACGGTGTCCACTATATAGTCAGCTGAGGGCAACATGTGTTTGGTATACATCTGAGTAGGGAGCAGGGCCGGCTCCAGGAACCAGCTTGCCAAGCAGGTGCTTGGGGCAGCCACTCCGGAGAGGGGCGGCATGTCCAGCTATTCGGCGGCAATTCAGCGGACGGTCCCTCATCCCCACTCGGAGCAAAGGACCTCCAGCCGAGTTGCCGCCGCAGATCACGGCTTTTTTTTTTTTTGCGCCACTTGGGGCTGCAAAAACCCTGGAGCCGGCCCTGGTAGGGGGTCAGAGGGAATAAGAATCAACTGAAAAAATTGATTCAGCCCAATAAGCTTTAAGGGGGTTGTTCTATTTTTAAATTTAAATTGGTTACAAACTGATCTCAAAAGGTTCAGAGTCCTCCAAAGCCTCCCAACTTTTGAAAGGCCTCTTCCCAGGAACTCTTCATCAACTCTATTTCTGACTGCGACCCTCACTGTGTGCAGATGCTCTCTGTCTTTTCAGTTTGAGGGATCAGTGAATGTTCACCTCAATTCTTACTTTATCTTAACTAATTTGGTCACACCTAAATAAAATCAATATTCAAACAGGCGCCTGCATTTGTACAAGTGACTAATAATTTGGGGTGCATCCATTTTTGGCTACCCCACTTGAGACTCCATTAAGGAGCCTGATTTTCAGAAAGTGCAGAGCACCTTCCTTCTAAACATCAGGACACTTTTAAAGTGCCTCTACTTGTGCACTGAAAACTCGAGGCAAACAAAATCACTAGTCACAGCTTGTGAAAATGTAGGCCAGGGACCAGAGGCTTTTTTTGAACTAATTTTTTTACTGAAGTTCCCTATTTTGACAGCTTTCGCCCCTCCTTTTCACTTACTACCTTTTTTCCCTCCTGCCCAAATCCTGTTCAGAGCACTTGAAGAGACTATTAAAAATTAACATTTTTTTAAAAAAGCAACTCTTTTTGAAAAAGGGATTCTTATAGTGACATAAGAATGGCTTGTAGGGATCTCCTCACTGTATCTGAAAACAATCTAGCTAGACAATTGCCAGTGCTCAGTAGTAAAGTCGTAAAATCACCACAGTGCATTTAATTGTGCAATATTATTCTATGGGCAGGTGCATTTCTCCTTATTTCAAAAGAGATTTCCAAGAGCCCTCTGGCATTCATCTCAGTTCACTATTTCTTTAAGGATCCAGCTCATTGTCTTTGTGCTTTACAGACTTGGGGTTAATGATAATCCAATAGTAATTTATGAATTTGTATCATTAGCTTATAGTGTCATGAGCTACTTGCTATGAGTTTCTTATTGTTATTCCTTAATGAGACATAGACACATCACACAGAGTCAGAAAACAGTTGTAATAAGCCTTTTGTTGATGGTTTTTCTTGGGACTCTGCAGAGCACCTTTGGATCAATGTTCCTTGGAAATGTCCCTGCTCAAGCTCAGGTCCACCAGAGTGCAGGGCGGATTCAGGGCTACAGAGGCTGCATTAGGGAGTTTCAAGTGAACAACAAAGAACTATTTATCATCGACGAGGCCCTAGGTGGGAGGAACATTGAGAACTGCAATGTCCCCATCTGTGATTATCATCCATGTCGCAATGGCGGTACCTGCACCAGGTAAGCATCAATTTTTGTGATCCCTCATTTACACTGTATGGCTGATAATATCATCTCTGACATTAAACCATCAGAATAGTCTGTGTAATAAACAAGCAATGCCTGGATCTGTTATCTGTGTGACACTGAATTAAAAATATGGGTGCTTCTTGTTTACCCAGAGAGATTTATATCTTATTTGCTCAAATGAGATATTCACAGCCAATCTACTAAAATAGCTCTGACTTCAGTCATTTCAAATAGAACTTAATGTTTAGTTAACTAGAAGACCTCTACTTCTAAGAAACAAGGATTTTTTTCTGCATTTCATATACAAAGTGATCAGATTAGAGCTGTGAGATTGGTACTGGACAAAAAACACTCCTTATGAAGTCAATTGCAGCATTTCCATTGACTTTAGTGATGGCAGGACTAGGGCCTCTGTGCATGTGTGTGGCGTCCACACATACGCCACCTACCCTGTCCCCCCCGGAATGAAAAGACAATGGTGATGAAGCTCGTGCATCTAAGCAAAATGTGTTTAAAATGATTTTCAGCTATTTTAAAATATTCTCATTCCATTTTTGCTGTTGGAATCTGACTTTGATTCCTTTTTATGAAATTCTCAGCCTATTTCCATTTCTATGAAGGTGGCTTTAAGTGGTTCCTGTTCTAATTCTGAAGCATAGAAACATCAAAACAGGAGTTGGCAAAAGGGATGTGGTTAGGTATCTTAGGCCCCAAATGTAACCTAAACTGTTCTAAATGGGTGGGGGAATTATGTTGTTGCTGGGGGTTTCTTTTGTTTTTTGTTTTGGTTAAGCACAGATAATGTGCTTAGCCCCATAAAAGATAGAAACTAGTCTGTCCTGAAGAGCTTACAGTCTAAACCAGAGGTTCTCAAAATGTGGTCTGCAAACCACCAGTGGTCTGCGAGCTCCATTCAAGTGGTCCGCGGATAGTTCCCTCTAAGGTGCGCACCCGGGTGGCCGCACACGAGAGAATGAAGGGCCACCCACCTAATTAATGGAGCCACACAGGCGTGGCTCCACTAATTAGGTGCCTGGGCCCTGGAGAAGATGCATATGTAAGGTGAGGTGTTGGCCTTGGGGGGAAGAGGAGGTAGGTGGGAGCGGGCAGTGGGGTGAGAAGAGGGGGTGGGGGGAATTTGGGATGTGCAGGGCTGTGGCAGCCAGAGAAAGAGGCAACTTTCCCTAGCTCCAGGGCTGCGGCTGCCGGGGAGAGATGGCCCTCCTTCACAGCCTCAGCTCTGTGGCTGCTGTGCCAGGGGAGAGACCCCCTGCTTCGCAGCCCCAGCTCGGGGGCTGCTGTGGTGGGGGAGAGAGGGAAAGACCCCTACTCCTTCCCAGCCCCAACTCGGGGGCTGCCGTGGCAGGGGAGAGAGGGCACATCCATTGCATTAGAAAGGTAAGACTACTGATATTAAAATATGAGTTGTGTGCTTTTATTTGTAGAACAGAAAAAGTTAATTATTATTAAGGTTGGTTTTTTTTAATACAGCACTTTTCTCCAAACCGCTTTACAATAGTTAGCTAATGGTACAAACAACATTTGGAAAGATCATTAAGTGGTCTGCTGAGACCCTCATCAATTTTCAAGTGGTCTGCGGAAAAAAAAGTTTGAGAACCACTGGTCTAAATGATAGAAACTGAGAAGGCAGTATGAACCAGAAGAATAAATAACTTAGAAGAGGATTTGATTTGGTTTGGTTTGGCTCCGCGGGTGGTATCATAGAAGTGACTCCACAGGATTTTAGACCACTGTATTCCAATACTTTTTTAAAACTAGCCACTATTAACGAGGAATCCAAACAAACATGATTTACATTCTTTGTTCCTTGTGCTTCCTGTGCATGAGTTAACTAACAAATCTTATTCTGAGAGTTCCGAAATTCAGTGCTGCTGGCGTACAAACAAAATAAACTGTTCTAACTTAAACTGCATTAAAAGCATGATTAGAATAATGAGAGGAAGAGAGACTGTGGGAAAGGAAAAGAGAAGGGAAATAACTTAGGAGGGAACAAGTAGAGGGAGGAAGAGTAAGATAAGTGGATGAGAAAAAGAGAGGAGGATGGCAGAAGGAAACAGATGTAGGGAATAAGAAAACAGATATTGCAGGGGAAAGAGGAAGATTAAGAATGGTCCAATGGTAAGGGTGCTAGTTTTGGACTTTGGAAACTTTTATACATTTCCCTACTGCACCACTCTGAGGGTTAGTCACCAGAGCACTCTTGAAAATCACACTGTGCACCTATCTGCGTCTTTAGGCACCTAAATATCTTCAACAATCTGGCCCTTCTCTCTGAGCCTTAGTCCCCCATCTGTAAAATGGAGCTAATGATACTTCTGTACCTCAGAGGGGTATTGTTGAATACATTAAAGATTGTGAGGCACTCACCTACTATAGTAATGAGAACCATCTACATATTATAGAGAATAGGCACACTATTTTTCAGTGTAATCCAGTTTCTGATATTGGTTACATGGGTCTGAGCAACTTGTAGCTGCAGAAATAAAACAAACATACAAAAAAATGCCAGGCAAGGCATTTGAATTTCCATTGGGCCTGCAGGTTTGACAATGACTTGGACCACAATGATTTTCTAAAACCTTTCAGATCCATGGCAGTAGTCCCGGTGCATTAATCTTAAAGGACTGCCTAAGCTCTGGTGAGAACCAGATATTTGTGATTAATGATGACCAAACTTCTGAAACTTTTGGAGGTTCAGTTCAAAGGAGCATCTCTTGAATCTGAAAAAAATAGGCTGACAGAAGTACAGGCTTTCCCCCAAGATTTTTAGGACTTCTGGTTTTCTTTTTCTCGGCTACATCCCAGAAGTGCACAGGCATGTAATGAAAATGGACCATAATTGGAACACAGTCATCCAAACTTTGAACTTCAACTAAGATTCAGTTCAGGTTCACTTGAGTTTTATGTGATAGCTTATGAGAGGCCATGCTTCTGATGTTATCCAAGCATGTTTATCCATGTCCGTTAGGGTGACTGTCAGGGTTGGCAATATCTCCAGCTCTAGATGAGATTTTAGATTGTCTACGAAGTGGGTAAGTATGACAAATTCACTGACACAGACCATCCAACATGAATGTGAATAGAAAAGCATTACAGTATGATTGTCATGGATACAGAGTGAGCTGTGCTTTAGATCCCTTTTTTGTCCCTCTTGCATGCACCCCTCAGGTGACAGGTTTCACTACTTACACTCCTCTCTGGGTGGAACTATGTTGTCCAGCCTCTCTGGGATGGGCTGTCTGCGTGCCAAGCCCTTTATTTCCCAACCAATGTTACCTCAACAGCCCCAACTGTGTTTGACACCTTTAAGTCCCTTTACTCCAGGAGCTGTGACAGCAGCTGATTAAAATGACTCAAAAATAGCTGCTTCAAGGCAAAGCATTATTTATTCACCCAAAGGTACATAGCATGCAACGCAAAGGGTTAAAATGAAAACCATCTATATGTATGGGTCTTGCCTACATCATAACCTTTCCTTTCAAGTTTGTGTAGGTTCCTTTCAGCCCAGTTACCTCCATCTCTGGGCAGGGAGAAGAAGACTGTGTGGCTGCAGCACTTGTGTCTCTTTCCCTGACCATGTCTGTCGGAGGCTCCCCCTCTAGGCTACTATTGTCAATTCACACCCACCCCTTTCTGCCTAGCCCCTCATCTTTAAGGTTTTAGTGTTTTCTGTGATCCTGGATTTAAGCCTGGGAAAAGTAAACCTTGCTAACCAGGTTGGAGCCAGGCAGGGCATTCCCTAATCCATAGGTCGAGCCATTGTTCCCTTAAATACCCTTTGTGTTCTTTGGACCATACCTTATCTTTGCCACTGTTTCATTTTCTGATTGTTTCCCATTAACATCCTCCTTTGATTGACTCTATGCAGTCAGACAGGATAACATGAAACAGATAGAGCTGTATATGGTATTTATAAAAATAATTCACATAATTCCCTTATTCTCCGCAATGATTTTAATCTAAAAAGTGACTGGACTGAATTCGGCAGTCCTTCTTCAGGCAGAAATACTTAGGCAGAATTTATGTTGGCTGCATTGGAAATTCTGCCCATGTAAGGAATACAGGATCAGAATCATGGTAGAAAAACATCATGTTTTTTTCTGTGTATGCTTCCATATCAGATGTACTCAGTTTTCAGTTAAAATGTTTACTTTCTAACTGCCAACCCTGCAACATCATCCTAAGAGCTGAAATTAAGTTGGATTCTTTTTTGGATCATACATCACCACCTGTAATAAAGATATTGGGCCAGATCTTCTGCTGTTGTAAAACAGCATAACTCCATTATACTCCTTAGATCTCTACTTATTTACCCCAGCTGAGGATCTGCCCCTCTACAACTGGAGTTTAGTTAAGAATTCTGATGACTATGCATGAGCCAGGATAGAAGGTAGCTCATTCCCCTGTATTTACTGTTTCACTAATCACCCAGGGTCTGAATTCAGAGTTCTCTATTTCCCTTGCAACAGTTGGTGACAACTGCTGATTTAGGGTGGTAAGATTCTCATCAACTCTTGAAACAGAAACACAGGATGGTAGCAGGATCCACAGAATTTAACAGATTAAAAGCTTTTTAGTTTGAGATCATTGCTCATTCTAAAAAACTGAAATCTATTGAACATTAAATGGGGATAAATATGGTTTCATTCCTAGAGAAGGAAAACCATGTAAAATACAGGTCTGGTGGAGAGTATGTAAATCAGTAGTGTGAGCATCCCTGAGGTTAAAATTTAGGATGAAACCCTTTATTAAAAGATATATGTTCAGTAAACATTTTTACTGGTTAATTAGAAGGTTAAAGTAACTATCGGGTTAAAGACTGACAGACATGGAGAGCTGACTACCTATTGGGAACATGT
This sequence comes from Terrapene triunguis, assembly GCF_002925995.2. Lineage (NCBI taxonomy): Eukaryota > Metazoa > Chordata > Testudines > Emydidae > Terrapene > Terrapene triunguis. Next base: position 37,269,958 of record NW_020664393.1, read on the forward strand.
TTTCCCTTCCCTCCTGGGCACACCCCAGTGGCCAAATTTATTCTCAGTGACTTCAGTGGAGTTACATCAGTGATGAATTTAGCCCCCAGCTACCTAGAGACCTATTGCTTCTATAGCCTGATTGTGCTCATGAGCCAATCCAAAAAAGTCATGCATGACAGAACTGCTGTAAAACTGCTGCCAGAAACCACCTGTTTAGAACGTAGAAGGGAGAGCTAGTCTGGAGGCCAGACTAATCATCCTCAACCCCAGGACTGTAGGAGATCTTTACAGAGGACCTCTATTTTCATATGAAAATTTGAGTATATTTACAAAACTGAAATAGTTCAGTGTTATCTACAGTTTTGCCAATTATGTAACTTATGTTAGCTAACAGCATAAAAAGAGATTTTTCATTACTTTGTATTGTTTGAATGTCAGAGAACCACACTGGAGCATTCATCTCTGGAAAGCCATAAGGATCAAGCAGTATCAGCTAAGCTTTACTAAGCCATTAAACATTAAACTGCAAACTCAGATCTCTACTCCTTGCTTTATAATGGGACTAGTGAAAGGTTAAATTTAAAGTTTCTACTACTTTGCTCCAGTGGGAGCTCAGAGTACCAGGATAAGTGACTAGACACCGGCAGCATTATTTATTTATATTATGGTAGGACCTAAGAACTACAATCAAGGATTAAAGGCCCATTGGAATTTGTCTATACAGCTCTCAAGACAAATAATACAATCCCTGCTCCCAAAGAGCTGACAATCTAGGTGTCACAAAATAGACAGTGTGTGCAAAGGTGAGAAAAATTAGGTAATAAATTAACAGAGTTGAGTAGAAAAATAGAAGTATCAGACCATCTTATTCTCTCACATAATATAGAATAATAGAAATTTAGGACTGGAAAGGACCTGAGAAAGTCATCTAGTCCAGCCCCAAATTTTGAGGTAGGAATAAGTATACCTAGAGCATCTCTCACAGATGTTTCTCTAACCTGTTCATGAAAACCTCCAATGATGGGTATGCCACAACCTGTTCCAGTGCTTTTAACTATCCTTATAGTTACAAAGAGATTCCTAATATCTAACCTAAATCTCCCTTTCTACAAATGAACCCCATTACTTCTTGTCCTATTCTTGGAGGACATGAAGAACAATTGATCACCATCCTCTTTATAACATCCTTTTACATATTTGGAAAGTGTTATTATGTGCCCTTCAGTCTTCTCTTTTCTAGGCTAAGTTTGCTCAGTTCTTTCAACCTTTGCTTATAGGTCATGTTTTCTAAAATTCTTATCATTTTTGTTTCTCACTTCTGGACTCCACAATTTGTCCACATCTTTGTTAAAGTGTAGTGCCCAAAACTGGACATGGTATGTCAGCTGAGGCCTCTCCAGTGCCGAGTGAAACAAGTACCTCCCATGTCTTACTGTAATGGGGTCCCATTCACTGCTAGTTTAACACTGACAGATCCCTGTCATCGGCAGGCGGATCGAACCTGGGTCCTCTGGAGCTTAGTGCATGTGTCTGTACCACATGAGCTAAAAGTCAACTGGCTATTAGCTAAGGCTGTAAGCAGACTCAATCTCTTTCTCTCACTCTAAGTGGTCTCAGTGCAACTAGATGGGACAGAACACCACACCCAGGAGCTATGTGGGTTACGCTAGCATGCCTCCTTGCATCATTGTCAAGGAATGCAGCTCTCACTGCATCAGGTCCGTTTAGGGTGACCAGAGAGCAAATGTGAAAAATTGGGACAGGGGTGGGGGGTAATAGGAGCCTATATAAGAAAAAGACCCCAAAATCGGGACTGTCCCTATAAAATCGGGATATCTGGTAACCCTAGGTCTGTTTTCCCACTCCCCCGCCACTGCTTACTCTGCAATAGCCTCTCTTCTAATAACATGGCCCTTCAGCCACATCACCATTTAGTCCACCCCTTCCAGAGTTACAGAGTTCAACAGGACAACTAATTGGCCTCTCAGGCTCTCATTAACCCTATCAGGGATGGTGTAGGTGCACACCCCATCAGACTTACATACCACACTCCTGTTAATACACCCAGAATGACATTTTCCTTTTTTGCAACTGCATTACACTGTTTACTTCTATTCAATTTATGATCCTTGATACCCCTCAGATCTTTTTCTTCAGTATTGCTGCCTAGTCAGTTATTTCCCATTTTGTATTTGTGCATTCAATTTTTCTGTCCTAACTGGAGTACTGTCCACTTGGCTTTATTGAATTTCATCTTAATGATTTCAGACCAATTCTCTAATTTATCAAGCTCATTTTGAATTCTAATCCTGTCTTCCAAAGTGCTTGCAACCCCTTCCAGATTGGTATCATCCACAAACCTTATAAGTATGCTGCCTACTCCAAATTCCAGGTCATTAATTAAAATATTGAGTACTATCAGATCCAGGACAGACTCAAACTAAAATCAGGATGTTACAAGACAAACTTATATTTATTTATTCTATTTTATTTTATTTTATTTTATTTTAAATCTTTATTTAAAATAAATGTATTTGAATCCCACTGCGTAGGAAAGATAGGAAGTATGGCAAGACCACCCTGACTTAACCAGGAGATCTTCAATGATCTGAAACCCAAAAAAGAGTCCTACAAAAAGTGGAAACTAGGTCAAATTAAAAAGGATGAATACAAACAAATAAAACACTTATATAAGGACAAAATTAGAAAGGCCAAAGCACAAAATGAGATTAAACTAGCTAGAGACACAAAGAGTAACAAGAAAACGTTCTACAAATACATTAGAAGCAAGAGGAAGACGAAGGACAAGGTGAATCCATTACTCAATGGGGGGAGGGACAATAACAGAAAGTGTGGAAATGGCAGAGGTGCTAAATTACTTTTTTTGTTTTAGTTTTCACCAAAAAGTTTAGTAGCAATTGGACATCTATCATAGTGAATGCCAGTGAAAATGAGGTAAAATCAGAGGCTAAAGTAGGGAAAAAACAAACTAAAAATTACTTAGACAAGTTAGATGTCTTCAAGTCACCAGGGCCTGATGAAATACATCCTAGAATACTCAAGGAGCTGACGGAGGTGATATCTGAGCCAATAACAATTATCTTCAAAAAGTCATGGAAGATGGGAGAGATTCCAGAGGACTGGAAAAGGGCAAATGTAATGCCAATCTATAAAAAAGGAAATAAGGACAACCCGGAGAATTATGGACCCGTCGGCTTAACTTCAGTATCTGGAAAGTTGATGGAGCAAATAATTAAGCAATCATTTTGCAAACACCTAGAACAGTGGTTCTCAACCAGGGTGTGACGGGGCGGACTGGCCCCACACTGGGACCGAGAGTTTTAACCCTTCCCTGCTGGCAGAGGAAGCCACGCCCCTGAGACTTTGCTGGTCATGCTCCAACTGGGAGTCAAGCATAAAAGCCTGCAGAACCGCTCAGTCAGGGCTGGTGGCTGGGGAAGGAGGATGCCCAGCAGAAACTCCAGCCCAGGAGCAGTTGCAACCCTTACAGGAGGGAGCTGAGGAGCCAGGAAGCAGGCCCAGAGACTGGCAGCTGTGGGAACCCCAGGGAGAATCAGGTGCTGAAGAACCTGGAGACCCTGATGCCACAAGGACTGCTACGGTTGGAGGACTGGTAGGAAGTGACTCAGGGAAGGGAAGGGAGTGGTATCTCCCACCCCTCTGAGGTAGGATTCCCCGCTGACCCGTGGCGGATCATGCCATCACTGACAGGGCCCTGGGTTGGAGCCCAGTGAAGGCGGGTGGGCCCAGGCTCCCCTACCGGGGGTCTCTAACTCCCCCCCCCTTTTCGGGGACAACATAGTTCACCGACCTCTCTCTCTCGCTCCAAAGGTGGTAGACGAACTCCGGCCGCTGGGCCACGCTATCCCGCTGGGCGAAGAGAGTGTAGAGGGACTCTGGCCATTGGGTACCACTGCTTTAGGAGCGCATTATAGGGACTCCGGCCACTGGGCCGCGCTACCCCACCCGGGGAGGCGGATTTGAGGGACTCTGGCCATTAGGCCCTACAGCCCTGACTACCGGGGAGGTAGTAAGACTGACGTAGATGCAGGGAGGCAGGGTTAACCTCACCCCAACCCCCTTGAATCAAAGGGGTGACGAGGTACAAAACCCTCCACACAGGGGTATGTGTACCCCTGGGGGTACGTAGAGGTCTTCCAGGGGATACATCAACTCATCTAGATATTTGCCTAGTTTTACAACAGGCTACATAAAAAGCACTAATGAAGTCAGTACACATTAAAATTTCATACAGACAATAACTTGTTTCTACTGCTCTATATACTATATACTGAATGTAAGTACAATATTTATATTCCAATTGATTTATTTTATAATTATATGACAAAAATAAGAAAGTAAGCAATTTTTCAGTAATAGTGTGCTTTGACATTTTTGTATTTTTATGTCTGATTTTGTAAGCAAGTAGTTTTTCAATTAGGTGAAACTTGGGGGTACATAAGACAAATCAGACTCCTGAAAGGGGTACCTAGTCTGGAAAGGTTGAGACCCACTGACCTAGAAGATAAAAAGGTGATAAGTAACAGTCAGCATGGATTTGTCAAGAACAAATCGTGTCAAACAAACCTAATTGTTTTTTTGGTTTTTTTTGACAAGGTAATAAACCTTGTGGATGGGGGAAATGGTAGATCTGGTACATCTTGACTTTAGTAAGGCTCTTGATATTGTCTCACAAAAAAAGCAAAATCATCCTGGGATGTATTAGCAGGAGTGTTGTAAGCAAGACACAAGAAGAAATTCTTCCATTCTGTTCCCTGCTGATTAGGCCTCAGCTGGAGTATTGTGTCCAGTTCTGGGTGCCTCGTTTCAGGAAAGATGTGGACAAATTGGAGAAAGTCTAGAGAAGAGCAACAAAAATGATTAAAGGTCTAGAAAACATGACCTATGCGGGAAGATTGAAAAAACTGGGCTTGTTTAGTGTGGAGAAGGAAGGACATGATAACAGTTTTCAAGTACATAAAAGGTTATGGAGGTACTTTTATGTACTTGAGGATGGAGAAAAATTGTTCTCCTTAACTTCTAAGGATAGGATAAGAAGCAATGAGCTTAAATTGCAGCCAGGGCAGTTTAGGTTGGACAGTAGGAAAAACATCCTAACAGTCAAGCACTGAAACAGATTGCCTAGCGAAGTTGTGGAATCTCCATCATTGGAGATTTTTAAGAGCAGGTTTGACAAACACTGGTCAGAGATGGTCTAGATAATACTTAGTCCTGACATGGACTAGCTGACCCCTCAAGGTTCCTTTCAGTCCTACAGTTCTATAATTCTAAATATAATTCTCATGCAGCATGATAATCTACAAGCCTCACAATGAAATACTCAGAAGATTACTCTGATAGTTGTTTTTAATGATAGAGAAGTATTATGGCAACATAAGACAAAACACAAATACAGGAGTGTAAATATCACTAGGGACTAGATAACATGTAGGGACACTGACTTCAGTGCAAGTATAGTACATTGGTGTAAGTGAGAGCAAAATTATCAAATTCTAAGTGTTTCACAATTTTTAATGTAAGTCTCAGAGAACAGTTTTAATTTAAGAAGAGGAACTGAAGAATTAATAGGATTTAAGAGTTAAATTAGCAAATAAGGTATAAATATGTAACTCCTGGAAAATTTCTGCTTTTCAACTATCTGCCCTTCTAGGCCTATGATGACTTTATTCCCCATGAGTAAGAAAGAAACAAAATAACTGTATGTGGTCCAATGGGTACTTCCCTTTTTAGTGCTGTTTCACAGTATTGTATATGCTGCAAAAATTCTGCATGCAAAATCAATTAATATTTTATAATGTATCAAACTGCTTTTGGGTATTTTAACAGATTCTGGGACAGATTCTGTATTTGTTGTGTAAATTCAGTAACCTCAACAACTTTATCCTGGCTTCAGATTTACACCAAATAAATTTGGTTCTCAGTACAAAGCTAAATACTGCAACACACTACAGTACATTTCTTGATGCTTTTGTCACTTTCAAATTACACTTGGATAAATATATATATCTTAATGCAAAATAATGGTGTTATGCAAATTCAACACATTTTTGAGCAAAGGACATGGTTATAAACAGGATAAAACACATCCAGCATTGGATATTTATAAACAAATCTTGTGCTATGACAGCTCAAATCACTTTGATGCAACCCAAAATTCTTGCTTCTTTTCCCTCACATGATGGTTATACCAGTGGAGACCCCATTCTTTGTAGTGAAAGGTGTTGAGGTAAAAAAGTGGTTCGGGGTTATTGTTAAATAAACATGCTACTGTTCTTAGTAGCATCACATGATTTTGCATTTTTGGAGAATCACCAACACTCATTTTGTGTACTGTAAATGTGTATTGAAATTACTCACTTTTAGAAAAAAGTAAATTCAATTTAGGCTTGGAAACAGTGTATGTAAACAACCATTCTCAGGATGAAACCTCCTTGAATTTTAAATTGAAAGGTTCATAAAGGGCTTGGAAAGGTTAACAAATCAAGCCTTTACATTGCCTCCCATTCACATGATCCAAAGGCTACAAACTGGGTTTGGCAGTAATTAAAAAGTCACATCAGTGCTGGGAAAATATCTCATAAAATTATTATATTAGTAATTTATGTGGTTGTGTCAGCAGCAACAGTAGTAGTGATTGATTAACAAATTTATTTTAGACTGTATAAGATCTCACAAAAATGTAAACATACATGAGCTTAGTTTTCATAGTGCTGAATAATGTTGCAAGTTAATTACTCCCACAACCAAGCAGGTTTCCAATGTCTCAAGCTATTCTCACAGTAATTATTCTTACCGTTGTTGTTCTCCGTGTATTGGAGCAGCAGATGGGTCCATTAATATTAATCAATTAATTAAGACTGAAAAATCAAACTCAATTAACAATAAATTTCAAGAGAGAGAAGCTTATCTGAGATTTCAGGCCCCAAGAACACCATAATTATCAAAATCCTCAAGAAACCCAATTTTTCAAAGATGATCTGAAATTTTAAGCAACATGACCTGGATGCACAAAAAGAGTTAGGAGTACTTGTGGCACCTTAGAGACTAACCAATTTATTTTAGCATAAGCTTTTGTGGGCTACAGCCCACTTCATCAGATGCATAGAATGGAACATATAGTAAGAAATATATATACACCTCTACCTCAATATAACGCTGTCCTCGGAAGCCAAAAAATCTTACTGCGTTATAACTGAAACCGTGTTATATTGAACTTGCTTTGATCCACCGGAGTGCGCAGCCCTGTCACCCCGGAGCACTGTTTTACCGCATTATATCCGAATTCGTGTTATATCGGGTCGCGTTATATTGAGGTAGCGGTGTACATACAGAGAACATGAAAGAGGTGAAAGTAGCCATACCAACTGTAAGAGGCTAATTAATTAAGATGAGGTATTATCAGCAGGAGAAAAAAAACTTTGGTAGTGATAATCAAGATGGCCCATTTTAGACAGTTGACAAGAAGGTGTGAGGATACTTAACATGGGGAAATAGATTCAATATGTGTAATGACCCAGCCACTCCCAGTCTATATTCAAACCCAAGTTAATGGTATCTAGTTTGCATATTAATTCAAGCTCAGCAGTTTCTTGGTGGAATCTGTTTTTGAAGCTTTTCTGTTGCAAAATTGCCACCTTTAAGTCTGTTACTGAGTGACCAGAGAGGTTGAAGTGTTCTCCTACTGGTTTTTGAATGTTATGATTCCTGATGTCAGATTTGTGTCCATTTATTCTTTTGCGTAGAGACTGTCCGGTTTGGCCAATGTACATGGCAGAGGGGCATTGCTGGCAGATGATGGCATATATCATATTGGTAGATGTGCAGGTGAACGAGCCCCTGATGGCATGGTTAATGTGATTAGGTCCTATGATGGTGTCATTTGAATAAATATGTGGACAGAGTTGGCATCGGGCTTTGTTCCAAGGATAGGTTCCTGGGTTAGTGTTTTTGTTGTGTGGTGTTTGGTTGCTGGTGAGTATTTGTTTCAGGTTGGGGGGCTGTCTGTAAGCGAGGACTGGTCTGTCTCCCAAGATCTGTGAGAGTGAGGGATCATGTTTCAGGATAGGTTGTAGATCTTTGATGATGCGCTGGAGAGGTTTTAGTTGGGGGCTTAAGGTGATGGCTAGTGGCTATTTTCTTTGTTGGGCCTGTCCTGTAGTAGGTGACTTCTGGGTACTCTTCTGGCTCTGTCAATCTGTTTTTTCACTTCAGCAGGTGGGTATTGTAGTTTTAAGAACACTTTGGAATCTTGATTTTCATGCTCTACTCATGGCGTGGTACTATCTACCTCTTTCACACTAATCCAATATTAAATCTGTGGCTCCAAGAACATGTTAATTTTCTGAGGTATTTCTAATACACCCATCACCATAGTTTCTAGATGTAAAAAAATATTGTTTGTTCCTAAATGACCTTGTCTCTTCATCTCTCTCACATTCAGCTGCTATTACTTGGTTTTGATTTTAAATTCTATTATTTATACATGAGAATTCATTTTTGCGTGAAAACTTCCATGGGAAGGTGAGTTTGAAACTAAATTTGAAAGGAAGGGCTCAGAAAATGGTAAACATACATTCTACTCTCTGTTAAGGAGTTTCACAGTTGGAGTGGCCTAAAATCTGTGTGCTTAATTTTAAAAAAGGACTGGATAATTTAATGAGTAATAATATGTGTAGGTATGTAAGTTAAGAGTAATCAGATCTTATGTTCTAGGGTTTGCATCACACATCAGCATTGCAAAACTGGCTAGAGACATTATGGGCTTTTTTGTCTTATTCTGAAGCATCAGTTATTGGCATTGTCAGATACCGGTTAACAAATTTTATAGAACAAAGGTCTGATTGGGTTTGACAAATCCTTTATCCATGTAACCATCATTTGAGGAACAGAATGATAAAATGTTAAAGAAAATTAAAATGGGAACAAATACCTTTTAGTTACAAACTGAAACATCTGGTTATGCCACGTGAGTCTTGAAATATAAACTTGAGGAAACTTATGCATTAGAGCAATTTGCTATATAAGCTTCATGGGGAAAAATGGATGTTAAAATTTCACCTCGTTGTCCCCTCATCTGAAGACTGGGCTAGTGGAAATGGAGGTTTTTATATAAGGAAGGTGTAGAAGGATAGTTTTCAGATGGGATATTAGCCAGAGAGGTCTCCTATTCCCAGAAAGATCAATCAGAGTAAACGAGTTCTCTATGTATTATTACCTAAGGGCAGAGCAAATTGGAGATGAATTTCTTCCCCCTACTTGTTTGACCTTGTCACATAAATATGATGTAATGAATATGTGAAGAATATGATCTTGATCTTTTTGATTAGTCCAAACATTTTAACTCTTTCACATGCCACAGATTGTTGTATGAAAGATTTTTTTGTGTAATAGTGAGGCATTGTCTTCTTTCTAAGAGCCACACCAGTCACTCACTGAAGTAGAAACTTCATCTGTATAAAGTGTCTCCCAATGGATTCAACATATTTTCATATTGCAAAATAATCTCCCACATGCATCAATATGTAAGGGTGGCAGCAATAAAACCAGAAAATCAATTTAAATGGTATTTTGTCTTCACCTAAGTCTCACTGAGATGTACACATTGGAAAGAAGGAAAGGTTACTTACCTTGTCCAGTAACTGGAGTTCTTCGGAATGTGAGTCTCTATGGTGCACCACTTCAGATGAGCATGCACGCGCATGTACCTTAGATCAGAGATTTTTCAGTAACAGTGCCTGTTTGGCCCAGGCATGAACCCCATATATCCACACACCCTGTCCTCAGGATATAGGGCTGTGCGGGCGAACCACCTTTAGTTCCTTCTGTACTGCAAAGTCCTGCACAGTTATCTTCCTAATTGTTTAGAGAATGTGCAAGCTGAACACAAAATTCATTAAGTGTTTATACATCATCTCATTTACTGGCATTTAAACCAGAGTAGCTGCTATGGGCCAATGTAGTTGTGTGTGGCTATTGAAAGACCTGCAGGTACTATTTTAATACGAATCAACCTAGAATGATTTGAATCCATTCCCAGAAACGCTATGTAGTATCATTTTCTGAGAATTACAGCACAAGCAAATCAGCATTTCTCTGACACTATTAGTTTCCAGAGGGGAGAATCTTCTCACCTGGAATGACATCTAACCACAAGGCAGCACCCAGGGGAATCAAATACTAACCTCAGGTGTGTTTAGTGAGATACCCCTCTAATTTGTTTTCATACAGCTGGAAAGGCATAGTGTAAATTCCCACACTTCAGGGTTAAAGAAAACCCTTTGCTTTACTTTAGACACAAATCCTGTAAAGCATTGTAGAAACTATTGGCTTTCTTTTCATATTAGTAAGACTTTTACTGGTATTTATAATGTATGAGTAGTATGTATTATATATTTTATATAAAATGTTAAACATATGTTATTCTTTTTAAGATTGAAGAAATTTTATAAATTTCATTGGGAGAAATTATATCTCTAAAAGATTATGCAGATAATTATTCAAAGAACTGCCATATACTCTAGCTTTCTATCATACATTATCACTACAAAATTCACTGCTTTGTGACAGATAAAATAAATAAAACTTACTATTAGATAAATTCAAGTGAGAATGTTTATTCCAATGCATTTTACCTAGTGCAAATTATATACTGGTCTACTAGTGAGAGATTTACAGACTCCAAACATCCAAAACCACAGAGTGGGGGAAAAACTGATGACATTTCAGAGCTGACTAACGTGGTTGACCAGATATTTAACAGTGGTGATCATCCTTTCTGAGCTCCTGTCTTCCGGAGCTTTTCACTGAAGGGAAGAGTGAAGTTTATCAGAGGTCAACTCAGAGGACACATTTTTATTAGAGTTTAGAGAGGCCTCTGAAAATATCTCTCTTCACCTTTGGCACCTTGTCGAATAGAGGACTGCAGATCACATGGGTAACAGTCAAAGTGAATTAGTAAGGCCTGGATGTGAGAAATCAGCTTGACACAAAACGTTAGCCTTTCCCAAAAGTTGTTTTTCCTGCATTATTCCCATCTCAATAAGAGCTTTTGTTTTTAAGTTCACTTTCCAGAAAGAGAGAAAATTGGACTTGTATTTGTATCCATTAGGCCTCTCCAGAAATCCAGCTGGAGCTGCTTGCTGCTGCTTGGATTTAGTACAAATGGGCACTGGAAGCAAAATAGCTGGCTTTAGGATGGATTCAGCATAAACAATTATGTCAACTGGGCTACTGAGACTCTCCATCATCAAATGTGCAAGGAATTAACAGTTCTTCTTCAAGTGTTTTGTCCATATATATTCCACTGTTGGTGCACATGCAACCCATGCATTTGAATTTGGATTCTTTTGGCCAGTAGTGTCTGTTGGGAGCTGCGCTAGCACCCTGAGTGTCCTCATGCCTCCAATCAAGGGCATAAAGGGTAGGGCAAGTGGGCAACCGTAAGTGCCCCTCAATTCCTTCTCATCACCTGTGGCTATAAGTCAGAAGTTGCAAATGTCTGAGCTATTCACTCATTGTGTGATCTACCCATTTTTTCTAAATAGTTGTAAATAGATAGGTACTTAGCAGTTAGTTATTAGTGTTAGCTCTACCATTTTTTTTAGAACATTTTCTTTCTTGTATGTGTTTCTTTTTTTGTTTTAGCCTGACAGTCTGCCCCAGTATCAGAAACAGTCACTATGACACAAATCTGCAGGATCTAAAAATGGCCCTTCATGTGAGACAGTGATGGACACACCAAGTGCTTATAGTGTCTGGTTGAGAGGCACATAACAGATTTTCTGTTTGTAAATCTTTTTCTAAAAGAACCCAAAGAGTTAGGAAGTGTCGACTGAAGATGTTCCTTCCGGAGTGGTCAGTGCATCCCTCTTCAGACTCTGGAGTGGCTAGGGCAGAAATTCCTGAGTACTCATCCTCAAAAAATGCTTCTACTGGCTCCTTTGCTCATGAATCTGAGACAAACACTTCTAAAGATTCAGCCACCTTAAACTAGTAAAATTTCAGGGGACAGAGGAAGAAAAAAGAAGGGTTAAGTCACCAAAGGGATCTAAGTCTTCTTCACTGGGTCTTTTCTTGAGAGGCCACAAAACATCTTAAATCACAGCAGAAAATGGTAGCTCAAGGCCCAAGAAGAGTCTCTTACTCATCCATCCAGGCACTGGATGCCGATCTCCTTGGTACCACAGAAAGTGCTGACCCCTTGGCACACAAGGCCAGAGTACTAACATCTCTGGTACCAAATGCCCCTAATGCATTTCATATGGTGCTGGCTTACTCAGTACTAACATCCTACATGGGGTCTGTTTGGTACCAGACCTCAGGCTTCCTCTGGTACCAACTGCTGCTTCTACATCAATACTGTGCATATCAGCGATACTGAACAGAGCACAGTATGAGGGAGCTCCCAGCACACAAGCTGGAACTTCTCTTCCTCTCCAAGAGGTCTTTCTCATCCTTAGGCTCTGATGACTGTGGGGAGGTGTCACCAATTTCTTCCCTTGGGTCTAAATATTCAAGCCATGTGGATAATGTTAGGTAATGTGTTGAGTAAATGTTGTTTTCTGTATGTGGTTGTGGGAAGTAAAACCTGTGGTTGGTCGTGAGACATTGATTTAACATCTGAGGATTCTGTTAAAGCCCATCTGGGTGCAAGAAGGCACTATGGAATGTTTATTCAAATTCCAGGATTTGTGTGATGATTGTAGGAAGAGAGAATTGAGGTTTGCTGCCTTGAAGTGGGTTTTACCGGGATCTCAATGAAGGTGAAAGGAAAGGACTGTCAAGACATGAGAGATTAGTCCAATGGGGACTGTGTTGGTCCAGGTTACTGGGAAGGTGGCATTAAGACCAAGTTCAGGACCCAGCAGCTTCTGAAAAGGAAGTCTGAACTGTGATCTGTAATAAGCCATTCCTGTGCTTGAGAGGGCACCTCGAGATGAACAATAACTGAGTAACTGAGTTCATTCATGAGATCACTTGTGATTTAAATAGTTAGGGTTTGTTAACTAAGTCTGCAGTAGAGCTGTGGTGACTGGGTTTTCTTCCAGCGGCCTTTAAAAAGCACCTACTATACTTATCAGTGAGCACCCCTAGCCAGTGACAGGGCCCTGGAATAAGGGAGCAGAGTGAGCGGTGACACAAGGTAGCATTTCCAATTGTGAAGCTTGGTGACGGCACAGTAGTTACCCAAGCCCAGGATGTAGGAAATGTGGGGTGTTGACAGACCAGTACAAAACCAGAGAAGGAGTCATGGGCTGATTTTTATTACCCCAGACATAAGAGCTCAAAGAAGAACACTAATCCCTGGTATCCAACACAGTAGCTACCTGCTCCATTTGCCTACCAACACCCTTGGCCTTATTGGGCACTATGGGCAACATCCTCAGACTAGGAGGCCACTGTCAGCATCCCAATCAAGGGCTAGATCCCCTTCCTCACCACTTACAAAGCGGCATTGCGGCCAACTCAATCTTCACCACTGCCAAGTGAACAGACTAGTCAGGGTTCTAATGACGAGTTGCAGGCAGAGGACCATCTAAAACCAGCAGCCATTTTCTAATGAGTACCCACATCATCTACATCAACCCCAGATCACTACAAGACTCACAGACTTTAAGGCCAGAGGGACCATCATGATCATCTAGTCTGACCACCTGCACATCACTGGCCACACAACCTCACCCACTCACTCCTGTAATACACCCATAACCTCTGGCTGAGTTACTGAAGTCTTCAAATCATAAATTAAAGACTTCAAGTTACAGAGAATCCAAATTTTACTCTAACTCCAAGATCTCTGCCAATCTCACCTGGGGGGAAATTCCTTCCTTACCCCAAATATGGTGATCAGTTAGACTCTGAGCATGTCAGCAAGAGCCATCACTTACCTAGACTGCTGGCAAAGAATTCCCCATAATAACTCTAAAGCCCTCCCTGTCTAATGACCCATCTCCTGCCATTGGGGATATTTGCTACCAGCAGTTGCAGATAGACCACCTTCCATTGTAGGCAATTTCATTATACACTCCCCTCTATAAACTTATCAAGTTCAGTCTTGAAACCAGTTAGGGTTTTTAACCCTGCTATTTCCATTGGAAGGTCATTCTAGAGCCTCACTCCTCTATATAATGTCCCAGGTCTTGAACCCAAACCTGGAAGTTCCTAAACAGCTACCACATCCTGGCCTCCATCTAATGTCTGCCCAAACCTGATGGGCTGAAAAACTAGTAGGAATATAACCTCAGCCAAGGCATCACCCACAGGATCCCTGATTGGAGGATCACCCAGATCTACTGATTGGTCCACTATTTAAGCCAGAAGGGGGCACAGGAAGTTTGTCTGAGTGACATGGTGATTTCCTGTTGTGGCTGCATTAGAAACTGCTTGTGCTTGCTTCTGACACCCAACCATGTTCTTGACTCCTGCTCTGCTCCTGGCTCCTGCCTAATACCGGCATTTGATCTTGTTCCCCCTGTGCTCCTGCTCTGTGCTTGATCCTTGTCTCTCCTCCAGTTCCTGCCCTTATGCCTCATCTCCTGGCTCTGATCCTGGCCTCTAACTTTTGACTCTGGCTCTGGCATTTGGTATCTGACATCAGCGTCAACCCTCAGCTTCAATTCCTGGTTCTGACTCTGGCTCTGGTAATTGGCAGTTGACTCAGGTGCTGACTGTTGGCTTTGTTCCCTGGATGCTTGCTCCACCCACTAGATCTGACTCCTTTTCTGACTGCTAAGCCAGACTACCTACATCTCAGTCAATAACACTCTGGTGGTAGAAACCTTTGTCTAATTTCAAGCCTAAACTTGTTGTTGGCCAGTTTATATTAATTTATTCTTGTGTCCACATTGGTGCTTAATTTAAATAATTCCTCTCCCTGGTATTTTTCCCTTTGATGTATTTATAAAGAGCAATCATATCTCCCCTCAGCCATCATTTCATTAGGCTAAACAAGCCAAGCTCCTTGAGTCTCTTCTCATAAGGTAGGTTTTCCATTCCTCAGATCATCCTAGTAGCCCTTTTCATTTTTAATTCATCTTTCTTAAACATGGGAGACCAGAATTGCACACAGTATTCCAGAGGAGGTCTCACCAATAGCCTGTATTATGGTTATAACACTTCCCTATCTCTACTGGAAATACCTCTCCTGATGGCTCATAGGCTTGTGTTAGCCTTTTTCACAGTCACATCACATCGGTGGCTCATAGTCATCCTGTGATTGACCAGTACACCCAGGTCTTTCTCCTCCTTTGTCGCTTCCAACTGATATGTCTCCAGTTTATAGCAAAAAATTCTTGTTGTTAGTCCCTAGGTGCATGACCTTGCACTTTGTACTATTAAATTTCATATCAATACTATTATTCCAGTTTTCGAAGTCATCCAGATCTTCTTGTATGATATTCCTCCTCCACTGGCAATACCTCCCAACTTTGTGTCATCCACAAATGTTATTAGCACACACTCATATTTTGTGCCAATATTAGTAATAAAAATGTTAAGTAAGATTGGACCCAAGATGGATCCCTGAGCACCTCCACTTGTAACCACCCTCCAGCCTGACAGTTCAATTTTCAGAATGACTCATTGTAATCTCCTGTTTAACCAGTTCCTTATCCACCTTTCAATTTCTGTATTAATCCCCATCTTTTCCAATTTAGTTTCCCATGTGGAACTGTATCAAATGCCTTACCAAAATCCAGGTAGATTAGCTCTATCACATTTCCTTTGAAAAGATAATTGATTTTTTTTAGACAAAGAGATCAGGTAGGTCTGGCATGATCTAATTTTTGAAAAAAACATATTGTATTTTATCCCAATTATAATTTAGCTCTCTGGCCTTAACTACTTTCTCTTTCAAAATTTGTTCCAAGACCTTGCATACAATTGAGGTCAAACTGGGGCCAGTAGTTTCCTGGATCAATTTTCCCCCTTTCTTAAAAATAGGTGTAACACTTCTGCCACCTGGATCCAGCAGCAACCAGGGCCAGGTTCAATATCTAGGGGTTCCTTTCCATCAATACAACACAGAACTGGCTCAATCCCCCACCAGTAATCTGGGAAAAATTACATATCATCCCTGGGCACCTCTGAGAGGCGATACTTCCCCACTCACAAGCTCAGAGTCTGAGTATAGAGAAGAAGCTTTTAATGAAAGGATAGAAGTTACCCAACATTAATTAGGGAAAATGCCACATTAATTAGGGAAAATGCCATAAACATAAAATGGTGAGCAGGAAACCCACTCCAGAGTGCATGGGGCAGTGCCTTCTGCCTCACCATACCGCACTCACAGTGGTTGTCCTTGGTCAGTGAGGACCCAGGGTTCAGAGATGCATCTGTGTGAGTTCACCGCCCACCTGGGGAAGAAGGCACCTTGCTTGCTTCACCCTCTTAGCACTTGCCCTGGCTGGCTGCTTCACCAGCTGCTCGTTCCGCTGGCCACCTCGCCAGCTGCTCCTGCCACCCACCTGCTAGCCACTCTTGCCATCCATCAGTCATCTTCTTCTGCTACCTGCCTCTCTGCCGGTTAGTCTCTTGGTGGTTTTTAGCTCTTAGCAGGCTGGGCAGAAACACAATCCCATCACAAGTGATTTCAGCTCTGATTGAACATTTAAAATAACAAAGAAATTCCTAATGAAGCCTATTTAGCTCTTTCTTTGAACAGTGGGGAGGAGCAGGTTAAACCTAGGGAGAGTCCACACCTCCTGCTTGGGACATCTGTCCACACCCCTCTTGCTTACACAGGGCTCTGGCATTCGAGCCCCTGTCTTACCGAGGTCCTTTCAGCTGAGGGTGACCCCCTCATTTGGGACAGGTTAAGCACAGTTCTGCTCCCCTTCATTCATACAATAATGACAACACATTGGTAACAGCATTTCAATACCCCTGCATTCAACACTAAAGTGATTTGTAACCCAAAACCAGCCAAAGTTGATTACCTTGAGCAACACCACTCTATCTGCTGGATATCTAATCAGCATAGGTGTGTTCATGTATATACAGTTTGCCGCTGATGTCTCTTCCCCCATCCAGCTAGCTGTTGGAAGAATTCATTCAGTTCATTTAGACCCTGCTTACATAGGTACTATGTTAGCAATTCTCCAGTCATAGTGTACAATCCCAAGTTTACAGATTCATTATAAATCCTTGCTATTGAACTTGTACTTAAATTCACCAATTATTTTAATATTCTTGGATGTAGATTATCCAGGCCCCCTGATTTGGTCCCATACGCTGTTTGAGTATGACTTCTACCTCAGATGTGGTAATTTCTACTTCCATATCCTCATTTCCATTAGCCATCCTACCACTACCCCAAAACTCCTCATTACCCTTATTAAAAACTGAGGCAAAGTATTCATTTAGGTGTTGAGTGACGCCTAGATTATCTTTAATTTCCACCCCATCTTCAGTTCTTAGCAATCCCACTTTCTCTTTCCTTGTTTTCTTCTTTTAGAGCCTTTCAATAAGCATTTTAATTTCCTTTGCAAGGTCCAACTCTGCTTGGGTTTTCACTTTTTCTCTACACCTTCTGACCTCCAAGAGGTAGCTTTGCTTGCTGCTCCATTCCATCTTCCATTCCTTGTAGGCTTCCTGCTTTCTCTTAATAACCTTTTTCAGATGTTTGCTGTGCAGGGTGGCTGATACCCTGGAGATTCCAGTGAACGTTGTCCAGGAGACATCACACAAGATCGTGGTCCTCTTTCACTCCTCTGTTCCTAAATTGTCTTACAACACTCATCAAGGAGGGGCTCTTAGTGCCAGATAAGTTGCTTTGGCAAGTACCCTCCTTCTTGGGCACCAAATCCAAAAGATCAGATCACTGGTATCCAAGTGCCCCCTCAGGGCGCTGAGAAATTTTATGCGCAAACACACACACTAATATCGCATAGGCTAATGAAAGATCCAAAGTCAGCAAAAAGCAACATCTCAGGACAAGAAGCCCAAAGTCTCCAAATGAGAATCATCAGTCCCCACCACATCTCTACATTTGCTGACAGGCTTCCTTAAGATAGCAAAAAGGAGTTTAAGCTCTTGGTTTCCAAAGCTCAACTTTTGGCATGTACATCTCTCCAAGCAGCACTTGACGATGTAGACATATCATCTGGATCCGTGGCTACCTCAATTGCCATGAGGAGATCCTTTTGGCTCTAATAATCAGCAATGGAATTTTTCTGATAGTCATACATTTACCAGGGTTGCAGAATGTCCTGGCAGATCACCTTAGCAGACAGTTTACAAGCAACCCCAATTGGCAGACATATTCCTCAGATGGGGTCAGTCACAGTTTCAGGGTAACTGCACCTTTGACCACCCCTGTCTCTGTGGTATGCTCAAGAATGTCCTCTCAGATACCAAGGATCTGTATTTGTCTCCCACCTGACCAAGGGTTTAGACTTGCAACTCCACTACAATTCATTGTGTTGATCCTGGCAGGTTTGAGTGATGTCCAGCTCCTGTGCTTTGCTTTCCCTCCAAGGGTTATGATGGTGTATATCAGTAGTTGCAAGTAATGACCCACCTCTTTCAAAGCAGTACATTTAATTAAGGACAAAACCATACAGAGGAAACATAAAAAAACAATGAAAAAGCTCAAATGTACACTAAACATATCATCCATGTGAAGGAGTTTAGCAGGTCAAAGTTTTTCAAACCCTTGAAGAATTGATTCCCCACTTGGACAAAAGGTCATGTCCATTTGTTGAATCTAAAGGGAGGCCCCTGAGTCCATTTAAACTCAGCATTTATACCCCAAAAATCTTTGT
Organism: Terrapene triunguis; assembly: GCF_002925995.2. Classification (NCBI taxonomy): domain Eukaryota; kingdom Metazoa; phylum Chordata; order Testudines; family Emydidae; genus Terrapene; species Terrapene triunguis. The sequence goes on from NW_020664393.1 coordinate 37,288,743, forward strand.
CTTCCACCCTCCTGAAAACAGGTAAAACCAGTCATTGTCCTCTTTCCCCAGGGAGTGAAGCTTCCAAGGGCTGGGTATCTGCATAATGAGTTTCGGATTTTGTATTAATCAGCCCTTAGTGATTCCAGATTCCACAGGAAACTGCTCAGTAAGCCAGGAACACACACGTAACAGTTATTGTTACCCAGGTCTGTGACTATTCTATGGGCCTATATTGTTGGACTTTCAAGTTTTCATGTTTTCAAGGTCTGGCTCAAATATACGGATAAATTTCATAATGTTAAAATACAATAGTCTCAAGATAGACCTGGGTTCATCATATCCGTCACAGGGTCATCCAACCATAGACCTCTTTGCAACCAAAGAAAACAGGAAATGTCAGAAGTCCTGCTTTAGAAGAGGATAGAGTCAGGAATCTCTGTCTGATGCATTCCTGGGTCAAATGTATGTTTTCCCTCCAATGTCATTGATCTCAAGAGTTCTCAGAAAATTCAGACAAGATTCAGTAAGGATGATCAAGGCCAAGGCAGTTCTGAGTCTCAGACCTGAAGAAACACTCCATTCAACTCTAATACAATGACATATCCAGCCAGATGTGATATATGAAAGACACAGATCCTCCATCTGGGTTCATATTCCCTGCACCTCATATCATGGATGCTGGCTAGTTAACATTAGTAGAGAGGATGTATTAAGCTGAAGTACAGAAAAATTTGATCCACAGTAAAAAGGATTGTAAGAGGATTGCTCTGTCAAATGGAAGAGATTCATTATCTGAGCACAAAAAGACTGATTATCCCCATTTCAAACTCAGATACCAGATATACTGAATTACTTTCCATCATTAAAGAACTCTGGACTATGTATGAGCTCCCCAAGAGGCTCCCTGGAAACTGTCTGAGCTTTTCATCCTCCCATTCAGGGATATTGTACATTTTCACACTCTATGGTAGCTAGGTTCTTGAAAGGCCCTGTGAGGGTGTATTTTCTCCTATTCAAAGAGCCTCCCATTCGTTGAGATCTCAGCATTGTGCTGACGGGTTTAATGGGTGCACCCTTTGAGCCACTAGCTACATGTTGCCTATACAACTTTTCCATCAAGTCAGCCTTTATAGTAGCAATAAGATACATGGTTTTTCCAAAGTTCCTGCTGAAGGTAGTCTCTGACTTCCATCTCAACCAAGTAACATACCTACCTCTTTTTTTCCCCCTCAAAGCAGAATTTCCACAAAGGGGAGGCTAAAATTCACATTCTAGATGTTCTTTAAGGTGTGCTTCTTCTACCTGAATAGAACCAAGACATTTAGAATATCTCCCAGATTAACTGTAGATTATAGGGGTAGAGCTCTCTCCTGGCAACAAAGAGTGGCTACACTGCACACCTTACAATGGGGCGGCTGCAGCGGCACAACCATGCCATTGTAAGGTGTGCAGTGTAAATATAGCCTTAGAGTACCTGTCGTAGACCTGAAGAAGAGCTCTGTGTGGCTTGAATTCTTGTCACTCTCACCAACAGAAGCTAGTCCAGTAAAAATATTATCTATCCAACCTTGTCTCTCGCTGTCTAATATCCAGGGACCGACAAGGCTACAACTACACAACATACAACTTTGTCCTTAATGACAGTTTGTTTTAGGTTAGCACATATTTATGGTTTTACTTCCACCTAATTCCTTCCCTTCAAATCCTTCATATCCAGAATTTTTACATTAACCTGACAGATTTGCAGATACATTGTATTAATGTTTCTGGTGATGTGGAAAAAAGAAAAACTCAAAGTAGTAGAAATATAATGTTAGACACAAACAGTATCAACAGCATAGATGCCCAGGTTTTAAACAAATCTTTCATTAAAATCAAGGAGATGTGAGGTGTGAACCATTATTATTTTTAAATACATATCTCCAAATAAATCACATACAGAACAATTATATTTATGTAAATCCGCAGAAGAATCTGCAGAAAATATGCTTTGCACAATATGTGTATTGGGATTGTAATCTCCCTAAAGGGCAGTTATCCATCCACTGTCCTTCTTACAGTTACAAAAACAATGCAATATAGTTTAAAGTTTCACTGTGGTAGAAACCAGGAATGTGAAAATTGTTCAGTGACTCAGATTTAAGCAGCCAGTCTCCTTGCTACCCACAGGGATTAATTATGAACTTCACACCTTACCAAAATGTTCAACGATTGATTTAAATAGTGAGAGTTCACATCAAGATTGCTGTAGGGGTTTTTTCATCATATCATTTTGTGTGAACCAGACTTGCTTGCATTCATAGGTATCTATATCATTGTTACATGCAACAGAAAGGCTCACATCCTAGATAAAAAAGTAATGAAATAATAATAATAAATAATCTGTATAATGAAAAATATGCTTAGTAGGCCTAAATAACCATTCAGTTAGAAAAAAATAGATAGAAAATAGACAATTTTCAGGTAGTTAACTATAATCATTAGGAAAGCAAAGGAACATTGTTAAGGTTGGCTAGGGACTATTCCGGCTTTTCATTAATGACTTGTATAATGGAGTGGAGAGTATGCTTATAACATTTGAGGATGACACTAAACTGGGAGGGTGTAGTGGGGCAGACTGCCCCACTCCCTGAGAGTATGGGCTGCGGCAGGCCAGTGTGCCTGCGCAGACAGGGAGCCAATTGGAGATGGACTTATTGTGAGCCAATCAGGGCCCAGATTGGAGGCAGCCAATCCCTATAAAAGGCTGCTCAGGGAGAGAGCAGTCAGTCTGTCCCAGGCCTTCAACAGGGCAAGGTCTGTCTCCAGAGCAGGGAGACTAGCACTGCGGACAGCGCAGTACTGGCCAGGCTCAGGGAGCAAAAGGGCGCTCTAGCCCGTACCCTGCCAGGCTGCAGGCCCTGAAGGGAAGGGCCTAGCGGGTGCAAGGGGCTATAGGGGAAGCGGCCCAGGGAAGTGGACAGACAGAGGGGAGAGAAGGAGGACAGTGAGGCTGCCGCCAGAGGGTCCCTGGGTCGGGACTCAGAGTAGAGGGCGGGCCTGGGTCCCCCCCTTCGCTCCTGGCAGTACACCCAGCCATTGGCCATAGGGAGCGGCCATTATAGACCTCGCCAGACCCCTGACAGGAGGGATTAGACTTTGGGGTGTGTGGTTGACCACAGTGGCTGGACATAGAGACTGCTGATTCACACACACACACACACACACACCGGAAGGGGGTGTGGATGGACTGAAGGGCACTGCCGGAGGGCAGTGGTCCTGAGGAGGGCGCCATGAGCCGGTGAGCGACGCAGGCTCAGACGCCAACCGAGGGCAAGACAACGGACGGGACACCACCGAGAGAGGGCGCTCCACTGGACTGAGCTAATTCCCGAGACGACCAGTAGGAGGCACGGTGGTGGTGAGTCTCAACTTGTTACAGAGGGGTTGTAAGCACTTTGAAAGACAGTTAGAATTGAAAATGAGCATGACAAATTGGAAATTAAGTAAAGACAAGTGCAAAGGACATCATGTGGGAAGAAAAAGTCAAATGCACAACTGCAAAATGAGCAATAACTCGATAGGTAGTAGTACTGCTAAAAGGATCTGGGGGTTATAGAGAATCCCAAATTGAATGAGTCAAAAATGTGATGCAATTGCAAAAAAGGCTAATATTCTGGGGTGAATTTTCCCCTCAGAGAGGAGACAACTATTTGATCTGTCAACATTCAGAAACAGATCTTTACACCTTCTCTTCACTTTCCTTGCAATGTATTCACATGCATATGCAATCACAGCAAGCTTAGCCTAGCTGCTGAGATTTTAAAGACTGATGCGGCTTTCCTTTTGGTGGTCTTATAAATTTCTTCACTATTTTTAAGAATGTTGGGTTTGTCAAATTTTAATCATGTCAGCTTTGACAAGTATCCCCTGAATTCTCAAATCCACTGAGTAGACAAACATAAGAAATAACATTGAAATGTAATTTTAGAATGTATGCTTAACATGAGGTGAAAAATACAAAGCAATCAGAAATGTGTTTTATTTGTTTTACACATTTTGGAAGTCGGTATCCAGGCTTACCATGTGATGGTTATGGCAGCTCAAGACTCAAAGTTAAAGACTGCTTTCAGCTTCAGCAAATGCTCTTTGGGTCCTGCTGTGTTTCACTTAATGCAAGGACAAGTGGATTCCATCTGTAACAGACAATGTTTTGCATATTAACTACTACAAGGCAAGAGACAAAGCTGAGATGGAATGGGATTCAACATACTCTATTTTTACTTAAGGACTGTTGCTTGTTTCTTTTCAAACAAGCCTTTCAGAACTGGGTGACTGTGATTTAGGGCAAGTATTGCTTTATAATATTTAGTACTGAAGTGAGGGGAGGTTTGTCCTTGAACATTCTTTGATCTGTTTTCTATTCATGCACTTGAAAGTAAAACACTGTGATTTAATATAAACAAGACAGCATCCCCGAAGCATGAACTAATCTTGCTAAGTACAACAGTAACCTTAAAATACAAGATCTGTATCTGAAATGTTAGTTTGAAAGTAACCTTACCACACCATTACTCTAGCAACGTATAACCTAGTACTAACATCATCTTAACCTTGCCCTCAAGACTATTTTCCCTCTATATGTGTATTTATGTAGGTATCTAGGTATTAGTAATAATTATTACATGTGTATAAATGTGTACAAATGACTATAGAAATACATATACATAAATGCATACTTATTTTGGTCGTATGTGTATAGTGTTTGTATATATTATACATAAGTGCTTGGGCAACCTTAATTTTGTCATTCCCTAACTAGAGTGATGGACTTTGCAATCTTAATGTTATTTCAACATTGTTTTTTTCTATGTAATTTTACTAACTTTGTCAGAGCCAATGTATTTTGAGCCCTTGCCACAGCCCTTTTGCACCTCTAGTATTCTTTTAACCACACATGCAAGCAGCATAACTTTCCTTAAACAAGTGCTATACAAGCTTAGCCAAAAACAAATACACAAAAACCATGGAAAATGTTCTGTGTATACAATTTTCAAATGACCTCAACTCAGTCAAATCAAAATCACCAGAATGCCCTGGGGGAAATGATGAGAGCTATTATGCCAAATTTCATCTTCCAACTCTTCAGATGTTTGGCTATTGAGATGTAGTTAGAAAAAAAAACACTGTTTTTAAGGTTCTGATTTATTTATTTATATATATATATATATATATATATATATATATATATATATATATATATGTGATAACTTTTCACCACATAGAACATTAGATGAAGAAAAGGCATTTGGTTTGTACAGTTCATCAAAATTATGCAAAGAACAAAGATCCTAGATAGCTTCAGTAAATGAACACTTGGAAAATCAAACTCCATCTTTTTGCCTGAGGCTTAGTTGCTTATTGCTGCCTATTATTGGTCCAAAGGTGAAACAACACTCAGTGCTTCTAAATTGGGTTTAATCTTCCCTTTGCTAGGTTGTGTAACAAAAACAGCTATTGATAACTGCCACCTATAGCTGGAAGATCATCCTTTGAAAATATTCGTAGTGAGAGAGATGGAGATGGAGCCTGCACTAAAGCCCCAATGGTCAAAGAACAGTAAATCCTGTAGGTGAGCTAAAGAAGCACTTTTCACACTTGTCAGCAATGGGATTTTCCCAGCATTTTGTGAGATTTAAATAAAAATAGGGCTACAGATAAAGTAAATCCTCCAGTAGCATAGTTAAGCAATTTTCTTCTCATAAAAACATCTTTCCCCCGGCAGAAGGTTGTCAGAAGTGCTGCAGAGTTTAAATTTCATAGAGGAAAAGAACAGCTTCTGACAAGCTTTGTCAGCTAACATATGAAATATGGTGACGTTTACCGGAAAAGCTCCTGCTGTCTTATGGCCTATTCGGTCTCCCTACTCTTATGTAGTGTACCTATTTAACAGGGCACAGAATGTTCTTTGTGTTTCCTCCAGCTTCCTACCCAAAAAAATCTTTACCTCTGCAATTTAAAAATGCCTATTCTAAATTAAAATCTTGTGGGAATCAAAATAATAATGACTAGCACTGTACTACTTACTGTGATTCTGTCCCCCACCCACACTTTTTTGTTCTATGCTTGCTATTGTTATATACTTCATTTACTTGAAAGTTCTTTCTCAGAAAGTAAAATACAGGGCTGTTGATAGGTAATGTTAAAAAATTTTTGGTAAGGCTTTGCCCAGTAAGTATTGGCACAAACTGATATTTTTCTTGTATTTAAACATATTTTATGTTGTCTCCCACCAGTACTTTATCTGAGTTTTTCTATGCTCTTCCCCTATTTCTCTCTACCCCATACTCCTCTGTGTGGGCTAATTCAGCCATCTTATTCCAAAAATGAATCCTTAAGTAGGTGGTTCCACTGAGACTTAGTGAAAGTTGTATTTCAGTGGGACTAAGGAATCTTTGCATAATAAGGGATGCAGGAACAGACCCTATATAGCAGTACCACTCTAATTTTTATTTTCATCCACCATAGAGGCATTGTGTGTTCTATGCCTGCATTTACTCCTAATACAGGAGTTATACTTGGGTGAAATATTGTACACTTGTGTAAGAAAAGGCACAGGAACATATGATGCTATAGAAGAGATTTAAGCATTATATTCAGACCATCCACCAAAATTTTCCTTTTGGGGGGGGGGGTCAAGATCATATCCATAAGCAACATTTCTTTACAATATTTACCTTTCTTGTACTGAATTTATGGATTGAGGTCTTAGGTGTAGATGTAGGTGGGTAATCTTAAAAGTAGCTTCTCCAATTATACTTTCTCCCCAACAGAATCCCCACTATCTCCCAGCACAATCATTGTAATCACTAATAATCAGTAATTACATAAGTGACTACATGCATGGGAGAGAACTCTGTCTTCTGAAACATGGTTTTGAGAAAACACTGTCAGCATAGTATAGGAAGGAACACAGAGCTTGATTCTAATCTCATATCTGAGATTACATTATTTTGCACCGGCATGACTTCATTGGCTAATATAGAGTTACTCCTGATTTACACCAGTGTAAGTGAAAATCTAATTGGGCTCATAGCTAGATAGATTCAGCATCTTTTTTGTTTATTCAGGATAGGTCTAGAGTATATTGATCTGCATTATATAACGGAACAGAAAACAACAGGAAGGAAATTTTAGGCAAGCCACACGACCTTGAGTGTTTCATTTAAGACCTAATAAAGGTTCTTAAGGTGCTCGTTTCATAGCTGTACACAGCTAGATCATCTTTAGAAATTAATAGACAACCAGCAGTCAGAAGCATGCAGGAAAATGCCTTGAACTCAGAAAATAAGTTCCATAGACAGAAGAAGAAGAAAAAATTATTGGCATGCTGTTGATTGAAAATCTGATCAAATTTAGCTCAATTATTGTTCTTCAGAGAGCTGCAACCAGATGGGTGGAGGAGCCTGACTAGAAAGTGAAAGGCAGAAAACAGAGCAAGAAAGAATTGTTTGAGTCATCTCAAACTGCTGGCTCTGCAGGAAAGAAACGGCAGTGGTGTCACCATCTTGCTGCTACCAACAGGTGTGTCTGTGGATGTCAGTGTAAAGTAAATTTCCTGGGGAAAAAATTCCACTTGTCTCACATTTCTGAGACAAGAAAGGGAGAAAACCTGTTCTTCTGTAGCACAGAGCAGTCAAAGATAAGTGTATGTGTGGAGGAAAGGTTGAGATATCATCTTGTGGGGGGGGGAAATGTTTTATCTTGAGATGACTGTGCAACACTTTTAAGCAAGTTGTGACAAGTGCGTCACACAGTCAAGTCTGATTAATCAGAAAAGGGATAGATTGTAAGCTCTAAACTAATATAAAGGCAATGCTGTCACATTTGTCTTTCAATATATGAGACGATAATATGTATTTTATATTAACTTAATAAACTGGCTTGATGCATTCCTTAGAGCTCATTGCTAGTTCAGTGTGTTGGTTAAGAAATACAGTATGTAGTGCTTCCGCTCAATAATGGCTTCTGAACAAATGTACAGCAAACAAAGAGGATAATTTCAAATAAACACTCTCAGATCTCACTACCTTGGCACGAACAGGCAAAGGAGGCACCTCAGTATAAAACTAGCCTGTTTTCTCAGCACTGATTTAATAGAAAAGGATGATTGAATCAATATTGTGTCCCAGAATCACATCAGTAGGAAGCAGAATCCAACATCTCAAGGATAGGTTACAGCCTGGAGACTTTTACTTGATTAAATTCTTTATACTGATAGTATGCCAATATTCCTGATTATTGCATAAACTATTAATGGCTCCACTGCTGACCTTGCTATTCTTCTGTTTTCTGGAAGGAGATAATTATTACAAAACTATCAGCTAATACAGAGACCTTCAACACTGAAAGATATGTCATCTGATATCAAATAACACTCTCTGGAGTGTTAGGACTCTGTTCACAGAGCAGTTACACAGCCTTGACACATGTAGATTTAGAGTGTTCTTCACCACCCCCTTTGCTTTTTTGGGAAAAGGAACAGAGACTAAGAAGCTGACTTTTTATTTTAAGGAGCAGAATTTTTTTCCCCTACATAAACATCAGTTACTGTATCTGTTTTTAAGGCAGTGTAATATTTGCTATGCTGTCTTCAGTGTTTGTGTTAACCTTAGCTGCTTCTTAAGAGTAATGGGCTGATTGTTGTTATCATCATCAATAGCCTGAGAACAGGACGGGAATCCAAGGTAATATCAAATTAACCTTGTTTGAAAAGGTTGAGGTTAATTTAAGTCTCTGCTCGGGCTACATAGCATAATTGTGTACCTATGCAGTTGTAAGATAGTTTTAGCTGGGTAGGGCTTACTATAAAGGCAAAGGGGGGATTTCACTTCCATTCAGCACTCCCATCCCAATATTATATGATAGAAAACAAACCCAGCCCAATGTTATTGGGACTGTTGTTTGGATGTTTTTGTTTGTGAATCTTTGTATCTACATCTGGTGGAGTTAACATGGTTTCTTGGCTGCTTACACTTAGGGCTGGTCTACACTGTGGGGGGGGGTCGATCCAAAATACGCAAAGTCGAAGTATCTTGGATCGAACTACCTGGGGTCCACACTGCACGGGATCGACGGCTGCGGCTCCCCCGTTGACTGCGCTACCGCCGCTCGGTCTGGTGGAGTTCCGGAGTTGACGGTGAGCGCGTTCGGGGATCGATATATTGCATCTTAACGAGACGCAATATATCGATCCCAGATAAATCGATTGCTACCTGCCGATACGGCGGGTAGTGAAGACGTACCCTTAATCTCTTTTTGTCTGAATAGTGCTATAGTCACTCACATTAGTCACTTTCAGTAGAACAGATATGTCAAGCAATAATTGTTTTAACTAACTTGTGAAACAGTACAATTGCAATCTTATTTCAAGGTGTTCTTCCTCTATAACCTAAATGACATGCTTTTTCAAATGTCTCTTGGCTCTTGATCACACCTATCGACACTTATGCAACCAAAAGGCATACCAGGAAAGTGAAGGAAAGAAAAAGATAGAGTTCAAAGCTAATTCTTGCTGCTAACAAGAGGTTTATAATTGCTTATGCCTTGAAGAACCATGAATCATAATGCACACAAGACAGCAAGAACATCACATGGTAATAATGGAAAACAACATAATGACAAATGAGTGAATCAAATAGCATCATAGGGCCATGAGCTAATCTGAGAAGTGGGCAGCCAGTTGAAAGAGCACAACTGATTGTCCTTAGTAGAATAGGTAACGCTCTTTCTTATACATTTAGGATAAGAAACACCCCAGTTTTCATAAAATGTAAGAGCACAGAAAATAAACCACTTATTAGCCCTTCTGTAGAATTAGATGTAAACATTGTATTGTGACCAGCATGATTTAGAGACCAAATTCATCATAGCCATAAGCAAACATAATACCAGTGAATTCAGTGGAGTTATACTTGCTTTGACTTTGGCTCTGAACTTCTAAATATCTTTGAAAGCAGGCAGTATCAGTTAGAAGTGTATTTTTGTTTTCCTTTAAGAGCTATAAAACTCAAATTGCCTCTTAAAGTTCCCTCATATGTCAACTGAGTCAGTCACTTCATTAATATAAACCATTATCCATGTGATATCTTGGGGCAATGACTGAATTTTGCCTCAGACTGGTCTGGCATTTTGCAAAAATGCTCTACATCTGTTTTTAAGCTGCCACACTATACAGAAAGTTTGGGCTCCTGAATAGAACTCCTTTTCCTGGCATTAATCAAGCTATGTAGTCTGAACCCCAACAACAACAATCATGTTTGTGTTGACTACAATATTATACGAAAAGTTGGTTTGACCCTACTATTCTGACAAAGATATAAAGCAGTGTCTAGAAATCCATGTATTTGGATTATAATTATGTGTTAAGTAATTGGTATAAAATAGAATTTTGGGATACTATTATCGTATTTATAAGTGTCATTGTGTACCATAATAAAAACCCAATTAATGCTATAGAAAAGCAAGATGTTTTTAGTAGGGCTGTCGATTAATCGCAGTTCACTCACGCAATTAACTCACGCAATTAACTCAAAAAAATTAATCATGATTTTAAAAATTAATCGCGATTAATCACAGTTTTAATTTCACTGTTAAACAACAGAATACCAATTGAAATGTATTAAATATTTTGGATGTTTTTTCTACAATTTAATATATATTGTATTCTGTGTTGTAACTGAAATCAAAGTGTATATTATTTTTATTACAAATATTTGCACTATAAAAATGATAAACAAAATAAATAGTATTTTTCAATTCACCTCATATAAGTACTGTAGGGCAATCTCTTTGTTGTGACTTACAAATGTAGAAATTTTTTTTTGTTACATAACTGCACTCAAACAAAACAATGTAAAACTTCAGAGCCTAGAAGTCCACTCAGTCCTACTTCTTGTTCAGCCAATCGCTAAGACAAACAAGTTTGTTTACATTTACAGGAAATAATGCTACCCTCTTTTTATTTACAATGTCTCCAGAAAGTGAGAACAGGCATTTGCATGGCACTTTTGTAGCCAGCATTGCAAGGTATTTATGTGCCTGATATGCTAAACATTCGTATGCCCCTTCATGCTTCGGCCACCATTCCAGAGGACATGCTTGTTAAAAAAAATAATGTGTTAATTAAATTTGTGACTGAACTCCTTGGAGGAGAATTGTATGTCCCCTGCTCTGTTTTACCCTCATTTTGCCATATATTTCATGTGATAGCAGTCTCAGATGATGTCCCAGCACCTGTGGTTCATTTTAAGAACACTTTCACTGCAGATTTGACAAAATGCAAAGAAGGTACCAATGTGAGATTTCTAAAGATAGGTACAGCACTTGACCAAACGGTTAAGAAGCTGAAGTGCCATCCAAAATCTGAGAGGGACGAGGTGTGGTGCATGCTTTCAGAAGTCTTAAAAGAGCAACACTCCAATGTGGACACTGCAGAATCGGAACCACCAAAAAAGAAAATCAACCTTCTGCTGGTGGCATCTGATTCAGATAATGAAAATGAACATGCATCAGTCTGCACTGCTTTGGATTGTTATCGAGCAGAAGCCATCATCAACATGGACACATGTCCCCTGGATGGTTGAAGCATGAAGGGACATATCAATCTTTAGCACACCTGACATGTAAATATCTTGTGACGCCAGCCACAACAGTGCCATAAGAACGCCTGTTCTCATTTTCAGGTGCCATTGTAAATTAAGAAGCGGGCAGAATTATCTCCTGCAAATGTAAACAAACTTGTTTGTCTGAGCGATTGGCTGAGCAAGAAGTAGGACTGAGTGGACTTGCAGGCTCTAAAATTGTACATTGTTTTATTTTTGAATGCAGTTTTTTTGTATATAAGTCTACATTTGTAAGTTCAACTTTCATGATAAAGAGATTGCACTACAGTATTTGTATTTGGTGAATTGAAAAATACTATTTCTTTTTTTTTACAGTGCAAATACTTGTAATCAAAAATAAATATAAAGTGAGCACTGTACACTTTGTGTTCTGTGTTGTAATTGAAATCAATATCTTTGAAAATGTAGAAAACATCCAGAAATATTTAAATGAATGGATTTCTATTATTGTTCAACAGTGCGATTAATCATTAATTTTTTAATTGTGCAATTAATCGTGATTAATTTTTTTAATTGCTTGACAGCCCTAGTTTTTAGCCTTGTCTATATTGTATTTATATAATCTAGATTTAGCCAAGAAAGATGTATTCTTAAGAGGTTTCATTTGGTAAAATGTCATGCAGTAGCTAAAATAATAAAACAAAAAAAGCAACACTTTCCTTAGTGTTTTAATATACATTTTTATCATGTCAATTTATATTTTAATCACTTTGCCTCTTAAAATCAGTTCTTTGGTACTGATTTTTAAGGCGTTATTAATGATCGGCCCTTGTCTTGTATCATAGGCTTCAGATAACTATTGTCCTCTCAGACTTTCATTCTATTGACAGATTCGAGCTCATTAGATGCTAGAGTGATGGGCACTGTACAAAACATAAAGGTAGATAGCACCATAAAGTGTGGTTCTACTCTGAAAAGTAACGATGGAAAAAGTGATTTTCTCATTCAACAGATCTGCTCCCTGTGAGGAGACTGATATTTGTTCTTTACTAACAGAAATAGTGCAAAATTATGTTAGCAGTGCAGAGCCAGTGCAGCTCTGGATGAGTGAGACAGATTCTGTAGTTTTCATATAATCAACGGAAGTCTTAAATTAAGTTTCAGCATAATTTTCTTGCTGGTGATGCACTATTCAGAGAAAACCAAGCTTACCTTTCAGATTCTGGGCAGAGATTCAAACTGGTAGCTAACAACAACAAAAAAACCATATATTGTACATATAAGTGTACAGTGCAGGTAACCCCATGTTTATTCCATAATTACCTGGGGGTAATTATTAACCCCATGTTTATTCCATAGTTACCTGGGGGCTTTTACCATCTCCCCCTCAGCCTGCTCCATGCAAAAGGGAGGGTTAAGGCACAGGGCTTCCCCCTTTAAACCCCTCATTTCCAGAGAATGAGTCAGTGACCACACAGACCCTTTTTGTAGCAGTTTTCATCTTTCTCCCCCCCCCCCAGCCATAAAGCACAGTTCCCTTCATTTGGCCAGCCAGACAAATATCACCCTCCCCCCCCTTAAAGGTGCAGGGTGGTCATTGTTCTAGGAAAGATTGCAGCATTCTATAGTTTGCCTGTTGGATATCAAACTTTTCTAGATCCTTTGAAAGCATATGATGTGAGGAGACAACAGTGTAAACAATGAGGAATGTTCTTTCACTGCATTCTTGTCTGAAGAGGATTTCTCATTTTCTGCTACAGACCAAACTTTCTGTCTGATCCACATTGGGGATCAGCTCTAATATTCAGTGGTACTTATATATACAAATCAACCACTGACATAACTGAGAGTTCCACCTGGATAGGGACAGCAGAATGTTGGAGCTAGGGTGACCAGATGTCCCGATTTTATAGGGACAGTCCCGATTTTTGGGTCTTTTTCTTATATAGGCTCCTATTACACCCCCCCCACACACACCCTATCCTGATTTTTCACATTTGCTGTCTGGTCATCCTAGTTGGAGCTGAGAGATCATTATGTGGCTCTGAGAAGAGAATTTTGCCCTAATAACAGAAAAGTTCTTTTTTCTACATCCTTAATTCTATTTTACAACATTTTTAAAAATTGAAGTGTGATCTTTCTTCTTTCAAAATGCCAAAAGGCATGAATTTTGGTAACAGGTGTGGGAATTTTGAACCTCGTATCTTTCTCCTACAACTCTTTAAACATAGCCTTGAAGGAATAATTTTGGAGGTGGTAAGCTTCAAAGGGCCTTTAAAACCTTTTAGTTCAGAGCTCCATCAAAAAAAGGAGTGTTTGTTCAAATCTCCTCACAGAATGACTTGTCTGGGAAAATATATTCTTTAAAACCTTAAACACTTATTTCTGAAAACCTCTGTTCCAATTCAAAGAATTTATTGTTCTGGGCTTCGAGCTCAATCCCAGTAGCTTGAAACTTTTCAAAGCTAGTTAAATATTTTTTAACAATCTCTTTTTTTTTTTCCTCCAAAGCTTGAGGGTTTATAGCTTAATTTGGGTTTTTTTAAAGTGCAGATACAGATTTTTCTAGTGCAGATTCAGGGTTAAATCCCTTGAGGAAAATTGAGCAATTTAAATGCATTTATGTTCTGGAGAATGACCACATTCTTGTTTGTATAAATTCATGTTTCCATTTTCTGTTCAAATGAACAAAAGCCTTGCATCTATTCCAATTTGAGTACTTCTGTTACATGATCCCAACAGTCATCTGTACCTATATTTACATCACATATGTGGTCCCAATACCATCATTCACACTTTTGTATTTCACAAATCCTACAGAAAAGAACTCTTTTATCTTTTTTGAATGACATTAGAATTCCCCAGTCCAAATTACATTGCTTTCACAGGGCTGATCCAAAGGCACTAGGTGACTTTCCATTCACTTCAATGGGCTTTGAACAAAGGCCAGAGTGCCTGAACCTGCTGTTACTGTAATCAGAGTTTTATGTCATTGTCTTCAGTTGGAACACAATAAGCACTGTATAAATTAAAGAGCGAAAAGCAAAGAGTAAATTCAAAGAAGTCCAAAAAGCAAACCCAGTAAGATGTATGTATTGTATACAAAATATATGATGGCATGACGGTGCTATATTGTTTTGATTGCCACATTCTTGGGAAAACCTGCATTCACTCACTCACTCTGAAGGGGGGTGCAAACCCAGGAGGGAAGAAAGAACATGATAAAACAGAGACTTTTCCATGCTCTTCCTCTCTTTTCCACCTACATTTATAGACTGGAGAGCCTGGCTGAAGAGTTTTGCTTTTATTTCATTTCACCAAATCTGACTTGTTATGCTTTGACCTATAATCACTTAATCTATCTTTATAGTTAATAAATCTGTTTGTTTATTCTATCTGAAGCAGTGTGTTTGGTTTGAAGAGTGTCAGACTCTCCTTGGGGTAACAAGCCTGATACATATCAATTTCTTTGTTAAATTAACGAACTCATATAAGCTTGCAGCGTCCAGTGGGCCTAACTGGACACTGCAAGATGGAGGTTCCTAGGGTTGCATCTGAGACTGGAGATATTGGCTAGGGTCATTCGGTTGCACAATCCAAGGAGCAGGCTTACATGCCAGAGGCCCAAGAGTGGGAGTTCTCACAGCGGAACAGGGTCAGGCTGGCTCCTAGAATCAAGGATTGGAGTGATCTAGCAGATCACCAGTCCAGATAACACCAGAGGGAAACGTCACACTAACAACTTTTAATCCCTGTAGGAGCTAAGTAGGATTCAGACTGGTCACATAGAGAGGGAAGGATAAGTAGTTCTTTGTTTGCCCCCAAGACATCGGAGCCCCATATGTACTAATTGTCAAGCTTATAGAAGAAGGGTTTCCCACTTGCTGGTCACAAATCTCCCCCACTTTGCTCCCATTAACTATGCAGAAACAGTAAATTTACAGGTGCGAGCAAAAATGATATAACCAGTGTTTAAACTGATGCAGGAGTGTCCACACACACACGTACACAGATTTAACTAAATCTATATAAAAGTTAAACTGGTGAAATGTCTGTTTGTAGACAAGCCCTAAATACAATGTTTTGGAATATAAAATTCCAACAATTACTCCAGGGTCTCTACACTAACTGTAACAGATATTTGTACATATTTTTCACCACCACATGGGTCATCAGCAGGGTATGAGTCAACAGTCAGAGCCACAACAAGACCTCTTCCATTTCAACAGTAGAAGTGACTGGTGTGAAGGAAAGCATGATGTTCTCTGTGTGAACTAGTCCATGCAGGGAGACACAACACACTCATGGCCAATGGATTACATAAGTATTTGTGAGGCAGCGGTGGAATGCTGGAAATCAGGATAATTGGTGTCAATTCATGGCCCCGGAAGCACATTTTGTTCTTGTGGTTATGTATGGTGTGGCAAATGTTACAACTCTCCTGTTTAGGTCATGGGTGGGTGGGAGGGGGAAGGAATGTGTGGATGTAAGAAAAGCATATTTCTGTACCGCTTGAGCTGAAGAACCTGACCTTCTGAAATAGCAGCAGAGCCTTCACTCTCTATATGTGATCTAGCTGCTAAAGCGGGGCACAGAGACTGTTAGAGTGGATTACAGAAGCATTTAATCTGAGCTGTTCCTCTAAAAGATAATGTGGCAATATGGAAAAGATTTGGTGTGGCTCTAGTTAGAGACTTGAGTTCAATTCTTATCTCTGCTTGAAATGCCTTTGTACATGCTGTCAGCTGTATTACCTGTGAAATGGGTGAATGATAGTTACTCTTCAAAGTTTGAAACCTTGACCACAAGGCTACAGTTCAATGTACTGAGTTGGTTCCTCTCTCCTGCAGATTATTTTGAGACTGCCTACAGCACGGGCCAAATTGCATTACTTACGATAAATTCATGAGAACTGGCACCACTGGATAATTTTATTAACTGGTGTTTAGTCTCTATTTAAATTGATGTTATTTTAAATTATCGTTGATATCACTCTTCAGCTCGATTTTTCCATAGTGCAATCTCTCTCTCTCTCTCTCTCTCTCTCTCTCTCTCTCTCTGTGTGTGTGTGTGTGTGTGTGTGTGTGTGTGTGTATACATATATATATATATATATAATATAATTAATTATTGGGGAAAGAGGAAACTGTTGTTAGAATATGCAAAGGATAATACATTCAATGGAGGGTAGTGAGTTGTGTTGTATAACAATGTGTATGGTGACAAATCTTTGTACACCTACTAGCAGGGCTGGGGAACATTCTTTTTGTCTCACCTCATAGAGCTTTTAGAGATTTGCTTTATTTCACAAAGTTCATAGGCAATACCATGTTATATACACGTCAGTCTGCAGGCACTGGAGCACATTCATCATCTTCAGTTACCCCTGTGTAATCCCGTTAATTTCAATGAACGATTTGCCTGAATAAGCAAACTTCAGTATTAGATCCACTGAGAAAAGTGCAATTTCTCTTCTGCAATATTGCTACTGAGTTTTGTTTTTAAATTTCAAAAGTTACTGTAAAAAATTCCAAGTGTTGCCCAGATGTCCTCATTTTATATAAAGATAAAAAGGGGTTGTTCACCCCTATTCTTGCACTCACAATCCTTTTGTTTATTATCCCCAGTTGATCTGTACTTTCCTTACCTCTGTCAATATTCTGCAGTAGTGACTGCAATGGGAGGTTAGTCTGAGTAAGACATTTGGGTCTATTGTTTTCATTTCCTAACCAAACAGCATAACACAATGAAGAAGATAATTGTGCCTAAACTGCACACACAAAGTATACACGTTTGCTCATAAAAAAGTAAGGTGTGTAAAGTAGAGGTGAATCTTCAAATAGGTAATTATGAATGCAAATTGATGATTGCCTGTTTGTGTTCTATTCTCCATGATGCATGCACAATGGCCACATTTGTACATGCAGCTATGGCATGACTATGTTTTCCTAACTGGCCGAGCTTTCTCCCAACACCCCTATTGGTTTTATAAATCTGAAATAAAATTCACCCCTTGGCAGGGGATTCATACAAAGCATAACTGAAGTCATACATAAGACCTACTCTGAAGACATAAATGCAGCATTGGGATGATTTCCCCCCATGGTGGTTTTCATTCAGCCTTTCATGCTGGCTAGCAGATATTTCATCCAGGGTAACTGATCACACATGCATCTCAGGAAACACCCTCCACCTGCCCTATCACATTTTGCCACCATGCCCCCGGCCTCCCACACCCAATGACTAGGGCCCTATCAAAGTCACAGTCTATTCAGGTCAATTTCACAGCCAGAGGGTTTTAAAATTGGTCAATTTCACAATTTCAGATATTTACATCTGAAATTTCAGTGTTGTAATCGTGGGGGTCCTGACCCAAAATGGGATTGGGGCGGGGTTGCAAGGTTGTGGTGTGTGGGGGTGGGGGGTGTCTCAAGATTGCCACCCTCACTTTTGTGCTGCCTTCAGGGCTGGGCTAGAGGAGGTTTCCAGAGGTGGAGGTGGGTAGGTGCCCAGGACGCCTAGCTGCTAGACCAGGCCAGTGGCAGATTAAAGCAGAGGCCCCCGGCCAATTTGTGGGCTCCAAGAAAAATGGTGCCCCAGCCCAGGAAGAAGCCCAGGGATGGAAGCCTCGACCAGGTCATCCTGAGCCCTGGCAGGAGCTGCAGGCAAAGAAGATCCGTGCCTGGGTGCACTGGGCCTTGCTGCAGCTGCAGGGGCTGAAGCCCCAAGCCCCAGCTGGAGCCCAGGGGGCAGAAACCCTGAACCTGGGCACCCCAAGCTCCTGCTGCAGCCATGGGGCTGAAGCTTTGAGCCTGGGCAGCCCTTAGACCAGGCTCCCCCGAGCCCCAGCTGCAACCTTAGGACAAAGGCTCTGAGTCCAGGCTGCCCCGACAACCTGCTGGAGCTGCGGAAGGGGTGAAAGCCCCCAGCCTGGGCTGCCTCAAACCCTAGCTGAAGTGGTGTGGGGGCAGAAGTCCTGAGCCCTGACAGGAGCCCCTGGGGGAGGAAGCCCTAAGCTTCGCACCGGGATCTGCGGCAAGAAGTCCAGAAGCCCAGCTCCTGGGCTGCTGCAGCGCAGAAGTGCAGTGATATTGCCTCTGCAGGTGGGTCTGATCTCCCCACCAAGAGTGGTTGTGCAAGGGAAGGACAACTCCTGTCCCTCCCCAGCCCGGCCAGACTAGCAGCTAGAAGCTTCAGGCTCCTAGTAGCATGGAGAGATCAGATTTCATGGGGAAGGGCTGATTTCACGGTCCATGACACATTTTTCATGGCCCTGAAATTGGTAGGGCCTTACCAATGACTAGTACTCGGAGCTGAGAGTTAAAAAAAATGGATGGGCCTACATATTCCGGGTAAAAAATACAATTAATAGATTGAGAATGGGGGAAATAGCAAAGAGGATGTAGAGGGTAAATACTGTTTTTTCCCCATCTCACACTTTATTGTGATATATCTTTTTTCATTCTGAAAATTACAAGAGTGCCAGATGTCATGTGACAATAACAGAATAACAAGAAGAGTTATTCTTCTATCAGTGAACACTTAATAATAATAATAATAATAATGATAATTAATAATCAATAAAGTATTGTCCATAAAGAACCTCTCTGGCTTACTGAGCAGTGTTGCCAGTACTGTTGGTAATCAGAAGACCTCGCCATCGGGCCCCTGCCCCACGAGCCTCCACCTCTGCACCACCTGAGATGGCTGCGTTACCTGCAGCCAGTCCGTTTCCTATCCGCGAGTAGTGAACAGCTGTACGTGCTCGGGCTCCACACCCTTCACTTCCTCACCCTCGTGTCCTGCCCCAACACCAAGTGGCAGGGTGAGGAGTCCTGGTGGGACAGTCTGTATTCCACCTTGGTCTCATGGCCCACCATGGATATTAGTTGGCAGCTCCTTAATGGAGCCATGAGCATGGGCATGTATCTGGTGTGGTTCACCACCTCCCCTGACACCTGCCCCTTTTGCAGCGAGAGGGACACCCTGGAGCACATTTACATTGGGTGCGCCATGCAGCCCCTTTTCTGGCTCCACCAGAACCTTCTCCTCAAGTTCTGGCTGCACTTTTCCCCGCACCGCCAGGTAGATGCACACCCCATTCTTGGCCACATGAAGTCGCGAGACCTCCTTGTCAACCTCCTCCTGGCACTGGCCAAGAGGACCATCCACCATACCAGGGGGAGGAAGCTGGTTGGGGAGGTGCTCTGTGACTATGAGGCCTATTTCCGCTCCTCTCTGAAGTCACGTCTCTGGGAAGACTTCCTCTAGGCTGCATCCACTGGTTCCCTGGATGCCTTCAAGGAGCAGTGGGCACTGTCGAGGGTTCTCTGCTCAGTGTCCCACTCTGAATCTCTGTGTTTGGCTCTGTGATCCTCACTCCCATCCCATTTTTTTTCATTTTTTGCCCCCCCCCTTATTTACTTGAGACCTGAATCCAGCATCTCCTCCCCTTAGGCTTGGAGGACGGGCCTTAAATGTAGGCCGGCTTGCACCTGCCCATCCCCAGACTCTTAATAAGTGCACTGACTTACACCTCCAACAGAGTCTGCAGTGACTCAGCCCTCGGGCATGCAGCAACAGCCTATCCCTGAGCAAAGTCTGGGTCAGATGACTCCCAGGCTCAGGTACTTCCCTAACCTTGCCAGAGTTGCAAGTTAGTCTGTGCAATAGCACTACCAGGCCAGGAACCCTCCTGCCGCACCACAGTATAACAGACGCTAAACTCCCAGCCTGTCATTGACCCAGTTCCTGCCCTAGCCTGAGCCCTATTCCAATCTGCTCCAGCCTTGCTCTTGCCCTTGCCCTTGCCCTGCTGTGACTCTTCTCCAGCCCTGTTACTGCCCTGCTCCAGACCCCTTGGACTCTGACCACCTGGTCTGACCTTGACCTGTACCTGGACTCCAGCTCTGGTACTGAATTGGCTTGTCTAGGGACTCTGATCTTGGTTCTGAGCCTGGCCTGTCCCCAGCACTGCTCTCAGTTTCAGCACTGCCCTTGGCCTACTCCTGACCCCATGTCCAAGTTAGATCTGTACTCAAACCATTAGACCTGACTACAAGGAGCTAGCACCTGACATGAAGTACTGTCAACCCCAAGCATTCAAAAACCATGAGTCAAACCCCAAAATATCCTCACATTCCCCTGGCCCATCCTCACAAACCCCAAATATCCCACATCACTACCTGTCCCACACATTCCCCTGAACTCCTGTCATCTCCCCGCTTGCAGCTCAAATCCCGCTCAATCTCAACACCCCACAATATCCTGAGCCCTTAGCTACCCTCCTAAACTCCTGTCTCCCCTCCATCTCTTGCCTGCACCCACATACGCCCCTCAGTCTTCCTCCTGCATTCCCCATAGCCGTCTTCCTTAGTCTTTTCCTACCCCATACGTTCCCAACTCCCTTATGTCATCCCACATACCCTGCGCCCCTTCGGTCATTTCCTGTTCTCCTGAACCACCCTCAGTCTCCTCCTGCCCCTCTTCTTCTCCTCACTTTCCTTTGTGTCCTTGTAGGTAGTGTCCTGTCCATACCAGAGATGAACAGCCATTGTCCCTGAAATTAGCCTGTTTACATCTCATAGAAAACAATGGGAGTAAGCAGCCATCTTACCAGAGGCAGCCTCACTTCCACATGTAGCGATTGTAGGGAAATGGTGGCCATCCTCTAGGCTTCAGACCCATTTAAAGTAGTGGGAGAGAGAGGCTATTTTGAATAAGGGAAATTTTGCAAGATGGAAGGCTGGAAGAGGGAGATTGTGTAAAAGTTTTTTTTTTTTAATGGGACTTGTGATAAATTACTGAGAATTGGAAATGATAAAACTCTCCTGAGCACAGTTCCTCCATGCATGGTAGACCCATCCCCTGCATGCCTCCATCACCTACACAGTGTTTAAATTTCAAAATCTGATCATGCAGTGGTTTTGCCTATTTGCTCCTGCATACAAATATTTTGTGTTTTAAAAATCCATCTCTAAAACATTATATGTGACTTCCCTGGAAAATAAGCAAACTTTATATAGTTTGGAGGAGTCTTATCTATCTATTCATTGTATTTCTAGGATGCCCCTCACTATAGTATATAAGCATAAATTTCATTCTCTTGGATAAATTGGGGGAGGGGTGGATACCCAAGGTAATTTTCATTTCAGTTATTGCTGGTGGATCTTATTAGCTTTTTGTATAATCAAAGTTTGACTATAATAATTGAATAAATGTTAATAAAGGGGGATGCGTACACATGCATAGCAAAGCATAATTTTTCTTTTGTTTGATTTAGTGTCCAGGGGACATGCACACAAATGCATTGCATCATTATAGTTAATCAGTCTCTGAACCTGAAATCTTAACTGTTTGTTACATAAGTACATGGAAACAGTGATGTTAAATGTCATTAAATATTATTAGAAGTTATAAGTGCATCAGGAATGAGGCTAAAGAGTTGCCGCATTTATTATGGAAATGTATCTACAGATATTTTAGCTTCTATATGTGTATAAATCATCAAACATAGCAAATGTGTGTAAATATCTAAGCAAAGGTAAAAGTTAAGCTTATTACACAAACAACAAAAAGAAGTAGTAAACTGGAATGCCAGACTTAACTTCTAGTTTTGACTCACATTGTTGAATTAGAGTTACCAGGTTTCCGGTTTTCGATCAGGACGCCCAGTTGAAAAGGGACCCTGGTGGCTCTGGTCAGCACCACTGATCGGACCATTAAAAGTCCAGTTGGTGGCATGGCAGGGCTAAGGCGGGCTCCCTGCCTGCCCTGGCTCCGCATGGCTCCTGGAAGCAGCTGGTATGTCCCTGCAGCCCTAGGTGCAGGGGCAGCCAGGGAGGCTCTGTGCGCTGCTCCCACCCCCAGCACAGGCTCTGCAGCTCCCGTTGGCCAGGAACTGTGGCCAATGGGAGCAGCAGGGACGGTGCCTGAATGCAAGGGCAGTGCATGGAGTCCCCTGGCCGCCCTTCAACCTAGGGCTGCAGAGACATACCGGCTGCTTCCCAGGAGCCACCTGAGGTAAGCATCACCTGGAGCTTGGCTGATTCATTGATGGAATAAATAATTTCCTGATTTTCCGTATAAAGTAGGTTTCAATTGTGGGGCTAGAGAGAGAGCCATAGGATACTACACTTTAAGAACATGTGAAGAGGAAGATGTTTGGGAAGGAACTGGAAGGACTGTGGAGCACTGTGAATCTTTTGGGGGTACAGGATTGGAGGAAGAGCAATAGGCCACAGGCATCATGTTTTTCAAGTGTGGATGAAGGGTAGTAAGATTGAAGGTGCCTTGAAGCCTTTTAGGGGGTTTTTGAAGGGGGACAAGATGGAGGCAGAGTAGACCAAATACTTCCAGGAGCCTTAAGAAGGGGGCTATTAAGGAAAGACAGGAAAGGAATCTTAGATGGTTTGGTTCAGATAAATGTCCAAACATTTTTATGCTTTTTAAACCAAACCTCATAATATTCAGCATCCTATTCATTAGTAGTAGGAACTGGAAACAATAAAACAGCCTTAACTACAACACTGTGACTGGTAGCTCTTTAACCTGTGATCTATTTGTTTATTCGTGATGAGTAACACTAGTTGTGTGGCACTATCTGGGGAGGAATTACAGCTGAAGAAAAAAGAACTGAAAATGTATACACTGTATGACAGTTCTAACTAAAGGTGTGATTCCTGCTATTCTACGGGGGAAAGAAATGTCAATTTTTATCAATGGCTGATTTCTCCTGAGGACATAATAGCTCTCTAAGAGTATTGTGGCATGTTGGCAATCATCAAATGTTACAGAAAGTTAGTGCTTGACTTTAGGCCCTGCAGACTGCAGTTCTTTACAGCCTGCTGATCACTGCTTATTTATTTTTCTTTTGATTTCATGGGCTTTATTATCACAGAGTCAGGCTTAGCCTGATGCAGTGAAAATCAGATTAGAAACAGTTCACTTCATCTGCTTCAGTTTTCATTAAAATCCTTTAAATAATATATTAGTACACATTATTTCTGATGTAGTCAATAGTATGACACTGGTCCTCTGACCTATCTATACACGTGGTAAGACCAAGCCATGCATCCACTTTAGCTCATCATGAATTGGTCTCTCTCTGTTACAATCATAAATGTTCTTTCATGGGTTTGTATGAAACATACATACTACTAATGCCTTTCTGAACAGTTTCAGCTCTACCATAAGGACCTTTATGAGATTATTATGCAACTGTTCCTAATTGCTGCCTCTCCATTCATTTTATATATTTGCCAAATAAATTTGGCATGCAGATTTATATAACCTGAATTCTGAGGAAGCATCAAAACCCTAGAATAGGGGTCAGCAACCTTTCAGAAGTGGTGTGCTGAGTCTTCATTTATTCACTCTAATTTAAGGTTTCACGTGCCAGTAATACATTTTAACATTTTTAGAAGGTCTCTTTCTATAAGTCTATAATATATAACTAAACTATTTTTGTATGTAAAGTAAATAAGGTTTTTAAAATGTTTAAGAAGCTTCATTTAAAATTAAATTAAATTAAAATGCAGAACTCCCCCGGACTGGTGACCAGGACCCGGGCAGTGTGAGTGCCACTGAAAATCAGCTCACGTGCCGCAAGTTGCCTACCCCTGCCCTAGAAGATGACTTGGCATACTACCTGAAAACAGCATGGATAAATGAGTTAATCCAAGTATACCATAAGGTTTGAAATTACTGTGTCAGGAAAGATTTCCAGAATGTACACCTGACCCAAATGGGGAAGCAGGGGAAGAAATAAATAATTGCTTTTCACAGGAAAAGGTCAAGGAACAAAATGAGGAAAGATACTCTTTGTAGCCCTATTATATTGTGTAGTAAAACTGTCAGAACTTGCAAGCTAAGCTGAGTCAAGCCAGGTCAATGCTTGGATGGGAAATCTCCAAGGAAAACCCAGGTGCTGAAGGAAGCATTGTTGGTGATTCTCCTCTCCCTGAGTCAGTTCTGATCCAATACCCCAGTATGTGTTAAGGCGCACTGAGATTCTCTCTTTCAGATGAGACATTAAACCAAGGTCCTGATCAACTTTTGGATCATTTACAATTTGTGGTGCTTTTTACAAGAAGAACTGTCTGCATAGCAGCTTTTAAGTAGGACCAGCCTCCTGACCTAATTCCAATTCTGGCCATTACAAATCTGCTTGTCTGTAATATACCTTTGTCATTTCACAGGGAGGGACAAATTATTTGTCATTTCCTGCCCTCAGTTGTTCAATCTCTATTAAGCAGCTGTTGACTTTCTCTTCAGAGGTGGCTGCATTTCAGTGGTAGTGAGAGCGATCACTTGGGTATAGTTTTCATGTTGGTCTATTAATTTATGAAAGTGCCTTTTGTAGTTGGGATTCAACCACATTGTTACATATGAAGAATACATTGTATCCTCCTCAAATTACAGCATTTACTCTGAGTACAGAATGAATTTTCTGAGAACTTACAAATAAATATATTAATTAATTTATTAAATTGTTTTTAAAATGGTCCCTTAAGAAATTTAGCACCCTCTATCAGGACATATTTTGTCTTAAATTATCTTAATGGTAAAATAACACACTCTTCAACTTTCCAATATAATTAAAATTTACTGAAATCTTGAGCCCTGTCTACATTTTAATCTTTTTTTTAGAATTAATCCTATTTTTTTTGCTGATCTTCATAATCACAAGTTTATTTTTCAGCAGAGGCTCAGAATAATATTCTTCTTTAGAATATTCCACAAAGAACTTCCCTTTTTCAAAGCAGCTGCCATCTCCTATTGCTCTCAGTGGAACTGAGGCCAACCTGCCCTCAGGGAAGACAGTGGACCCTGACAGCATAGGAAACCACCATCTTTCCTGAGGGCAGCATAGCTTCACTCCCATTATAGCATTCCCAAAAAGAGATGACAGGCATTTTGAAAGATAATTGATATGGAATTCTCCATAGAAATATATTATTTGTCAGCCTCTGTTGAAGAAGAAACTTTCAGGTATGAATTTAAAAAAAGAATAAATAATATTTTGGTTTCAAAAAGTGAAAAAAGACCATTAATATTAAAAACTTTTTTTCCCAAAACTACCAGATCTACTCTATGGAAAGGGCAGGAGAGTGCTGTAAAGAGGAATTTGGGGGACAGAGAGTTACACTGGGGTATGCACATGCAACGAAATGTAAGGTGATAGAGTAAGGGGGAATGTGGCGACGACAGAAGAAAGGAAACAGAACGCCAGGTCTGTGGTAGCCAGAAAGCCTCTCAGCTTCAAAAGCCTCAAGCCAAAAGCCTCCCAGGAAAACTTTTCCTGGGGTTTTTATTTCTTTCCTTACTCTGTTTACAACACTTCTAAGTGGTTGAATTCTTGCGCATAGAAGAGGCATGCAGTGTACAATTACATAAGATAGTAAACCCATATCTTGAGCACGTGAAGGCCAGCTGCGAGGGAGACAAACAAATCAGCCAAGAAGTTTCCCAAACACAGACACTGGGTTGAAGGCCACTCCTGCCTTGTAGCCATGGAAACAGTGTGCTGTAACCATGGGCTGACAATTTGGGAGCTATGCATTCCTACATCGGAAATGTTGTGTGTGCACGCATGTGTGAACACATGTGCAGAGGAATGTGGATGTCATAAACTTGTGGAAACTGCCAAATCCACTTCTGGCTGCTTTGTGCTGCTATAGTGTGGGGTACAGCAGTCAGAGCACATTGGTAAATCTGGGCCTAAAAATTAAGCTTGATATTACATACCTTGAGATGATTGGAAGTACCATATAGTAGCCAGCTCTTTGGGATTCTTGATTAGTTATCAATGGGTGACATTTGTATTTTTAACAAAATAAGGAAGTTCCTGGGGAACAACTTTTAAAATGGAATTAAAATTGACAGCTTATTGGCAATTTAATAGATGTTGTAATTATCTCAAAAGCAAGCATCACAAACCCTGAAAATTCCGAGTTGAACTTAAAAGAAATCCAAACATGTTACATTATGAAAATATATAGTTAAGATGCCCGAATCAATAGTTCACTATCAAACTGAGGGAATGTTTCTAGTGGAATCCTGCAGGGGTCTGTCCTGTGTTGGATACTATTCAATGTTTTCATTAGTGACTTGGATTACGGAGTGGAGAGTATGCTTATAAAATTTGTGGATGACACCAAACTGGGAGAGATTGCAAGCACTTTGGAGGAAGGCTTAGAATTCAAAATCACCTTGACAAATTAGAGAATTGGTCTGAAATCAGCACGATGAAATTAAATAAAGACAAGTGAAAAGTACTTCATGTAGGAAGGAAAAATCAAATAACTACAAAATGGGGAATAACTGACATGGCAATATTACTACAGAAAAGGATCTGGGGGTTAGAGTGGATCACAAATTGAGTATGTTTCAACAATATGGTGCAGTTGCAAAAAAGGCTAATATTCTGTGGTGTATTAGCAGGAGTGTTGCTTTCCTCCCTCTCCCGCCACAGTACTGTGGTCAGAGGAGTTCTGTGCCCCTGATGATTATTTGGGGGGGGGCATGCTCTTGCTTGTCCCCCACCTTGTGCATGTCCCTGGCTGGAGTCCAGTTTCAGGCATCATACTCTAAGAAAGATGTGGACAAATTTGAAAGAGTCCAGAGGAGAGCAACAAAAAAGATAAAAACTGACCTGTGAGGAAAGATTAAAAACTGGGAACATTTAGTCTTGAGAGAGGAAGACTAAGGGGGAACCTGATAACAGTCTTGAAATACATTAAGGACTGTTATAGGGAAGATGATAATCACCTGTTCTCTATGTCCACTGAAGTAGGAAAAGATGTAATCCGTTTAATCTGCAGCAAGGGAGATTTAGGTTAGATATTAGGAAAAATTTTCTATCTATAAGGCTAGTTAAGCACTGGAATAGACTTGCAAGGGATGTTGTAAAATCCCTGTCATTGGAGATTTTTAAGAACAGGTTAGGCATACGCATGTCAGAGTTAATCTAGGTGTGCTTGGATTTACATCAGCACAGCGGGCTGGACTAGATGATCTCTCCAGGTCCCTGCAAGGCTCACATTACCATGATTCTGTGGTTCTAGATTGTGACAAAATAAATATTAATCCTTAAAAAGAAGGGAGGCAAGTTCTATGGGGAATGTGTGGTAAAGAAACCAGATTGCATTTCAGAAGAAACTTTAAAATGCATTGTAATTTATTTTATTAGTCTGAGTTTAAATAGCTGGATTCCATCTGAGGAGTTTTACTGGAGTTTAAGAGGTAATAAGAAATCTCTGTCCCCTTGAGTAATTTTACAACATTTGGGAAATTGGGGTAAAATGAAACTCTTGTTCTTATGGTTCATTACTGCATTGACACAATTCCTTCAGCTGTCTAACATTCTGATTTTCTATTCAGCACAAATTGTTCATTTGGATATATGTAACATCAACTGACACTTGCAAGACTAGTGTACTTCAGTCACGTATCAGAGTCTAGTAGAAAGCTATAGAAATGTCTTACCGCTTTCTCTCTGCTGGCCTTTCCTCTCTTACTCTAGTTAATAAGGTCAGTTCAACTGTCTTTAATCCATTAGTTCCATTTTTATGCTTAAAATTAGGACAAGAAAAATCAAGGGATTATTCAGTTCTGTGCCAAATTTTATATTGTATAAGTGCTCTGACAGCTATTTTGGAGAACCTTTTTTTTTTTAACCAACTACAATACCAACCGCGGAATTATTTTGACAACAAAATGCATCTAACTACAATCAAATAATAAAATATTATTAGCCAAACTCTGCCTTTGGATGTGGAAACATAGCTTCCATTGATTTAACTGGAAATTTCAGATACTTGTCCAATGGCAGAGTTTGGCCCTTAATAAGTAACAACACTTTTTAAAATCAAATTACTGACAAACTTGGGATGAAACACTTCTTTCTCCGATGTTGCTGTCTTTTGACATAATAATCACCAAGATGTACAATCTAATGCAGATTCCTAGCTGATGCTAACTAAGAGAATTTAGATCTAATCCTGATATTCTTACTTGCACAAAACCCCCATACAACTCAATGAGAATTTTAAGAATGTAAGATCTGTGGGACCAGCCTTGAATTGGTCATTAGCCTTTAATATCTGGGTTTTTGAGCCTGTTTCTGATCTCACCAAAACCCATTCTATACTTGTGCATGTCCATTGATTTCATGGAAGATACTCTTGATTTATGATGGCATGATGGAGATTACAATTACCTGACCAGGCTGGTTAATGCATGTTGAAGTAGTTGAGACTAAATCAGAGACCCTTGTGATCCTTAAGGAATATTCTTTTTAGGCTTTTCCTCATCCCTCCTCTCCTAGTCTGAAAATGAATCTATTCCTTTGGGGCAGGGTGTGTAGAAGGCAGCACTTAGGGTGAGCAATCTAAACAATGAACAATGGTAAGCACTACAAACTGGCTATGGCATTGGCTAAGGGATAAGAAAGTGAGGAGTAACTAACATTTACTTTTTAGAACTGGAAGTAACGTTTTGTTACTTTAGAGCTGATAGGGAATTCTCTGACAATTTTTTAAATCAGAAAATGCTGTTTTATTAAAACTAAAACTTTTTGCAGAAACCTATGGCTGTTGAAAGGCTGTTAAAGAACCTTACTCCTTTGATTGGTTAGAAATCGTCTTCTAATGTTCTTATCCCAACATTGTCCTTTAGCTTAAATAGATCTTCTTCCTCCCTGATGTTTACCCCCAGTGTTTTATTTATATACAAGTCCCCTCTCAGCCTTCATTTTGCTAGGCTAACCAAGTCAAGATCTTTTAGTCTCCTCTCAAAAGATAGGGTCTCCATTCCTCTTATCATCCTAGTAGCTCTTCTCTGCACTGTTCCACTTTGAATTTATTTTATTGAACATGAATGACCAGAATTTTATACAATATTCCTAATGAGGTTTACCAGTGCCTTGCACAATGGCATTAACACTTCCATGTATCTATTGGAAATACCTCACCTGATACATCTTCGGATCATATTTGCCCTTTTCATTGCTGCAATATATCAGTGGCTCATAGTCATCCTGTGATTGACTGCTGCACAAAGGTAATTCTCTTCCTCTGTCATTTCAACTGACAAACCCCAGTTTATATCAGAAATTCTTTTTTTTTAATCCCTTGCACCTTGTACTATTAAATTTCATCCCATTTCTCTTACTCCAGTCCTCAAAGTCATCCAGTTCTTCCTGTATAATATTCCAGTCATCCTCTGTACTGACAACTTTGTCATCGGCAAATTTCATTAGCACTCTCTGACTTTTTGTGCCAATGTCAATAGTGAAAATATTAAAGTAGATTGGTTCTAGGACCAATGGTTGAGGAACTCCATTAGTAACGTCCCACTAGCCCCATAGTTCTCCTCTCAGAACAACACACTGTCCTCTCCCCTTTAACTAATGTTTTACTCACCTTCCAATTCCTGTACGAATCCAATCTTCTCCAGTTTAACTAATAATTTCCCATGTGAAACCACATCAAAAGCTTTACTGAAGTCCAGATTAGATATACCACATTTCCCTTGTCTAAAAAATCTGTTATTTTTATCAAAAAAAGATATCAGGTTAGTATGGCATCATCTACCTTTAGTAAACCATGTTGCATCTTATCCCATTTTCCATTTACCTCCATTCCTTTAATTATTCTTGTGTTCTAAAGCCTTGCATACTACTGAGGTCAGGCTAATGGATTTGTGGTTTTCTAGATCACTTTTTTCCCCCTTTCTTAAATACAGGTGCTACATTTGGTATTCTCCAGAAATACGGTATTACTCCCATTTGACAGTTATTAAAAATCCTTTCTACTGGACTTGCAATTAATGTTCCCATTCTTTCATTATTCTAATATGGAAATTATCCAGTTCCCCCCTTCAGTTGAGGTAGAAGATGGTCTGGTGTTAGAGCATTAGCTCAGCATTTGGGAAAGCTCTCTTCAAGCCCCTGCTACACCGCAGGCTTCTCATGTGACCTTGGGCAAGTTACATAGGCTTTCTGAGCCTCAGTTCCCCATCTAAAAGTGGGGATAATCGTACATTCCTACTTCACAGGCTGTTGTGATAGGCTCAGATATTACTGTGATGGGGCCAGCTCTTTAAATTTTGCTTCAATCTCAGATGACGTGTTAATTTCCATTTCTAAACACTGAATCACATTAGTCAGCCTGCCTTTGTCCCCATGTTCTATACACCATCCTTACAGAAAACCAAGGCAAAGTTTTGGGACTATACTTAGATTCTCCTTAATCTCTACCCCATCCTTGCTGCACAGCAGCCCTATTTTTCTTATTCTCTTTTTATTTATCTGACCAAAGAACCTTTTACTTGTTTTAATTTCCTGTGTAAGGTCTAACTCAGCTTGACTTTTGGCAATTCTCAGTGTATCCCTCCACTTCTAACATACAAGATGTAGCTTTTTTTGTTGACTAAACCCTTTTTCCATTTCTTGTAGGCTTTCAGTTTACTCTAAATATACTTTTTAAGGAGGTTATATATCCAGGTAGGCCTGAAGCCCTTCCATACAAGTTTTTTCCCCTTGTTTGGGATGCAAATTCCAGATAGTTTTTATACTTTTGACTTAAAGAAATTCCAAGCGCCTTCCTTTATGTCTCTGAACTCTTCATTCCACTTGACTTCACTAATTTCTCAGTCTGCCTTCTTGAAATCTAAAGCCCTAATTATTGATCTGTTTTTGATTATCCTTCTATTTAATTTAAACTGAAGCAGCTATCCAAGGTCACTTTCTATGACCAGATCTTCTGTAATGTCCTCACTGCTTACAAAAAATAATCAGAAATAGTGTCACTTCTTGTTGTTTTAGTGACTGTTTGGTGAAGAAATCTGTCATCTATCACATCCAGAAATATGTGAGCCCCATTATCAGCAACATTTGTTCTTCAATCTATATCTGGGAAGTTAAAGTCTCCAATAAGGATAATTTCTGGTAGAATTCTACTTTCTAATTAATATTAAAGAGCTCTCTATCCATATCCAAATCTCTGACCCTCGGGGGAGAAGAGGAGGTATATAACAGATCTTTAACACTACCACAATAGAACCTCAGTCTTTTACAATCCCTTTCCTTAATGTGATTTTTGACCTAAACAGATTTTGTTTTATTCATGCCATCAGTTCTTATTTCTTATTACTTACTAGCTACTTTAAGAGTTTCTAAATGTTTTTATAGATTTGAGTTACCGCTCTCATCTTTACTATACACAGTAGATTCTGGCAGCCATTTTAGAAAACATTAAGTGATACACATAGTATTACGTGGCTTCCATTTTATGGAAAGGGCCTACAATTAGTCAAATGATTCTAGGCAAACCATAAACTTCCACATCATTAATGTTTTAACATCCTAATTATGGGAACTAAAATATGTTGAGGAGATCGGTAGCAGCAATACAGTAGTTTGGGAAACAATCATATTGTGTATTGTCTGCATAAATTTAACAGATTTTTCTTTATTTGAGTTTTGTATTTCTTTAGCTCACAGCTGCAGTAATTTTATTGACGTGCATGTTAGCACCATGAGGCATTACTGCACTTATCCCCACTGATCCAGTTAGTGTACAGTAATTAAGATAACTGATACTGCAGATGATTCAGTTCCAACCAAAGACTATTGTGGAAATTTCAGCTTGGCAAAGGGCTGCCAGAAATGTACTACACTGAACTACTAGCTTTGGCAATTTATTTTTAAGAAGAAAATACCTAAGTAAAGGAGAAGTAATATTTAATTCCACAAAACTTCCCTTTCCTGCTGAAGTCCTGGAGATCTGCCTGAGTAAGTCTCCATCTACATACCCTGATGTCATGGTTTTGTTAGCTTACGTTTTGCTGCCACCTAGTGTATTTTATTATATATAGCAAGCACTATGAAAAGCTAATTTGGCAGTTTTAAAAAATGGGCTGGATTCATGAAAGTGGTGAGCTTTGCATTTGTATTATTTATCATATGAGAAACAGAGAAAAATAAAATGCATTTGCCCTGACAGCGCAGGACTGTTCCCTGTGTAGCACACGTCCCCTGTAGCTATGGTATATTCTCCTGGGCTTTGTCCAATTTAGTTTGACCCTACTACTTCCAACCCTAAATAAATTATCTTCCTTCCCTGGAGCCAGTTAACTCCCCTGAAAACTTAGTAGTCATTTAACCAGTGTATAGAGAATTGCTTGCACTCTTTTAATCTTTCCTTCTAAGACATTTCCTCTAAAATGTCAAATATTTTCATGTCTTTAAAATGAAATAATAGAAAGGCAGAATATGTGTAAATTAAAGCTGCAGTGAGGGGGATGCCACTATTTCAAACTCTGGCAAATATAGGCAAATATACCTCATTTGTCTTTTGGCTTGTAAGGAAGAGTAAGTCTGTAATTTCTGCCAAAATTGTACTAACTAACTGCCAGGAAACTAAGTGTTCTCTAGAATTGGAGTTGCTGTAAATATAACATCCTTCACTGTCCAGTTGGGCTGCTCTAATGTTCATCTCTTTTACCTATACAGGAAACATTTTTTATAAATGAACAGTGTTATAATTAGCTATACTCAAATGCAGTATCTCAAATCCATCTGCACTTTAATGAGATTGTCAGACTGCCAGTGTCTACTCATTGGATTTCTTGTACTTTCTTAATAGATGCATGCTACACTGAGATGAACAAAATCATGTTTTCCGAAATTACTGTGCTTGGACCATACCACCAGCTAAACCTATGCTGTCCTTGGTTCTGATTTTATCTGGGGGACTGAGAGGGTAGCACCTGAGTTAGAGATGCTGCATTTAAAAACTGGCAAGATATTCTTTGCACCTTAATTTTTAGAGACTGTGATAATGACAGTGATGGAGAGGGGTGTGTATTCTATCACAATTGTTGCTGTAAATTGGATTGTTCTGTTTCAGTAATAGTCTAATAAATTCCATTAATAACATTCACTAATGTTTGACACCTCAAAGAATGTTTCTGTATCAGTTTAATACTTTTTCTAGTATTCTATAAGTTACTGGATATAACCACAATCACAAAATGTTTGTGGATAATTTAGACAAGGAGCAAATCCTTTATAGAGAGTAAAAGATAATATGTAGAGAATTGTTTTGAATATTGTTTTCTATGTGAGGGATAGGCAACAGGATTGTTTTAGGATGCCCTTGTGACAGAAATGCAGAGTACACTTTTAGGCATGACTATCTACTCTAAGGAATTGGAAGGACAAGGATATATGGTAAGCCACTAGTTTCTGCAGTATCTTCAAGCTGACAGAATATCCAGACTAAGGGTATGCATATACTACAAAATTAAGTTGACTTAAATTGAGTTGACATACAGTCACCACAGTAATTAAGTCAGTTGTGCATGTCCACATTATCCTCCTCCTGTCAGCAGAGCACATCCTCACTAGCAGTGCTTGCATCAATGCAGAGACAGTGAACCATGGGTAGCTATCCCACTGTGCAACTCATCACCATCTAGTGCAGGGTGTTTTTGGCAAGGGTTCACAATGCCTCCTAGGAGCAAAACATTCTTGCAGGGGTGACTGGAAATATGGCATGAATGTCCCATGATGCAATTTTCCCCCTCCCCTAATTTTATCTACACCCCATAGTATTTCGTGCCTATTTTCAAAAGCCTATCAAAGCCATGTGTCCTCCATCTCTAGAAAAGCATGGAACCCGCATAACTCTGCACTGTTGTGGTGAGCATTGTGAATGCAATGCACCTGATCCTGCAGTTTTTCTAGAGCTGCACAGAATATGACAATTCCTTTCAAGTAGCTTTGCTGGAAGTCATGGAAAGAAACAATTCCTGACTGCTGTTGGCAGTCGCGGAGCAGCTGAACACAGTGGAGCACTAGTTCTGATCCTGAGAAAGAAGCATTGACTGGTGGGATTGCATCAGTATGTGGGTTTGGAATGATAAGCAGTGGCTGCAGAACTTTTGGCTGTGCAACACCAGTTTCTTGTAACTATGTGTGGAACTTGCCCCAGCCCTCCAGCGCAACAACACCAAAATGAAAGCTGCCCGGACAGTGGAGAACCAAGAGGCAATCAATCTGTGGAAGCTTGCAACGCCAGACTGCTACCGATCAATTGGGATTCAATTGGAGTTGGGAAATCCACTCTGGTGATTGCTGTGACCCAAATATGTAGGGCCATTAATTGTCTTCTGCTAAGAAGGGCTGTGACTCTGGGCAATGTGCAGGAGATACTGGATGGTTTTGCCACAATGGGGTTCCCAAACTGCGGTGGGGCAATAGATGGAAAGCATATCCCTATCTTAGTACCAGACCACCTTGCCACAGAGTACATAAACAAAAAGGGCTACTTTTCTATGGTGTTGCAAGCACTGGTAGATCACTGGATACGTTTTATAGACATCAACGCAGGATGGTCAGGGAAGGTGCATGACAGAAGCATCTTTAAGGATACAGGTCTGTTCAGAAAGCTGCAATCAGAGACTTTCTTTGCAGACCACAAAATCAGCATTGGAAATGTTGAAATGCCAATAGCGATCCTGGGAGACCAGCCTATCCCTTATTCCCATGGCTCATGAAGCCATACACTGGACACCTGAACAACAGCAAGGAGCACTTTAACAACAGGCTCAGCAGGTGCAGAATGACTGTGGAATGTTCCTTTGGCCATTTGAAAGGGCAATGTCTACTCACTCGGTTAGACCTCAGTGAAAAAACAATCCCCATGGCTATAGCTACCTGCTGTGTGCTTCATAATATCTGTGACGCAAAGGGGGAGAGGTTTCTGCCAATGTATCGGCTGGCAGAGGTGTATCAGCTGGCTGCTGATTTTGAGCAGTCATATACCAAGGCTATAAGAAGAGCTCAACAGGGAGCTAGATGGCTCATGTAGGCTTTGAAAGCCCATTTTAATAATGAGCCACGGTAATGTGTGTTGCTTTATTATGTTGTGCCTGCCAATGTGTTTTTAGCAACCTGGTCTGAACCATGCTGTGAGTGCTGTGTGTGTAGTTATATAACCTTGCAAATGTACCTATTGCTAGAATGATATCACCCCTTCTTTCCCCCTGTGCTCTGAACTACTAAAGATGATTAAGTTTCCATGAATGGACTTTTATTGCAAACATATATAAATAAATTTATGTACAACAGAAATAAACTTTACACATACAGGGGACTGAACATGGGAAGGGGAAAGCACCGACCTTGTCTGTCACAGATCAGTGTATGTGCAGCTGTGATTGTCTGTATTCTCCCCCAGGTGGAGTGGTAGGGATAGGGCACCGGCTCCTGATGCCACATGGAATGTGTGGGTGGGGGGGGGAAGTAGGGTGGTGCTGGATTGCAGTTTTTGAGGGGAGCTCGAATGTGTTGCACCTGAAGGTCAATCAGACTCCTCAGAATGTCTGTTTGCTCCTTCATACACGCTATCATCTCCTGCTGTGCATAACGCTCCATCTCCTGGGCTTCTCTCCTGTACTCAATTCCCTCTCCATTTTGTCCAAGACAGTGATCCTCCACACCCT
Source organism: Terrapene triunguis (assembly GCF_002925995.2). Classification (NCBI taxonomy): domain Eukaryota; kingdom Metazoa; phylum Chordata; order Testudines; family Emydidae; genus Terrapene; species Terrapene triunguis. Next base: position 37,324,841 of record NW_020664393.1, read on the forward strand.
GTGCTCAGTGTCCGCTACTCCAGAGGCTTGCATGATCTCTACAAACAGGTCATTCCGCATTCTCTTCCTTCTCCTCCTTATCTGGCTCAGTCTCTCCACAGGTGTGGAGGGAGAGGTGAAGGCCACATTTGCAGCTGCAAAAGATACAATGCACAGAGGTACTATTGTGAGTGCATAGTCAAGGTGTATGGAAAACTTGCTACATTGAAATCACTCCCCTTAATCCACACAAGTTTAAAGCAGTACATTTTCACTTCGTCCAGGTATTCATTGACCTCATTGGCTGTCCCAGCCATGGTGAGTATCACCTATATGTGTGTGGGGGGGGGGTGAGCTGGCACAAGCGGGGAGGGGGGCACACAAGCACCAGTGTTTGCGGTTTGGGCAATTGAACTGAATACTAGCACCGTTTCCCACAGGCAGCAGTGATTTTAGCTGATAACTCCTGAGGGTAACGGAGGCAGAAAGGGATCAGCTGTTGCAAGCGTCCGGCTGCAGACCAGGTCTATATGCTGCTAGCCTGTATGCTGCTATGATGCCTACCGATTTAATTGCTGAGTGGCATGGGGAAGTGATCTACCACAGTGCAAGAAATAAGGCAGCCCTCCCCGGATACCTTCAGCAACTGATTGCAGAGTACCTTCAGGAAAGTATCCTTGAGATCTCTATCGAGGATTAGCGGGATATCCGGGTGTGCATAAACAACCTGTTTTGCAGGGCCCTCTCTGCCTGGCTGTGCCGGACAATGAGAAGCAGATAGCCACTTTACCTCCACTGGTTATTTCACTACTTCTTGGAACACAAATAAAAAGTAGTAAATGAGAAGATGTGTCTCCGCAATATCAGTACCAGAGATTCCTTCCCCGGCATTACGCTCGCATGTGCTGGAGTGTTGTGACTGGCTGGACTGCTCCGGGGTTACAAAGAGTTCCTGGCTTGCAGCAACAATGGATCCTCTGGTCACCTGTTCCCCATTCTCAGCTGCCTCTTCCTCATCCAACACCTCGTCCTCAGGGTTGACTGCAGTGGCCCGTGGCTGTGACTTGTCCAATGTATCCACAGGGACCTTGGGGGTGGGGTCCCCACAGAGGACAACATGCAGCTCCTTGTAAAAACTGCATGTCTGCGACGCCACACCAGAGCACCTGCTTGTCTCCCTTGCCTTCTGGAAAGCCTGTCGGAGCTCCTTGGCTTTCACACAGCACTGCTGCAGGTCCCTCTTGTAGCCCTTCTCCCCCATGCCCCAAGCGATCTGCTCGTAGATGTCCACATTTCATCTGCTGTATCAGAGCAGTGCCAGCACAGCCTCTTCTCCCCACAGACCCAAGAGAGCGACCACCTTCTGTGCAGTCCATGCAGGGGGGCATTTGGAGCATGTAGCCATGCTCAGCTGGGCAGTTGCTAGATGAGTTCTCCATACTGAGAAAACAGGACACTGAATTTCAAAAATTCCTAGTCCTTTAAAAGAGCAGGGGTTTGTTCCTGTGAACCTAGCCACACAGGACCTTTCTTCCTTAACTGCACCTTATTATGAATTAGGTAGGAAGAAAATACAACAGAAATATGCAGAAAAATGATACTTCACTGTGTTTGGTGTTAGGGAGGAGAAAATATTACAATATTAAAAAGAACAGCTAAGATAATACAATAAAAAGAAAAACAGATTGGGCAATTTACAGTATAGTAGTGTTATAATTTTAAGACCCTGTGGATTATTAAATAGCCCATGTTTTCTAGGTTACATTATGTCAATGCTATTTTAAAAACCACAAAGAAATATTGTACAGTATGATTTCAGTAAAGCTTTTATGCAACTGTATAAAATTGCAATATATTACTGTAAATGCACAGTTCCTTATTGCAGTGGAGTACATTAAGATAACTCTAAATGAACTGCACCGCAATATGTATGGTAAACTCTACATGGTAGCTTTGATTTATAGTATTAGTGTACGAGCATTATTTTATCCTTATGGCTACAGCGTTTACATTACAGACAGTTGCCAGAATCATAAACATTACAAATTGTCATAAAGCAATTCTGAGACCTGATTGATGAAGCCATTTGACTGTGCTGCCTGGAACCTAAGCATGCTACTACTGATAGCAAAGCTTTAAGTAGCCGGCTGCACTTTGATAAAAACTGCACACATGCAACATTTGTTACATGCTGTACAACCGTTAGCCTCCTAAGGTGGCTCATGTGTGGACTGTACTTACAGTGAATATAGAAATTATTGAAATTTTAACTCTGGAAGCCTGTCTGCCTAATTAAATAACTTGGTAAATCATATAGAATGGTTGTACATATCTTGCTCTGGGACTCTGGTGGCCATGGAGGATGCTGAACACAAAACAAGTGATGTTTCATTGTTCAACGGGGACAGGATTTGGGGGGAGCATGTAGATGGGGTTTGCACCCCTGGTAAACTGGCATGTTTTAGCAGTGGGGCAGCGGAGTAGTGGTAGATCCACCAACCATTCTGTCCTACAGAAAAGGGAATACAGCAACTGTCAGGACTACTTCAGCCCTGAGGCTGTCTGTTAATACCAGGATCTTTTCCTGCACCTGCAGGAACAGATCAGACACCATGGGACTCAGCTATTAGATTGTAAGTATTGTGCAGGGCTTGTCTCTATGTTTGTATAGCATCCAGCACAATGGGCCCAGAATCCTCATGGGAGACTTTGTGTACTACCATCATATAAATGTTTTATTAATAATAATTAAAATCATGAACATTGATGTGATGGGCACCAGTGAAGAACCCAGATGGGTGAATGATAGATTTGTTCTGCAGTCATTTCTCAGTCTTGTTGGGAGAAGATTTCACCAATTCCCCAATGCTTTGCCCATTTATTAGGGTCAAGTCCCAGAAGAATAGAAGCTGGCCAGATTTTATTCAAATACGTGACTTACTACTGGTTGGCTTTCTTTTTAAGTAGCTGTTTATCACTCAGAAAGGGTACCAACAATGGAACCTTCCCCATTCCTGCCACATCCAATATACCTTCTCATTCATTCTTGGGCTTCTCTAATAAGACTGTCAACAAAGATGTTCAATGCTAATTGTGCTAGTGATTTTTGTGATGTGAATACCCCACTTCTAAATACTGAACTCATTTCACAAAAGCCACTGGATAGATACCTAATAACATGTTCTGATCTAGGTTGGACTTCAGCAGTGACCTAGAGTTAAAAGTCTCAGAGTATTACCTTTTAAAAAAAAATTTAGATACAAGTAAAAAAAAATTATAGCTTTTTTAAATTCTATAAGGACTTAATCAGTTTCCCCTTCCTCCTTTCCTAACAGACACTAATATGGGTTCCTATTTCAGACACATCATCCTTTAGGACAACTAAATATGAAAGTGCACAATGCTTCATGTTGTGATGTTGTTGTCGTTTTTCCTTTCTCAAGGCTAAGGTGGTGGTGTTGACTTCAGATTCCGGTAACTTAAAAATTCCAAATGTTTCCTTAATGTAGGACAAAATGGGGCATATTGCATACTACAGTTTTCAACTTTTCTCTCCAGCTGAAAACCAGTGCAAAGAAGAAAAAGAATGTTTGCCTTTAGCGAAAAGATCAACACCTGTGAAACTGAGAACAAGGAGTAATATTGCTAAACACGAAATGGGAATATTAGGGATTGGTTCTCCCTCCCACAGGCGCCGACTTTTCAAAGTACCGGGGAGTGCTCAACCACCAGCTCTGCCCCAGGCACCGCCCACACTCCACCCCTTTCCCCCAAGACCCCACCCACACCCTTCCTCTTCTCGCCCCCGCTCCACCCCCATCCTGCCTCTTCCCATCCATTCCGCCCCCTCCCCCAAGCTCACCGTGTCCTCGTTCCTGCATGCCATGAAACAGCTGTTCGTGGCAGTCAGGAGGCACAGGGAGGGAGTGGGAGGCGCTGGTCTGTGTGGCCTGCCAGCAGGTGGGAAGTGCTGAGAGGTTGGGGGGGAGCTGATAGGGGAGCTGCCGGTGGGTGCTCAGCACCCACCATTTTTTTCTGTGGGTGCTCAAGCCACAGAGCACCCACAGAATCGGTGCCTATGCTCCCTCCTTTACTCATGTTGGAGGGTATCCATCAGCAGACTCAACATGAGTAATGGCAACAGAATCTGACTCTACATGAGTCTATCTGTCTGAGGAAGTTATATGACCCCTATCACTATAGTATTTGAGCACCTCACTGTATTTAATATATTTATATTCACCACATACCTTTGAGGTAGAGAAGTACTATATTCCCCATTTTGGAGATGGGTAACTGAGTTACAAGGACACTGTGTGCTTGTCCTGTGTTCACTGCACTGTTAACTCAAGTCCCATCTGTGCACAAAGACCTTAACTCAAGTGTGATAGTGCTTTTAACTTGAGTATGGGAAACAGGCTCAAGTTATCACAACTCATCAACTGACAGCACAATCACCCTGTGTAGCTGTTATTTTGTAGTGTGGCTACTCTCATTAAAGCTATGTTAGTTCTGCAGTGAAGAGACATAGCTTAAGTGACTTGCCCAAGGTCATACAGAAAGGAGTTTGAACCTGGGTCACCCAACTCCCAGGCTAGAATCTTAGCCATCTTTCCTTTCCTTCTTTGTGAATGAACCAAGGCCCTTCACTAACTGAACAGCAATGAGTCTTATATAAATTGAAGTTTGTATTCAGAACAAGGGTTGAATGTAGCCCTGTGTTTGGCAATTATCCTATTTTTTGGTGGCTTGTTTGTTTGTTTTTACCAGCTTTCCTATTTTATAATGTAATTTTAATGAGTATAATAGCAGATGTTTTTCCTGAGGAATAAGAGATATCAGTCTTGAAAGCAGAGACATCTGTACCTCCAGGACATTTATAACACTGAATATGTTGCTACTGACACTTAGAGACTAGACAGCAGGAAGTCTAGTTTAGATTTTTATCCACTTCATCTGCTTTATCGGCTTCATTAGCTGATTTCTGGAAGGACTGACATGATAGACTGGTACATAAATTCATGCAGATGCTGTTTTACTATGGGTTTTCTTATTGCCATTTCCAGCCTTAATTTTTCATTATAGTATCTTCCTGTATAATGCTAATAATGGCCAGTTGTCCACATGCAATCAGAATGTTTTAGTGTCCCTCTTATGGTGACTGTGCATGATTTGTTTGATATGAATTCAGGTAACCTGTCTTGAATGGAAGCACACCGAGAAATATCCTTACTATTATTTGACTTTAGAGAGTTTCAGTAAAAATATAGGTTTCAGAGTGGTAGCGGTGTTAGTCTATATCAGCAAAAACAGTGAGGAGTCCTGTTAGTAAATATATAGTAACTGTTTTGTAAACCAATTATTTAATGGAAACAGGATGCAGCATAACAAGGAAAACACCAATTTTAAGAAAGTGCTACAAGATTTAGGTAAGTGGAATGAATCTTTTTTTCCTTTTTTGCTCTGCTTCCTTTTAAATGAATAAATATATTAATAGAAATAGAAATTAATGGAGATATACTTATCTCCTAGAACTGGAAGGGACCTTGAAAGGTCATCGAGTCCAGCCCCCTGCCTTCACTAGCAGGACCAAGTACTGATTTTGCCCCAGATCCCCAAGTGGCCCCCTCAAGGATTGAACTCACAACCCTGGGTTTAGCAGGCCAATGCTCAAACTGCTGAGCTATCCCTCCCCCCGAAGGAATATGGAGTCTCTTTTGAACTTTGCCTGAATGTGCAAGATTTAATTTTTTAATATCCTTAATTTGATATATGCATCTCTGTGTTATATGCCATCTTAAAACCATTCTCCAGCACAGATGTCCCTCAGTACAAAATTGGGATAAAAGGCAACAGGTGATTTTAGAGAGAGATGGGGGCTTCCACCTGAGAGCAAATAATCAAATAGGTCTCCTGAATACATATCTTAAAAATGAAATGGTTAAAGTTCTTTTATTAGTCCTACTATAGAAAAAGGTGGATGAGGTAATATTTTTTATTAGACCAGCTTTTGTTGGTGAAAGAGACAAGCTTTGTCAAGCTACACAGAGCTCTTCTTTGGGTTTGTTAATTCTTACTGGCATGCTCAAATCAGTTTTGTGCAGTAACAGATCTATAAGCTAAGTATGCTATGATCTTTTACAGTTCCTTTTTTACTTTGTTAGAGGGGCCACTTTGAATAAACATAGTAGGCCTAATTCTCATGTCCACTCCAGCAACAGTGCACTATGGAGAACCCAGTAGATCCCACACTCTAATACTCTGATGATAGGAAACTGTATAAAAACCTAGATAGCTCCAGTTCTCTCAGGACTCCTCTTGTATAGGGGGAATCCCTGGGTACCATAGAGCTGCCATAGTAACTCTGTGCTCACCTGCCTAGTCCCTGATGGAGGAGGTGTATCTGGGCTAGCCTTACTGATTGGGCCCTCCGGATCTGGAATGGAGTCTGTTAGCAGCCATGACTAAATTAAGAACAAATTTTAGTTTCTTCTCATTTACACAAGTTGTCTAGCTGACCTTCAGCCAGCACCAGATCAGGGCAAAAACTTCCCATCATTCTCAAGGCTTTCAAAAAGTGCAACTCACAAGGAATAGAGAATTTAAATCAGTTCCTCTACTCATGTCTGTCGCACCCAGTGGACCATCTTTGTCAGACTGAAATGTTTGTAGGGTGTGAGCAGTGTCATAATATGAATAGTAGTTATTTTTAGAGCTGGTCAACATTTTTTGTTCAAAACATTTTTTAACAAAAAAAATGTTAAATGAAAATTTAGTTGTTTTTAAAATATTTTTCTAAGGGAAAATTTTTGAAATTTTCCCTTTTCTCTCAATTTTTCCCTTTTCCTTTATTTGTTTTTGTCCCTTAATGCAGTGCAATGAATTATGTCTAGAAGTTTTCATTTTTTCTTTTGTCCTTTTGCCACTTTTTTCAAAACTTCCTTAATGTTAGAAAAAGTACAGAATAGCAAAAGGAAAAATGAAACTCTAACAGCTACTCTGTAACTTTCACTTTTGGAGAAGTTGGGAAAAGTTACAATGTCAAAAGAAACATGAAAAAGAATACAGATATCATTCATTTCATTGTACTCAGTGACAGAAAGGAGAAAGGGAAAAGGGAGGGGGGGAAATTGAAAATTTTTGCAAACAAAAAAAAAATTGTCCTCCGACCATTATAAAAAAAAAAACCCTCCTATTTCTAGCTTACGGAACTTTTTCCGTAAGCTCGGATTTGCGTACGTCAGGTTTACGTAACTCGGGGAGCGTCTGTATTTCAAACCCCTGTGCAATAGGAACAACTGTTTTTTGTTTTGTTTTTTGTGATTTTTTTCCCATTTTATACATACACAGCAAAGTCAAGTCAAGAAGTTCAGAATTTTAAAAATCATTTATGAATTTAGTTATATAACACCTCTGCCATACAAGTATTATTCTTTTTCAGTCATCTGTCCACACAGTTCCCACTGTGGTGTGTGCACCCCATGTGCATGAGCTTTTAGTCAGCAGTGTCCATTGGAGGCTGCTTATTCACTCTGTGTGCCCTGGGTTGGGTCGGGGCCCTCCAGAAGGCATAAAGGGTGGTGCAGCCCCAACCTCCACTGATTTCCTTCTCACCCTCCATGGCAGTGAGACTGAGCTACACAATGTCTACTTGCTTTCCCATGGTATCTTAGATATAGTTTTGATAGTTTTTTCTAGTTAGTTAGTGTTGCTGTTTTTCTAGTAGTTATTATAACTTTTATTTGTGTGCACCAGCAAAAAAAACCCCAAAGCAATCAAACAAAAGGAAAACATTTTTTTCTGACTGTCCCCCTGGCATAGAGGTGTAAGTCATGGCTGAGTTTCAGTTTCTGGGCTTTAAATCTGCCCACTTGCAGAGAGACCTCATGATTCTCAGAAACATGCTGAGCTTCCCTTCTGTCTTCCTTGGGTCAATCAGAGACAGTTGTTGCCCAGGGTAGGAAGTAGGAGAGATCTTCTGATGCAGTCTAGCACCAATCACCATCTTCAGTGCCTCCCAAGAATAGAACTAAGTTTCACCATCCTGATGTTTCTCAATCATCTCTTCTAAGTCAATTGGCACTGGGTCTCATCAGAGGCTGTGAAAGACCACTCTTCAGTACCATGTAAAAAGACCCATGCTTCTGAGTTGACCACTTCAGTACCATTTACACTCTATACTATCTGTGTCAGTACTGATTCTTTTTGCTATGCAGACAGCTTTTACAATTCCTGATGATATAGTGAATACTCTGGAACTGGAATCTTTGCTCTTAGAAATCAAAAAATGCCTGTTTCTCAGATGATAGAATCTGGATTTCTTAGCTCTGTTGTAATACCTATGAGATATGCACCACCCAGGAAGAAGTTTTTGCTCTTCTGTGTTCTCATCATCTTGTGATGATAGCAGCCCTTCTTGTGGATTTTCTTCTCATTCTCAGAGTCTGATTCCTGAAAAGGACATCAGAAGGAGTCCCTTTTGTCATAGATACCATACTTCTGAGCATTCTCAGGCACCTCGCTTTTCACCCTTGTGACATTACATGCCTTACTGGTTAGAATGGAACCTCCGCAGTTTCCAGGTCCATCTTCATCCAGATCAAGGACCTGGTAAGGAACCATTGAAACCAATACAACCCTCTGACCAGGTAGTTGCTCATAAACTTTAACATCATAAGGTACTATCATGGTAATCTAATTTGACTTCCTACACATTTCAGGCCACAGAACCTCACCCACACACTCCTGAAATAGACCTCTAACCTCTGGCTGAGTTACTGAAGTCCTCAAATCATGGTTTAAAGACCTCAAGTTACAAAGAATTCACCATTTACACTAGTTTAAACCTGCAAGTGACCATGCACCATGATCCAGAAGAAGGTGAAAATCCCTCAGAGCCTCTGCCAATCTATCCCGGGAAAAATTTCTTCCCGACCTCAAATATGGTGATCACTTAGACCCTTAGCATGTAGGCAAGACCAACTGTAACACTGACAGACCCCAGTCATCGGGATCAAACCTGGGATCTCTGGAGTTAAATGCATGAGCTGCTCCTGCATGAACTAATAGCCAAATGGCTATTAGCTAAGGCTATAGAGCAGACTCCATAATCTCTCTCTAAGTGGTCTCAGTGCCACTAGATGGGACAGAGGACCACACCCAGGAGGTGTATGAGTTACACAACCAGTCAGATTCCTGCAAAAGAATTCTCTTTAGTAAATCAGAGCACTCCTTATCTAGTGTCCTGTCTCCAGCCATTGGGTATTTTTGCTACTGGCAGTTGCCGATGGCCCACATGCCATCATAGGCAGTCCCATCATACTATCCCTTCCATAAACTTATCAGGTGCAGTTTTGAAGCCACTGAGGTTTTTTCCCGTCATTGCTTCCCTTGGAAGGCTGTTCCAGAACTTCACTCCTGTGATGGTTATAAACCTTTGCCTAATTTCAATTCCAAACTTGTTGGTGGCCAGTTTATATCCATTTGTTCTTGTGTCCACATTGGTGTTTAACTTAAATAACTCCTCTCCCTCCCTGGTATTTTTCCCTCTGATGTATTTATAGAGAGCAATCATATCTCCCCTCAACCTTCTTTTGGCTTCTCTTATAAGGTAGGTTTTCCATTCCTCTGATCATCTTAGTAGCCCTTCTCTGCACCTGTTCCAGTTTGAAATAATCTTTCTTAAACATGGGAGACCAAAATTGCACACAGTATTCCAGATGCAGTCTCACCAGTGCCTTGTATAATGGTAATAACACTTCCCTGTCTTTACTGGAAATACCTCCCATGAGGCATCCTAGGACTGCACTAGCTTTTTTCACTGCCACATCACATTTATAGCTCATAATCATCCTGTGCTCAACCAATACACCCAGCTCTTTCTCCTCCTCTATTATTTTCAATTGATAAGTCTCCAGCTTATAGCAAAAATTATTATTAGTTCCTAAATGCATGACCTTGCACTTTGAACTATTACATTTCATCCCATTTCTATTACTCATCCAGATCTTCTTGTATGATATTCCAGTCCTCCTCCTTATTGGCTTTACCTCACAACTTTGTGTCATCTACAAATTTTATTAGCACACTCTCACTTTTTGTGCCAAGATCAGTAATAAAAACGTTAAGTAAGATTGGACCCACGATCGATCCCTGAGGAACTCCACTAATAACCTTCCTCCAGCATGACAATTCACCTTTCAGTATGAGCCATTATAGTCTCCCCTTTAACCAGTTTCTTATCCATCTTTCAATTCTCATATTTATCCCCATCTTCTCCAGGTTAACTAATAATTTCCCATGTGGAACTGTATCAAATGCCTTACTGGAATCCAGGTAAATTAGATCTACTGCATTTTCTTTGTCTATAAAAATCAGTTATCTTCCCAAAAAAGGAGATCAGGTTGGTCTGGCACAATCTACCTTTTGTAAAACTATGTTGTATTTTATCCTAATTACCATTCACCTCTATGTCCTTAACTACTCCTCTTTCAAAATTTGTTCAAAGACTTTGCATGCAACTGAGGTCAAACTACAGGCCTGTAGTTTCTTGGATCACATTTTTTCCCTTTCTTAAAAATAGGAACTATATTAGCAATTCTCTACTCATACATTATCACTCCCGAGTTCAGATTCATGAAAAAATCCTTACTATTGGGCTTGCAATTTCATGTGCCAGTTCCTTCAATATTCTTTGATGGACATTATCTGGCCCGCCAATTTAGTCGCATTAAGCTGTTTGAGATTGACTTCCACCTCAATGTGATGATTTCGTAATTTCACTGTCACTAGCCACCCTGCCATTACCCCTAAGCTCTTCATTAGTCTCATTAAAAATTGAGGCAAAGTATTTGTTTAGGTGTTGGACCATGCCTAAATAAATTTTAATCTCCTCCCTATCCTCAGTACTTAGAGGTCCCCCACTTCTTCTTTCCTTGTTTTCTTCTTATTTATATGGCTGTAGAATCTTTTACTATTGGTTTTAATTGCCTTTCCAAGGTCCAACTCTGATTGGCTTTTGGCAGTTCTCACTTTATCCTTATACTTTCTGATCTCCAAGAGGTAGCTTTCCTGGCTGATCCCTCTCATCTTCCATTCCTTCTAGGCTTTCTGCTTTCTCTTAAGCCCCTTTCTTAGAATATTGTCCAAGGGCTCCTGATGCTTATAGGAAGAGGCTTTGTTTCCAAACTAAGAGAAATGTTTCTTCCTCTGCACGTAGTACTCGTTCGTCATTGGGTCAGAAGCTGCAAGTTTGATGCTGCGGTCAGACAACATGATAGTGATGTATTATACAGATAAGGCAATGCAAGATCTTCTCCCTTATGTCAGGAAGGAGTTTGGTGTGGGAATGGTGCAATTTTCATTGACTCAAGATAGTAACCTTTTATCTATTTGGGACACAAAACAGTTCAGCGGATCATCTGAACAGGAAGGGCACCATCAACAACAATAAGGAGATAAAGGACTTAGATTTAGATGAAATATTCCAGGGTTGACGAGTTTCCTTAGATCTTTTAGCCACTAATGTGAACAAGAAGTGTCTCATATTCTGATCCCCAGGAGTCTGGGCTCTCTTGCAGATACATTTCTAATTTTGTGGAATTGAGGGCTGCTAAACGCTTTTCCCTCCGTCCTGTTAATTCCCAATGTCCTCAAGAAGATACATCGAGGCAAGGCCCAAGTAATATTGATAGCTCCTTCAGGAGCTCATCAGTTTTGGTTCTCCAGCCTGATACACCTGTTGATCTATCCACCTTACCCTTTCCCAATTCTTCTGGACATCATCTCACAGAACAAAGACCTAGTGCTACACCCAGACCTGCAATCTCTTTATCTGAAAGCATGGAAACCAGCTGGTTGAGTTCAGTCAGAAAAATTGTTTGACAAAGGTTCATGAGGGTTTGATCCAGAGCAGGCAAATTTTATACAAAATGATATATACTTGGAGTTGAAAAGTAAAGTAATTCTGCACAACTTGTTTTATACAGGAATCTTTACATTCTAGACATACCAAAGTGGTTTAGGCAGAAATGAATTGGATAATAGTAGTATAGAGATTGTATGGACAAAATTTTTCAGTAGCAGCTACATATATTATAGACCTTTCTTTAAAACACTGATTGATAAATAATAAATTTATCAGACCAATCATTCTTTTTGAAAAGTGTCTTCGAATCTTTAACTTCTATCTAGACAACCACAAGTGACCTTTATTTAAACAATCCTGCAAAAACTGGCATCTGCAAGGACTTGTCTGCATTAGGCAATTTTGCAAAAATATTTCCACTATGGCTATCACCGTTGGTTCAGCTCCACCAGTGCTAGCAATGTAATTAAGCACCGATGTCTGCCAATATTTTAAGTGGATTGCGGAGGGCTACTCTGAGCAGTGCAAGATGGAACCTTGCTTAAAACATCAGCAGCTGCTTCATGACCTTTCTACATAGGTAATCCCATCATTGCTACCACCAGTGGAGTTTAACCATTGTAGCAATGCTATGAAATCCTTTTGCAGAAAAGCTTAGTGTAGATACACTATAAAAATGTATCATTCCTTCTCCCCATACTGCAGTGTCAACTCAAGACTAAATATAAACCCAGTTGTTGGTATGTTGTTGCTTATATTGGTATGTAAACTGCTTATTGAGTAGTCTTATTCACTTTCTCAAGGAGGAACACCCATGAGGAGGAGTTCAGGGAAGCAAGCAGCAGGGGAACCCCTGGCAGCATGACTTCTTCAGGAGTTTTATGATGGAAGGTGCATGGGAGGAGAACTGGGAGCCCAAACAGAGACATGGGGCCCTCCAGAAGCCCTCTGAAGACTCCCAGGAATCTGCTGGGACCTATTCCTCAGTGAAGTAATAGCAAGGAAACTCTGTGTATTCAAAATTGTAGACCTAACTTTCCTGTAAGTGTAGGGGATGATAGTGCCCTGTACATTAATTGCCCAGAGGAAAAGGAATGAAGAGCAGCAGTAGATGACAAAAGCTCTGATCCCTTCAGTCTAGCTGCCATCGTTTCAAAAATTGTTAACACAGTCCGTGCGGTGGCCTGTGTATAGCTCAGGGAAGAATTTGGCTCATTATGTGTACTGTTGTTAAAGGTAGCCTACCTAGTTGCAGGACCTTTTACCGCAGAAGATTTTAATAATTTCAAAATCCAGGAAGATGGTCAGCCTCTTTTCAACAGCAACAGAAAATATTAAAATGGACTCCCTATTTTTTCTTTACCATCATACTGCAGGTAAAATCCAAGCCAAGATTTTTTTTTTTATGGTCAATTGAATCAAGAAAGAAACAAGCAAAAGCCAGTGCCAAGCATCCACTTCCCTCAAAAAGATCTTCATGACTTGAATTTCATTACTGTGTGACAAATGAAAAGATTATGTGTAATGCTACATTTAAACATTTAAAACAATTCAGCAACTGACCTTTTGGCCGATTAAAAAGAAAAGGCATTGTAAGCAGACAGGGCAAATTGCAAGAGCAGAAAAGGATGAAGGAGCCTGTTCAGCATGTAATCAGTGAAACTAATTAATTATAATGATGAATTTATCAAAGCATATTCTCCATACTTCTGGGAGCAAATTTGGTAATAAACACTAGTCAACAACCACATTTTTCTATCTTTGTTGTTTTGAAAGCTTTATGGACGGCATGGTTGCTTATACAGGTTATAGTAATATATAAAACACTGTGTTGTGTGTCACACTTAAGGTTGCACTGTATGTAATTAGTGAAATACAAGCCTCATTGCAGTCAACGGGAGTTTTGCCGTTGACCTCAACAGAGCCAGGATATCACTCAAACTTTAAGTTATGGCTACCAACAATACATATCCTCTACTCGACCCAGAAACACACCTCATTCCTAGTACTCTCACAATACACTACAGAGAACACATAACTCTGTCTCAGTATGGATGCCAACCTTCCAATCTCTCCTTCTCTAAATTCCATCTTCTCACCTCCACCACGAATAGACGAGATTGCCCCCTCTACTGTCTCTTCTGCACAGTTCTGTGACAACTACACACACACACAGGATTGGGGGTGGTTTTTTTTATGTGCAGAGCACCCTACCTGTCACAAAACACAGTATTTATGTATTATTTTTCAGATAGAACCTTCAGCAAAGCATTGACTCTTTTTTCAAAAAAACAGAATCTAGATGGCTCAGGAACTTCTGACATGGCTGAATGGTTTCATGGAGGTCCTGTTCTTCATTAAAGCAACTGCTATTGTGTTAAAGATTGTGATCTTCATGAAACCAGCTGGTTGAGGAGCAGACTGGACAGTTCCACCAAAATTCTAATCTTCAGCAAGTCAACAGCTACTATGCTGGAGATTCTGAACCAGCTAACAGTTTTATAACAACCAGGATATTTAACACAGCTGCTGTTTATTTGTATCAGATCAGGACCTCTGTGAACTTTGGTCTTGAACTGGCTGAACAGTTCACAAACAGAATACAAATTCTCCTTCATTAACCTAATCCATTCCCCATGCACCACATTAACTCCCAGGACACAGCTGAGGATGTTTGGAAACATTATTGAGAGTGTGTCAAAAGTTAGTTTTATAGTTCTCTCCTAAACCATTTAAAAAGACTTTGCATGCCAAAACAGAGAATGGAAGTAGGAAATGTAGCAAATGTTCTCCATTGGTTAGCAATGGCATATAAAATTCAGTTATGACATATGACACTATCATTCTGGTTAATTTAAAACACATAATTACATAATCCTAGAGAGCCAAGCAACCCTCACTATGTACACATTGCTTATTTTCTACAGTTATAGAGACCCCCAAAATCATGAGACTCAGAGTGAAAACTTTATCTGGGTCCAATTTTTTGTTGATTAGAACTCAGAAACTAATTAATCAATTTTCTTGAAGCTCCTCAGAAAATGTGGAGCAGTTACAGTGTTTTTTATATAAAACTGAGAATGAACTCCCCATACTTTAGTCACAGACAGAATTTAACTTTAACTTTGGTGTCACAGCAGTTCCACCATAATGTATTTGCCTTTCAACAAAAGTCATTTTTACCATCCTCATAGCTGACCTTTTCAAACCTGCCTATGCTTACTGTTTGTCTGAGCAATAATTACTCACAACTTTGCCTCTCAACAGTTAAAATGTAAGCTGCTTATTCAGTAGTCTTACTGCCTTTTGAGGGTAGTTGCAGCACATATTTTTTTCAGTTCATAATTACATCTGATTACTCATATTGGTCTAGATCTGTAGCTGGTGCATATTGGCATAGCTCCATTAATTTTGATACAGATATACTAACTGAGGATCTGGCCCATCATCCTAATTAGTGATGGACCAGTGAGTTTGGGAGAAGTTCAAGAACCTCCATATATTATCAAACCATTGCCTGTCTACAAATAGTTTGGTCCCACAGTTGCTTTTTATCAGATCACTGTCACTCATTACCCATCCACCTGTTTTACATGGTTAAACTTCAAATTGGTACATAACAAAATACTGGAAGGCAGAAATGAAAAAAAAAAATCTTCAGAAAACAGAAAAGTTTAGCTACAACCAGGAGATTTACATCACAGCAAACACATTCTTGCTACAAATTAAAAGCCTAGAGTATGCTAGAAATTTTTTTCCTACTCCTAACATATCTATCTACTTTGTGTCTCTACAGAACTACTCTGAATACCTGTGTCATTGAAAGCAAACCATTGTATTAAAAAAGATAATATCCCAAGCATTTATTCAAGGCCTTTTTATTTTAATCACACAGCTACCAGGCCTGTTTCTTCATTTTCAGTCCCCTTGCAGTTGATATGATGTCATTATGTATAGAGCCAGTCTAATTTTCTTGATATTGCACCATTATATATTGTACCATACTTAAAGAAATTAATCAGCATTTTTATCTCATTGAGAAGAAAAAATACTTTTTTCTTAAAAAACCCTTGAAACTTGGGTCAGCTGCTTGCTACTGTTAGTCATCCAATCACTTGTCTCCCCCTAAAATAAGATTATTCTTCAGTACACCTGCTTTTCTAGGGCAGCCATTTATACTTTGCTACAAGTAAGTGAGTCAGACCATTTTACCTGATTTAACTGATCTCCCTAATGTCTGATTTAATGGAGTGTAATCACATCAGATATTTTAAGTCTATTCTGTTTGGGAAAATGGAAAGCAAACAATCTTTTGTACCAATTATAAAGGTGAGAACATAAAGCAGCATTTTTTCCCTGTTACATTCTCAGTCAGTTCAACCTAGTGCGTCTTTCAACTATGCTAATTCTCTACAACGCTCACGGATGCACTTCTCGCATATTTGAAAAATGTCAACATTCAGTTTTATAGCATTTGATTTCACACTTTTTAGGTCACTAAACCTTTCATAATATACAGCCATAATTCGGGAATGTGTGAAATGCAGAACTGAGGCAGCAATCAAAGTAAAAGATCAATCTACCAGACTGACAAACCCATGTTATCAATAAAGATTAAGTACTTAAAAAAAAGCACAATAGTTGTTTACTTCTGATTTCCTGTAGTATCATTAAAAATGCTAGTACGTAGCATTCCCATAGCATCTTTTGTGTTCAAATGGCTATATATTGTGTTAGACACTTTACAAACAGAGCAGTAGACAGTACCTGCCCCCAAAGAATTTGCAATCTAAATAGACAAGACAGACACAGGGTAAAAGAAAGGGATATTACACACACATATTTTGTTTTTGTAATGGAGTGGCAGAGCTGACTACCTCATTCATATGAGTGTGTCTACTGTGGCAGTATGGACTCCAGCTGCCCACCTCCCATAGAAGAGCAGTAGAACCAGAGCTGCTGTTCCCTGCTAGCCCTTCCCTTAACGCTGATAGTTATCGAAAGGAGAAGTATGGTGCCTGTGTTTGCAGTGTGATTAGCTTTATCATCAATTGCATTAAAAAGTAATCCAGAGGGATGGAAATTGCAATTTTGAAATCACAAACATGAATACGTATTGCCAGGGACCTGAAGGATTGAAATTCTGAGAAGTAATTTTCTTTGGCAAAATTCTTTCAGATTTTGCTGTTTCAAGTTGTGTTTTGTAGGGTCTGTAAAGCCAATCAGCACTTCTGTATTGCTGTGGAAAATTGACCACACGGTTGATTTTGGATCAGACAGCCTGAGGCTCCTTTATTGATCAATCATACATGCATGCATGGGGGAGTCAGCCAAGGCAGCCGAACCCGCCCGACGGATAAAATACGGGAGCTTATATAGGATAAAACCACAATTAGTAATACATACTTTCTTATCAACATTATTGAATGTGCTTAGCTTGACTTTTTGACTTCTGCTGTGTCAATAGGATGGATTTAGGCATGTGCTTAAGTGTGTTCCTGAATTAGGCCCTAAATTAGTTTTTGTTTCAAGATAAGAACATAAGAATGGCCATACTAGATCAGACCAGTGGTCCATGTAGCCTGTCTTCTGTCACTAACCAGCACCAGATGCCTCAAAGGGAATGAGCAGAACAGGACACTTTGTTGATTGATCTACCTCCTGTCATCTAGTTCCACCTTCTAGCAATAAAATGTTTAGGGACACCAAGTGTATGGGGTTGCATCCCTAACCATCTTGACTAATAGCCACTGATGGACCTATCCTCAATGAACTTATTTAATTTTCTTTTGAACCCAGTTATACTTTTGGCCTTCACATCATCACCTAGCAATGAGTTCCACGGATTAACTGTGCATTGTGTGCAGAAGTACTTCCTATGTTTGTTTTAAACCTGCTTCCTATTTTTTTCCTTGGGTGATCCCTGGTTCATGTGTTATGTGAAAAGGTAAATAACACTTCCCTATTCATTTTCTCCACACTATTCATGATTTTATAGACCTCTATCATATCTCCCTTCAGTTGTCTCTTCTACTAGCTGAACAGTCCCAGTCTTTTTATTCTCTCCTCATATGGAAGCTGTTACATACCCTTAATCATTTTTGTTGCTCTTCTCTGTACTTTTTCCAATTCTAATATCTTTTTTGAGATGGAGTGACCAGAACTGCATGCAATATTCAAGGTATGGGTGTACAATGGATTTATGTACTGGCACTATGATATATTCTGTCTTATTATCTATCCGTTTACTAATGCTGCCTAGTGGTCTGTTAGTTTTTTTGACTGCTGCTGTACACTGAGCAGCTGTTTTCAGAGAACTATCTACAATGACTCCATGATCTCTTTCTTGAGTGGTAACACCTAATTTAGACCCTGTCATTTTGCATGTATAGATTGAATTTTCCAATGTGCATTACTTTGCATTTATCAACATTGAATTTCATCTGCTATTTTCTTGCCCAGTCACCCAGTTTTGTGAGATCCCTTTGTAATTCTTCACTATCTGCTTTGGACCTAACTATCTTGAGTAATTTAATATCATCTGCAAACATTGCCACCTCACTGTTTACCCCTTCTCCCTTGAACAGCACAGGTCCCTGTACAGACCCTTGGGGGACTGCACTATTTACCTCTCTCCACTGTGAAAACTGACCATTTATTTTTACCATTTGTTTCCTATCTTTTAATCAGTTACTGATCCATGAGAGGACTTTCCCTCTTATTCCATGACTGCCTACTCTGCTTAAGAGCCTTTGGTGAGGGACCTTGTCAAAAGCTTTAAGAAAGTAAGCATTTCTCTTGCAAGGTGCTCTGGTTCTTTCTTGTAAATTGGCAGAGAGACTTGGATCGCTCCCCCCCCTTGTGATTCAAGCCTTTCCACACTAGCATGTCTAAACTGAGTTAAAGAACCTAGCTAATGTGGTTTAAAAGTGGGTTGCACAGTTGGCAGATTGCAGCTTTTAATCTATCCTAGGAACAAATAACAGAACTATGGACATGTGCCTGATCCAAACAGAGTTTAGAGTAGAGACCATGTTCACGGTGTAGTAGCGTGAATGGATTAAACCAGTTTTGAAAGTGTTTTCAGGAGTACAGTTTTCAAAAACAGTTTAGCTTATAGCTGTCATGGCGTTGGCTTAAGAGAGCCAGTCAGCTGTGCGTATCTGGAGAGAAGCAATTTAGAAACTGCTTCAGTGAAAGGAAATGAAATTTAAACTAAATCATCAGAGCTCTCAAAATAATAAATCCTGATAGGAAAAAATGCTCAAAACAGTAAATCCAACAAAAGCATTCAGATCTAGAACTGATACCGTTGTTGAGGAAAAGATGGTTGAAAGCATTAAAGCAGCAGGAAGCCTGACTTGATTTTTTTGGAATTGTATAGTACAAGGTAAGATTGGCAGGTACATTATATACTGGAAAAACCCCTGCTGTGAACTAGGGCGACATGTCTTTTTTATAAACTATCCGTTGACATCTCTAAAGACATTGATAAGATAAGGTTGCTTCCAGCTACAGTGAATTTCAATGACGGCTGGCTATTGAGTGAGGTTTTCAAAGGAAGAACCCAATCCATCTTTACATCAAGTCAGTCCTTTCCAGGAAGAGATTTAACCTTTCCAAGTGTAAAAAAAGTAATTACAAATTAAAAGTTTAAATAGCTAAAGACTGAAGCTACTTTGAACCCTTTATATTTAGAAGAAGAAGAACTTTCGGCAGTCTGTGAGTGATGTAAATCTACAATTTATTCACATTTTTGCAGGAAATTTCTTCCCACAAAAGTCCACATTCTTCGTGCCTCAGTTAACACAGTTTGACATGCACAATGGGCTGCAATGTGGGGATGGTACTAGAAGCACTTGGGTTGTGCAATTTTGAACACACTAGCACATTGCAGGCTCTAAATTTTTCATGTACCTTAATTTTATCATAGCTAAGGTGTGTTTAATGCTCCACCTTTTAATCATGCTCACATACTAGCCAGCTTACTAATGTACCTTCTCACATACATGAAGAGGAAAGCCAGGACTGATTGTCAGGTATCAGGACTGCCTGATTTGCAAATAATACAATTTTATACAGTGCCTTTCATCAAGGTTCAAAAAGCAATTTGAAAGTTTGGTAGGTAGTAATATCCACATAGATGGAGAAACCAAGACACTGAGAGGTTTACAATGGACAATGGGAAAACAGAAAGAGATTCAAAAGTGATGTGGGATAGGAGGGATGTTGTCTGAACAGTAGTAAGGGATGAAGAAACAAATCACTTCACCTACCAAAGATAAGTCGCTAGGTAGTGTGGAAATAGTATCTGTGTAACACTGAACAACAGCACCACAACAATTGTGACAGGAAGGAAAGAGGCATAACTGTTACCTGTCAGCTCTGTGTTCTTGGGGAACCAAGGTCCAGTACCCAGCCTGTCTGACTCACGAAAGACCTTCCCCCCACCCCCAGTTTCTGCTTGAACCAAAGCCGATCAGAAGAAAGACTTACAAAAAGCAATGAAAAGGCAGTGGGAGACACACCTAAACCCCTCCAGACAAAGGTAACAGGATTAAGGAAACTCCCCTAGCCTCATTTGCATCGAAGATGGAACAGGGAGGCATCTCCATTAGCATACAGAATGGAGAACAGAGATTCCAAGGCAAGAACTGCACTGAACTATGGAACCAGAAAAGCAGGAGAGCACTGCATGATGGGGGATCTCTGCTCCAGATATTAATGAACCCATGCCTGCACACACCCAGATCAGTAGTTATCAGACCTATTCTAGCGATAAATCCTTTATTGATATCCAAAATACAGAAGCTGCCTAATTGCATTGTGAGCTCCCTCAAAGGAACACCGCCCACAGCCAGGAATGATCCGCTCCTATTGTCTAGCCTGAATAAAACAACTTTGGTACACTCCCTTGAGCCATCAGTTTACCCATAACCAAATCTAGGGTTCTCCCTTGAACCACTGTTGTTTCCCTACAAAAACTCCTACGCATGTTCAAGTGAGTGTTCTGATGCCTGTATCCAACATCTACATGAGTTCCATTGGGACTTCATCTTCTCCTGACTGATCGTGCTGGGGGCTCTGCCTGTCTCCAGCACTCTGGACCCTCAGCTACCACCACCACCACCACCACCTGGGAACTCCGATTGATTCAAGTTTCATGGAGTGGTGAGAACCCATTTTTTTCTCTCTCTCTCTCAGTATAGCCTTCTGACCCTGACTTGTGTGATCAGTTAGTTTTCTAAACCTGACTTTTATAATCAAATTTAAGTTAGATTTAATATTATAACTGTTTTGTTTGTTTGGCTCCCCTTGTATGGTTATTACTTGGCAATAAATAAATTTCATGGTTAAGCTCGTTGCTTCTCCTTCTCTCTCCCTCCCCCTTGTGGTTGTTTTTTGGCTTCCTCATTCACTCTGCAGCAATGCTCTTCGTACCTAAGCTAAAGATCCCTGCAGCACCCAAAAATCCTGCGGGTTTGCTCATCAAGTGGGTTACTACCAGAACAACTGTAACATGAAAGTGGGGATAGGGATGTGCTGAATCTGTGACATATGAGGGTGGCAGATTGAAAGTGCTGCTCAACGCAGCCTGCTTTATTCCGGTGCAGTGCCCCTGGCATATGAGGGTGACAGCTTGGAGGTGCTGTTCGACCCAGCCTGCTGACTCCAGGGACGTATAAGGGGTCAGCTTGGGAGTGCTGATTAACCCAGTCCTCTCAGACATGCTCTATTTGGTGTGTGTGTGTGTGTGTGTGTGTTAGTCTGATTCTGGGGTTGGAAGAACCCAGCCCTGGGGAACCTAGGTCCTGTAGGATAGCTCCATTGGGAGGGAACTTGCAGAAAGGAGAAGTAGAGCTCCGTATTAGAACACAAGTGATACAAGCAGTACATTGATAGAACTACAGAACATCACCCCCCCCCAGAAGAGTAAACCTAATAAATGAGTGTACCCCAAAGTAATGGGCAAATCTGGTAACATAACTTATTCAATGGAATCTGCAGTGGATAACAACTGTACCTGTGTTAGGAATTGGTCATAATCCATCCTTCCTAGTCTAAGAAAAAGGGCAATGGGATATTTAATGACTACAAGTGGTCACACCCTGAGCTTTACCTCATCTTAAAGGTGTCACCTCAATACCACACTGCTCCTCTAGCATTGCACTGGGGAATTGGTTTGCTACTTATTCAGGGGGAAGAGTTCCATCAGTACCACTTCCTGTACCATCTATGTATTCTGGATTTTTTTTTCCTATCCAAATACTGATAGATTCCAGTGTTAGAGGCATTCCAGAGGAAAGTGAGGAAATGGTCAGCAAAAATTTACCAGTTAATACTCTGTGAGGCTGGGAAGTACAAGTGCCTGAAGGGCAGTCCCTCTCACCAAGCCCTGTTTCCTCAGATACTACAAGACTGGAGGCAGAATATTATGATGCCTCCCTCTTCCACCCCAGTCGACAGGATTTTCATCCTCTCCCCCCATGACTCCTCTTGACTCATGTGGTGGTGGTGGTGTCTATTATTTGTATTTCTGTAGCTCCTAGAGTCCTCAATCAGGGATCAGGGCCATCTTTGTGTTAGGGGCTATACACAGTTTGAATTTCTATTGAGGCGTCATCAATTGGACAAAGATATTTCAACAAGACACTTTAAATGTGTCTTTAAGATTACGTCCTCATAAAGATGCTGAGGCATTTTCTTGCCCTCTACATTGGACTTCTGGTTGTCCACTCCCTTCAGTTCCTGGACATGAATATCCAATGATTTGTACCCTGTAGTCATTTGCACTTGTACAGTGTGGGTGCAAAATGTTACTATTCTGATTTGATAGTACTTTTAACCCATTTAGCACAGGTCTGATTACAGCAGCTTGCAAAGCAGTACAGAAGCCTACCTGGAAGAAAAGAGAGAGGCCCCATGTCTTTGGAGTATTTATATATTTCTTCCATTAAATTCATCTCTGTTGTCACTGGAACATGGAAGTCCTTGACCCTTTTTTACCAGACACAGGCACAGATTGCTGTAGGAAAGGACAAAAAGAAGTCATCTGTGACTTTGCATTTCAGCATTCTGACTGAGTAATGCTTATTAATTAGTTGTGACTTTTCCCCTCTGTGGTTAGTTATTATATGTTCCTGCTCTATACCTTCCATTCATTATATTTCTGGGGATTTTTAAAAAAATCATTTTCTTTGCTTCATTTTTGGGGATGGTGCTCTGGCAGGTTAATATGTACAAAATTGTGTTCTGTATTTGCTCCTCTTGATATATGTGCTGAATACTAGTAATTGTTTTTCTCAAAATTGTAATTTTCAAACTTTCACAGAATGCAACAAATAACTGTACACAGAAATGTACAATGTTAATGTACGATTAGAACATGACATGTATCACCAATGTAAAGTCTTTGTTTTTTTAAAGAGAAAAAGATTAAGCTCATTGTATATTGTCCAGCAACCAATGATGCTCCTTACTCTCCCACTCAAATATACAAGTATATCTGATAATTAATTAGAGAGAAGAAGATCTTCAAGCTCAATTGAAAGTTTCCAGGAAGATTTCACAGTAGGATTATTGCTTTTTTAATTAGCTGAACTCCATAATAACATATTAAAACTGTTGAAAGCAGGCTTCTCAGTGCTGCACAAACCAAAGCAATTCAGTATCTCATTTACATTCCTCTCCCAGTCTCTGCAGCAGCTCTATAAATAGAATAGACTATACACAGAAATTTATTACTGCAGCTGATAGCAATTTTCTTTTTTAAAGGTGTCTGGAGGCATTATTCAGGAGGATTCATTCTGGTAGACTTTCCAGCTGAGATTCTCCCTCTCCTGGAACTGTGGGTGGTCAGTTTTGAAATACACTAATGAACCGTTAGAAACAAAGACTGTCAGCAGAGTTATTTATTGTCTTCAGTTAATAAATGCTGGAGTTCTCTCAGCTCTAGATTATTTCCTCTAATCGGGCTGTCTGCATTTTGTAAGCAGTGAACATATTTTGTAAAGTCACATTCCTTTGACTTTTTATCACTAAACTTTCTAAGGATTATGTTATTATCAGGAAAAACATAATGGCTGTGGTTTGACATGGCTCACGTCACGTCTTCTGCAATCAGACCCGTAGGCATGTATGACCTTATCAAGTGCAGAACAGATGTGTTTGCAAGTTCAGTACATTGAGAATCTGTAGCAACCATACAAATCAATCTGTCTTGTTGTCAACCTAATTTCTATCATAAATCAAGAACAAAAATCAGGAGCTTTTAATGACAGTGATCCTAATAATACACAATACCTGAGATGCATGGCATGCATTTCAGTCATTAATATAGCATCTTATCCACATGCAAATCTCTATCTATTTAGGTATTTATACCACACACCCCACCATGGTATGTATGTACCCTAAAAATAATGTATATGAATGGCCTAACTCAACTGCCTAATATTTGTTTCCTCACCCCATTCAAAAGAAAATAAGATTGGTTAGAACTTAATTTTTCTCTTATCCTTCTGAATTCATTTAATGTCTCCATAAATGACAACATAGGAAGTATGCAGGAAGACATGTTACTTTTCAATATTCTGGTTCAATTTAAATGTATATCTTCTTTCAGGTCCTACTGTATTGTCAAGTGCGATTTCAAATACTTAAATATATATCCAGATGTTCTGTGTGCATTTACATTTCTCTCTCTCTCTTTCTCTCTCCTTTTAAGACATTAGGGAACAGCAGTTTTTTTCTTTAACAGTTATTTTAAGCTTTATTTCCAAAGGCAGGACCACAAATACTTAATGAGAAGCTCTGAAAAAAGTCACATACTGTGAAATTAAAGAGAAATAAATTAAAAATATAGCATGGGTTGTTGAAAGTAGAGCCTTTTAAGTCAAGTAACCTATAAAGCAGTTATCCATTTCCAGTGTAAGTTACATAAGCTGAAAAAATGCTTATATTTGAAGCATGAGCTAAGAGCAAAGAGGAAAAAGTGTTTCAATAATAAAGCTGAAATTACTTGGATTTTTATGAAAGTGAAGAATATGCTTTTTCTTTTAAGAATATTTTGATATTTATAGGTTTTTTATTTAAATCTATCAGTGATACAGAAAACTGGTTCTGTGAGTGCCCTGGACTCTACTCTGGAAAACTTTGTCAGTTCACAACTTGTGATGAGAATCCATGTGGGAACGGTGCTACTTGTTTTCCAAAATCCAGCCAAGATGCTGTTTGCCTCTGTCCTTATGGAAAAACTGGAATCCTCTGCAATGATGGTAAGGATGATATAAAATTTAGCAAGTGTTTTGACATGAGTCAATGGACAGGAGCAGGAGGATAGATGGGAATTAGTAATGTTACTCAAGGAGGTTGACTTCATATAAAGATGACAATATTTCTACTCTTTATCTTTGCCTTTTTAAATCATACAAGTTTATATCAATATCTGTTCCTGCGATTCACTGACCATACAGATGCTATTTGTACTTAGGAATTAGGCATTAAATAAGCATTATCTGTTGTCTACAAAGAAAAGCTGTTTAGCATATTGCAGTGGATCTCAAACATTATTGTAAGGGAATATACTGCCCCTTTAAGGCCAGAGAGGGAACTTTGGGAGGCCAGGCTACCCCTATTCCAGGAATTCTGGAGGAGCAGACAAGGGCATAGAAACTGGCAGCAGCAGTTGCTGGGAGAAAGGAAAACCCAGCCTACAGTTTCTTTAAAGGACCAGTACAAGGAGCCCAGTAGTACAGGGTGGGATAAGGCTCCCCTCTTTCTCAGCAAAACCAGCCATGATAAATTCTGGAAATGAGGGCAGCATATAACATGCCTCTTCCTTCATAGGGAGAGACATTAGCAGTGAAAGGACTGCTTGCCTGCTGATCTCTCCCATCCCAGGGGAGAAATGACGGGTGATGTGATCTGGTCTCCAAGTAGGGGAGAAAGGCGGGAAGACTGCACCCCAGCAGAGATGCCTGGGAGGAAAAGATGTTTGTTAAGAAGGCTTTGTTTTGCATTCTGTTTGTTTTTGAAAGGCATTGGTGCTAGCATGAGGGGAACTGAGGGCAATTTAAAAGGGCCAGCTGAGAGAAGTCACCTTAAGGACCTTAGCCTGCTACAATCATATTTAAGGAATACACAAGCCTTCAACTGATCATTTAAATTGTAGGTTTTGTGGCTGCTATTATCAATCCAGGTGATTAAAAAAATATTTCAGGGATAGAAGTGAACTGAGCCTGGACTGAGTCACAGAGGGCCCAATACTGTAACTCTTAGCCATGTCAAAACTCTATGATATCAATCAGAGTTGCAGGTTACAGTGACAGCAAGATAAGACTCATTATCTAATCCAGTAAAAATGATCATTAAACAGTAAATGCATCTCACAAGATAAATAAATACATAGTTTGATTACATCATGGGTGCAGAGTTCTAAACCTGAGGAAACTATAGAGCTATTGCAGGGAATTCAAATTATAATAGTAAATATTTCAAGAAATAATTTGCATAAAACGTCACACACTGAGTGTCACAAAATTTGGCAGCTGTGATATTGTGTACTTGTGGGAATGGGGTGGTGGTAAGAGAAGACAGAAATCCTGAGTTCTGTTGTAGCAATTCACCCTGCTTTATTTTCTGGTCTCTTAAAAGTCACAAACCCAACAGCTGCCTGCTAAGGATTCTAGGTAGTATAGCCCAACAAGTGTTCTCCCTGTATTAGGTAATGTTATAATTAGAACGACCAACTTGGTCTATTTTACCTTCCACTAGATTAGTTCAACTTCTAAGAATTTAGTGGCAGTTTCACCCTTCTAATTAACAGCAGAATTGTAACCTACGTCAACAATTTTGTGAATTACAAGTAGTCGCTGTCTTAAACAGAAGTGCAGCTGCCTCTAGGATAGAAAACAACAACCATTTAACAGTTCACGTCAACACTACACCGTAGTTTGGAACAGAAAGTAAAGAATACTTTATTCAGTTTAACAATAGAGAGAATCTTACATAAACAGAATACAATTACTCAAATATGTATTTGGCCAGATAACTAGGGATTACATGAAAGCAAGGCCATGGATTTTTAATGGTCTTAAATTGTCAAAGGCCTCAGCATAGAGTAATAGAGGTTAAGGTCAGAAGGGCTCACCAGATCATTTAGTCTGACCGCCTGTATATCACAGGCCACCAACATCAGCCAGCGCCCTCTCACTGAAATTAGACCAAAGTGTTACAGCCCATAGAAGACTAAACTATTATGTATCGTAAACAGAGGAGGGACTGTTTGCCCCTTTGCTCGTTGGCGTGCTCGGACCCTGTCCCTGGTAGCCGAGCCCGGGCAGGGAGCAGGCTGCTGCCGCCTCCCTTCCAGGCTCTCTCAGGCAGAAGCGGTTCCATCATGCTCCCTGCCTGGCTGCCAGGGAAAGGCAAGAGGGAAATGTAAAGTTCTAATTCTATTACAAGGTTCTGGTGAACTCACAAACCCTGAAAGTGAGACAAAAGTGGTCTATTTAGTTATTGAAGCCCCAGAATGGAAGTATACATGTCTAGTTCCTACATGTATTTTTCAAAATTGCATATTAGGCAAGAATATGACACTGGATCCAAAGTGTTAGTCACAACGTGTATACCATTGTAAGGAGCAGGGTGGGGAGGAATACCAGGAAGCACTGAGTCAGAGCTAACAGAAAGGACAGAGCTCTCATGTAATCAAAAGCAAGAATAAATCCTGCAGAGCTGAGCAAATGTATGTATTACAGTGTTTTAGACCAAGCCTCAGTGTTTGATATTTCTTCTTTGCGATATAAAGATATGCAAGTGAGGCTATATTATGGGATCCCTAATTATGTTGTTATATGTGTTACAACACAGGAATAAAGAAGCCATCCCTCCCAGTGGACTATCACCTATGCATATATTACTCACAATGATACATATTTTAAACTACATTTTCTGGTAATATTGGCCATTCTGAAGGCTCAGTACATTTTTCATGTGAAATATATTTCCCCCCAATGTATTCAACCAACTTTAAAATGCTGAAATGGGAATACAAGCTCCAAGTTACAAAGCTTTATGGAATGAAAATCGGTCTGCAAGTGAGTTGCTCATATTTAGCTATGTTTGTTACACAATGTCACCTTCAGAGTAGTGCAGGTCTACAGTCTAAATGTAGCACCTTGTTGACAGTAGATGCCCAAGGGGAATTTCCTTAGGTAGAAAGCTGCATAATTGTAAGGGTTCGGGCCAGTGTTGAGAGAGCTGCTTGGATGATGATCAGATTTGCTGTTCCTTCTATTTAGAGAAATTTTTCCAGGTCACTTGCTGTCAGCCCAGTTCTAATGCCCTATCCACTCTATAAAATGTAAACAGAACACAATGCAAGCGGGTATATCTTAACAGGTATATCATTAAGGAAGTGGTTAGCATAAAGGCCCGGATGTTTTTCAGGTAGGGAGAGGGTCTCCAAAGGAAGATACAGAGAGGCAGTTTCCTCCTTTCTTATTTCTCCTTTTCATTACTTATAAAATCCTTTTATTAATGCCTCCATTTTGCTTCCAAGTATGAGATGAGAATCTGGCCTAAGCAATGTATTGAGCTATGGTTAAAGACAGAGGGCCAGATTCTGAGCTCTCTTATACTAGTGTAAATAAGGAATATGCCATTAAAGTATAAATGAATTTGTCCATGGTAGTTTGGGAGTGATGAATAGTCTGTAACAGCCATATGAAAGAGACAAATGATAAAGACAGTCAGTCAAATTCAGCCTCAAGTAGGTAAGTATAACTCCACTGAAATCTCATCTAAATCTTGTGGTGATGGAAAGAACATAAGCATGGATGGGTGGAATTATTTTAGAGGATTATTCCATTGATTGTGGTCCAAGCCTATTCTTTTAAAAATTCAAAAAGTACATTGTTAAATTTTGTTTCGTATTTGCCTTGCCATACATAACTGTTGGCTTACTATTACCATGCATAGATAGTCTCATAAATGAGTCTTAGGCTCTTAAATTGCTTAGGTGCTTTTGAAAGTTTTAACTGTAATCTTCATTTGCTGAACCCAGACCACTATATAAGTGGTATCGTTACCAAGCAGATCTTTGGAAACAACACAGAGAAAAGAGAACACACAACTAATGCTATATTGAGGAAACTCAAATAAAAGTTAGGAATGACATCAATAGAATTACTCAGACCTCTCAACCTAGAAAATTGGCAGAGTGAGACACAACTCATTGTAATATGTGAAATTACCTAAAAGTGGAACACCTATATGTTGTTGTGCATCATGCTATAAATGACAGGTTATAATGGTTTATAAAAATCAAATCTGTTTTGTAATCTGCAATAGATTAATGTGAAGGAGTGTTACCAATTACAAAACTGATTTATATAAATTACATAGTGAAAAAAACTTAATTCTATATGCATCTTATAATAATATGTACTAAAAGCCAATAAATCTATTGTTTACGGTGTGATGTACGAAAAACACAGGTGCTTCACACTTTGGTCATTTGGGGCCCTGGTGCAGGGGTTGCAGGGGTCCTTGTCCTGGTTTGGAGAGATAATCATCCTGTCAGTTAAACCAGGGTGCTTATTTTTCACTGTCCCAATTGCCCTCTCCCAATTAACATCAGATACCATCTTCCTTCCCTCCCTTAGTTAGTTCTTGCCTGTCTCTCTTTGCCTGCTGGATGGGGACAGAAAGTGGTGGCTGCTGGGTGCTGTAAGGCTTTTCTGGAGCCCAGGTACTCCCAGCCTTCTTGCAGCTTTGGGCACCCTGCTTTTCTCTCGCCTTCCCCTCCAAAAAGCCTGCAATGGGAGACAGAGAGCTGTCCAGGAGCCAACAGTAGATTTTAGATAGAGGAAGGGTGAATAGGAAGAAGCTGTGCTGGCTGACATTATTCACAGGAGCTAGGCAGAGAGGATAGCAAAGCCCAGCAGCTCAAAGTCAGCTCAGCTCCCTTCCCCCTTCTCCTTCGTCCCATTGTGTGAATAAGGTGTAGGTCCTGCTTCCTCCTCACCCCTTCTCTATATACAGTCTGTGGTTGGTCCCTGTCCCTCTCCAGCTTTACAGACCCCTCTCTCTCCTCCTGGGAGACAAGGAGCAGGAAACCTAAGAGTAGAAGCAGACGTATCTCCTGCCTCCACTTGCCAGCTAGCAGCTCCCCGTCTTGACTGAGTAAGCTTTATAGTGGGATAGGGAGCCTACAGTGTGGAATGTACCACACAATGCAGTATGCTTGAGAGTGTCTGGAGTCACACTGGTATAAATATGCAGCAAGGCACTGATTCGGTAGCCTAGCCCTATTCATGTGCTTAAAATTATGTATTAGATCTGGTCAATACTATTTCCCCTAAAAAATGATGTTTTATCAAAAGTGAAAATTGTCATGGGAAAATATTGTGTTCAATTGGTTTTTTTTAATGATGAGAAATTTTCAAATGAAACAAAATGAAAATTTTCATACTTTTCACATTTAAATTTTCGTTTCAGTTTTCAAAAATTTTCAAAACTTGAGGAAGTTTTGAAAAGTTACAGAGTAGAAAAAAAGTGGGGATAAAACCTATGCCGAAGAGAGGGGAATAATCACTTCCCTCGATCTGTTGGCAATGCTCCTACTAATGCAGCCCAATATACCGTTAGCCTTCTTGACAACAAGGGCACACTATTGACTCATATCCAGCTTCTCGTCCACTGTAATCCCCGGGTCCTTTTCTGCAGAATGGCCGCTTATAGCCAGTCAGTCCCCAGCCTGTAGCAACGCCTGGGATTCTTCCTTCCTAAGTACAGGACTCTGCACTTGTCCTTGGAGAACCTCATCAGATTTCTTTTGGCCCAATCCTCCAATTTGTCTAGGTCACTCTGGACCCTATCCTTACCCTCCAGCGTTTCTACCTCTCCCCCGAGCTTAGTGTCTTCCGCAAACTTGCTGAGGGTGCAATCCATCCTATCATCCATATCATTAATGAAGATGTTGAACAAAACCAGCCCCAGGACCGAACCTTTGGGGCACTCCGCTTGATACCGGCTGCCAACTAGACATCGAGCTATTGATCACTACCCATTGAGCCTGATGATCTAGCCAGCTTTATATCCACCATTCACTCCAGTCAGGCAGAGAAGAGCTGGGGAGCCAGAGGAGAGGAAGTGCGGCTGAAGGGCTGGTTAATGAAGACACCCTCAAGTCGTTGTTAAGGGAGTCCTAAGGTAAGAGTGAAGAAGAGAGAAGCAGGAGAGCTGTGGGGAAGTTGCCCAGGGAAATGTAGCAACTCTGGCAGTGAAAGGTTGGCTGCCAACAGCTGCTACCATTAGGGTCCCTGGGCCAGAACCAGGAGTAGAGGGCGGGCCCGGGTTGCCCCCAATCCACCACTACAGGAACACCTCCTGGGAGGGGAAGTCAGGCCCCTGTCAGGACAGGAGGCTAAACTGTTCTGAAACAAGCCCCTAGGGACAACAGAGACTGTGGGAGTTCTCTCACCATCCTCCTTGCTGGCTTATGCTGAAAAGGGCTCAGTAGACTGTAACCCTGGCCCTAGAGAGAGAAGGGCTACGTGGAGGGTTGCAGTGAGACACTGAGGATAGCATATCCACCTGGAAGCGCAGGACCCACGGGGACAAGGTTGGAGCTCTGCCACACTACGTACTGTGTTTTATTGTGAATGGATTTGGGAAACAACACTTTGTTTGTGGGAACAGGGGAGGGTTTCTGGTAAGACAAACCAAAGTAATGAATAAAGCCTTTGTTAAGACGTGGGGTAGGATACTGAACTCTGGAAAAACCCATGGCCATCAAAGAACTGGAACCGGGACTTGAAAAACAGGCTCTAAAGGGCAGAGGTGAGAAATTTGGGGCAACAAGGAATGGAGATTAATTGCTAACAGGAGGTCTTGGTCAAAAGTGACCTCTCCTGTTTTGAAAGGGGCTGTGGTCAGACAAACCAAAAAAAGGGAGAAGCCAAAGGTTTAAAGAGGAAGGAAGGCTGGTCCAATGGTTATTGCATTAGCCTGGCACTTCAAAGAGCTGGGTTCAATTCCCTGATCTGTCCCAGACTTCCTATGTGACATTGCGCAAGTTACTTAGTTTGTGCCTCAGTTTCTCTTCTGTAAAATCAGGATAAAAATACTCCCTTACCTAAAGGTTCATGTGAAAATAATGATAGAAATACAATAGATAGCATAGATGCAAGTTGGGGAGACAGGTGCAGGAGACAGTGATTCTGAGCTCACACCAGCACAAGTCAAAACAGAATCTAACCCAGTACTTCTAGAGGAATATCTGGGTTGGGACTATCATCACTCCCATAACTGCATTGGTCGTTGGGGCACCATCATTGATGAGCGATCAACCAATTGTCTCCACCCCTGACAATTGTGTATCAGTGTTTGTCTCTCCATGAAGTCCATTCCTATCCACTCTTTTATGTTGTCAATCTCTTCTTATGTCTACTTCTTCTTCTCTTCCGCTGTACTGTCCCTTGGAAGATGATCTTGGATAGGCCAGAAGATCTTGTTACATGGCCGTACCATGTTGTGCTTCTTTACAGTCTATCAGAAGGTCTTTGTATGACCCAGTGTGTTGGGTGATGATGTTGCAGGACCTCTTCATTAGTGATGTGGTCGAAGTAGGAGATGCCCAGGATTTTATGAAAGTATCTCATCTCTACTACCTGTATTTTCTGTTCAAGTTCTTCCGTAAGGGTCCATGTCTCGCATGCATACAGAAAAATGGAGATGACCAGTACATGCAACAGTTTCAATTTGAATTCCTGGGAGATTTTCTTGTTCCTCCAAATTGGCTTTAGCTTTGCCACTGTTGCTGTTGTTTGCGCAGTTCTTGCCAGAATTTCTGTCTTTGATCCTTCATCGGTGATGATTGCCCCCAAGTACTTGAACTGTTTCACTGTCTCCAGTTCTTGTTCACTAACAGTGATATGTAAGCTGATCCTGTCACATTTCTTTGTCATCAGCTTGGTTTTCTCTGCACTGATTTCCATGCCATATTTGCAGAGGTTTCATCCAATCGTTTCACAAAGTTGGCAAGTTCATCTTCACTACCTGCCAGGATGTCAATGTCATCAGCAAAAGATTTGAGATTATTCGCCCCCCAGTGATGACTGTGCATATATGATCTTCTAGGGCATCCGTCATGATGCGCTCCAAGTAAATGTTGACCAGTGTGGGCGAAAGAAGGCAGTCTTGCCGGACTCCAACAGTGGTACGAAACCACTCTCCTATTGTTCCATTGATGAGAACTGCACTGCTGGCCTTGGCATATAGTTGTTTAATGGTAAGAATAAGCTTATGACCAACATTGTACTTCTTCATGATTGAACTTCGTGAAGTCAACAAAGATATGGTAGATGTCCTGCTGATGTTGTAAGTACTTCTCACATAGAACACGAAGATTGAAAATCTGTTCTGTGGTACTTTTTCCAGCACAAAAGCCAGCCTGTTCTTCAGCGATGATATTCTCCACTTGTGGCTTCAATCTGTTCAATATTACTTTCAACATCATTTTGCTGGGATGGCTAATTAAGCTTATGGTCTGGTAATTTTGACACAATTGCAGGTTGCCTTTCTTTGGCAGAGTGATGATTAGTGACTGTGTCCACATGGAGGGCCACTCACCGGTCTGCCAGATCTTGTTGCAGATATTGGTGAGTACATCTATTATTATTTCTCCTCCAAACTTCATCAGTTTGGCTGGGATGTTGTCAATACCTGTAGCCTTTCCATTCTTGAGTGATTTCACAGCTGTCTCCAGTTCTTCACGTAGTATTGGAAAGTCATCCTCCTCTGCTGAATCTGGGCTGTCTAGACACTAGAATCTCCATTTGTCTCGTCGTTGTATAGATCAGAGCAGTAGTTTGTCCATCTATTGATGATGTCCCTTTCTTCTGTAAGACTGTTCCCTTCTTTGTCTTGAATTGCATTAGCTTTGGTCCATCTTTCCTTTGTCAGATCTTTTACAATCTGGAAAGCTCATTTGCTATTTTTATTATTGATACACTCTTCAATTTTAAAGCATTGTTTTTCGATCCATATCTCCTGGGCCACCTTCATTCCTTTCTTGATCTTTCTCCCAATTGCTCTGTATTCATCAGCTTCCTCAGTGCTGTTCTTGTCTCTCTTGAGTTCTCTTCTAATGTCACACATTTGTGACCCAAGGTTTTGTCTTCTTATGGTGTTTCCCAAGGATGTCCATTGCTGCCTCATTCATTACAGTGTTGAAATTGTTGGTCATTGTTTCTAAGCCTTCCTCTAGAGCAAGCTTCGGTCTCTAAATCTTTCTAAGTCAAACTTGATTCTGGTGAACTTTGGCCTGATGATTTTCTTTAGCCACAGCCAAAAGTTTAGCATCACAAGGTTGTGATCGCTTCCAATATCAGCACCGGGGAAGCTCCTTGTTTTAGCTCTGTTGATACCAGAACAAAATCAGTTTTGTACCATGATGTAGTCAATCTTTAGCATTCCAATCTCCCTCCAATCAGGATATCTTTCTTGTGTAGCTTATTGATGATGTCTTGGAGCTGATTGTAAAAATCTTCAATATGCTCATCGTCATAGTCTGTTGTAGGGGTGTAGACTTGTACCACTGTGATATTGAATGGTACCACTTTTAGATGGATGGAAATAAGCCTGCTGGATATTGGGCAGCATCCTAATACTGAATTCTTGATAACTTTATGCACAAGAAATCCTACGCTGTTGACATGTTTGTCCTTTCCACTGTAATAGAGTACATGGCCTTCTTCCGTTAGTGACTCTCCAAAGTTCTTCCATCCGACCTCAGATATTCCTAGGAGGTGCCAGG
Organism: Terrapene triunguis; assembly: GCF_002925995.2. Lineage (NCBI taxonomy): Eukaryota > Metazoa > Chordata > Testudines > Emydidae > Terrapene > Terrapene triunguis. The sequence continues at coordinate 37,359,511 of NW_020664393.1, forward strand.
TGTATTGTTCCATTTCGTACATGAGTTATTTCAACCTCCCTATTTTTCTCAATGTCCTTACATTCCTTGTGGCTATGGTAATGTTATCTCTTCCACTGATCCTCTTTGTCAGGGTTACACCAGTAGTATACTTGTCGTGTCCGCCAGGGTGGGAGATGGATGGTGCGGTCATTATTAACCCAGGCTGCGACCAATCCAGTATGGACATGGTTGACTTGCTTATCATATGATGTGTCTTGGGCAAATTTCTAACCTGGCATAGCCCATCCCTCTCCAGGCAGCCCCCTTTTAGTCACCTCTTATGACATGCAGGAGGACCAATGGGCCTATTCTATCGCCAGGCCCACAGGGTTGGGACTACAGTCTCTTCCTGTCTCCCTCACACAAAGGCTATTGCTACACTATGAGGCTTTTAGCAACACAGCTGTGCCACTACAGCCGTGCTGCTAAAAGGCATGCAGCGTAGCTGCTGTTTGTCAGCAGGCAAGAGCTTGCCTGACAACAAAAAACTTCCACCTCCCCACGAGCAGCAGCAGGTTTGTCAACAGGAGAGCACTCCTGCCAACAAAGTGCTGTTCACACCGGCGCTTTTCTTCGATAAAACTTTTGTCATTTGAGGGGGTGTTTTTTTAACACCCCTGAATGACAAAAGTTTTGCCAACAAAGTGCCAGTGTAAACAAACCCAAATACAAAGTAAAGATCATGGGAACAATCAGTTCTTTCAGGTGTCCTCAAAACAGTTGTCCTGCCTACAGCAACTCTCAAGTTATGTGTAATATGTTGACAGTCTCAGAAGTACATTCTTCAGTATGGTTTTCTTTCCTTGCACAATTCTGTTCCAAAACATGTCACTTCTGTCTAAGGTGTTTCTGAGGTGTTTCTCAAGCTAGTGTCACTAAGATTCTAGAGTGATGCCTCTATGAATGATTTTAAACCTACTTGACAGTGTTCATAAAGTTCAGATGTGCTGCAGATATCTAAATATGTGACTTACCTGCAGTCGCAGAATGTCCCCATCTATATTTAGAGGTGCTTTGTACTTTTGTTGAAGCTGTTTAACCCATCTGTGACCTTTATTTGTTTAAGCATTGTTACAAAGTTCCACCCTCAGTTTGGTCTTCTAAATCTCGCTCTCAAACCTCTTTCCCCAGAGCACCTCCCAAATATAAAATTTTAAAGCAACACTAGAAAAGGCTGAGTGATGACTGTAACACCCTGGTGCCCCAATATTCATGACTGTCATGTAATTAGGATATGTTTTGTACAAAGTATGCCTTGTGAGGTATCATTCTAAAAGTCTTGATCTGCTAGACATTAATATCTCATTGGATTGTATGTGCTATCATCATATGTGAAGTTATGAAGTTTGGCTATGTATGTGTTACTGAAACATGTTGTGAGGTTGAAAACACGCACAAGCAGCCTTCCAGGTACAACAGTAAAAAGGCCAAACAATGTTAATGGCTCATTGAGAAAATGTACACAAGCACACAGATTACCCCAGGAACTGTGTACAATAGAAACCTCTCAGAGATAGCACTCTACAATGTGAACTGTTTGACCCAGGTCACAGCAAAAGAGCTTTCCAGCAAGTGGGAAGAAAATATAAAAGGGGGAATATGACATCATGATGGTACCTCACTACCCCCTACAACAACACACGTGGAAACAACTGAGGAAAAAAGACTGAACTGTGGGAAGTGATGGTCCCAGACTAGAGGGATTTCCAGCCTGGGTATGAAAACCTGGGAAAGCCAAGGAAGATTGTACCTTAAGAATCTGCCAGCCTGTTTATCACTCAGAATATGAATGAGCAAATTCTCATCCTATCTATCTAGTGTGTTGAGCTCAGTTTTCAGTTTTGTTTATTTATTAAGGTAGTCTGCTTTGATCTGTTTCCTATCACTTATAATCAGTTAAAATCTATCTTTTGTCGTTAAACTTGTTTTTGTTTTGTCTAAAACCAGTGTGTGGAAATCATACTTGGGGCAGAAAGCTATTGCATATCTTCCTCCACATTGAGGGAAGGGGCAAATTTCATGAGCTTAAGCTGTACAGTTCTCTGTGCAGTGCAAGATGGTATAATTTTGGCTTTGCCCTTCAAAGGGGAGTGTGCACTTGAGTAACTGGGCAATTCCTTAGCTGAGCCTTCCCATGCAGAGCTGATCTCAGCATCTGTGTGAAGCTGCAGCTGGGTGTGTCCCTACCTGTGTGAATGCGGGTGAAAGTGCAGGCTAGAGAGAGGGCTTTGCAGCTTGTTACAGCAGCACAGTGTGAGAGGAAGCCCAGACTGGTGGGTCAGGCAGGCTCAGTGGCACCCCAAGGGAACCTGTCATTAATGTCATTATGGCATTTAATGTCACGATAACATTAAATCCTAGAAAATAAACAGTTAACTCTATGTATTATCATTATATGATACAGAGCTGATTTTAATCATTTTTCATTTACCAAAAACAATTTAGAATATTTCACAATTGTGTCAAAAGACTTTGGCCAACTCTGTATAATACACACATCAAAAATGTCCTTCAGTATAGTATCTGGACACTCATATATATTTGCCTTGTGCAGTGCGGGCAGTCTATTCAACATGCAGACCTATGTTGCCTATCATACACAAACAAATGAATAATGCCCAGACTTTATTTCTCATGTTTGGCCCTAAATAACAAAGGATGGGGGGAACAGTTATTAATACATATCCCCTGAGCAATGCAATATAAATAAATTCTGAAACTTCCTTTCATATATAGGAAATCACAATCTTGTCCTAATTCTTACCTGCTGAAAGTCACATGCATGATCCAGCATTGTTGTTGATATTTTTTTTTTTTAAATCATGTTTCCCTTGCCATATTCTTGGGAATAAATCAGTAAATAATTGATTTGTGGGTGGGGGAAGGAAGGATTGTCAAATCAAGTCTGGTTTTTTTTTTTTTTTTCAGTTTTTCTCACCAAAATGAAAAACCAAAATAATTTCAGAGAGTGTCAATTCAAAACATAAAAAATCAATACCCAAAGACAAATGATTTACTCACTGTTGTAAATTATAGAATTTTTGGTATATTTATTGCCTCTGTATCTATGTTCCCTGTAAGGTGTGCACCTGCACGGCCGTGCAGGAGGCCACAAAGGGCCGCACACTTAATTAGCAGAGCCTTGCAGGCATGCACACTGCACTCAGGGGCGTGGCCATAGGTGGGCCTGAAAGATGGCAGTGGAGTGAGGTGGGGAATAGTGGATAGGTGGGGGCAGTGGGATGAGGTGGGGGGTGGAGATAGGGGAGCTTGGGACGTGCCAGGCTGTGGCGATTTTCCCAGCCCCGGGGCTAAGTGGGGCGAGACGCCTCTCTCCCAGCTCCGGGGCTGTGGCGGGGGAAGAGGACTACCCCAGCCCCAGGGCTGTGGAGGGGAGAGATGCCTCTCCACCCCAGCCCCAGAGCTACACAGGGCCAGATGCATCTCTTCCAGCTCTGGAGCTGCGGCGGGAAGAGAGGACTCCCCTAGCCCTGGGAATACAGCGGGGCGAGACATCTCTCCCCCCCCAGTCCCGGAGCTGCGGTGGGGCCAGACGCCTCTTCCCCCTAGCCCCGGGGCTGCGGTGGGATGAGACACTTCTCCCCACCAGCCCCGGGCTGCGGCAGGGAGAGAGGACTGTTTACTTTTGGATTCAGTTCAACTTACTGCAAACTTATCCTCATGTTACTACTTTTTTATTAATTCATAGCCCTCTAATACATTTCTGTGTGTCTCATTCATATATGTGTAGGAGAGAGTGTTGCTTAATGGAAGAATTTCCTTTGTGGCCTTTCTTTTGTCTCTCAGCATTAAGTAGTAAATGGTGCAGCTTGGTCCTAGATACAAGTAATACCTTCCCAGGACCAGCAGATGGCATCAATTGCTAATAATTCAGTTGTAAAATAGCCCCATTTATAAAGGCTTAATGGTAATGTTGTTAGAAGAATTCAGGTGAAAGGTGTGTGTGTGTGTGTGTGTGTGTAAATCTGATGTACAGCACAACAGAGTAAATGATTATTAGTATTTATTAGTTTTCAAGTACTAAAATGGATTTCTACAACATTCTTTTTAAAAAATCTTTTGCCAGATTTGCTGTAACATTTAATTTCTTTGTTTTTATGCAGCTATTAATATTAGCCACCCCAGTTTCAATGGCACAGATGTCTTTGGCTACACCTCATTCCTTGCCTTTTCTGCAATCCCAAATATCAGCTTCTACTATGAATTCCGCCTGAAATTTCAACTGGCAAACCACAACTCAGCAGTACAAGATAATCTGATATTTTTCACTGGACAGAAAGGCCAGGGTAAGTTACTTGTCTCTTACAGAATATTCCTAGATAAATCTACAAAGGGAAAAAAGTTACTTTCATATTATTATTTTTGTTAAGGAGAATTCCAAATCTTATGGAACAAATAGGAGGGAAGTATGAATAGATTTTTCATAGTGTTTTCTTGGTTTTGATATATATGTATTAGAAGGAAAATCTCTTTAATGAGTTATTCTTTTATAAACAAACATCAATCTGCTAAAAATAAATGATACAGTTATTTCATAAAGAAAACCTAAAGCCATTAGTGGTGATTAACATTAGCAAAGCAATTCCTGCTTCAACTAGTAAATTTCACGACAGTTTACTATTTATTTTGGGTGAACGAGTCCTGAAAAGCTACTTCAATTCCTGTTTTCTTCATTGGGAAATCGATTAATGTATGATAGACATGTTTGAGTTGAATTAAACACATGAACTGCTACAGTTTGAGTGAAAGAACCTTGGCTGGAAAGGGAGTGGCTGCAACAAGTCATATCCTCTGTGGACTGGTGCAGCAGGAGCCTTGTAATATGCACCCACCAGAGGATTATACATTGAAGTAGTGTCATTTTAAAACCTACTCTACATAAAACGTTAAGCCCTATCCACACTGCAATTAGAACTGTACTAGTGTGATTTGGTAACTCCATTATAAGAAACAAAAATGTACATCAGTGCTATTCAGAGAAACCGTGCTGGAATTCTGTTAGCAAAAGCCATGTTTTTAGAGCTTTGTGGCTTTGTCTACACTAGCCTTATTTGGGAATTCTCCACAGTTCTACTACCACTAATACAGCTCCTCCAATAGGAGCAAAGTGATGAAAATGTTAGAGTAGCAAGGCTTCCATTTTTACCACTGTGACATCTAGGTTCTGAACAGGGTTAGACAACAGAATGGATGGTGCTTTGGTCCATTTCACTACCAGCTGTGGACCTGCCACAGTGGTGGTAAAAAGGTAAGAAAATCCCCAGAGAACATTAATGTAGACACAGCCAGAGTAGACATAAGTTTAGAGTTAATAGGTTAAAGGAAAGACATTATTTATTCCTCCTGTATGCTGAGGCACTCATTTCTGAAATTTGAGCTGGGCCTAACTTTTGTGCTTTGGGTTTTTATGTGTCTTTTCTTGGGAATATGTCTTCAAATTTAAATCCACTGATTTCAGTCCAGGTCTACACTATAAGCTCTTGCTGGCATAGAGCTGTACCAGCAAAAGCCCATAGTGTAGACACAATTATACTGGAAAAAGCTCAGTTTTGCCCCAATATAAACTGCATCCACACTAGATGTGCTTTTCCAATATACTATACCAGTATAGTATACCAACAAAGTGCTCATAGTGTAGACCTGGTTTAAGAGTGATTTGTTCTGTTTCATTGTTCAGGATTGGGGAAATGAAAACAATAAACAAATGGCATAAATTATTAAAAGAAAATGAGATTTCAGAAATTTTCTGTATTTAGTCATCTGAGATACTATTAATAAAATGAGGATTTTATATTAATTTAATCTTGACAACATTCCTTTAAAACTATACCTATACAGAGGGATTTACTCAGTCCCTTCATGTTGAATAATAAGTCCTGTTTCAGTCACATAGTTTTTAAAATGCCCATGTACACTATATGATACATGATGTGAGCCATATGCACAAATATAGGTAACAGTCATTATTGTCACGGACATATTTGGCTGCCTTGATCTAAAAAGAGACTTCTAAAGTGAAGTTCCATGGTTTCATTTTTTTATTAACCAGAATATTAACATTCTAAGTTAACTATACAACTGAAAAAAAAGGCAAAACTGGGACCTTATTATTTCGCAAACTTTGTTATAATCAATACAGTTGGAGGGGAAAAACTTAAAACAGATAGGTGCACTTTCATGTTTCAGCACCAGAGGGCACCAGAGCAAATGCAAAACTGGAAAATAAAGGGAGCCCATCTAGATCTCTGCATAGTGGTCTAGTAGGGCTTTAAGTATCTTCTGTTGAAATTGACTGGGTGGAGGGACTGGGCAAACTGCCCCCACTCATCCTCAAAAACCAGTACCTCTTCCTGAAAGGAATTCACTTCTTTCTTAGAGGAGCCATACTATGGTTTTGACAAATAAGGTTTTAAATATCCCAAGCAATAGAACTTCCACCATTCTTGGGAAGACAATTCCACAGCCTAAAAGATCTTCCTGTCAGAATATTTCCTAAATATTCAGTTCATCTGATGATTCCTGGTTAACATTCCCTTGTACATACCCAGTTAATTTTAGTCTCCCTTCTTCATTAAAAATAAATTAAATAAAGGGTGAATCTAACTATGATCTCTGCATTTCCTGATCAGACACCTGCTTCTCAGTACTTTTATTATTATCCTTAGAGTACAGTCTTTGAGCCAGCTTTCAATTCACATGAATTTTCATACTCAGGCCAATTTGAATCAATCTTGATGCTGACATTTTTTTCAGACACCATCTATGTTTTTCTAAAATTCCCATTCCCTTCCCTTTCTTTCAGTAATTTTGCAATTCTATCAGAAAAGTCATCCATAGTGTCCTAATGCCTCATTTAATTTAATATCACATTGAGCCTAATAACCCTTCATATTCCTTCACAGACCTTTTGTGGGGGGTTTTTCCTTTAATGGCCTTTCATTACCATTATAAAATTAACAGAAGTATTGGGAGCATAAGCTTTCGTGGGTAAGAACCTCACTTCTTCAGATGCAAGTAATTTTATAAATTACATTATAAAATGTAATTTAACATTGGATGCCAGTGTTGAAACCCTCTTGCTAACAACAAGCCACTAGTTTTATCATTTCTTCAGGACATTATTCTGAATGGAGGTGGGGTGGGGTTCTTGAAACAAGCAAAAAAACAGATGTCTTCCATGTTTATCCAGTCTATAGTACAGTGTCCTAGATAATTGTTTGTGTTCAGGTTTCCCAGAAGTGAAGTACAATATGTCCTGGAACAAAAAAGTGTGTAATTTGTGGATAATTACAGTATTTGTATCAGTTCTTTGTTTTTACAGAATGTACACAGCTTGGAACTTTCCCATTTGAGAGATCACCTTTCTTCCAGTCCCAGTGTGATTCTGCTGCAGTTGTAATCAGTGGAGATGCTTGTGCAGGAGTCCTGGATGGGGGGAGTGGAGGGCAGACTATGGGCAGGGTGTGCTCCCTGAGGAGCCTTTGCCTTTGGAATTCACCCCACCCTTGGTCCAGAATAGACCAAATGTGCTGACCTTCAAAGCAGACCACAAAGCCCATTTATCATCCCAGGTTTTTGTGGAGGGGGTGAGGAGAGGAGCTTTTGGTGAGCACAGAGAATGTTAAGCTTTAATCATTTTGTTGGTAATCCCATGTGTAGATGGTTTAGAATAGGCTGATGTATTTGTTACTTTTTGTATGGATTGTTTTAAAACATGCTTCAGAAGCAGCTGCAGCTTGGGTTATGTGCTTTTTATTTTGTATAGAAATAAAACCAAATGAAATACATAGAGATGCCATTTTCATTATAAAGTCATCAGCTGCAAAAAGGCATTACTATCCATGAAATTCCCATGAATCTTGTGGGGGGGGCGGGGGTTATGTTACTGAACTTAATTAGATCCATCAGGTCATAGATGACAGGTTTGGAAGGGACCTGTACCAAACAGAACAGGCCCTCTCCAGCTTTTTTCACAAAGCAGCTATGGGCTAAATAGCAGATTCTGGATAGCATACATATTGATTACAGTATCATAGATATATTTATCTTATGTTGCCAGTAATCCTTACATATTTGTAAATAATTAGTTGATTCTTATTTAACATATAGTAATTGTCTTATTAAATCAAAATTAGAATAGTGTGTGCCTTTTGCCATATACATTTTTAGATGGCTGTGTGGGGTAAATGGGCACAACTTTCTTTTAAGATCATCTTTAAATCAAAGCGATGAATTTTCCTTACTACTTTTCAGTGCTTCTTGCTGGCTGAACCCACAAGAAAATCTTTAATATTTAGGTTGAATTCATGTTCCCTCCCTTACCTGCAGTCTAGAAATGTAGCTGCAGTGGAATAAAACATTTATCCTCAAACTGTCTGCAACACAGTACAGTGTAAGGGCCCAGTTCTGCCAGCACTTACATACTATGATTAATTCTACTACCTTGAGTTACGCCTGTGTTTGTAGGATTGAGCCAATGGAAGTAAACAGTATTAGCTAGGTGCAGTGACTAAAGTCTGGAAGGAGAAAACTACATTATTCATTTGACTGGGAAAGAAATTAGTCTCAGAAAATGGCAAAGCTCTTGGTATAAAGGCATGTACAGCTAATGAAGTTAGAGTTTTGTCAAAATGTGATATTTGCAACTCAAGCGTGAGATTATTTGCATATACTCAGGCCAAACATTTGCTCTCAAAGTAATTTTCAAATGAGGTAATGAGAGTCTTAACATACAGAAAATCTAAAGCATAATGTGTGTTTAAAAGTGAAAGCCTAAGAAATGTTCAGAGAATGAAAGAATATGAGTGTTCCAGGCAGAGAAGTTGTATTAACAAGTATACTAAAGGGCCAATATGTGGCCAGTGCTCTTGTAACCCACACACCTCCTGGGTGTGGTGCTCTGTCCCATCTAGTAGCACTGAGACCACTTAAAGAGACAGATAAAATGAATCTGAGCTACAGCCTTAGCTAACAGCCAGTTAGTTTTTGGCTCAAGCAGTAAGCTCCAGAGATCCCAGGTTTGATCCTGCCTGCCGTCGACTGGAGTCTGTCGGCATTCCTCAGCTAGGGGAAGTATGTAACCCACACACCTCCTGGTGTGGTGTTCAGTCCCATCTAGTGGCATTGAGACCACTTAGAGAGAGAGAGAGATAAAACGAGTCTGCCCTAGAGCCTTGGCTAACAGCCAGTTGGCTTTTAGCTCATGCAGTAGAGGCTCATGCACTAAGCTTCAGAGACCGCAGGTTCAATCCCGCCCACCGACGACCAGGGTCTGGCAGTGTTACACTTAGATGGAGCAACAGAAAATTCAACTTCCTGGTAATCCATCTTGCGTGCATATGCCAGTATGTACTCTACTGAATAACAGTCTGGCAGCCAGCAATGTTCTGCTCTGCTGTACTAGTCATTACATTTACAACCTCTAAAAACATTCAATGTGAAAACATTTGGGCCTGATTTCCTTTTTCTTGTATCAGTGTAAATGAGAATTAACTGCAAAGCAGTTAGTGACATTATACCAGGTAAAACTGGATTAAGAGTAAAATAAGACCCTTATTGTTTGTTTAAACATTTGTTCAGTAACTAACAGACGTAAAAGTGAATTAAAATGGCTTGGTTTCCTGGAATCTTACCTGGAAATAGATGTTGCTTTAGTTTCATTTGAGGTGGGGAAAGAAAGATAAAAAGGCAGTGCTACAAGAGCCAGTAAAATCAGATTGGTCTATGCAGACATATGATGAACATTATCTTTGCCATCAGCCATTCCATAGCACAGTGTCATTTCACAAACAGCAACTGTGTCCCATGCTTCATTTTCTTATAACAAAGAAAAACATCTATCATTTCCTTTGTCAGGATGACTAAAACTAGAGCTAGACATAACTCTACCATAAAAATACAAGCCAGTAAAGCTTGAAGGATCGCTAGAGTAGATATGGGGACAGAGT
>NW_020664393.1:37369509-37446371 GCF_002925995.2 Terrapene triunguis
GTAACACCATTAATTTGGGCTTGAATAGGGACTGGGAGTGGCTGGCTCACTACAAAAGCAATTTTCCTTCTCTTGGTATTGACACCTCCTCATCAATTATTGGGAGTGGACCACATCCACCCTGACTGAATTGACCTTGTCAGCATTGATTCTCCACTTGTAAGGTAACTCCCTTCTCTTCATGTGTCAGTATATTTATGCCTGCATCTGTAATTTTCACTCCATGCATCCAAAGAAGTGGGGGGGGCTACCCATGAAAGCTTATGCCCAAATAAATCTGTTAGTCTTTAAGGTGCCACCAGACTCCTCGTTATTTTTGTGGATACAGACTAACACAGCTACCCCTCTGATACTTAACTCCCTTTAATATCAATGGGAGTTAGGTGCCTAAATACATTTGAGGATTTGGGCCCAAATGCATTATGCTTGCTTGTTGGGATTCCCTCTGAGACTGCTTTCAACTCAGCTTTCCAAGAACTCAGTTTGACTCTGGCCTTCATTACTCAGGTAACTTTATTTCACGTACAGCAGTGCTATGCTCAGTTGATCAATTCAAATGCAGGAGGGATGGATGCAGGGTACATCACAGCTTCAGAGTTTCCCAGAAACCCTCTCCTTTTACATCTATTACATACCTTATTGCATTTACTATATAACATCACACACTTTTTGATTGGCTTCGTTACTTTGCAGGAACCAATCCCCGTGCAGCATGCATGGTCCACACACTGTCCATGGTTCGACGTCCTCTTTACCTCATCTCTACATTCTTAACTTATTTTGTCTCTTGTTATCTAGTTCATAGTAAATAGTTTCCAGGGTGTTCTCCCTCTTATCTTAGTTGGCTCAGACATTCTGTCTTCTTAGCCTACTGACATATTTACTTGTCTTATTTAGCACAAACATTCTGTTTTCAATCTGATGATTAATTTACTTCCCTAATTCTGTCTTCCAAAAGCTGAGGCCTCCCTCCATGTGTAAATTACTCATGTCAGGCCAGGCCTCAGCTACAGTGCTACAGTAAGTAATGATAATAAATGTTTCCCTCAGTGACAGTTTTGGAACCCTATTGCTTTCAGTGGGGATGCCCAGATATAAATGAGGGCAATGAGGTTAAAAAGATGATCATTAACAAGTCTGTCAAAGATAACGAATTATAAAATAAACCATTTTGCCCTCTATGTAATGAGTTGGTTCTCAGGGCTAAGGTTAATGACACTATTATATACATTAGACAAGCAGTTATGGCTGGAAACACAGGAGGAACAAATCTGCTGAATGTCAACCTGCCATTTTTTACAGCATCAGTTTTCAGTTTTGTGAGCACAGTGCTCTTCCATTGAAGTTCATGTGAGTTTTCCCATGCACTTCAGCTGAAGAAAGAGAAGGCTCTAAATGCCACTTGTCAGTTAGTCACCCTGATTTCTGTAATTACACCATGTGGCTCAAAAGACCAGGAGCCTTAAAAGCGCATTTATTATTAATTATTGAAAAAAAAATTAGTGTTTGACTAGAGCAATGTGGTGTGAGTGACTATCTGACCTCAATGTTAATTTGTCCTTTAAGTACTGTGCTACTAGATGTAGTAAGAACATGTCACTTGTGTCTGTATAAAGTAACTCATGTGATCTTTTGTAGTTTTACTCTGACATTTATACATTGCAGTTTCATCCTGGTTTTTATTTGTAAAGAACTTTTAAAAGCTTTAAAGAATAAAAAATTTGGGACACATCTTTGTTGACATCAATGGGTCTTCACTGTCCTACATCAGCTTAGGATCTTATTTCACAGTTGTACCAGTGATATCAATTCTGAGACAGTGTCTGATTCTTCATAATAAGTTCAATTAAGCAGTAATCATGTGTATCACATAATCAGTGATTGTGACAAATGCTATTATTAAGCCACATTCTGAGTTATTTGTGAGATGTACACAGTCCCCGGGCAATCTGGTTAAATTGGTTTGAAGTTACTGCCAACATTAAACTTTTTTACTACCAGTTTGAATAAGTATTGAATAAAAAAGTATGAAAATAAATGATAATCTGCTACCCCAATGAAATAACATTCTCTCATGAGCAATATAATTTTCCACAGTTCTCCTTTCCTTCTGTTCCCCCATTCTGATCATCTCTGACCTCCTGTATAACACAGGCCATAGACCTTCCCCAAAATAATTCCTAGAGCATATCATTTAGAAAAAATATCCAATCTTGATTTTAAAATGGTTAGTGATGGAGAATCATCCACACCCTTTGGCAAATTGTTCCAAGGATTAATAACTCTGATCATTAAAAATGTATGCCTTATTTCCAGTCTGAATTTGTCTAGCTTCAACTTCCAGCCATTGGATAATGTTACACCTTCCTCTGCTAGACTGAGGAGCCCATTATTAAATATTTGTTCCCCATGTGGGTACTGTAATCAAGTCACCCCTTAATCTTCTCTTTGTTAAACTACATTTTTATGTTCCTTGAGTCTATCACTAAAGGCATGTTTTCCAATCCCTTAATTATTCTCGTGGCTCTTTTTGAATTGTGGGCACCAGAACTGGACATGGTATTTCAGCAGCAGTAGCACCCATGCCAAATACAGAGGTAAAATAACCTCTCTACTCCTACTCGAGATTCCCCTGTTTATGCATCCCAGGATTGCATTAGCTCTTCTAGCAATGGCATCTCACTAGGAGCTCATATTCAGCTGATTATCCAGCAAGGCCCCCAAATCTTTTTCAGAGTCACTGCTTCGCAGGTTAGAGTGCCCCATTCTATAAGTATGTCCTACATTCTTTGTTCCCACATGTATACCTTTATATTTAGCCATATTAAAACACATGTTGTTTGCTTGCTCTCAGTTTACCACTCTGAATCAGTGACCTGTCCTCTTCATTATTTATCACTTCCCTAATTTTTTTGTCATCTGAAAACTATCAGTGATGATTTTATGTTTTCTTCCAGGTCATTGATAAAGATGTTAAACAGCACAGGGCCAAGAACCAATTGCTGTGGGAACCCACTGCAAACAGACCTGCTCGATGACAATTTCCCATTTACAGTTATATTTTGAGACCAGTTAGCCAGTTTTTAATCCATTTAATGTGTGCCATATTAATTTTATGCATTCTAGTTTTTTAATCAAAATGTCACCAAGTCAAACTCCTTACAGGAGTCTTGGTACATTATGTCAATACTATTACTTTTATCGACCAAACTTCTAATCTCATAAAAAGAAGATATCAAGTTAGACTGACAGGATCTATTTTCCATAAACCCGTACTGATTGGCATTAATTATTTTACCCTTCTTTCTTCATTATTAATTACGGTAAGTCCTTTATCAGCCACTCCATCTTGCCATGGATTGATGTCAGACTTTCAGGCGTATACTTACCTGGGTCATCCCATTTACCCTTTTAAAAAAATTGGCACAATATTAGCTTTCTTCCAGTCTTTTGGAACATCTCCAGTGGTCCAAGACTTATTGAAAATCAGCATTAATGGTCCAGCAAGCTCCTCGGCCAGCTCTTTTAAAACTCTTGGATGCAAAGTTATGTCGACCTGCTGATTTTAAAATGCCTACCTTTATTAGCTTTGTTTAATATCCTCCAAAGCTACAAGTGGGATGGAAAGAGTGTTATCATAACTATATGATGAGATTGCATCATCTGTTTTTCCACAAGTATAGAACAAAAATATTTATTGAACCCATCTGCCTTTCTGTATTATTATTGATAATTCTACCATTTCCATCAAGCAATGGATTGAAATCACAGGGATTCCAAATTCCCCCTTCAGGATTCAGAAAATCCTTGCATAAATAGCCGTGCTGTTCTTGTCTTTGCAGGTCTCAATGGAGATGATTTCCTGGTACTAGGCCTGCGTAATGGCAGTGTGGTATATAGCTACAATCTGGGCTCTGGCACAGCCACTCTCATTAGTCAGCCACTCGATCTGACACTCAGTATTCATGTGATCCATCTTGGCAGATCTCTCCGAGCAGGCTGGCTGAAGGTAAGGGATCATACCTTTTTTTGAGAGACAGCTATCAAACTGAAAGTCGTTTTCCCTAAAGGACAGTATGATCTTTACCATACCCCTGTAAATGTGCCATCAAAAGAAACTGTTAAATAGCTACAGGAAATGAAAAGTTTTAAAAATTATTTTATTCATATGTTTCTTTATTAAGATAATTGGGAAGCAAAGGGGAATCTCTTGCTGAAACATGCCCATTAGGAATCATTTCCTTTGTTGTAAGTAGTGTAAATGTTTTTATTGAAAGGTGGATGATCATAAGAATAAATCCATCACATCCCCAGGAAGGTTGGTTGGGCTCAATGTCTTCAGTCAATTTTATGTAGGCGGCTACATTGAATACACTCCTGAACTCTTACCAAATGGATCCAAATTTGAGAATGGCTTTCAAGGTAAGAACCATTTTGAAGAAAATCTCCTAATACTATTTGCATCATAATATTTGTAATGCCTATAAAACAATTATGTAAAAATAGGTGGTCTTTTTTTGAAAAAAAAAAAGTTTCTTCAATTTAATAGCTTAGGCTAGGGTTTGTATTTCTTTTTTTTTTCATATTTCATTTTGATTAATAAGAAGCAGGATGCTTGTAAAATGTCCCCATTGTTGCTAGTATACATTACTATGTTTGTCATGATTAGCTGTTACATTTGTTTTAGTGAATGGGAACACATATAGGAAGGATATCTCCATGGTTTTAAAGCATGAGATTAAGACACAGGAGAGTTAAATTCTATTTCCAGATATCAGTGATTTGGGAAAATCATTTAACTTCTTTGTTAGTTTCTCCTCTCCTAAAAATTGAGAGCATAACTCTTCCCTGCCTCTTAGGAGGTTTAGCGAGACAAGGTGGGTGAAGTAATATCTTTTATTGGACTTCTGTGTGTGAAACAAGCTTTCGAGCTTAAATCGAGCTCTTCTTTAGGGGAGGATTTAATTTGTTAATGTTGTCTCTTTAATGTTTGTAAAGTGTTCTGAGACCCTTAGATGAAAAATGCTGTAGAAGTGGAAAGCATTATGTGTCATTTATTACTTTGTTTTGATTTTGATTAGTGTAAGCAAAGTTCCAAAAAAATTGTGAAGGTTCAATTGCCAGGTAGATACGAGCCCAAGATGCTTCTCTAAAGCTATTCTAACTCTTTTTTTTTTTTTAAATGTTGACAAGTCTCGCAAGAAGAGGCTTTATTATGAGATTTTCAGTACATGATGTTTCAGGTCAGGCTGGAAACACCATGAAAACAGCCTTTCCTAGAGTACATGCCATTCCTTCTTCCTCACATTATCATCTGCCCTCGTACTTCAGCCGTGATCAGGAATGGACTACCTTTCATTATGAGAGGTAGTTCAGACTCTTCTCCCATCCAGATTTTAGTTTCTCTGGATACTCTCATTAGCAGGAGTGGTGCCAGCTGGGTAATGGTGATGTGGACAGTTGCCTGCTAGAAACTATAATCAGGTTGCCAAATCTATGGTATTTTTTCCTATAAAGCAGGAATCTTTTGAAGTTCACCAATTATTAATTGTGCTTTGCAAATGTCTTTATTTATGTATTTGTATTTCTTACTATTTATTTTTTTAAAAGGTTCTGACCCATGCTCTGAGTGTTAATATACTACATTTACACATATGGTGTCAAAATATAAATTCATAATATAAATGATCAAATAGACTGTTCATACTGCTAAAACTTAAATATTAGCTCCCACACCTGTTTTCCTATCTAACCGATTTACTGTTTTCTTCCAGTTTGGGCCACTTTACTGTATTTTCTACTCTATTTTCCCAGGCCCAGCTACGCAAACAAACACTCTTTAAACAGAGGTCCAACCTTATGTCTTGCTGTTCCTTTTCTCTATACTGTGTCCTTTTCTTTTCCTGGATTTTCTGGTCCTCTCAATTTTCTGTGCTTTCTTTTCCTTTCATGCTCATCTTTGCCTCACTGTGCCAAATGTTGCTGTTATAATAGTTCCAATCCAGAGTGATTCTGTTGGAATCAACAGATTTACACTGATGGTATAAATGAGTGCAAAATTTGGCGTTGCCAAATTTGGCTCAGATCCACACATTTTCTCTCTCCCTCCCTTGCCTTCACCAACACCATCAATTCACCTATTTTCTGCAGTTCATTCCATGACGCCACTCACATCAGATCATCCCATTTCTACCCTCCAGATCACATCCCTAATCACCCATTCACACAAACCCATCCAAAGTCAGGCTCAGAAACACTCCTCCTCCTCAGAGTTCCCACAATCCCCTCCCTGCCACTAACCTGTTCTTACAGTTTAGAAATTACCCTAAATTCAAGATCATATGTACATTCCAGGGTCAGAAATCCAACCATCCCTCAGGCTCAGAAACAACATCCTTCCCCTCCCCTATACGCTTCTCTGTTGCTGGGATTGAAATAGTAGGACAAAGATAGCAGGGAAACTTGGAATGAGGTACATCAGCGCTTCAATGTCCCTCCTGTTCCCAGTGGTGCAAGGAAGCAGGTATGGTCAAGTACAACATACCATTCAGATATTTATTATACCAGAAAGACACGTTTTCAGAACCGCAGGGCTCTCCTGGGAACCGCAGCGGCGAAAGGAGCAGAACGTGAGGCCACCAGGGGGCCCCCAGGCCCGCTCTGAGCCTGGTCCTCCAGTGGGTCTGTACAGACCCCAGACAGGAAAGAGGAGACGCAACTGCATTGAAGGGCTGGGGGTGGGAATGGATCAGATATCGGATAGATTTCAATTTACCCTGAGTCTAAACCAAGATAAAGCAAATCTGATGTTTGAGGCCATGTCTTTGCTTTGAAAAGAGATGGCTCACAAGGGAAGAGATACTCACTGCTCCTTAAATTTATCACCACACTTCCGAGTCTACCATGTGATCAAGTCAGCACTGACAACGTGTTTTCAGGTATGCCTAAAAATAAATCTCTAACCTAAATCTTCCTTGTTGCAAATTAAGCCCATTACTACTTGTCCTACCTTCAGTGGACATGGAGAACAATTGATCATAGTCCAATTTCTAACAGCCCTTAACATATCAGATGTTCCACCCCAAATCTTCTTTTTGCAAGACTAAACATGGCCAGTTTTTTAACATTTACTCAAAGGTCAGGTTTTCTAAACCTTTTATCTTTTTTGCTCTCTTCTGGAGTCTCTCCAAATTTGTCCACATCTTTCCTGAAGTGTGGTGCTCAAAACTGGACATAATCCTCCTGCTGAGGCCTCACCACTGCAAAATGGAGCCAGGCAATTACCTTCCATGTTTTACAGACAACACTCCTCTTAATACAGCCCAGAATGATATTAGCTTTTTTTGCAACTGCATTATATTTTTGACTCAGATTCAATTTATGATCCACTAGAACCTCTCAGATCTTTTTCAGCAGTTCTACTGCCTAGACAGTTATTCACCATTTTATAGTTGTGTATTTGATTTTTCCTTCCTAAGTGATGCTCTTTGCACTTGTCTTAAATGCATTTCATCTTGTTGATTTCAGGCCAATTCTCCGATTTGTCAAGGTCGTTTTGAATTCTAACCCTGGTCTCCATAGTGCTTGCAATCCCTTCCAGCTTGGTGTCATCTACAAATTTTATAGTTTCCACTCCATTATCCAAGTCATTAATGAAAATATTGAATAGTACCAGACCCAGGACTGATCCCTGCAGGACCACACTAGATACATCCTCACAGTCTGACAGCAAACCATTGATAACTACTCTTTGAGTATACTCAGCCAGTTGTGCACCCATTTTATAGTAATTTCATCTAGACTACATTTCCAGTATCTTTCCAGATATTGAAGTTAAGCTGACTGGGCTACAAGTCCCTGGGTCCTCTTTGTTTCCCTTTTTAAAGAAAGGTACTATGTTTGCCCTCCCACATTCCTCTGGGACCTCACCCATCCTTCGGGATTCCTCAAGGATAATTGCTAACAGTTCCAAGATTGCTTCAACTAGTTCCTTCAGTACCCTAGGATGAATTTCATCAGGCCCTGCCAATTTGAATACATCTAACTTATCTATGCATTCTTTTAAATGTTCTTTCTCTATTTTGGCTTGTGTTGTTTCCATCTTGTTAATTTTAATTGTGTCGAGTGGTCCTTTTTAGTGAAGACTGAAGCAAAATAAACATTAAACACCTCAGCCTTCTTGATGTCGTCAGTTATTAGCTCTCCTTCTCCACTAAGTAGATGACCTACACTTTCTTTCATCTTTCTCTTGCTCCTCATGTATTTAAAGAACCTCCTCTTATTCCCTTTTTGTAGCTCTTGCTAGTGCAGCACATTTTGTGCCTTAGCCTTCCTGATTTTGTCCCAACATGCTTTTGCTATTCTTTCGTGTTCCTCCTTAGCTCCTCTCACTCCTTCCTTTCCTTAGAATCATGAAATCTGTCATTTCATGATCACTTTCACCCACATGTTATCTTCCACACACATGTGGGAGTTACTTACTTAAACTCTAAGACTAAGGTTATGGGCTTTGTGGCTGCAATGCCAGGGAGACAGCGAACAAGAATAAGACCTTGAGGGAAGATCCTTACTACAACGATTCTGCAACTCTCTGGCATAGTGTTGGATGTTTTCCTTTTTTGGCTTTGTTTATCAAAATAGTTTAATTGTGTGCAGCAGGCATAAGGGTATGCGGCCTTCTGGAGCCTACATGCCTTATATACCACAGGTATTTTGGTCTTGAAAGGGCCCTTATATAACAACACCTTTCATCATTCATCCCACCAAGGGAATTTAACCAACAATGTCAAAAAGGACACAGTCTGTGGAAGTGAAAGGTGATCTAGAGCAAATAAAACAAACAGATACATAGCAGGGGTGCCAAGCTAAGGGCTAAATTGTGCTTGCCCCTTCATAGATGCAATAAGGTGGAAGCCCTTCCTTTTCCCTTCTCCCAGTGCACTGAGGCAGATATAATTTGGGCCTAGAGGGAAGATAGTGCTGCCAGTAGAGTAGCAGCCACAGAGTATTCAAGGCTTGGATGGGGCCATTACCCTGACTTCCCTTTGTGCCAGATGGGCATCACATCTCCCCCAAGTGACCTCTTGCTCTGGCAGCGCTTCTTCTTCCTAGTACATGTCCACATCATAAAAGGTGTAATTTGGCCCTAAGCAATGGGGCAATTAGATATGTATAGTTACAGCAGAGGGTTGGGTTTTGGGGGGGGGTTGCCTGCTTGTGATGCCTTGAAGCGATCTGGAAATTCATGATTGATCTAACAAGGCGATGGTCTGTCCAACAGTCATCGATTCCATGCATGGCCCTTGTGATGTGGACATCCTTCTGATCTCGAGCTCTAACAATAACATAGTCAAGAAGGTGCCAATGCCTGGAGCGAGGGTGTCTCCAAGTGGTCTTATGCTTCTCATTTTGTCTAAAGAGGGTGTTCATGATGACTAGGCCATGTTCTATGCATTTGGTCAGGAAGAGGATGCCATTGGAGTTAGCCTTTCCTACTCCTTCTTTTCCAATAGTGCCATTCCAGAGATTTGACTCCCACCCGACTCTAGCGTTAAAATCTCTGAGGAGAATGATTTTGTCCTCCTGGGGAATGTTAATCAAGACTCTGTCAAGATCTGTATATAATTCTTCCTTGATATCCTCGATAGAATCAAGCATTGGGGCATATGCACTGATGACAGTAGCAGACTGATTTTTGCTGAGTTCAAGACGAAGAGTCATAAGATGTTCATTGATTCCTAAAAGAAATTCTGTAAACTGACTGACAAACTTATTCCTAATTACAAAACTGACACCATGAATGTGCCTGTTCTCTGCAGATTTTCCTTTCCAGAAAAAGGTGTAGCCTCCACCTTCTTCTCTCAGTTGACCTTCATCTGGGCACCTTGTCTCACTCAGGGCAGCGACATCGATGTTATATCTCACAAGTTCCCTGGCAATGATAGCAGTTCTTCTTTCCAGCCGTACATTATCTTTGTTATTTATCAGGGTCCGAACATCCCATGTAGCA
Organism: Terrapene triunguis; assembly: GCF_002925995.2. NCBI lineage: Eukaryota > Metazoa > Chordata > Testudines > Emydidae > Terrapene > Terrapene triunguis. Next base: position 37,379,519 of record NW_020664393.1, read on the forward strand.
AATGTCATTGTCTTTTTATAGCTTCGACTGCAGGCAGAGTGATCCCACTGGACGCAATAATCCAGCCAGGAGTATATGAGACAGCCTAGGTTTAGGGCACCTTTTCTAGCCCTCTCCCCATGCGGAGTGAGCAGTACAAAAGAAATTCAAAATCAAGTCCCTTGAAGATATAGTGACTCAAGAGAAACTTCAGCAGTGTCTCCAAGAGAAGTGTGCCCCTATGTCTACAGCTGATGATGATAATGAAAATTTCTGGAAGGGATTAAAGACTACCATTCTCTTGGCATGTATTGAGTCCATTGGCTATGTCACCTGCCATCATGGAGATTGGTTTGATGAGCATAATGCTGAGATTCAGGGCCTGTTCGACGAAAAGAAAAGCTCATTGCATGTGGCAAAATGACATATCACACCAGCAGAAAAAAGAGTCATACAAGCAACTCAAGGCTGAAGCCCAAAGGAAAATCCATGACATCAAAAATAAGTAGTGGTGAGAAAAGGCCAAGGAGATTGAGTTTTACACTGATAAACATGACATGAGGAGTTTTTTTCAGGCAATAAGGACCATCTATGCTCCCATGGACCCACACCACTCTGAGCCCAAGATGGGTCAACATATTTTAGGGACAGTGAAGCCATCAAAGCCAGATGGAAGTCACATTTTGAGTTACTCCTAAACCGTGAGTCAACTGTCTCTGATGCCACTATCGAATCTATACCTCGATGACATAAAAGAGAATCTGTTGCTGACCCCCCCACTCTCTAAGAAGTAATGCAAGCCATTGTGCAAACTAACAACAACAAGGCAGCAGGACCAGATGGCATACCAGTTGAAGTCTACAAGTTTGGAGGTGAAGAACTGGTAAGGAAGCTCCACAAACTTTTTCTTCATGTCTGGTATAATGAGAAGAGTCCACAAGACTTGAGAAATGTTAAGATTGTTACAATCTTTAAGAAAGGAGATAAATTGGAGTGTGGAAACTATTGAGACATTGCCTTGCTATCTACAGCAGGGAAAATTCTTGCCTGTATCCTCGTAAACCGATTACTTCCCCTTGCTGAGGAAATATTGCCAGAATCTCAGTGCAGTTTTAGACCATCCCGTAGAATCATAGAATATTAGGGTTGGAAGAGACCTCAGGAGGTCATCTAGTCCAATCCCCTGCTCAAAGCAGGACCAACACCAACTAAATCATCCCAGCCAGGGCTTTGTCAAGTCAGGCCTTAAAAACCTCTAAGGATGGAGATTCCACCACCTCCCTAGGTAACCCATTCCAGGGCTTCACCACCCTCCTAGTGAAATAGTGTTTCCTAATATCCAGTCTAGACTTCCCCACTGCAATTTGAGAACCATTGTTTCTTGTTCTGTCATCTGCCACCACTGAGAACAAGCCTAGCTCCATCCTCTTTAGAACCCCCCTTCAGATAGTTGAAGGCTGCTATCAAATCCCCCCTCACTCTTCTCTTCTGAAGACTAAACAAGACCAGTTCCCTCAGCCTCTCCTCGTAAGTCATGTGCCTGAGCCCCTAATCATTTTCATTGCCCTCCACTGGACTCTCTCCAATTTGTCCACATCCCTTCTGTAGTGGAGGGACCAAAACTGGATGCAGTATTCCAGTTGTGGCCTCACCAGTGCTGAATAAAGGGGAATAATCACTTCCCTCAATCTGATGGCAATGCTCCCACTAATACAGCCCAATATGCCGTTGGCTTTCTTGGCAATCAAGGCATGCTGCCGAATCATATCCAGCTTCTCGTCAACTGTAATCCCCAGGTCCTTTTCTGCAGAACTGCTGCTTAGCCAGTCGGTCCCCAGCCTGTAGCAGTGCATGGGATTCTTCCTTCCTAAGTGCAGGACTCTGCACTTGTCCTTGATGAACCTCATCAAATTTCTTTTGGCCCAATCCTCCAATTTGTCTAGGTCACTCTGGACCCTATCCCTACCCTCCAGCATATCTACCTCTCCCCCCAGCTTAATGTCATCTGTGAACTTGCTGAGGGTGCAATTAATCCCATCATCCAGATCATTAATAAAGATGTTGAACAAAACCGGCCCGGGACTGACCCCTGGGACACTCCGCTTGATACCGGCTGCCAACTAGACATTGAGCCGTTGATCACTACCCGTTGAGCCTGACAATATAGCCAGCTTTCTATCCACCTTATAGTCCATTCATCCAATCCATACTTCTTTAACTTGCTGGCAAGAATACTGTGGGAGATCATATCAAAAGCTTTGTTAAAGTCAAGATATATCACATCCACTGCTTTCCCCATATCCACAGAGCCAGTTATCTCATCATAGAATGCAATCAGGTTGGTCAGGCATGACTTTCCCTTGGTGAATTCCATGTTGACTGTTCCTGATCCCGTGGGACAACCGATATGATCTTCATTGCCCACTAAATCCATGAAAAGTCTTGGGAGCAAAATCAGGACCAGTACATGGCCTTCTTCGATTTGACAAAGGCCTTTGACTCTGTCAGTCACAAAGCCCTGTGGAAGGTGTTGGCCAGATTTGGCTGCCCTCTAAAATTTATTAAGGTCCTAAGGTTTTTCCATGATCAGATGACTACCACGGTTCTCTGTAATGGCCTTGAGACAGAACCTTTTGTCATCAAAACTGGGGTTAATCAAGGATGCGTTATTCTTGTTCTCCATCTATATAGCAGTCATTTTGGTCCTCGTTAAAGATCACCTCCCCAATGGAGTTGACATTCAATACAGAATGGATGGGCAGCCTTTTAATCTTCAACGTCTCCGCTCGAAGTCTAAAGTCTTCAGGGCATCCATTACTGATCTTCAGTATGCTGATGACTGTGTCATCTTCATGCACACTGAGAATGACCTTCAGTCCATATTGGATTTTCTTGCACAAGCTTACCGAAGCCTAGGACTCTCACCCAATATTGAGAAGACTAAAGTGCTCTATCAACTTGCTTCAGGCCTTGCACACGACCCACCACAAATCACCATCGAGGGTCAGATTTTGGAAACAGTCGAGCACGTTTGCTACTTCAGTAGCCAACTTTCTCAAAACACAAAAATAGACAGTGAGACCAGTACAGGATCCAGTGCGCAAGTGCTTCCTTTGGGAAATTGCTCCGATACTTTTTCATGGACCGTGACCTACGACAGGACACCAAGATCTAGGTCTATAAGACAGTTGTTGTTCCTACACTCCTCTATGAATGTGAAACCTGGGTGACCTATTGATAGCACCTCAAGAGTCTGGAGAGCCAATGATGGCTCCAGAAGATCCTTCGTGTCAAGTGGCAAGATTGCCGCACTAATGCCAGCATCCTTGCTGAATCCAATTTCACCAAAATTGTACCAACTTCACTGGGCTGGACATTGTGTGCAGATGCCAGACTCTTGCCTCCCAAAACAAGTCCTCTACTCTCAGTTCATCCATGGTCAGAGATCCCGTGGTGGTCAGAGGAAACGCTACAAAGACACACTGAAAGCATATCTTAAAAAAAAATGATGTGGACATCACAAGCTGGGAGGAGCAAGCCACCAACCGACTCCAATGGTGCCATATCCTCCATCAGGCAATGTCTCGCTTTGAGGAGAAGCACCTTGCCCTCGATGCTGAAAAGAGAGAGAGAAGGAAGGAAAAAAGAAAGAACTTTGTCCCAGCAGGCAGTTGGCCTGCCACGAAATGTCTGTACTTACTGTAGGCAGATTTGCCATTCCAGGATCGGACTCCTGAGTCATCGCAGGACCCATATGTGAATCCATGGTAGAGATCCTCGTCTAATCAAGGGATCACCAATCAATCAATCAGTCACAGCAGAGTGACTGAAGCTTACACTTCAAATAGGTTGGTGTAGACTGTAAGCTCCTCGGGGCAGGGGATTATATTTTTCCCTATGTTTGTATAGCACTGAACGTTTCAATGGTGTTCAGTAATAATAACAAACTGGCACTTGAGTGAGTTTTTTTACCAATGGCTGCTCCCAGTGAGACATTTGCTTCCTGTGTACTAGTGTGCCTGGGCAGTCTGGATGTTTGGATTGCTGAGATGAACAGGCCGGGGTAGAGGCCATCCAACTGATCTTGCTAGAACACACATTACATTACCAACAAAAAACTAAGGAGCACTGCACAGCACAAAACACGGTGGGACATGTGGTCCTATCTTCATGCAGGCCATAGCTGCATATCTCAATGCAGGCTACATTTCCCAGCTTTGCTGATTGCAGTTTTGGGTACCCTTGCCTGAAAATATATGTGTTTTTCGGTCAGTTTAGTTCCAATTAGGATAAAGGCTGTTTGAGCTCATCAGTTGCTCAAACAAAAGTGACAAGTTTTCTGACAGAACATTTGTATAAGAAGCGTATTGGGAGAAGATAAAAAAAAATCTACTTTAAGAATATCACAAAATCATGTTCTGAAGACTTTTTCTGTGCTATTTGCTCATTAAAAGCAACCAACCCCAGAAGTAATAAAGGGAAAGGACTAAAGAGATAAAAGAGGCCAAAAAATGAGACTAAGAAGAAAATAACACGGCAAACAAACAAAAGCTGCATCTTTTTTTAAAAAGACAGAAAGTGACAAACCAAATTAAGAGATGAGCAAGGATTAAGGGGGGCAGGTTGCACAATTAAGGCCCAGACCTACGTTTGGGATGTTTTGCAGCCAAACTAATCTGAAAAGAGATTGGGGAGTACCCTTTCGGGGTATAACATGTCTCCTTTGGAGCACAGTCATTGCTATTTTCCTGATCCCTTGTGTGAGGCAAAAGGGAGCAGGAAGGCTCCTTGTGCTCTCTGAGCTTTCTACCCTGTGCAAAGGCTGGGCTTACATATTAAACTCAAAGGTCAGAGGTAGGGGGTGAAAATTCAGAGACTAAGAAGAAACTGGAGAAAAAATAAAATAAGTGAATAGAAAAGGGAATATGTGGCCAGTAGGCTATACACTACCTTTTTCGTGTGAAAAAACAGGGCCAGCTTCTGATGTCAGATTATTTCAATTGATTTACTTCAGCATCTGACCTCTGGGATCAAACTGAGCTGAGCTCACAAGTGGAAGTGGATTAGGTGGTTCCATTTTAGTCCTTATCTTGTCCTGTCCAAACTTGTCAGCTAACCTCCCATAATTCGGCTCAGTTCTCTGCTCAAAAGAGGCCCAAAACTGGGAGAGTAAGGGGAATGCATGTCAGAACTGAGGGGGCATTTATTAGCAAAGCTCCCTCGGAGAGTTTGCATGACACCTGCCTCCACTGTTCCAGGCTCAAATTGTTACTGTGAGTCCCTCATCAGCACTCACAGATTTAAAAAAAAAAAAAATGGGAAAATGTAAACGAGAACTCAGTTGAACTCATGAGGCCAAGCAAGAGACTCCCTGGCACACTTAGTAACTGCTTTATTTACATTTGTTCGGGAAGCTGTTTTTAAACTGAATGCTTTGCAGGTAAGTATACAGTTAAACCATCTGTCAGTACCAATGCCACCTTATTTTCCATGATGACCTTATCAAATCTTTAGAACTTGCTGTGCTTTCCTTCAGTGTTTACTGTTTACAGACGTCTCCGGGAGAGGTTTAATTGGTATTCTAGCAGGATCTGAGGGAACAGAACATGCTTTATCCGTTGCTGACAAACAGCAGAAACATTAGTTAGGCTTGACTGAATGTGTGTTGAACAAAAAGTAACAGGATTAAAAGTATTGCAAATAGTCATCAAACTAGGTTATGGTTAAATTACTTAACGTACATTCTAAAATTATGTTAGGTGGAAGTATAAACAAAACTGAAAAAAAATCTTGTCTAAGAACTGGGGAAAGGCACTTTTTTCAAAAATACATATTTTTAAACAAATCATTAGTTCATCTTTCCACAAAAAGCTAAGCAAGGATTATACTCAATGGTATTCAATACCAATACTTTCTACTAGACACATTTTTTGGTTATAATCTCTAAAGAGGTAGCAATATCCCAAAATTAAAGGAAAAGGTTTTACTTTGGGGTGTAAAATTAGGTACCTAAATGAAGAAAGTCTGATTTTCAGAAATGCTAAACATCTGCAATTCCACTGATTTCAATGGGGGTTGAGAATGCACAGCGTGTTTTCAAATCAGGTCATTTATTATATGTCCGGCTGTAGGCACCCAAGTTTGAACAGTCTGGCCATGGTTTTTTGATTAGTCATCAGAATGGCCAGCTTTGCTGGAGGTGGTGGGTGGGGATGGGGGTGTGTATGTGTGCAGTCTGGCTGTTTGGATCACTGGGACTTGCGTGGGTAGGTGGATAATCCAGCTGGATCACCTCAGCAGCAATCACCCAGCCTCAGTCAGTTTCCTCACCCTATCCTCAGGGCCCAGCGGTGAATTTCTAGGCCCATTGGAATGATAGTGGCAAAGGCAAGATCAGAGTGGCTGATGATTTTCACCAAAACTCCACTGTCGCACCAGTCTTTTCTGGTACCATCCCCAAGAATCCAATCAAGTGGTGTATCAAATAGTAGCTGATAATGATACTATGCACTGGTGTGTGAGCTCTAAGAGGAGTTTGGAGATGTCTACCTGGAGACAGGACTATCAGGTCCTAACAGGAGGCCTTACCCAGCTCAATCCATGGTGAAAGGAATGTTAAGAAAGGAACTGAATCATCAGGGCTTCTCTGTAGGTTAGTTTAAAGCATATTGTCTAGCAGAAGAAGATAAACTGACAATTAAACCTAAACCCAAGTCCTAAAGGGAGGTGATGAAGGGTGTGTTCATCAGATTATCACATGAAGCTGTATACAGTGTTTTATGCAGTGTTGTTGTAGCTGTGTCGGTTCCAGGCTATTAGAGAGACAAGGTGGGTGAGGTAATACCTTTTATTGGACCAACTTCTGCTGGTGAGAGAGAGACAAGCCTTCGAGCCACACAGAGCTCTTCTTCAAGTCTGGGAAAGATACTCAGAGTGTGACAGCTAAATACAAGGTGGAACAGATTGTTTAGCATGAATAGTTAACGCATATTTCAAGGAATCTGAGAGGTGGTAGGGTCTCAGAGCTTGGGCTTCAGCCAGAGCCTGAACATCTACACTGCAATTAAACAGCCCCTTAACTGGAACCGCGCAAGGCTGAGTCACTTGACATGGGCCAACTCCAGGAGTTTAACTGCAGTGTAGACATACCGTGAGCTTCACTCACCAGTCACCTTCAGAGAGTGAGCAAGATCCAGACCCCAGAGCTCATTTTGAGAATGTGGAAAAAGGGGATGAGTGGAAGAGCACTGGTGTCTTCCTCAAAAAAAAAAAAGTGCCTTTTCCTTTAGGGGCAGGTGATCAGGGCAGCCACAGTAGGTGCCAACATTCATTTTCTGTTGTTTTTTGCAACAGTTTTGCTTGATGCCTTCTCTCTCTCTCTCTCTCTTGCATCTTTTGGGGGGAAGTATGGGAAAGTGCGGGCATCGAAACATTTTTTGCCCTGGGCAGAAAAACACCAAGGGTGGTCCTGCTGACACTACTTCCTCCATAAGCTAGTACCAGCCCTGCCTACTGAAGGGGAGAAAGGAAATGCTGGATTAAACTTACATTTTGCTGCATTTCCTCCATCTCTGCTGCAGCAGTGTGCAGGGAAGATGGGTTAGTGCTGCTCTCAGCTCCTGCCCACTGGTTTCCCTCTTCCTCAGACTAGTGGCCCGCAGAATAAGGAGGGGACTATAGCATGTGGGAAAGGACAGAAGACCTAGAGTTGGAGGGGAAAGAGATATGAGATGGGGCCAATAGAGCCGGAAGAAGTCTGGATGTGGGTGGGAATTGGAGAAGAGAGCAGACTGGCGTAGTGTGTGAATGGAAGAGAGACAATGGTATAAGAAAGAGGAGGACACAAAAGAGAGTAGGGAAAAACACTGAAGATAAATATACGTAAGGGGAGAAAATATATGAGGAAAATGCAAATATTCTATGAACCAAAAGGTTTGCTGAATAAGAGAGGGGTAGCCATGTTAGTCTGTATCCACAAAAATAATGAGGAGTCCGGTGGCACTTAAAGACTAACAGATTTATTTGGGCATAAGCTTGGTTTTTTACACACGAAAGCTTATGCCCAAATAAATCTGTTAGTCTTTAAGGTGCCACTGAACTCCTCGTTGTTTTTAAAAGGTTTGCTGTCTGTGCTAACTAAATATTTGGAATCTGAGATGGGGTGCTGGAACAATTTGTACAATGGGGGTGCTGAGAGCCATTGAACCAAACTGTAAACCCTGTATATAATGGAATCCACTTCAAGCCAGGGGGTGCAGCAGAACCCCCAATGCCTCTAGTTCCAGCATTTATACCTGAGAAATGACCACACTCCACACAGCTTTTGCAGTCTGGCACAAGGTTCTTAAGAATGTCTAAGGTGACACATGCTCCCTATTCTGCACCCCTCGTCGCCCAACTTCTCAAGAATGTGAAGAGCTAGGTGTTAAAATTCTATACAATGTGTAATTCATTAGTTTTTAACATAATATGCTTATGTCATGCTATAATATGCTTATGTCACTCTTCTGTAGATTTCTGGGAATCTGGCAACTCTATAAGGGAGAAAACTACCTGCAGAACTTATAGTAGCCTGTCTTTAACCTACTAAATGCCAGCAATTGCCAGTGTCACTGGAGCATGAAAAGGTCCCTGTGCTCTACCAATTCTTAGTACATAAATAGTCTGGCCCAAGGGAGAAATCCAAGACTACAAATAGTAAAAAGGATTTGAAAGTCAAATCTCCTAGTGATGAATGTGTACATACATGCAACCAGATCAGGATTATATCCATACATTTTAAGCATAGAGAAATTACATTCAACTTTATTCCCAGCAAGGATATGAGGCTGCATGGGTGCATACAATAAATAGAATGTTGATGATAAATACCCGGACTGAGACAGACAGTGGGAATATTTAGTATGTTCTCTGTAACTGTTGAAAGTGCACGAATACTGGCATTGGGTAAACCCCTTGACATCCAGCATGTCTATCAGTTGCAAATTTGCTTCCTCTATGATTTCAACAAATCATGCAAAATTTAAGGTAGGGCCTAATCCCTGCAGTGCTGAACACCTGCCATTCCCATTTCAATGAGTGCTGTGGGTATTCAGTATCTCTCAAACTTAACTGCCACAAACCAGGTTGAAAAAAGTGTGTGTCCCCGCCCAAAGTTACACCAATTAACTAGAGCAGTTTAAAATTGGACCTGTAGTTTAAACCAGTAAATGTTTGTGAGTAGCTCAGGGGTAAAATTTGCCCAGATTTCTAAACATACGTAAGAGTTGCTCTGATCATCACCACAAGGCCTAAATGGCTAATTCCCATTTTTGAAAATGACTTGGTCCCAGATCACAAATGTAGTTAGGTGCCCAAGTCCCACTGAAATCAATGTTAGTTAGGTGCCTAAATACCCTTGAGGATTTGGGCCTTAGATGCGTGGAGCTAGAGCCACAAAGGTACTTAGGCACTTAACTGTCTCCTTAGGTGCCTGCATCCAACATCAAGTGAAAGGTCCTCTCATGGATCAGTAACTGGTTAAAAGACAGAAAACAAAGCGTAGGAATAAATGGTCCGTTTTCAGAATGGAGAGAAGTAAATAATCATGTCCCCCTGGGATCTATACTGGAACCTGTGCTGTTCAACAGATTCATAACTGATCTAAGGGTAAACAGTGAGGTGGCAAAATTTGCAGACAATACAAAATTATTCAAGATAGTTAAACTCAAAGCAGACAGAAGAGTTAGGAAGGGATCTGCCAAAACTGGATGACTGGGCAACAAAATGGCAGATATAATTCAGTGTTGATAAATGCAAAGTAATGCACATTGGAAAAAATATTCCCAACTATACATACAAAATAATGAGGTCTAAATTAGCTGTTACCACTCAAAAAAGAGAGCTTGGGGTCATTGTGAAGAGCTCTCTAAAACAGTCACTCAATGTGCAGTGGCAGTCAAAAAAGCTAACAGAATGTTAGTAACCATTAGGAAAGGGATCGTTAAAACAAAAAAGCTCATCATGCCACTATATAAGTCCACAGTAGGCCCTCACTTTGAATACTGCATGCAGTTCTGGTCACCCCATCTCTAAAAAGATATATTAGAATGGAAAAGGTAAAGAGAAGGGCAACAAAAATTATTAGGGGTATGGAACAGCTTCGGTAGGAGGAGAGATTAAAAAGACTGGGATTTTTCCTATTGGAAAAGAGATGACTAAGGGGTGATATGATAGAGGCCTATAAAGTTGTGAATGGTGTGGAGAAACTGAATAGGGAAGTGTTCTTTATTTCCTCACATAACACAAGAACCAGTGGTCACCCAGTGAAATTAATAGGCAGCAGGTTGAAAACAAATAAAAGGAAGTACTTCTTCCTACAATGCACAGTCAACCTTTGGAATTCACTGCCAGGGGATGTTGTGAAGGCCAAATTTATAAAGAACTAGATAAATTCATGGAGGATAGGTCCATCAGTGGCTATTAGCCAAGTTGGTCAGGGATGCAACCCCATGCTCTGAATACCCCTAGGTTCTGATTGCCAGAAGCTGGGAGTGGACGACTTGGGATGGATCAGTAAATGATTGCCTGTTCTGTTCATTCCCTCTGAAGCATCTGGCACTGGCCACTGTTGGAAGACAGGATACTGGGCTAGATAGACTTTTGGTCTAACCCAGTAGGGACATTCTTGTGTTCTTATTAAAGTACCATTGACTTTCTCAAGATCACTTCTCTGCTGCTGCCCAACCCTACTGATTCCTACATTTCTGCTGGTGGGCATGCACAAAGCTGCTCAAGTCCTGACACCACTCCATCATTAACAAGCTTCTCAGGGACCTTCCTCATACCTAAACCCCGGGAGGATTCTCAGATTAGGCATTCTCCCACCCGTGAGGCCCAAGCAGGTAGCCATGCTCAGAGCACACCTAACTCACACAAAAGCCAGGTGGCAAGGGCGGGAGTATGTCTCAGAATATCCAGTAGCCAGTACACTCACCTGGGACACACAAGACCCCATTTCAAATCTCTTGATTTGGACCAGGAACTTGAACATGACTTTCCCACATCTCAGGTGAGTGCACCAGCCACTGGGCTATAAAGTCAGTCTCTCTGGCCTACTGACTATTAAATTGTTACACATAGTGGAACAGCTTCAACAGGGGAGACGGAGAGAAACCCAATCCAGAATACCCTATAGCTGGGGCCACCCAACCTCCTGCATAGCAAACACAACCATACTCCTACTTCTTTTGCTTGGCCTTCCTGTTTGTATTTTGAGGCTTATTCCCTTCGCTTTTCTTTTCTTTTTTTCCAGGATGCATTTTTGACATAGAAGTTCGCACTGGAAAGGATCACCGATTTAAATCACCAGGGACTCCGGAAGGCCATCCCAACTCAGGTCGCAGTGTAGGACAATGTGAAGATTCCCCATGCAGTTTAATAACATGCAGAAATGGTGGAATGTGCATGGAAAGTGGCTCTACTGTTTAGTGAGTATTATTTCAGTATACTAAAACATGAACGTGCTATATTTGAGTGTTCATAGAGTGAACATCTTTATTTAGTGCCTTGAAAATAAAAATGGAAATCCATGTTACTTATGAAGAAAAAAATATATGTTGGAGGACTGGTTGGCTTAGGACCTGGATAAGGTACACAGAGCATGTCAACATTTTTAATACTAGAGTACTAAAATAATAATATTGTTTTTGTTGCATGGGACTCTCAAAAGTGCTCAGCATTGTCTAACTCTGCTCTGGTTAATGTTAATGGGAGTTTTATCATTCACTTTAAATGAAACAGAGTTAGGCTAACCCTCGGTGATTTTGAAAATTCCAGCTACAGTTAGTTAATAGTTGACATAGCCAAACATGTAAAAACAAGTAAAGATGTATTGCTATCCCAAAGAGGAGGCACTCTAAATGTAATATGCATGGTACAGCCCTGGCTGAGTTCCCCTTCCAGAAGGTCACCAGGCTGTTATAACTAGACCCAACCATTGGACCCTCCACCATGCTTTCACACCACCTGGATCCAAGCAGTGTCCAAAAGTTCTTGGCCTCTAGGGCACACTCCCAGGATACAGACTCCCTGTCTGGCACCCCTGCTTGGGATATGAGACCCCCCATAGTCCACCTGCCCTTGACCCTGAGACCAGTGTATGTTCTCCCAGAGTCCACCTTTGTGGGCACTCTGGATTATAGTTTAACTCTTTGGGGACTCATGGCAGTTAAAGTAAGGAACGTGGGTTTCACAAAGGAACATCTTAAACACACACTTTACTCATAGATATTACAAGAGTTACAGATCCAGGCAAAACAGCAAACTCCTGAACACAATCCCCCTTAATATGGTCTCACCCCTTTTTGTGAGTCTCTATGTTTGGTCCAAGTTCTTAAGGGAGGCCACCTGCTTCAGTCTCACTCCTCCTGCTGAGTCTTCTGGTTCTGGTGACTAAATGGCTCCTCTTGCTCAGCAAGCATGTCACTTTTAAAATAGTCTGTGACTTTCCTTCTGCTGGGCTGTATAAGTAGGGGCATTGCCAGCAGATCGAGAAACGTGATTGTTCCCCTTTATTCGACATTGGTGAGGCCTCATCTGGAATACTGTGTCCAGTTTTGGGCCCCACACTAAAAGAAGGATGTGGAAAAATTAGAAAGAGTCCCGCGGAGGGCAACAAAAATGATTAGGGGTCTGGAGCACATGACTTATGAGGAGAGGCTGAGGGAACTGGGATTGTTTAGTCTCCAGAAGAGAAGAATGAGGGGGGATTTGATAGCTGCTTTCAACTACCTGAGGGGGGGTTCCAAAGAGGATGGAGCTCGGCTGTTCTCAGTGGTGGCAGATGACAGAACAAGGAGCAGTGGTCTCAAGTTGCAGTGGGGGAGGTCTAGGTTGGATATTAGAAAAAACTTTTTCACTAGGAGGGTGGTGAAGCACTGGAATGTGTTACCTAGGGAGGTGGTGGAGTCTCCTTCTTTGGAGGTTTTTAAGGCCCGGCTTGACAAAGCCCTGGCTGGGATGATTTAGTTGGGAATTGGTCCTGCTTTGAGCAGGGGGTTGGACTAGATGACCTCCTGAGGTCCCTTCCAACCCTGATATTCTATGATTCTATGAAGGCTGCAACCCCATACGGGATTGCCGACAGAAAGTCATTAAAAGTCAATGGCTATGGTTGTACAGCGTATAGTTATTCAGTGTTGATGATTCTTTGATGGCCCTGTTTCAGTTCCCCAAATATAGCCTGTTTCTATTACAAAATAGACATTCTAATCCACATGGAAGGTTACAATCATAATTGCTATATAATAAAGAGGAATTCATATTTGAACACAGATATAGTCCCCAAACTGTTACAAAGATACAAGAGGTGAAGGTAATAAACAGCCCAAAAACGTGGAATGGAGAATGTGGGCAACGGTCGTGCCATCAATAATACACATGCACGCCGTGATGGTTTTGTCAACTAATTATGGGATTGGGGTTTACTTTTTCCTTTTCTTTCACCTCAGGTCTCATAGGCAAGATGGTAGAAGTGAGATTTTAGGAAAATTTGAAAGAGGTAAGGGAGGATGGCATCTTAGATATGGAGGTTCTATTTCCTGATGCACCATAGACTTCCCACATGATCTTAGGCAAGACACTTGTTTCTCTGAGCCTGTAAAATGGGGATAATAGTGCTTCCCCACCTCACAGGGATATTATGAGGATAAAAATATTAACGATTGTGAGGAACTCAGATACTATATTGATGGGGGCCATATAAGTACCTACGATAGATTAACAGAGTCTATCTGTACAATGTTTTATCGTTTCCTATCCACTCTGGGAAGAAACTCCTGTAGAATGGAAGCTAGAGACCGCTTGTTCCAGATGTTGCAACCAACCAGTACGATTAAATGTTATAAAATGCCTGTGGTGAGCTGTTTTGTGTGGACACAGGCCACTTTTTAGAATTCAGTATTGCAGCTGTGGGTCAGCACTTCCATTGAAATGAACCTTGATTTTGCAATAGTTTATAACTCAACTGTAAAAATTTTGCTCGGTGAGGAAACTTGGCTTTAAAGGTATTTACTGGGAGAAGATTATTAATTTTTACTTTGTTCATTTATTAGATACTTAATATAATTTTCTACAAAGATGTACTGATTTAAATCACTTAAGAAAACATGACACAGGAAAAGGGATACATACATTTTACATAATAAACTCTGTGTATGCACAATGTGTATGTAAAATATAGCCATACCGCTCCAGAAAATCAAATAACAATGTGGTGTGAGGGAAAAGGATTGCACACCTGACAAAGCCTGTGCTGATTTTGTGCTGCTGTTTTATCCCTTAAACTCCTGCAGAGCAGCAGTCTAGTTGTGATTTGGTTCTAATCACTCAGCCATAGTGCATTCCTATATCAAGTGTCACATCCCTACTGGCACAAGTGCAGGACCTTTCCTGATCCCTCCAGAGCCACAAAATCCTTATCACCATCTACACTTTGCTCTTTCTGAAGAGCAAAGCCTTAGAAAGTCATATTAAAGCTTCATTTTCATTTACAGAAGCATATGTGAAAAGAGGTCAGTTGCCAGCCAGAAAGACATGAGTGGCCAAAAAAGTAGGCTGAAGCCAGGAACACTGGCAGCCTCCTCCAAGCTGCCCACCTGCAGCGTCTCTGCTCAGCAGCTCTTGTGGCTCTGTTCTGAGTCACATGCCCCTCCAGCATTCCCGAGGAACACAGAGCCTCTGTCAAGTGTGTGCATGTGGGTGGAGGGAGGCAGCAGTTGGGGAACATTTGGAGAGAGGACAGAAAGCCAAGGTGCTGGAGGGAGGTGTAGCTATATTGGAGGGTTTGATACTGTGGGGATTTTATCTACCTTTTAATATTTTTAAAACATGATTTTTTTAAACTCCAGTTTAGATTATGGCTTGTGCTAGTGTTACATTGATTTTCACTTATCATGGTCCCTACTAAACAGTACCAGTCTGCTGTACTAATTCAGATGGAATAAATGTGCCCAAAGATTCAAAGGTGTTAACATCACTCAGTCACTATCTGACAAAAAACAGTTTTAAACAAGGTTGGGGGTTTGGTAGACAGAGACCTCCACCTGCTTAGTACCATGGCAAACACATTATTAAAAAATCCTATTAAAGATACAGAAAAAGCAGGAAAACCAGTTAAAGCATTTGAAATTTAAATACCATCCACCCGCATCAATGGGTGGGGCAACTTGATAGTGCTGGAGGTCCCAGCAGTAGGGGACGGAGACACTTGCCAAGGGATAATGAAGAGCTCCTACCTCTGGGAGGCTCTGGCACCCATTGGCTGGCTGAGGCAGAAGGGTGTTGATTGGTCAGCAGTCCCCAGCTCCCAGGATTTAACCCAGTGCAAGAATGATATGGAACCTCTTTGGGTTCCATTCCAGCAGCCCACCCGAACCAGGAATTGGAAAGCAGTCTGAGAGATGCTGCAGGTCTAGCCAATCACCTGTTATAGGAATTAGGAAGGATTTTGTTCTGGGCCAGTTGGCAAAGGACTATGGAGTTTTTTTGCCTTCCTCACAGCACCTTCAAGCCACAAGTGGGTTGAGTAGGAACATGCTTAGTACCAACTGAGGTACTGGGGTGGAGTTGCTTATTCTAGTGTGGTTAAGAGAATAAAATTCAGAGGTAGAAGACATGCAATTTTGGCATTGGGCTTTGGGCGCATGTGATAGGATGAGACCTTGTGGCCTTCATGGACTGAGGTCAGACCTTGTGGCTCTTGCGGGCTGAGGTCCCCACTCTGCTGCACCCTCTGTCCTGTGGGGGGGAGGGTGCTATGGCTCAAAAAATGCTGAGTCCTGAGGCATAGGCTGAGGATATCCTACCCCACATTATGGGTTATATCTTAAGGAGCCCTGTAATCCTGCCGCTAGTTACAGGTTATACGGTAAGAATCCCTGGCACCTGTTATGGGTTATATGGCA
Source organism: Terrapene triunguis (assembly GCF_002925995.2). Classification (NCBI taxonomy): domain Eukaryota; kingdom Metazoa; phylum Chordata; order Testudines; family Emydidae; genus Terrapene; species Terrapene triunguis. The sequence continues at coordinate 37,395,442 of NW_020664393.1, forward strand.
AGGAGCCCTGTAGCCCCTGCACTGGAACCAGTTAAATGCCTGGTATAGGCGAGTATGGTGATGGGTGGGTAGCACCCCTCTCCTGTGTTAAAATTTAATAAAAGTTGCGGCCTGCTGCTTAATTCCATGCATGTGTCTGTCCTCATGTTGCTCCTGTGTCCAAATCAAAGTATTAAGTAAGGTTTTAATCTTAACAACTTCCCTTTCTCTTTAGCAGGAGAGAGTCTTTAAAGGGGGGGGAAACAAACATCCCTTGTTTGACATCGCTTACGTGGTATTAAGGGTGGTAACTACTCTCCTTTTGGGAAAAAGAGAAGTTAGTTGAGATGGGTTTGAGATGTTGTTGCTGCTGGTTTTGTTACAGTCCGATCCCATTTCTTGGAAGGCAAAACAAGACCGAAAAGAAAAGATGTAGCTTCTGATTCTGGTGTTGACAGATTCTGGTGCGGATTCTGATTCATTTGCAGTCTCACTGCTGGAAAAACATAGGCACAGCCACTCAGAGACCTGGCAAACTCATACCAGCCTCAGGCTGTTTAGGGCATTGCTTTTAGTTCCGTCTTTCTGGTCACTGGCTTACATCAGTGTAGAAAAATATACAGTCTTGGCCAGCCACGCCAGACGCTTATTAAATAGAAGGTGAGAGAGCAGGAGGTCAGACTAGATGATCATGATGGTCTCTTCTGGCCTTTGAGTCTATGAGAGGGATAGGAGAGAGAAGAAAAGGACATACTGTGTGGGTGGGGATGTGAGACAGGTGGTGTTCGGGATCCAATCAACACTGGTGGACTTGGTGATGGCATCTGGCGTCTTCTCTCTGGCCCAGTCTGCTCAAGACATCTTTCAGGATTGGGATGAAGAAGATCTAGGGGCCCAAAAGATGGTGTGGGGGGATAGCAGCCATGATAGTGAAGCTCACTCCCGTAGCCAATTTTTCTCCCCAAAGTCATGTTCTTTAAAGATCAAAAAAAGGAGTAATGGGTAGAATAGTTCACCCCTCACCCCCATTATTTTTGCCACCAGTTAGGCTCGTTTCCAGCACACCAATTCTGGTTCAATGATTTCAGACTCCACCCTTTTCTTGTTTACCAAGTGTGATCTTAACACAAGCCTTGGGTTTTATCAAGAGGCCTTTTTGTTGGTTTGGACGTACTGAGTCTTTGTTTTGCACCTTTGCCCATCAACAGTGGTTGTTATAGTTAATTGTGACATTTAATGAACTTTCACTTCTCACAGTTGAGCTCACAATTAGGGCAAATTTGTAAGCCCAGTTATCACAACAGGCCCATCATATCTGTCTCTCATGTGTATTGTGTGTACACATATGTATGTCTTTTTAATGTTACTTCAATCATATCCTAAACAATTACACTCCCTGAATCCCCCTTGGCCACAGAAAGTGCAGCACCTTGACAACATGGCAGCTCTATAGCTCTTGTGTGATTTTTGTCGGTGTACAATATCCGACAGTACCAGCTTACACTGGCTCTGTGGGTGCTTCTTTCTCTTTTAAAATCATCTGTGGCCCTCTGAAGAGGGGGTCCTTTGGGAAATTTGGTTTGTGTTCAAATATTTTGAGTCTCCTGAAAATGATTTCCCTCTGGAGATTTTGTTGTTGCTGGTTTGAGCTATTTCTGCACTTTGCCCACACCTCCACATAGGAAGAATGTACAGTGTAGTTAAACTGGACATTCAGTTGCTATGGGGATGGTGCTTCAGATTTAAGTAGCACCAGAAATGTACAGCATTTTCTGTGATCTTTCAGTTAAACTTTACATTCCAGTCAGCAGTAGGGCAGCCATCAGTGTTTTAAGTAAATAAAGACCCACTATTTGAAAAATACGTTTTTTTTTATTATTTTTAAGGGACAGTAATACCTGTCAGTATTCTATTTGTGGGCCAAAGTTGTATATGCTAGAAAAATCATATATTTGCATCATAGTCTATGATGCCTTGCATGATTCTTGCTGAAATAGGGAACAAGGGACTTTATGCCCCATCAGGGATACTCTTAAAATGAGGGATTTGCATTTTGATCATTAGAAAGAGCCCTTTTTGATCTGATTCCAGGAGTGGGGCCTATATGTTTATAGGTGGAAAAGTGAAATAGAATCCCTCAGTGTAATTATTAGGATTAGATTAGTAGAAGGTCTCACTTTTATTCAGTATATTTAATAGGTCTCCAGATTAAGAACCATTGGTTGCCTTCACTCCCCTTATGTAATGCCTATTCATTTGAATACAAGGTTGCTATACCCCTACACTGGTTTAGGGGAGTCTGTTTCACCACTTAGCATTTCTTCTAATCAGTGAAGATCAGTGACCTAGATGGCAATGGGGCATCTGTTTCAGGCATTACAACTGCTTGACTTTTTTGTATCATATCTTACGCCAAGTGTGTCATTTGAGTAAAATCAGTCTGCTTTTTTACTTACACAATGCAAAGAAAAAGAAGTCACATGCTTTGCTGAGGTAGAGATTTCAGAAGCCTGTATTTTCTCTAGTGTCAGTTCTGCAGCCCTTCAGAATGTTCTTTGTTTACAAATAGTGATGTTTTTCGTCAGAATGCATTTCTCTCTCCATGCTCCATCTTTGGTTGACTATTTTCCCTCAATGTTCTAGTTCAGTATTCCCACAACAGGTTCCAGCTCCTCCTGGGGGATTCCTCAGCGCTCCCAGGCCAGCCAGGAGATATAATCCCTCCAGCATGCCCTGGGTCAGCCTCCGGGCCTCCTCCCAGTGGGACATACCTGGTAGAGTTCCAAAGGAAGCCTCCCAAGGGGCATCCTTATCAGGTGTCTGAACCACCTCAGCTGGCTCCTATCAATCCGGAGGAGTAGCAGCTCTACTTTGAGGCTCACCCTGTCTCGAAGAGTAAGCCCAGCCATGCTGTGGAGAAACCTCATTTCCACTGCTGGTACCCGTCATCTCATCCTTTCGGTCATTACCCAAAGTTCATGACCATAGGTGAAGATAGATCATAGATCATACATAGATCAACCTGTAAATCAAGAGCTTCATTCGAGAACTCAGCTCCCGCTTCACTTCCATGGATTGGTACAGTGCCTGCATCACTGCCGCCGCCACACCAATCTGCCGGTTGATCTCCCGCTTATCATCATTTGGGAACAAGACCCCTAGATACTTGAACTCTTCCACTAAGGGCAGCTGCTCCCATCTCACCAGGAGAGAACAGTCCACTTTCTTCCGGGAGAAGACCATGACCTCTGATTTGGAGGTGCAGATTCTCATCCCAGCTGCTTCACACTGGGCAGGAAAACATTCAAGTGCACATCAGAGATCACAGTCTGAAGAAATTAAACCTTAAATTTGTAAATCCAGAGTTTGGGTTTTTAAAATCTCTTAGGTTCCTGCACACTGTTGTTGATATATTTACAAAATATATTTATATTTTTTTATATATATATATATATATATATGTTTATATATATATATGTTTATATATATATATATTTATGTGTATATATATATATGTCTATATCAACAATAACTGTTGTTGATATATTTACAAAACATGTGTGTGTCTGTGTGGGTGTGTATATTAATAAGGTGAACCTACATCATGAAGATGCACAGTGAATAGGAATAAATGTGGAAAGATCTGGTAGAGAAAAAGTTGAGAGATTTTCTTCAGTCTTTTTTGGAAAATAGGGGAGGTGCTGACTATGTCAGTTCAGTTTTGGCTTTTTTCAGATTATAACTTTTTATTTCCCAGAATACCATTCTCTGGATCAGATTGTAATATGCTTTCTCAGTTTAGGTTGTTCCTTACCTCAGAATTGCCCCATTGGTTTCAGTGTGATTATTCATGACATAAAATTCATGAATATTCAACATAAAATTATCACAATATGGCCAAAAGTTTTGCTGCTGTGATGCTGTGTAGTCTGTCTGATCCGTAGATGGTTTCCAAGTTCCAAAAAGCATACAGGAGGTTCATAGAGGAGATTCTCGGGGTTTTATAAAATCCTCCCATTCCTAATTACTGCAAATTGCATAGTTGTGTCCTGGCCTAACACAGATGATGTATGCCTACTATTCAAGAAGTAATGTACAGCGCTGCTTTCTAATAAATTATACATACTTCTTGATATCTTTCTAAATTCCTTTCACAAATGTATGATTAATATTTAAGAGCCTCTTATCCTAAAGAGAAGAAATTTGCAGTCAAATTGAATTAATGTACAATAATATATGAATCATTCTTACTGAGTAAAGCCCTGATCTCATGACTTTTAGGGTTTAAACAGTGACTTATTTCACCTGTTAGAGTTTGAGTAAATATGAGAGGATCCCTGGGGTATTTGTTTTTCTGTGATTAACTATGACTTGTTTTCTTTGATTCACGTTCCTATCTAACAAGACACATTTTCAAGGATGCTTTGTGTTTAATGCAGGAAGATGTGTTTAATGGAAGCAGCTGTTCTAAGAACTTCAGAAAAAGCCATAAGGCACGGGGGACAATATTACACCTTGTAGCTTACTGTCATGTAGGTGCCAGGAAATGGAACACAATTACACAAGCTTCAATGATGTAAGATACAGACTTGGTATGAAATTAATAAAGAGACATTTTGGAAGATACTGAATAGAGTAGATACATTATACTTTAGTTATGGGTCCCAATTTGGTAGTGACATACAGAGGCCCAGCTCTCCTTAACTCAAACAGGACTTGTGCTGCTTACTTCAGGGCTGAATTTGGTCCCTGGTATGGTCCCTTAAGCCTATGAAATCACTGTATGAGGGTATTTATACTGTGTGTTAAGAGTGTTGTCAGGTATGTAGGTGGCAGGGCTGGGTGAACTGTTTCAGAAAAATATGACACCCTGAAATATGAACCAAAGTGCAAATGTTACAAAACTTTAACCTGTATCTGAGACTTACAGGATCCGTCAGTCCAAAGTGATCTTTTTGTTTCATTCCTTTGGGGGTTGTGTGTTTGAGATCTCCTTTCTCCTTCTGATGGGCCTGCTCCCCCACATCTGCCTTGTGCAGCACCTCTCTTAGGGTATGTCTACAGTACGAAATTAATTCAAACTTATTCTATTCGAATTTTCGGAAGCGATTTTATACATTCGGTGTTGTGTCCCCCCACTAAAGCGTGTGAATTCAGCGGAGTGCGTCCACAGTACCGAGGCTAGCATTGAATGTCGGAGCGGTGCTGTCAAGGTTCCTTCCCCACTCTGAACTTTAGGGTACAGATGTCGGGACCTGCATGAAAACCTCTAAGCTTCTCTACCAGCTTAGATCTGCTTTTGCTGCCACCACTCCCAATGTGCTAATTCCCTTCCCTGGGTAGCCTTCAGAGACTTCTTCACCAATTTCCTGGTGAACACCGATCCAAACCCTTGGAGAATTTAACCATCCCCCCTCCTTTCCCCCACCAGTTCCTGGTGAGTCCAGATCCAACCCCTTGGATCTTAAAACAAGGAAAAATCAATCAGGTTCTTAAAAAGAAAGTTTTTAATTAAAGAAAAGGTAAAAATCATCTCTGTAAAATCAGGATGGAAAATAACTCTACAGGGTAATCAAATTCAAGGAGCCCAGAGGAACCCCCTCTAGCCTTAGGTTCAAAGTTACAGCAAACAGAGATAAACACTCTAGCAAAAGGAACATTTACAAGTTGAGAAAACAAAGATAAAACTAACACGCCTTGCCTGGCTGTTACTTACAAGTTTGAAATATGAGAGACTTGTTCAGTTAGATTTGGAGAGCATGGATTGATGTCTGGTCCCTCTTAGTCCCAAGAGCGAACAACCCCCAACCCCCTCTTTGTGTTTCCAAAGAGCACAAACAAAAGCCTTCCCCCCCACCAAGATTTGAAAGTATCTTGTGCCCTTATTGGTCCTTTGGGTCAGGTGTCAGCCAGGTTACCTGAGTTTCTTAACTCTTTACAGGTAAAAGGATTTTGGTGTCTCTGGCCCGGAGGGATTATAGTATTGTACCCAGGAGGGCTGTTACCCTTCCCTTTTAGTTATGACAGGTGCACTGTGGGAAGCTATCCCACAGTTCCCGCAGTCCCCGCCGCCCATTGGAATTGTGGGTTAAGCTCCCAGTGCATGATGGGGCAAAAACATTCTCGCGGGTGTTTCTGGGTGTGTGCCATCACTCGCTCCTCCTTCCATGAAAGCTATGGCAGACGCCATACTGCCAGCAGACGGTGCAGTACGGTGCACCGCCTGTCTACTATGAATCCAACTCGCATGTCCTCTCGTCTTTCTATCTACTCTTTTATCTAATCATTTCCTGCCTTTTTTCGGCTACCGTGAACCGAGCAGCACAGCTTCCGCTGCAAACTCTGCTCTCCCACTCTTGCATCGCTAGCTAATTTTTCCATGTTGTCTGTCCTGGGCTCACATGCAAGCTACAGAAGGCAACAATTCCCGGCCGTTTTTCGGCCATCATGAACTAAGCCGCACAGCTTCCACCGCTTTTCCCATGTTGTCGGTCCTGGGCTACCGTGGAAGCTACAGAGGGCAACAATTCCCCGCCGTTTTTCGGCCATCGTGAACAGCTTCTGCCGCAAACTCTGCTCTCCCGCTCTTGCAGCTCTAGCAAGCTTCCCGTCTCCGTGAAAGCTACAGAAGACAACCATTTACCGCCTTTTATCGGCCATCTTGAACCGAACAGCTCTCCTACGTTTCACGCTCTTTTTCCAGGATTACCCATGCAGGTGCCATAGCGCGGCAAGCATGGAGCCCGCTCAGATCTCCGCTGCAGTTTTGACCATTGTAAATATCTCGCGCATTATCCAGCAGTATGTGCAGTACCTGCAAAACCGGGCGAGAAAGCGACGACAGTGCGATTACTATACTTATGAGGACATGGACACAGACGTTCCTAGAAGCACGGCATGTGGCGATTGGGAGATCATGGTGGCATTGGGCCAGGTTCATGCTGTGGAAGGCCAATTCTGGGCCCGGGAAACAAGCACAGACTAGTAGGACTGCATAGTGTTGCAGGTCTGGGATGATTCCCAGTGGCTGCAAAACTTTCGTATGCATAGGGCCATTTTCATGGAACTTTGTGACTTGCTATCCCCTTCCCTGAAGCGCAAAGACACCAAAATGAGAGCAGACCTTACAGTTGAGAAGCGAGTGGCCATAACACTGTGGAAGCTTGCAACGCCCAACAGCTACCGGTCAGTCGGGAATCAGTTTGGAGTGGGCAAATCTACTGTAGGGGCTGCTGTGCTGCAAGTAGCCAACGCAATCATTGGCCAGCTGCTATCAAGGGTAGTGACTTTGGGAAATGTGCAAACCATTGTGGATGGCTTTAATGCGCTGGGGTTCCCTAACTGCGGCGGGGCAATAGATGGAACGCATATCCCTATCTTGGCCCCGGCACACCGGGGCGGCCACTACATAAACCGCAAGGGGTACTTTTCCATGGTGCTGCAAGCACTGGTGGATCACAAGGGACGTTTCACTGACATCAACGTGGGATGGCCGGGAAAGGTGCATGACGCTTGCATCTTCAGGAACTCTGGTCTGTTTGAACAGTTGCAGGAAGGGACTTACTTCCCAGACCAGAAAATTACTGTTGGGGATGTTGAAATGCCTATAGTTATCCTCGGGGACCCAGCCTACCCCTTAATGCCATGGCTCATGAAGCCATACACAGGCACCCTGGACAGTAGTAAGGAGCAGTTCAACTATAGGCTGAGCAAGTGCAGAATGATGGTAGAATGTGCTTTTGGACGTTTGAAAGCGCCCTGGCACAGTGTACTGACTCGATTAGATCTCAGCACAACCAATATTCCAATTGTAATTGCTGCTTGTTGTGTGCTCCACAATATCTGTGAGAGTAAGGGGGAGACGTTTATGGTGGGGTGGGAGGTTGAGGCAACTCGCCTGGCAGGCAATTTCGCACAGCCAGACAACAGGGCGGTTAGAAGAGCACAGCAGGGCACGCTGCACATCAAAGAAGCTTTGAAAGCCAGTTTCATGGCCAGGGTACAGTGTGACAGTTGTGTTTGTTTCTTTAAAAAAAAAATAATAATGGAAATATCCTATCTCCTAGAACTGGAAGGGACCTTGAAAAGTCAGAGTCCAGCCCCCTGCCTTCACTAGCAGGAGCAAGTACTGATTTTTGCCCCAGATCCCTAAGTGGCCCCCTCAAGGATTGAACTCACAACCCTGGGTTTAGCTATCCCTCCCCCACCCCATATATATATTAAAGGAAATAAAGTCAAAATTGTTTAAAAACTGTTCTTTATTATTTGTTGCACAACACATTGAGAGAAATCAGAAGGTAGACTGGGGGAGGAGGGGTGTGTATTGGGTTAGGGGGGTGGAGGAGGAGGGAAGGACAAGTCCAGAAACCAAATCAAAAGTTTGCATATGCCAGCTTTCTGTTGCTTGGGCGATCCTCTGGGATTGAGTGTGTGGGTCCCTGTAGCCTCCCCCCTCGGGTTCTTGGGCATCTGGTTGAGGAGGCTATGGAACTTGGGGAGGAGGGAGGATGGTTATACAGGGGCTGCAGCAGCAGCAGTCTGTGGTCTTACTGCCTTTCCCGCATTAGATCCACCATACAGCGGAGTATGTCAGTTTGCTCCCCCATGAGCTTGACCATAGTGTCCTGCCTGCTCTCATCGCGCGCGCGTCCCTCCTCTCTTCGTGTTCCTGTAATGCTTCACGGGACTCCGCAATTGTTTGCCTCCACACATTCAGCTGGGCCCTATCAGTGCGGGAGGACTGCATGAGCTCGGCGAACATGTCATCCCGAGTTCATTTTTTCTGCCTTCTAATCTGGACCTGCCTCTGGGACGGAGTAGATAGGGGCCGCGTTGAAACATTTGCACCTGCGAGAGGAGAAAAAGGGAGGGTAGTATTTTAAAAGATACATTTCAGAGACCAAAGGGGACACTTTGGTGTGAGTAAGCCATAACACACGGCCGGGCAACAGAATTCAGCTTGCAGGCAGCAAAGGGCACGCGGGGTTCTGCTTCTTCTACATTCATTTCAATGCTTTCAAACTGCTGAGCGCCCTTTCCCATAGCAAGCAATGCCTGGTGGGTTTGCCATATAAAAGGAGGGCCTGCGGGCTCTCTAGGATGATCGCTTCACACAACACGCACCCCCACACACACAGCTCCGATGAGGCTCTGAGCAGGGATGAGCCCTTTAAAGTAAACGCGAACAGCCCAGCGTGGCTGGGTTTCTCCCCCCTCCCGCCCCGCGTGGCTCCGATCAGGCTGTCACTCACCAGAAGTACCTTCTCCAGGGTCATGGTCTGGGAGCCCGTCTTGGGAGTGGGGGTAGGCTATTGGCTCCAGCGTTAAGAATAGTTCCTGGCTAGGGGGGAAAACGGATTCCCCACTTGCCGTCTGTGCACTGTCCTCCTCCTCCTCCTCCTCTTCATCCTCCAACGACTCTTCCTCCTCGCTCTGTGCAACTCCCCCCTTGCAGGTGTCCATGGACAGTGGTGGGGTAGTGGTGGCGTCACCCCCCATAATTGCATGCAGCTCACGGTAGAAGCGGAATGTATGGGGCTGTGACCCAGAGCACCCGTTTGCCTCCCTGACTTTTTGGTACGCTTGCCTGAGCTCCTTGATTTTTGTACGACACTGCTCTGTGTCCCTGGAGTAGCCTCTTTCTGTCATGGCCCTGGAGACTTTAGCGTATGTATTTGCGTTCCTTTTTTTGGAATGTAGTTCTGCCATAACAGACTCATCTCCCCAACATGCAATGAGATCCAGTACCTCGCGTGTGGACCATGCTGGAGCTCGTCTGTGAATCCGGGACTGCATGATCTCTTGTGATGGTGGACTCTGCATGGTCGCCTGTGATGGTGGACTGTGCTGATGGTCACCTGTGCTGATGATGACCAAACAGGAAATGAAATTCAAAAGTTCCCAGGGCTTTTCCTGCCCACCTGTCTAGTGCATCGGAGTTGAGAGTGTTGTCCAGAGCGGTCACAAGGGAGCATTCTGAGATAGCTCCCAGATGCCAATAACATCGAATTTCATCCACAATACCTTTAACCCAGGATTGCGATCTCGATTTAAGCGCTACCCCACTTGCCGAGGTGGAGTACAGAAATCGGATTAAAGAGCCCTTTAAATCAAAAAAACGGTTTGGTCGTGTGGACAGAATCTTTTTTTTTTAATTAACTCGGCTAATTCCGAAATAACAGACTAGTGTAGACGAGGCTTAGAATGAAGGCCCCCTGCAAAACAGGATATTTCAAAAATTACCCAATGTGTCCTGAAGCATATTTGCAAAGTTTCAATTGTATGGAGAAGAATCTACAAATAGGGAGACTTCCTGCACTCCAGAATATGCCACCACAAAATGATAGTTGTGGGAAATGGGCACACAAAGTTGCCCTTCCCCCACAAAACCTAAAGAAGCAGGATTGTGGAGGAGTCCACTAGCCCACAACCATCTTCCTAACTCTTAAAGAAACAGAAATGAGAAAGGAATGGCCTGAGAAATCCAGGCAGTGATGAAATAGCAAGCCACTGCATTTCTCCCTCTCCACCCCAGAAAACAAAACAAAACAAGAACAGGATGTAGATGAAAACCCAAGTCTGCTGGATGGAGAGGAGCTAGATGGTGAGAGAAGTTGGTGGTACCTGTTGTGTGGGGAGACAGGACGCCAGCAATGATTCAGATAATGTAGTTAGGCATCAGAAATTGTAGCTGTTTCTCTGAAGCTGAATCCTGACTCTTGGAAGGTCTGCTCATTACTAATCAGGAGAGACAGACTGATCCCAAACACCTCTCCACTTGCCTCCCTAACGTGTGGCTAATTTTGAATCTGGTTCCAGATCCAAACTTTGTGAGTTGGTGCTCTCTCTAGTATGAGCCTGAACCAGAACCCAAAATCCACACAACTCTGAACTTTGGGAAAGTCTGGGTGCAAATCTATAATCAAATTGCTAAGCTGAGGCACATCTGTCATACCATTGAGACGGGGTGATGTGTGTTCATGGCACTTGACATGTATGGAAGAAGGAAGCTGATCAAATTCAACCCTCATGCAAGTAGGTTTAATCCCATTTAAATCAGTAGATCTAGTATTTCACTTTTAGGTTGCAAGAAAATGTTCTGATATACGAGTGTCAAAAAGAAATATGGTGTGAAGGGAGGGGGGACAGAAAAAACCCCCTCCTATGAGTCCCAGCAAGTGCAGCCACAGCTTCCAGCTCCTTAGTCCATCATAGCACAGGAAACCAACATTTCTATCTGCCACTTAGGAAGCTAAATTACTTTCCCGCCTCAATGGTTTCTATGCATCAAAGCATAATGGTTAAGGGTGAGAGAGAAAATACCCTAATGCTCAACTCTGATGGATTGAGGTGCTTTTGTTACTGTGAAGTCTTGTCCTCTTTTCCCCTTAATTTTAAGTAGCTGTTTATCATTGTGAAGAGGTTGCAGGCAGTGGTTTGCTTACCTGTTGTCCTTTGCCCTGAAGGTTTAAAGAAACAATAATAGTGGTACTGTGCCATGTTCGCAAAATGTCTAGGAAATGAAAAATAGTTACAGATCATACCTGAGATAAGGATATAGCTCTTGCCACCGTTTCAAAGATTCATGGATGTCCTTTGCCTAGAAACTGTGAGTTGATTGATGGAGACAATGTAGCTCAGCAAGTTTGAACTAATGTCCAAGAGGGACAAAAACAAAAGCCTGAGAAAAGGACCAGTCAGAATCTATGTTCTATTCTTGGCCTTGAATTTTACAGGCAACCAATAAAAGACATCCATTTAGAGCAGGGGTGGGCAAACTACTGCCCGGGGGATGCATCCGGCCCTTCAGGTGTTGTAATCTGGCTCTCAAGTTCCTGCCAGGGAGCAGCTCCCGGAAGCAGTAGCATGTCCCCCCTCTGGCTCCTACGCATAGGGGCAGACAGGGAGTTCCACACACTGCCCCTGCTCCAAGCGCCATCCCCGCAGCTCCCATTGGCCACCCTCTGAACCCCTCCCACCTTCCAAACCCCTCGATCCCACCCTCCTGCACCCCAGAGCCCACACCTCCAGCTGGAGCCCTCACCCCCCCCACCCACACCCCAACCTCCTGCCCCAGCCCGGAGCCCCCTCTCGCACCCTGAACTCCTCATTTCTGGCCCCTCCCAAGCCCGTACCCCAGCCAGAGCCCTCACCCCCTCCCGCACCCCAACTCCCAATTTCATGAGCATTCATGGCCCCCCATAGAATTTCCATACCCAGATGTGGCCCTTGGACCAAAAAGTTTGCCCGCCCCTGATTTAGAGAAACACTGACATGTCATAAATCTGAGACAAAGTGGGATGAAGAAGAAGAGCTCTGGGTACAATGTTTAATTTGAAAGGAAAGAGGTGCCAGGGCTCAAGCTGGGCGGCTGCTGGCCGGAGACTCAGTTCTGAAGGCAGCTCAGCTACTGGCAGCAGTGCAGAAATAAGGGTGGCATGGTATGGTATTGCTACCCTTACTTCTGTGCTGCTGCTGGCAGAGGTTCTGCCTTCAGAGAGTGGAGGCTGCTGGCCGGGAGCCCAGAAGTGCTGGGGCTATGAACTGCCCAGGCTAGAGGTGCCAGGGCTCAGCTCTGGCAAGCCCCGACACAAATTAAGCACTGTCTGCGTAGCTCACAAGCTTGTCTCTTTCACCAACAGAATTTTGGACCTGTAAAAGATATTACCTCACCCATCTTGTCTCTCTAATATCCTGGGAGCACTATGGCTATAATAACAGGTCATAAAACTGCCAGTGGATGATAAAATGCAAATTGATTTAATGCATTTAAACTGTTAAAAAGAATTCTGCTTTCAAGGAGAAGATCCATTTTTAAATCTCTGTATCAAATATGTTTTCGGATTTTACAAGCTCTACAACACTCAGACTGACTTTAATATGGACAACCAGCAGGATGGTTTGTTTTTCTTGTTTGATCTGAGTGATTCCCCTGGCTCTAATTAAACACAGAGGTGGGAAAGGCCAGCAGACACTTCCCTTTTCTCGGGTTCCCTCAGTTTGATGATGGCATTAATGTCTGCAACTAGCAACTATATGCAACTTGTGATACAGGCCTCACTCCCCTGCAAACCTCCTACCCTCTTCTCCTTCAAACCCTTCCCCAGATCCCACTTCTACTCGCCTCTGAGAAGAAATCAGCCAACTAACTGGCTAGCTGAGAGGCAGACACAGAGCCTGATCTTACTACTTTTCCCTTGGGCCCACTTCATTATTTTCCCTTTCCCCCTTATTCTTTATTACACTTACTTATTGTGCCATTTCTTAATTTAGCTTGTAAGTTTTTTGGGGTAGGGACCTTGCCTTCTTCTGTGTTTTGTATAACACCTAGCAAAAAGGAGATGCAAGACTGGCTGGTGTTTCTGGATGCTAATATCACAGTACAAATAATAAAAAATTCAAATGTCCCATTAAATACAAACAGTGATCCCAGGCTGTTAGACTAAAACAAATGTGATGTAAATTTGGGCTAATGGTTTAAAACTAAGCTGCGTAAAAATACAATCCAATGAGAGACTTTGCTACTTAGCACCACTGAAAACCTCTGATTTAGCTGTCTAACGTTAGGCATCAGAGTCTGAAAATGTTGACTCCAAATGCTACTGAAACATTGAGTTGTTCGGGTAATAATGTTGCATTGTTTCCCCTCTTTTATGTACTGTAGCTGTGACTGCCCCACTGGATGGAAAGGAGCATTTTGCACAGAGACAGTTTCAGTTTGCGATCCTGAGCACAGCCCACCACATCTGTGTAGAAAAGGTGCTACCTGTGTGCCACTGCCTGATGGATACACATGCCACTGCCCTCTAGGAACCACTGGCATCTTCTGTGAACAAGGTATGACAAAGCTAGTAGGTCTTTTCCATGTTATCCATTTGTGTTGTTTTTCTCCAAAGATTGATTTTTATTTGCATGGATCATGTAGAGAGCAAATAAAATGATTGAAGGCGAGTAATACAAATAGAAATTGGATTTTTTGGTTTCACTACCCCTCTGGCTGATCTGCACCCATGCTAGTCAATAGCAGAGCTCCAATTGACGCCTGTGCATGCGGGGTTATTCCCTTCCTGGACTGTGAAGTACTCAGAAACGTGGTATTCCAGTGCTTCCCAAGCAGCTGAATGTATGAAACGGTAGGTGAAATGACATGATCACAAAGCACTCTCATGAGCCTAATAAACCTTTATAGAAAATTCATCTTGGGACAAAACTGTCCTTTATTTGCTTTTGGTTCTTTGTAAAAAAAAATAAAAATCAGTAAGTGTAAATGGCCAAACAAAGAAGCACAAATGCAGGGGCCACACTTCCTAAAGGCCTCAGACTCCAGCCTACTTTTAAACAACCTTTAAAAGGTCCAGTGGATAGGGCACTGGACAGGGAGTCAGGAGTCTCTGGGACCTTGGACAAGTCACAGCATCTCTCTGTGACTCGGTTTCTCCACCTGTCACGTGGAGATAACACTTAGCCACTTAGATGAAAAGTGTGATGTACAAAGTCAGTACAAAGTGTATTTATTTCATAAATGAAACCAAGTGGCATCCCAACTTTGTGTTTAAAAAAAAAAAAAAAAAAAAAAAAAAAAAACCAGTCTCTTAAAACCATTGGTCCTAACCCAGTGGTTGCTGACTCTGTGCTTACACTTACTTTCAACTCCCTCATTTTTCCAGGTCCTTAAAATTATTGGAGCTGCAAATTCACACACCCTTTGTAAGTTTGTCAGAAAATGAGTGCACATTAGGCACTGTGAAAGCAGCATTATGGTCTACCTGGCTTTATTCCCATTCAGAGCCCCAGGAGTGCTGTACACTGAGGTCTGATTCTATGTTTCCCATTGACATTGATGGAAACATTCCTGTTGACTTTAATGGGCATTGGATTAGGCCTCAGGATTAGAGTAATGATAAAACAGGCAAACCTTTTTGAGCACATTCATATATCACAACACTAACAGTTATTAGTTGCCAACCTCAGAGGAGATGTCTATTCTCCCTTGCCTCCCTTTCACTGAAAGGCTCTGAATCTGTCTGCTGCCTCTCCCCCTTAAAAAAAATGTCTTCAGCCTTGTCTGCCTTGTTTTTCTCAGGCCCCTCTTTAGGACTCCTTTGAAGGGTTTTTGTTTGTCCTTTACAGTACTTGCTGAGGCCTGGCCTCCCTCGCTGAATCCACAAAGCAAACTGTGGGCACAGAACTGACTACACCACGCGCTATGTGAGTTGCACTCCCCATCTGGAAGTCTGATTTGGGTCCAAAACTGAATTGCACAACTCAGGTGCAAATTTGCCGGCTCAAACTCTGCTCACAAACCACTTTCTGAAAAGTTACCACTAAATCCTTCATTCCCTGTAAGAACACTGCTTGCAGCACTGACTCTGCTGAAGCAGCCTTTCAGGGGTCTTAGTATTAACTCTTAAGCTTTGAATTTCCTTCTCATTGGGGGTTTATAATTGTGATGCCATCTGGATTCAGGACAGCAGACAATATAGGAAATATGCTTCACACAAAGCAGATAATTTAGCTTGTAATAAGTCCTATGTACCAGGACTTCAAACAGGTTTTGCTCTTTTTGCAATGTACAGTACTGCAGGTACTCACGTTCGAGCCATAGAAAACACCCAAGAGAAACTGTGCTCCTCATAGTTTGTTATTCTTTTAATAAATCCTAATCCTGTAACTGGAAAGCACACAGGAAGGCATCCGTTGTACTTTGGCTTTGGTATGAACTGGAATTACTATACTTGGCCAAAACCCTTTGACCGGCATTTCATCTTACTCTGGCAGAGTAGTGAATTATCATATTGTTTAAAGTACGGTTTTCACTTTTAATGGATGGCAAACTGCTAAAAAACAGCTGTTTACCGAGACTGAATATCTCTTCCCTGGAATGATGGTGTTTGTTGGATGAGGGAAAAAGAGAGAACAAAGGGAGATAAAGTGATGAAGACTAATGAACACCAAGGAAAGAAAGAGGGAGTGAGGGAAAAGAGCAGTGGAAATATATGAGGCACCACAAAAAAAAACAGCATAGAAGAACAATAAAAACAAGCAGGCCATTGCCAATGGACAAGGACCAGTAAACACAGGGCAGTGATGTGGGTCATAGGAGACCAAGGCAGGCAAAGTCAGCAAGAATAGCGTACAGGACAAGCATGGGCTCATAAAGAATGATGCTTATGGTGACACAGTTTTGTTAATTTGGGCAATCTATCTGAGTACAATTTATGAATTTTGAGTTTATGAACTCTGTTTCTTCATCAAGCTGCAAGCGCCATTATGAATGTGGGGTTTGTTGGCCTTCTCTGTTAGCCTCCTATCTCCACGATGGACTGAAACTCCAGGGGGTAGTGGCCCAGAGCTAACAATAAAGGGTCATTAAATGTTGATGGTCCTCCATTCAAAAAGAAACACCGTGAGACAGAAGAAAGACCCTTACCCAGGAGAACTGGTTTACCAAAGGAGAGGCCACCTGTCAATGAAGTCATCAGGCAGGGGTCTTTGGTCACCTGCTGAGGCAGATCAGTGTGTCTCAAGACAAAGGAGGCTGGTGGTTATAAGACAAAAGGTAACAGAGGAAGAAAAGACCCGAGACTGGATGTTATGGAGAGAGGTCATGTGCCGGAGGATAGAGGGGAGAGGAAATATCCGGGACTCCTTAGAAGACTTTAGCTTGTGCCCAAAAAATTCTCCAAGGCGGTGAGGGGACTGAGTGAAATGTATACCATTGTGTTTATTATTTTGTATGGATCAGTGTATTTGTCATGTAAAGAGTAATGGTGTTTTAGAATCCTGTGCAAAGTCATTCTGTATATCTGTTGACTCTCTTTATCATGTACCCCATGAGAGGTAAACAGTGAACCTTTGGTGGGATTCTGGGGAACATGGAAGAGTTGCTGGAGAGGCTAGGGGGAGACAGCACTGGTTTCAAGGCCTAAGTCATTAGACACATTAAATACCATATCTAACAAGCACTAATACGTGTTTTGATCTGGAAAGTATGAATCGGATGTCTATAGTTACCCATTTCTTGTGTGCATAAGGAAGTTGAGCAAAATGTGTTAAAAATCAACACATAACTGTCCTCAAAATGCTTTGCAGAACATTCGCATGTACAAAAGAGGAGTCAACAATACTACCAAGAGTGAAACAATTTCCCAAATGGAACTGGGACTTGACACAGCACAGCTGAATGATAAAACTTGAGGTTGTAAGTACATAACTGTACAATAGTAAATCAGCTAAATCTGAAGTTGTATAAACCCAGGGAAAGTAGGATCACCTATTTAAAATGCTCTTATTATTCAGATAAGTCAAATCCTGTCAAATCTTACTCAGGCAAACTCTCACTGACTTCATTGCCTGAATAAGTACTGTGTGTAAATACTGAGCAAAGCCCTTAGAAGAATGCGTAAAGAAGCAAATTAAAGCATATTTTTGAAAGAGGGAAAAATAAGTCAAGCCTCCTTTTCACAAGCTTGAACAAAGATTGTCCTCAGTGATGTTGAGCACCCTCCGTTTTTAATAATGCTAATAGGAGCTGAGGGTGCTCAGCACTTACCAGGCTCAGGCCCTACGTATCCAATGGTAAAGTGATTTAAAGGGGTATGATTTATTTATTGCTTAGAAACAAGAGCTGCTGTAATGAAATAGGAAGGACCAAATCATGCAACATTAGAATCTTTTCTTAATGTTAACATCACCATTAGGATTTACTTAGAATTCCTCTAAGATATTGTGACTCAAGTATCAACAGATCATTCTGATCCAATGGCTTTAAAGATCACAACTATAATAGTAATACAAGAAATTGAGCCCAGCTGCTAGAGTGCAAAAGCATTCAACCTAATATTGTCAGGAGCTGACACTGTACCAGTTCTCAGTTACCAAAACCCTCAAGGACTAAGAACGTGAAAAAAGAAATTGAGCAAACTTCATAAAAGTAATGATGTTTTACAGAACACCAAAATTGAATTTTATGTTAATAAAGTCTTGGTTTTATCATTTAACTATAACTTGGCAAATAAAGAAATGGCTGGCGCTAAACTATATAGAATTTGAGAAAATTAACTTTAAACTGTAACCCAGAATAATAAGAAACTAAGGCTGGTCACTTCAATACCATTGCATTCAAAACAAACAAAATACTCCAATTCCCAGCACCACTGCTAAAAGGTAGAGGAGCCTGCTGCATAACTGTGTGAAGGATGTGCTCTACCTAAACCAAAATGGAACCAGATTGCTGGCACGTAAATTTTAAAAGGTCATAGAGGAGTTTTTTAAACCAAGGGCGGAGGGGCGCACAGTTTGGACAGACACATTGCTTAGGGGAGAATTGATTAAAGAGGATATTCTATATCCTAGTAAAGAGGAGAGGCTAGAAGTTGATAAAATACAGTTAGGAACTGAAAAGAAACAGTAAAACAAAAGAGTCCCATTCAGTTACATCACATGAAGGCAGAAATCTAAATAGTGACAAATTTTATAGGTGCATATATACAAATGCAATAAGTCTAAATACTAGGATGGGTGGACTTAAGTGCCTGGTATTTAAATGAGGATATTGATATAGTAGGCTTCACAGAAATTTGGTGGAATGATGATAATCAATCATATCAGGGTACAAAATATATAGGAATGACAGAGTAGGTCGTGGGTATGGGAGTGGCCGTATACAGACTCTCCCTAACTTACGCAAGTGTTCCATTCCAGAATGCCTTGCGTAAGTCGAATTTTGCGTAAATCGGGAATGCATACCCAATAATTACGGGGGGGGGGGGGGGAAGAGTTTTACGGAAATTGCGGAGCTTTTTCCATAAGTGCAGATTTGCATAAGTCTGGTCTTGCGTAACCCGGAGAGCGTCTGTATGTGGAAGCAAGCATAGAGTCAAACAGTAAAAATCTTTAAATGAACCAAACTATGCTATAGAATCTCTATGGCTAGAAATTCCATGTTTGAATAATAAGAGTATAGCAGTTGGAATATACCACTGACCACCTGACCAAGATGGTAATTGGGAGATGCTCAAGGAGAGGCTACAAAAACTGAAATGGGGCATTTCAACTATTCTCATATTGACTGGGAACACATCACCTCAGGACAGAATGCAGAGATAAAACTTCTAGACACCATTAATGACTGCTTCTTGGAGCAGCTAGTCCTGGAATCTGCAATTTAGTCCTAAGTGGCACACAGGATGTGGTCGAAGAGGTGAATATAGCTGAACTTCTTGGTAATTATGACCATAATGTAATTAAATTTAACATCCTTGTAGGGGGGGAATACCAAAGAAACCCACCATATTAGCATTGACCTTCAAAAAGGGGAATTATACAAAAATGAGGAAGCTAGTTAAATGGAAATTAAAAGGAAAAGTCACAAAAGTGAAATGCCTGCAAGCTGCATGGAAACTTTTTTAAAACACCATAATAGAGGCTCAAGCTATATGTATACCCCAAATAATAATAATAAAAAACCTGTAAGAGGACCAATAAACCTCCATCGTAACTAAACAACAGAGTAAAAGAGGTGGTTAGGGACAAAAAGGCATCCTTTAAAAAATAAAAGTCAAATCCTATTGAGGAAAATTAGACTTGACTTGCCAGAGTTTAAGTATAATTAGGCAGGGCAAAAAAGAATTTGAAGAGCAACTAGCAAAAGAGAAAAAAAATGCTGTTAGAGTTTGTAAGTACATCAAAAGCAGGAAGCCTGCTGGTGGACAATTGAGGTGCTAAAGGAGCACTCAAAGACAAGGCCATTGTGGAGAAGCTAAATGAATTCTTTTGATCAGTTTTCACTGCAAAGGATGAGGGAGATTCCCACACCTAAGCAATTCGTTTTAGGGGTCACATATGAGGTTTCAGTAAAGGTGGTTTTGGAACATATTGATAAATGAAATAGTAATAAGACACCAGAATCAGATGGTATTCACCCAAGAGTTCTGCAGGAATGAAAATATGAAATTGCAGAACTACTAACTGTGGTATGTAACCTATCACTTAAATCAGCCTCTGTACCAGATTGCAAATGTGATGATGATTTTTTTTTTAAAAAGGCTCCAGAATCAATCCTGTGAATTACAGGCCAGTATGCCTAACTTCTGTAGCAGGAAAACTGGTTGAAACTATAGTGAAGAACAGAATTATCAAACACACAGATGAACACAATGTGCTGGGGAAGAGTCAACATGGCTTTTGTAAAAGGAAATCATGACTCATCAATATATCAAGATTCATGGAGTGGGGGTCAACAAACACATAGACTAGAGTGAACCAGTAGATATAATGTACCTGGACTTTTCTGAAAGTCCCTCACCAATGGCTCTTAAGCAGCCATGGGATAAGAGGAAAGGTCCTCTCGTGGGTCAGTAACTGGTTAAAAGAAAGAAAACAAAGGGTAGGAATAAATGCTCAGTTTTCACAGTGGAGAGAGCTAAATAGTGGGGTCCCCCCATGATATCTATTGGTACCAGTGCTGTTCAATATATTCATAACGATCTGGTAAAAGGGGTAAACAGTGAGGTGGGAAAGTTTGCTGATGATGCACAATTACTTAAGATAGTTAAATTCAAAGCAGACTGCAAAGAGTTACAAAGGGATCTCACAAAACTTGAAGACTGGGCAAGAAAATGGCACATGAAATTCAATGCTGATAAATGTAAAGAAATACACATTGGAAAACAATCCTAACTATCCGTACAAAATAATGGGGTCTAAATTGCTGTTACCACTCAAGAAAGAGCTCTTGGAATTATTGTGGGTAGTTCTATGAAAACATCTTCTCAATGTGCTGCACAGTCAAAAAAGCTAACAGAATGTTAGGAACCATTAGGCAAGGGATAGATGATAAGACAAAAAAGCTCAAAATGCCACTATATAAATCCATGGCATGCCCACAATTTGAATACTGTGTGCAGTTCAGGTCGTCCCGTCTCAAAAAAAATAAAATAAAATAAAATAAATATTAGAATTGGAAAAAGTACAGAGAAGGGCAACAACAATGATTAGGAGTATGGAACAGCTTCTGTGGGAGGAGAGATTAAAAAGAGTGGGATTGTTCATGTGAGCAAAGAGACAAGTTGGCGGGGGGTGGGGGGGGATATGATAGAGGTCTAAACAATCATGACTGGTATGGAGAAAGTGAATAAGGTAGTGTTATTTACCCCTTCATATAACAAGAACCAGTGGTCATCCAATGAAATTAATAGTCAGCAGGCTTAAAAAAACATAAGGAAGTACTTCTTCACACAACACACTGCCAACCTTTGGAACTTGTTGCCAGGGGATGTTGTGAAGTCCAAAATTACAACTGGATTCATAAAAGAATTACAGTAGATAAATTAATGGAGGATAGATTCATCAATGGCTATTAGCCAAGATGGTCTGGAACACAACCCCTATGCCTGTGTGTCCCTAAACCTCTAACTGCTAGACGCTGGGACTGGACAACAGGGAAGGGATCACCTGATAAATTGCCCTGTTCTGTTCATTCCCTCTGAAGCATCTGGGTACCGGCCACAGTGAGAAGACAGGATACTGAGCTAGATGGACCATTGGTCTGACCCAGAATGGCCATTCTTAAGACTTTTGAAACACCCACTTCCAGTTTATTCTCTGCCAAATAATTCACTTTGCAATTAGACTGACAAACTCTAAGAATCCTATCTTGTCAGCTCTTCCTTATGTGAGTAGCAGTCTCATATATGACTCCTCAGGTGAGGAACAGTGGGCAGAATCAGGCCCAAAGATGCTTCTTTCTCTGCAAAAACAATCTAAAAATGTTTTTCTGTATCAAGAATGTGTGGCTCTATCATGCATCATTATTTATAAATGGCATAACATTACCTTCTTTCATTGTCACTGGAAGACTCTCTGAAGTTCAACTATATAGACACAGAAAACTTCCATAACCAATATGCACATTTTATAACACTGAGCCTAAACAATACTAAGCCATATAAACACAGCCTTTCCTTCTTATTCCTCTTCTCTTTCCTGTTCTCGGTTAGCATGGAGTACATTTGGTTCATCTTCCTCATATGAGTAGTGCTGTTTAAACAACTTAGGCTACTTGGCCCAAAGTAATTTGGAGTGGAAACAGCAGGAAGACACAATGATGCTTCCTTGACAAAGCTATAGGAGTGCTGAACTATAGTATTTGTCTTGATCCTCTGGGTACCCAGCCAAACAATCTATAATCTAGACACAGTTTAGGAGATTCTTAAAAGAGTGGGGGGAGCTGTACTCTCAGAACATATTAGCAGGTTACCTGGTTGTAGTGCCTGATACTTTGTTTTGGTGCCAATGGCGTAATATGTCAAAACACGCTGTAGATGGCACTATTGGAGAACCGTTGTATATGGCTTTTTAAAAAAAAAAAATCACAAACATATATAAAACTTTAATCCAGATTTGTTCAGCAATTTGCTACCCTTACAGGGAAATTACTGGACTGTATGTTGTAGTTAGTACGCTCAGATGCAATCGTGATCAGATCCACATATAGACATACACATACTAATTTTTTTCATGTACTGTACAATATAACTGGGCTCATGGGAAGATTACTATTTACCATAATAGGTGTTTAAAGGGCTTGATCAGGTGCTTTTGCAAAAATCAATTAAAATAGTTTTCTTTGGTTACAAGGAAGCATAATGGAAGGATAATGCTATTTTGGGAATCAAAGTAGTTCAGCTAACAGCTGTTTATCTATGTAACAGTCCCTTAACTCTCCACAGCTACAAACACTGATTGTCTGCCTTGCTCATGAGGAAAAGACAGCCAACTTGTATCTTGCATTGCTGCACATCTGACTTAACACGCTCAAATACTCCCCCAACCAGTAAAAGGATTCCCTGATAAACACATGAAATAGACATCAATCACAAGGTGCACTGGCCATGTTTGTCAGCTCACATGCAGTTCTAAGCTAGCTCATCATTCTCCTAGTGTTTGCAACCAAAACATTACAAAATTGTGCTAATGCATGAGAACCTGAAGATAAAAATGGCTAGGAACCAACGGTCAACTAGCTAGTCCGTTTTCATTATCCAAGTTGAATAACTCGAAAGAGAGAACAGACTAACTGGTGAAATTAATATTTGACTTTTAAAATCCTTAGATTCATTAAAATAAAGGCATTATTTTAAAAAACACACGTCAAATCTTCTTACTTGTATTATTATATTAGGCCAAATTAATCCCTAGTGTGATTGCTTTGAAGATGGCCCATGATTTTTAGTCTAACAAATGCTTTTTTTAAGACATAATGTACCATATATATACTGTATACAAATGTGGGAGGGGGAGAGGGTGCTTATCTGATGGCACAGTTGTTCCTAAGTGCTGAATCTGCAGACTATTTTGGATTTGGAGGAATGCAGTACTGTATTGCTGTTCCAATGCATTTCAATCATTTAAAAAATGTAACTGCAGGCACTTATTTACTTGTTATTTTGAGACATAGTAAGTATTGTTTCTCTTAGTAATTCATGCAACACCGGTCCAATCAAGCTCTTTTCACTGGAGATTTTTGAAACCTGGTGGTAACATGCCAAAAAATACCTCTGCATGGTTGCTATGGCAATCATGCTCTCTAAGGATAAAACACACTTTTAAGTTTTGTCTACAAAGAAAAAGCATCTAAACTTTCAGATTTATCATCACCAGCCCAGTACATTTAGTATTCACAGAGGGGTCACGTGGAAAAAACATGCATTTACAAAAAAAAAAAAAAAAAAAAAACTCTGTATAATTTATAGTGCCAAGTAGAATAAAGTGCTGTCGTCGGGCTAAATTCATGTTGTGGTTTAATACCATACATAAACTCCTTGGTGGTGGAAAGGAGGCTGGTGAAAGGCAAAACAGTTGTAACCTCCTTCATACTGAGGTGACCATGGGTGCTACACTGGCAGAAATGTAGTTATGTTGATCTAGCACCTCTCTCAATGATCTCATCAAGAAGCATTAAAGCTGTGACCAGCTAACATGCACTCAGAAGGATGGTGGTAGTATTATCCCACTACCTGATCCCCATCAGGATCAATGACGCTGAGCGATAAGGGGCCTCACAGGACCAGGGAGCAGGGCCGGCTCCAGGCACCAGCTTGCCAAGCAGGTGCTTGGGGCGGCCACTCCGGAGAGGGGTGGCACATCCAGCTATTCAGCAGCAATTCAGCAGACGGTCCCTCACTCCCGCTCGGAGCGAAGGGACCTCCCGCCGAATTGCCGCCACGGAGCGCGGTCGCGGCTTTTTTTTTTTTTTTTTTTTTGCGCCACTTGGGGCGGCAAAAACCCTGGAGCCGGCCCTGCCAGGGAGGTGTAATTTACATATCCCTGCACCATATTTATCCCAGCTGACCCATATACCTTAAGTTATGATTGAAATCTATTAAATGATTTATCTTGTGGAGGTGTTTAAATTTGAAAACTAGACAAGGTTTACCACTTTGCTGGCCTGGCTATGAAATAGCTCATGTCTTATTAGCATAGGGCCAAATCCTGAGTTCCTTCCTTACTTCTTCCTCACAGCACAGTCACTGTGAAGTCAAAGTCAGTTGGCCCAAGGAATGACTTAGGACATATCTACAGACTTAAGTCAACCTATGTTAGATCGCCTTACAGGCACTGCTGAATTACTATGGTGGCTCATGTCCACACTATCCTCTCTCTCTCGGTGGTGCACTTCCTGGGCTCTCAGCTCCCTGCTCTTCTCACCTCCCCGTTCCCCACCAGAAGCACGGGGCAGCTGCCCAGGCTTCTCAGCTCTCTAAGCCAGTGGTCTCCAAATTTTTTTGATCGCGCACCCCTATCAGTAAAAAAATTTTGAGCACGCACCCCCCCTGCTGCACTGGCTCTACCATTTTTGCCAAAGCAAACAAACAAACAAAAAAAGCCACTCGGATGAAGAAACAAACCAAAAAACAGCTTCTCCTGCCGCGCACCCCGAAGGATCCTCTTGCGCACCCCACTTTGGAGACCACTGCTCTAAGCGGGGAGCGGGGAACAGCGCAGGCCTCAGCCCAGCTAAGAGTGGGGAGCCAGGGGCAGCCAGGCACTAGCTGCCCAGCTTCCTTGTCCATTTCATGGATCCAGCATGGAGCCAACAGCTGATGTAAGTAAGGCAGTGTCTACATAGACACTCTGTTGCCCTAACTACACCGACATAAGCCCTACACCTCTTGTGGAGGTGGAGTTATGATGTTGGTGTAGTAGGGCACTTACATCAGTGGGGCAAGGTAGGGTTGCCAACTTTCTTATCACACAAAACCAAACACCCTAGCCCTGCCCCTTCCCTGTAGCACCACCCCTTCTGGAGGGCCCACCCTCCACTCACTCCATTCCCCCTCTCTCAGTGGCTTGCTCTCCCCCACCCTCACTCACTTTCACTGGGCTGGGGCAGGGGGTTAGGGTGCCGGAGAGGGTGGGGCCAGAAATGAGGGGTTCAGAGTGCACAAGGGGGCTTTGGGCTGGGGGTGGGGCTGAGGGATTTAGTATGCAGGAGGGGGCTGTGGGTTGGGGCCGGGGATAAGGGGTTAAGGATGTGGGAGGAGGCTCTGGGCTGGGGCAAGGGGTCCTGGTCGCCTGGGAGCGACCGCTCAGGATCCAGCCCTGGTTCAGGGCGAGATTCCCTGACGGTGAGACAAGTTCATAGAATAGTTCATAGAATATCAGGGTTGGAAGGGAGCTCAGGAGGTCATCTAGTCCAACTCCCTGCTCAAAGCAGGACCAATCCCCAGACAGATTTTTGCCCCAGATCCCTAAACGGCCTCCTCAAGGATTGAGATCACAACCCTGGGTTTAGCAGGCCAATGCTCAAACCACTGAGCTATCCCTCGCCCCTAGTTCCGGTACCAGCTACATTGTCGACACCAAAACCGGCCCCATGGCCTTAGGCACAGTGGCCAGCGCTGTGGTATGCATGGAACCTGTGGGGGTTCACCCAGGCCTCCCGCTCGATGTCTGGAGCCTCAGAGACCAGCTCCCTCTCTCTCCCACCCTCCTCCGGTGCACAAAGCCTTGGGCGCAAGGACCCCGCAAGTCCAAGAGGGAGTAGGGGAGCAAGCCACTGGGTCACCAATGGTGCTGTAGGGTCCTCCACAACTGGCATCCTCCTTGTCATCACCAGACGAGGCTATAACAGGGCCCCCTCCCCCAGTTCCTCTGTATGCCGCTAAGGCACACCAGCAACTACTGAGGAGGGTCACCGCCAACCTGAGTCCTCAGGTGGAGGAGTTAGAAGAGCCCTCAGACTCTCTCCTCAATGTCCTCTGCTCCACTGCACTGGCCAGGGTGGCTTTGCCCCTTCATGAAGGGGTCTCAAAGATCACCAATGCCCTGTGCAAACTCCTTCCTCCCTTTCCCCCATCTCCAAGAGGGCTGAGCGCAAGTACTTTGTGCCATCCAAAGGCCACGAGTACCTGTACACCCACCCTGCTCCCAACTCCCTAGTGGTAGAGGCGGTTAACCACAGGGAGCGACAGGGTCAGCCCTGGGCTACCCCTAGGAATAAAGGATTCCAAGAGACTAGACTTGTTTGGGCGTAAGATTTATTCATCTTCCAGTCTCCAGTTGAGGGTGCCAACCATCAGGCCCTCCTGGGACGCTATGACTTTAACATGTGGCAACCTATGACCAATTTTGAGGCTTCTGGGAAGGAGTCCAGGGCTATCATAGAGGAGGGCACGAAAGTGGACTGGGTGACGCTCCAGGCAGCGTCAGATGTGGCGGACACCGCCACCTGGACCCGGGCCTCGGCCATCGCTATGCGCTGGGCATCCTGGCTGCTCCTCTCCAGTGTGTCCATGGAGGCTCAGCAGTCGATGCAAGACCTTCCCTTCAATGGGCAAGCCCTGTTTGTGGAACAGATGGACAATAAGCTTCATGGCCTCAAGGATCCCGCATGACTCTTAAAACATTGGGACTGTATGTTCCCAGCCCTCCCCACAAGTGGTTCACGCCTCAGCAGCCTCAGGGCCAGGGGAGCCACCCTCGCCAGGAGCCTCCCCATAAGAAATCCAGAGGCTACAAGCGGTGTCCTAGCCACCAGCCTTCGCAGGCTTCTCAGTCGAGCTCGGCCCGCAATAAGCTGGTGGTCAAGTGCTCATTTTGATGGTACGCCCAAGGTTGACCTACCAAACTGTTCCCAGGATCCTTCCTCCCCTATTTTTGCCAACCACCTTTCTCCTTTTCTCCCTGCGTGGGCATCTATAACATCAGGCTGATGGATCCTCAGTACTGGGGCACGAGGTACACCCTTCAGTTACTTTCTACCCTCCTTCCCACCTCCTCTCCCTGTCCCTCTTCAGGGACCCTTCTCACAAGAGTCTCCTTGCGCAGGAGGTAGAGGGGTTACTGCAGCTAGGTGCGGTGGAGGTCGTTCCTCCAGAGTACAGGAACAAGGGGTTCTATTCCTGTTACTTTTTAATCCCAAAGGGCAAGGGTGGTGTGCGACCTATCCTGGACCTGCGAGACTTGAACTGCTTCCTAGTGAAGCTGAAGTTCCCCAAGGTGTCCCTGGCCTCCAGGAGACTGGTACGCTGCCCTCAATATGAAGGATACGTGCTTTCACATCGCCATCTTCGAGAGACACAGACGCTTCCTTTGGTTTACGATAGGTCCCAACCACTGTCGGTTTGTGGTCCTCCCATTTGGCCTAGCGACAGCACCACGGGTATTTACTAAGTGCATGTCAGTGGTGGCTGCTTACCTCAGACATCAGGGTATCCAGGTCTACCCGTACCTCAACAACTGGCTCACCAGAGGCAGCTCCAGGTCCAAAGGGATGTTGCGATGTTGTTAACCACTTGCCATTGCCTCAGCCTGTTGGTAAACAACAAAAAATCCACGTTAGTTCTGGTACGGAGGATAGAGTTCATTGGAGCGATGCTCGACTGGACCTGCTCCAGGGCGTTCCTGTCACTGGAGAGATTCATGGCATTGACAGACCTCATCGCGGAAGTCTCCACGTTTCCCCTGAGCACGGCCAGGGTTTGCCTGTGCCTCCTAGGTCACATGGCAGTGCACACATATGTGGTGCACATGCCAGGCTCCAGATGCAATCCCTGAAGCAATGGCTGGCGACAGTCTACTCCCAGTCAAGGGACCACCTGGAAAAGGTTGTTACCATCCCTGTGATGGTACTTACCTCACTGCGATAGTGGACCGACCCCGGGAAAGTTCTGGAAGGAGTTCCTTTCATCAGCACTCCTCACTCAGTCAAGTTGGTTTCGGACACCTCGGTCCTTGGCTGGGGGGGCACACCTTGGCACCCTCCAGACCCAGGGTATGTGCTCCCCAGAGGAAATGACACTACACATAAATGTCAAAGAGCTCAGGGCAACATAGCTTCAATGTTCTACATCAACGGACAAGGGGGAGCGTGATCCTCGGCCCTCTGCCAAGAGGCACTCCATCTCTGCAATTTCTGGATCGACCACAGAATGCATCTAGAAGAGTGTCACCTTCCAAGAACACGCTAGCAGATCACCTAAGCAGGGACTTCTCCTCTCACCATGAGTGGGTGCTCCACCCAGAGGTAGCCGGCACGATCTTCCAGAAGTGGGGAACTCCCCAAGTGGATTTGTTCTCCACTAGGCAGAACAGGAGGTGCCACAGGTCTTGCTCCAGATGAGGTCCAGGCTAGGGCTCCCTTTCCAATGCCTTCCTCCTGCCATGCGCAGAAAGCCTGATGTACGTGTTCCCTCCGATTCCGCTCATCAGCAAGGTCCTAGCAAAAATCGAGAGAGAGAAGGCACAGGTTATCATGATCGCCCCGGTGTGGCCTCGCCAGCACTGATTCGGGACACTGTCGAGCCTGACAGCAATCCCTCCGTGGCCCCTGCCGAACTGACCGAACCTGCTGTCACAGGATCACGGTCGACTCTTGCACCCAAATCTCGCGTCCCTCCACCTCATGGTGTGGATGTTGCGTGGCTGAACCCTGAGGAACGGGCCTGTTTGGAAGGGGTCCAGAAGGTCCTCCTCCAGAGTAGAAAGCTCTAGACCAGACAGACTTACTTGGCAAAGTGGATGAGGTTCTCCCGCTGGACAACCAAACGGGGCATCTCCCCTTCGCATTCTTTGGTGCAGTCGATCTTAGACTACCTGCTTCATTTGAGGAACCAGGGCCTGGCACACTCCTCTATCAGGGTACATCTAGGGACCATTTCTGCCTTTCATCCGCCAATCCAGGGGCAGACAGTGTTCTCCCATGACATGACGTTCAGGTTCCTCAGAGGTATTGGGAGACTTTTTCCACAAGTTCGGTCCCTCAGTGGGATCTCAACTTGGTTCTGTCCTGGCTCACGGGCCTGCCCTTTGAGCCTTTGGCCTCGTGCTCCATCTCACCTATCATGGAAGATAGCTTTCCTGGTGGTGGTGACGTCAGCGAGGCGAGTCTCTGAGCTGCGAGCCCTGACCTCAGAACCGCCATACACGGTCTTCTATAAGGACAAGGTCCAGCTCCGGCGCCACGCGGCCTTCCTTCCCAAGGTGGTGTCTACTTTCCACATGAGCCAGGACATCTTCCTTCTGGTCTTCTGCCCCAAGAACCATGAGACTGGTGAAGAGAGGCACCTTCATGCTTTGGATGTAAGAAGGGCCCTGGCTGTCTACCTAGATCGGACAAAGCCTTTCTGTAAGTTGACTCAGCTTTTTATCTCTACAGCTGATAGAATGAAGGGCCTCCTGGCGTCCACACAGAGAATTTCTAACTGGATCACCTCTTGCATTCACACCTGCTATGAGTTGGCAGGAGTCCCTCTGCCACTGATCGTCAGAGCCCACTTGACCAGAGTGCAGGCATCTTCGGTGGCCTTCCTGGCACACTTCCCGACCCAGTACAGCTGTCGAGCTGTGATGTGGTCCTCAGTGCACATGTTCATGGCCCGCTATGCCATCACTCAGCGGGCCAGAGGCGATGCTGGGTTCAGCAGAGCTGTGTTGCAATCTACGCATCCGTGAACTCCTACCCACCTCCAAGGGGTACTGCTTGGGAGTCACCTAAGTTGAATGAACATGAGCAAGCACTCTAAGAAGAAAAGACAGTTACCTTTTTCCATAACTGGTGTTCTTCGAGATGTGTTGCTCATGTCCATTCTACAACCCACCCTCCTTTCCCACTGTCAGAATTTCTGGCAACAAGGAACTGAGGGTGGGGGGAGCCGGCAGCACCCTATATACCGCAGCATACGTGCACACTCCAGGGGGCGCTGGAGCCAGTCCCCTACGGATACTGATGAGGGGAAAAACTTCCGGCACCGGTGCATGCGGCAAGCACACACACCTAAGTTGCATGGACATAAGCAATGCATCTCGAAGAACACGTTACGGAAAAAGGTAACTGTCTTTTTCCAGTTCACTTCTCTTGAGCATGGGGCCTAACTCATTACCAATTATTTGTCTTATTTCACACAACATTCCACAGTGTGACCATCTTTTATTATTATATCACTTCCAACCCTTCTCGCTTAAAAGATTGCAAGAGTCAGGAGAAGATTCCAGTGAAAGAGGCCTTGCTAATAGATCTGAGGCAAAGAGCTGTCAGAAGCAGCTATTGCAATGAAACTGCACAGGCAGTGTGCTGGGAATGTGCTTAAGCACCCCCTGAATCGCCTAGAGAGCTCAATGACGATAGCAATGGACAGGACAGGACATCTGAGCACGGCAGGATTGGCCAACAGGGCATAGTACAGGGAACCTAACAGATAATGAGTACTAAAGGGAAAGAAGAATGTGCTTCAGCAATAGTAGTTGCAGCAACAACATGCTCCTGGAACTCTAATTGGTCTAGAGGGATTTAGAGTTTAATTCTCTTTATAACATTTAGAGATGTGCTGGCTTCATTAGATACCTACTTTTTGAGCTATCGACTGGTAACTACAGACATAGTCTGGTATGGAACAGGAGTGTTTGTTTAAATATCGATTGTGCTTATTTTAAATGCAATTAAACTGCATAATGAGATATTTGGTGGCCTAATTAGAACAATATTGTGATACAGCACTATTCCTGCAAACTTGGCTTCTGAAAGGACTGACACAGAAGTCCATTTTTCTTAGCTGTTTTGGTTTAAAATATCTCTCAAATGTGTATGCTGAGTACGAAAATCTTCCTGCTGCCACTAAGTCCCACCAGTCAAACATCTTATTTTCAAAGCTCAGAAAAAAAACTAGGTGAAGTGCATTGCTAAGCACACAGCAGTCAGTCAGTTCTGCATTTGACATGATGATACTTTTGCATATACCTGTCCTAAGATAAATTTAAGAACCTACA
This sequence comes from Terrapene triunguis, assembly GCF_002925995.2. Classification (NCBI taxonomy): domain Eukaryota; kingdom Metazoa; phylum Chordata; order Testudines; family Emydidae; genus Terrapene; species Terrapene triunguis. The sequence continues at coordinate 37,426,687 of NW_020664393.1, forward strand.
TTGTCTTATTTTGTGACTTAAGAGTTTTATAATATACTGTTATTATAAAGCTGAAATGTTATTCTAAACTAGAGCTGTGCAAATAACTGATTTGTGTGTGTGTGCTGGCAGTTTGCAAATGAGTTGTCTGAAAAACTTCATCAAGCTCTAACCTGAGCATCTCTGTTCTCAAATATACTTAAAGCCATGTGATCTCAGTAATATGGGTTCATATTTCCATGTATATGTCAAAGCACATAATTTTCATGCATGCAGTAGCTCATTTTACAAGATAATGTACAAGCATTTAGGTTGGTCTGAAGCACTCCAGTACTTCAGCTAGTCAGTCCTATTGCATTGTGATGACATGAATGGCTTATTTTCTGAGACTGGATATTAGCTGTACTAGAAAGAATTTATTTTACACTAATAGAAATAAATGCTTATCTCAGAAGTGTCAGCATAAGGTATGTAAAATGAGATATTCTACTCCTTTTTTGCAAAATAAAAAATCATGGATCTTCTGTGTTCTTTGTGTGGTCCTTCGAAATCACTACTTTTCCATCCTTATACACTCTCTCCTCAAAGGCCCTGTATCAGAGCCATTTTTGTTCAATATAGTCTGTCTGTGCCCAGCTTCCAGAGCCCCTCAATGCAGTTCCATTGTCCAAAAGAGGATACTAAATAGCAGTGAAACACTCCACCCTCTGGAGTTGAGCCGTTTGTATCCACAGTCCTTGCTGACGCCCTAGGGAGGACGGACTGAACTAACCTCAAAGCGAAACTGGATCCCTCATGCTGACAGCCAGACACAGTTGATCTGTGTACTCTTTACCCAATATCTCCGTTTGAAAAGCAACATATTTAAACATAGGGTTGACTCTTACAACATAGACCTTCTCCATATAATTCAGGCTGTGAATATTTTTTCTAACAGAAGAATAGTTCTGAAACCCTGGGGAAAGCAAAGAACATATATTTAAAAACAAGAGTGACTTTTAAACAAAAACCAGCATGATGATTGTTTACTAAACTGATAATGGAAACTACTATTTATTACATATTGTAAAACCAAGGACTGGAAACTCCAGAAGAGGGAGTTTTTTTAATAGCCTTTCATGCTACCTTTTGTACTCCGTTTTCATGTATCGGGGGTAGCCGTGTTAGTCTGTATCCACAAAAACAACAAGGAGTCCGGTGGCACCTTAAAGACTAACAGATTTATTTGGGCATAAGCTTTCGTGGGTAAAAAACCTCACTTCTTCAGATGCATGGAGTGAAAGTTACAGATGCAGGCATTATATAATGACACATGAAGAGAAGGGAGTATCTCACAAGTGGAGAACCAGTGTTGATAGGGCCAATTCAATCAGGGTGGATGTAGTCCATTCCCAATAATAGATGAGGAGGTGTCAATTCCAGGAGAGGCAAAGCTGCTTCTGTAATGAGCCAGCCACTCCCAGTCCCTATTCAAGCCCAAATTAATGGTGTTAAATTTGTAAATGAATTTTAGTTCCTCACCCACAACCATTTCAGATTTGGGGACAACTTATACCTTCAAGTCAGTGGCACTGCTATGGGTACCTGCATGGCCCCACCATATGCCAACATTTTTATGGCTGACTTAGAACAACGCTTCCTCAGCTCTCGCCTCCTTGTGCCCTTCCTCTACTTGCACTACATTGATGACATCTTCATCATATGGACCCACAGAAAGGAGGCCCTTGAAGAATTCCACCTGGATTTCAACAATTTCCACCCCACCATCAACCTCAGCCTGGACCAGTCCACACAAGAGATCCACTTCCTGGACACTACAGTGCAAATAATAAGTGATGGTCACATAACCACCACCCTATACCGGAAACCTACTAACCGCTACACTTACCTACATGCCTCCAGCTTCCATCCAGGACACATCACACGATCCATTGTCTACAGCCAAGCCCTAAGATACAACCGAATTTGCTCCAATCCCTCAGACAGAGACAAACACCTACAAGATCTTTATCAAGCATTCTTAAAACTACAATATCCACCTAGGGAAGTGAGGAAACAGATTGACAGAGCGAGACGGGTACCCAGAAATCACCTACTACAGGACAGGCCCAACAAAGAAAATAACAGAACACCACTGGCCATCACATACAGCCCCCAGCTAAAACCTCTCCAGTGCATTATCAAAGATCTACAACCTAACCTGGAAAATGATCCCTCACTCTCACAGACCTTGGGAGGCAGGCCAGTCCTTGCTTACAGACAACCCCCCAACCTGAAGCAAATACTCACCAGCAACTACACACCACACCACAGAAACACCAACCCAGGAACCAATCCCTGAAGCAAACCTCGTTGCCTACTCTGTCCCCATATCTACTCTGGCGACACCATCAGAGGACCCAACCACATCAGCCACACCATCAAGGGCTCGTTCACCTGCATGTCTACTAATGTTATATATGCCATCATGTGCCAGCAATGCCCCTCTGCCATGTACATTGGCCAAACCGGACAGTACCTACGTAAAAGAATAAATGGACACAAATCGGACATCAGGAATGGTAACATACAAAAACCAGTAGGAGAACACTTCAATCTCCCTGGACATTCTATAACAGATTTAAAAGTCACTATTCTTGAACAAAAAAACTTCAGAAATAGACTTCAAAGAGAAACAGCAGAACTAAAATTCATTTGCAAATTTAACACCATTAATTTGGGCTTGAATAGGAACTGGGAGTGGCTGGCTCATTACAGAAGCAGCTTTGCCTCTCCTGGAATTGATACCTCCTCATCTATTACTGGGTGTGGACTACATCCACCCTGATCGTATTGGCCCTGTCAACACTGGTTCTCCACTTGTGAGATACTCCCTTCTCTTCATGTGTCATTATATAATGCCTGCATCTGTAACTTTCACTCCATGCATCTGAAGAAGTGAGGTTTTTTACCCACGAAAGCTTATGCCCAAATAAATCTGTTAGTCTTTAAGGTGCCACCGGACTCCTTGTTGTTTCCGTTTTCATGGTGTGTTTTAATGGCATATATTACATTAAATGTGGTTGGAAGCTTTTATTACTGCTAATTATTAACTAATAATTGCTACTATTGGGAGCATGTCTTCATCATTGATGTGTCATCTTTCTAGTATAGTGGCCAGAAACTTTATATTTGTGACATAAAAATATTCCTAACTATATACTCTATCTAGATTTTTATATTAGGTCTACCACCATGGTATCTGTGCATTGGGGCGTGTTCATTTGTTTAATATGTTTGTATGTATTAAACCGAGATGGTCAGATTTTGATCACAGTTATACCAATGTAAATCCAAAGTAACTATGGTATAATTGGGATCAGAACCTGACATTTATTCTGTATCATTACAAAGATGTGAATTATTTGGTTGATAAATTGAGGGCATTTTCTCAAAGGTAATAACTAAAATCTATCAAAAAACTAAGTATGAAGATAAATGCCAAGGCAAGGTATCATTATTACTATCTGTACAGCAGGGATCCTCAAGTTATTATACTGATTTGTCCAATGATTAACCTAATTATGTCTCAATTTTTTAATAATGGCTATCTTTTCACTGGAAGAAAAGCTGAAACAGTTTAGAGCAGTATAAACAAAACAGGGTGAAAGCGGTTGATCCAGCCATGTTTATTGTGGGCATAGGGAAGATGACTACTAAGGACAATAACAAATCAGAGTAACAGACCTGTGCACAGTCGATAAGTCTACATCACATCTTCTGTCGTATTGACTGAGACTCCTCCATGCCAGTATAATGTAGAATAATTTGAGCTACAGAGTGGTTCAGTGTAAATTATCCAAAAGTACTTTTTAATAGTCAGAAAAATTCCTATATTAAAGTTTGCTTCTGCATATGGAAGAAGGCATTGCTTATTTGTACTCATGGAAAAAATAGCTTAATACTTAACTTTTAAAAGATTTTTAAATTATACCTAAATTTCACTGAAGCTGAAGTCTACAGAGTTTCCATTATGTATTAATTTCACCCTGAGGACTATGGACTTGGACATCTTATTGAAAATAATGTACCAAAAAATAAAATGGCATGGCATCCTCCCGCTATTGATTTCAAATCTGTGCTCAGGTTATGTTTAGTCTTGTGGAAGGAGACTAACTGAAAATATTGTACTTATGAACAATGTAAAAAGGCTACAGAGAATCAGTTCTACCATGACAGATTCCCCTCCACTAAAAAAACTCCAACCTTTTTATAAAATATATTTTTCCTTCCTGTATTTTCCAGCCTTATCCATAAGCGATGCATCTTTCAGAAGTAATGAATCATCGTGGATGTCATTTGCTTCCTTTCATATCCGACACAAGACTCACATCCAACTACAATTTCAGCCTCTTTCTGCAGATGGTATCCTTTTTTATACTGCCCAGCACCTTAGTCCTCGATCAGGTAAGGACATTCAGGGCTCTGTCCACAAGTACTGGGTCTGTATCATATAGGAGGGTCCTTTCTTTAAAAAGAAAAAAAACAAATGTAAACAGTACAAATGTTCAGTCTTCATATTAGTGTTCAACGTCCATTTGAGTGCCAGTGGCTTTTGAACTTTTCAACCAAGCTCTTAAAAAGTGGCATAATGTACCAAGTTTTGGGTGGATCCAAAGCAAGCATGTACTTTTTTTGTCTTAATGGAGATGGACCAACAAATATACATTGAAGGATTTAAATATAGACATTGGAGCCAGCCCCCCAGCTTCTGTACTTCTGCATAGCTCCATAGGCTACAATGAAGTTATGCCAATTTACATCAACTGAAGATTTAGCCCATATTTTTAAGACACCAAAAATAAGGAAATGCAGAAGTTAGCTGAACTGAAGCTCAGAGAAAGTAAATGGAATACAGAGAGCTCATGAAGTTCATGGAGAGTTTAAGTATTTATTATACCTAAAGATGGATCAATGCTGACAAGTTTGCTGTTGCTAGAAAAATATTTACCTCAGTAAAACATCTGAGTCCTGTACTTGCTAGACAGGCAGAATGATACAATTAGAAGTAGTCAAGTACAACTGTTTTACTATGTATAAAATATTTTAAAACCTTGGTAAGTTACAATCACATTTTTAAAACAGTATGGCATAAAATCATATTTGCCAAGCCATGTATATAAATTTTCAAATCTAGTCTTTTAATTGTTTATGGAAAATTACTTTATTTATATATCTTAACTTTATAGTACATTCCTCTAGTGTCTTTCATGATTTTAGACAGAAACATTTCATATCACTGCATAAGCTATTAACATTAAAGCACTGATGAAACTTCCCAACTGGATGTCAAACGCTAAGTTATGCAGAAATAGGGATTTATGTACTGGAAAATAAATAAATAGTTTGTCATATTTTTAGATTCCTTTGTTCAAAGCCTAAAGGATTTTAGAATTTTCAATAAACATGCTCAGCCATATGCACAAATATTACCACCTTCTCATTCCCTACACAGATGTCTTAATGGGCTACTGCCAGGTGAGACTGATATGGGCATCAGACAATAACAGTACCACCTGTTCAAATTATGACCCCAATATAGAAATGCAGTTTCAAAGAAAATAGATGGCACAATGTGTAACACAAATATATTTTTTGCTAAGAATCCTATTTTCTACTAGGCATCTTTTGTAGGTTTATAATTAAAAAAACAGTCTGGGATTCTACATGAATAATTTCCTCCCATTCAAACTAAACAATTTCATGTGTCAAAAGATATCTCAGAAAAATAGAGAAAAAGAAAAAAACCACAATTTATCTAGCTCAAACGAAATAAAAGAAGTCAAAGGCCATGATAGCAGCTAATACAGACAGAAAGTAACCACCCCTTTGGAGAGATAAAAGGGAGTGCACTAAGAGATTCTACAGCCTTTTTAAGTTAGGCTGCAATTGGTTAGCATGAATATGCTCTATTTCTATTGCTATTAGTGAGAATGTTTAGTCTGTTCAGGAGAGAACATTTCTTAAAACCATCATCCTGAGCCATACAACTTTCATTTCAAATGTTTTTCCCAAAAAATACTTCCCCTTCCCCTTAACAAAAGTTGCTGTCTATGGAGTAATTTAATTGCTTTACAACTTTCATACCCCTCATTCTCATTACACTGAAGTTTTGAAGGGTTTCGAAAAAGCTAATCTTGCAAGCTCTTTACATATGCCTTCATATAATCCCGTCAAATCCAGACAGAATTAGACTAATGAAAGACTCAAAAGTATTCTTAGCAGCCAACAGATGTGAAAAGGCTTTCTTTTGCAGATTAGTTTACAAAGCACTTTATATAATGCCTTTTCTTTTTACCTTGTTATGTAAGATTTAATAAATGAATTGGTTGCACAAAGCACAAGGAATTTTCTAAAATTCCTTGTCTAATGGGGAATAATTGAAAAGCTTCTCTTTTCTATTCTCCTCTCTCACTACAATGGACTGTTCTTGAAAATCACCTCTGACTTCACAACTAATTTAGAGATGCTAGTGACACATAGGCTATCTTCACTGGCACAGCTGTACAGGAGTTGTTACTAGTTTGCTTCTGAGCTTCAGACTGGGCTGGAGACACAGGCTTTTGTTGTCATACTGAGCTCCTAGAGGCATTGCTGCCACCTGTGATTTTGCTGCCTGGGCCAGTTTTAGGGTTTTCCTATGACATATATGCTGTCCTTCCTTTGGGACTTCTGCGACAAGGATGGATGAAAGAAATGTTGCTATCTGCTGTTGTCCCTGTAGTCCTTTCTCGAGGCACTGGGTGGAGATGGAAGGGAATACTTCAGTTTGGATGTGTCGTCTATATTTTTTTCTCTAAAGAGAGAGCCCATGAATTTAGAAGTGCTCAGGATTTGTTTGGTGTGGGTATCTGCAGTCCAGAGGTATGTGGCCAAATTAGGGTGACCAGACAGCAAGTGTGAAAAATCAGGACCGGGGGTGGGCGGGTATTAGGAGCCCAAATAAAAAAAAGCCCCAAATATCGGGACTGTCCCTATAAAATCGGGACATCTGGTCATCCTAGGCCAAATGTGGAACCTGGCTGTTCAGATGGATGCCATGGCCCTATCTGAGAAGCTCATCTTGTCCATTGAGGTCTCTGCAACAACCACCTTTGCCAGGAATATTTTCTTAAGGATGGACCTGTAATCAAGATGGTCTCTGTTGTCTAGGTCCTTTATGTTAGCCAGCCAGGACATCATGGTTCTGGCAAAGCAGGTACTGGCCCAGACAACTGAGAGTTGCTAAAGATGACTTAAAATCCCTCCTGAGTCTTCCACCTTCCTGTCTGTTGTGTTCTTGTGAAGGGGGAAAAAATCCCTTCCTGGAGCAATTATCATATCCTTCGCTAGTGATGCCACCATAGCATCTACCTTTGGTATCTCTGTAATTTTAGGGGGGGGGGGCTGGTGCTTGCATCTTTTAAAATTTGATTGCATGTCTACTTATAAGGCATTTCCTTTAATCTCTGATTACATCGTCAAAGGAAGAGTGAAGGACTATTGCTAGTTTGGGCTGAGATTTAGCTGACGAGACTTTGCCCTTTGCCTTTTCACCTAAAACCTCATTGTCAGGTTGGATCTAAACAGTGGATGCTAATTTCCTGCACCCAGAAACAAATTTTGAGGGGAGTTGGGTGGAAATGGGGTGGGGTAGGGAGAATCCTTTCCTGTTTTTCCCCCCCGTTTGCCATATTCTGAGCCCAAATCAGAAAGCGGTCCTCCCCCACTAAAGAAGGTGGAATCTGAGTACATGGACAAGTATTGCTCAGCCTTTTAATATTTTCTTTCCCTTTGTGTGTTTCCAAGATTTGTGGGCTCTTTTTCCCCTTTTCACAAAGTTGCTATATGGCTGTGGCCAGAGCAGGGTCTCTTTTGGCCTTTATACCACGAGCCTTAATCTCTTGACTAGATCTCCCTCTGCATCCTCCTCCTCTGGATCTAAAGCCTACATTTTGTGTGGGTGTCTTTTCATAAGAATCCCTAATTCATCTTGGGAAGAAGGGGAGGTTAGCAGGAACCCTGTTTCTTTCCCGAGGGTGCTAAAAAACTATGTAAATGTGGTGGGAAGCAAAGGGGACTTTACAAGGCTTTTTCTTGCAGATTTGGGTTGCTGCAGAACTTACCCCCAAGGGATTTGGTTGAATAGCATCCCCCAGACCCTTTCCTTGAGGCTATCAGCTCACACCTTTCTGCAGTGGAGGTGTGGTGGCTACATGGGAGAAGGGATGCCCTCAGATGCTGGTCTGACCTTGAACCCCATGCCTCAAGCCAGCAGATAAATCACCCTTTTCTGAGCCTGCAAAAGCTGCCTCATAGGTAGAACACTACTGTGATTTAGTCTAGCATTTGCAGGTCTGCTGTGCATACCTGAGAGGGAACAGAAGAGTTCCCCAGGGGAGGCATTGCAGCAGCAGATCCAGGTAATTGAAACCAACATGCTGCCAACTCATGGGAAAAGGAGGGTAGAGCTTCAAGTACTTGCTGCTGCCTGAAAGGCTTTAAAAAAAATCAAAGTTGGCAAGAAAGCAGTTGGAAGCAAAGCAAACTGCCACTGACTGGTGCTGCAAAGCCAGATGTTCTGGCAGGCTCCATGAGAGGGCATGGTCAAGTACTCACTCCAGACTGCAATGGTGAACTGTTTCCAGAAATAGCAGAGAGAAGGGGACAGCTCACATGCAGAACTGCAGGAGATGGTGGGCTGCAGCCATAGATGGTGGAAGCTCAGTTTTAATGGGGAGGAACTAAGGAATAGCAGGATGGGTGCTCTGCAGAGGCTGTTACTGAGACCAAGTTGGAGGAGAGTAGGAAGTGCCAGCTCCAAACTGGAAGGTGGGGGCCTGGCGGTTTGTTTCTCTCTCACCAGCTGCAGGGGTAGCTGGTCCCAGTCCTACCCCAATCACCCTGGTTCCTACTTGCTCTGTAGACCAATGGCCAGCCCTGTGACAGCCACTTCAGCCCCTCTGGATAATGCTCTTGCTTCTGTCTCCCCATACGGCTTATAGGTAACATTGGGTCCCAGTATATATAGTGGAACAACTAAGGGGGCAAAAATATAGATCAGCCCACACAATACTTCCAATGCAGGGATGCTAGCCCCTACTGTCCCTCCCCATTCCACCACGCCTGGCAGTAGATATTTAATACAGCATGAGGAGCTGAACTGTCATGGTAGGGGAAGATTGCAAAGCGGATAGAAAGATATCATCCTTCCTTACTGCACCATTGATCCAGCCTTCCTAACCCCGCACAGATCCCTCTGGGGGAAGAGCTCCATGTGGCAGGGGGCTATTCACAATCAGGCCGTGGGATATTCTTACTTTAAGGATTTTTAGAAACTGAGCATTAACTCTGTGTGCTTTTGTATATACACACACAATACACTATTATGCTTGTCTAGGGTGCATTGAAACCATAAATAAAGTCCTTCCATAAGTGCCCACTGCCCACCCTGATGGATTTATATTTTCACAACAGCCTGCTCTAAAACTTAACATTGCTCTAGGTCAGCTCTTCATTCAATAGTTAAAAATACCAGTTTACAGTTTGTCTCGTAGTCCACTGGTTTGAATCCAGTCTAAGGCAGGAGGGATAAATGTCATTGCCCCATGATAGCATGAAATAAAGTTTTGTTATCCTAATCTGATTTTCTTTGAATGTACATTACAATAACCAGATTAGTAGTCAGCAGAGGGCAAAGATTGAGTGGGCATGTGGAGACAGTCCTACCTTTGCTGCCTTAGGGTATGTACGCTTTGAGTTGGGCGATGGGATTCCCACCTTGCATAGTCATACTTGTTCTAGCTCTCAAGTTAACAAGCTAAAAACAGAATGCAGCTGTGGAAGTACAAGATGAGGAACAAGCTAGTCACCTCAAGTACATGGCCATTGAAACCCTAGTCACATACTGGGGACAGCTAGCCTGGCCCCCTGCTCATGCAAGTATGTCTCCTTGCGCTGGGAATCACACCCCAGCTTGCAATGCAGACACCCTTAGAAGTAGTCCTTGCAGGCTTAAGACCCATGAACTAGGGTAGCTCTCAGAATGCACTTTTTGCTTCACTTTTTTTCAGTCCCCACACCATCCCCCAAATACTTGAACCCCAGTAAAGGAACAAATGGCCAAATGAAAACTGGTGGCAGATCAAATATAAATTTTATATTCACCTAAATATGCGACCTGCAAACTTTCTGAATATGCTTGCCTCTAGTTCAGTGTAGTTCAATTTGACATTCCCAGCTACCACCCACACCATTATTTATGCTATTGTTTAAAGTAAAAAAAAAAAAAAAAAAAATTTTAAGTCAGTCACAACTGAATTTTCGCTAGATCTCATGCAGTTTAAAAAGATTTAGGAAAGCTAATTTTAAAGATTGTGTTATTGTAGCAGCAGTTAGGTGTTCTCATTGAATAACAAGTAGATCAACTTCTACCTGTACTTTTTATAATACAATTAAAAATTTTGAAGGCCAGTAAATACAGGCCAGAAAATCTCCAGTACTTAAGCACTTTTCCCACATATCAATAGATATGGTAACATGTGTATTCTTTAGTTACTACAGGGTACCCTATTACAAATAGTTATCTAACAGTACACACTAAATTATCTAAGTTTAAGTATCACTACTGTACTTGCCAGCCTGCAATATGATGTACCCAAGTCCTGCCCAAATTGTAATCAAAATAGATTTATGGTGTTCAAACCCTTATGGGTGTGGTGACATTGACAAATCCCACATAAAGCCAAAGCAATCAGGCTTTATACAGCTGTACTACAGGCGGCTGAAGGCACAACTTGCTCATCAATCTGGGATTCTAAGGCTTCAGGGCAAGCTCTTCATGACCCTTTACAGCTGCTTCACTGGTCACAGCTCTGCTATTCTCCCCATTTTAATTTCCAGGATATTGGATCCATCCACACAAGTGCCGACCCAGTAGCCTTTCTCCATTTCCCCCTTAATATTTCCCTCTCTGCTATCATGTTCTGAGCTGGTGGAGAGCCCACCTGTCTCCCATGTGTGGGGTGCTGAGATCAGTCTTGTGGCCAATCACTATGATGGCCACAGCAAAGAGTGTATTAAAGAAACTGTTCTAATTTACAACCAGTATTTATTTTTAGAAATGTGATATTCACATTCCCACTCCCTTAAGTTGCTTCCTGAGACATCAACCCTCTCCTCCATAAATTAACAAAAAATAATAATTTTGTGAGTGAGAGTTATACATATTCACCGGGAGAACATTATCTTAAGCCGTTCCATGCCCGTCACTTATACTACAGCAATGATAACTGTGTTACATGCTAATCAATAATAACTTTGCAGTGCAACAAATTATTTTAAGCCTAAATACCACTCCTCACCACCTTCACTCCTTGGGTATACAAGGCCCCAAAGGCAATGGAATCAGTGCAGTCAGACAGTGTGGGGAAAGAGATGGCTCCCCCATCTTCCTTACCCTTGAACTGTGCTCCATAAGGATCTATCCACAGTATTATGGATGGTGGCTCTTGGGTGAGGTTGTGGCCAGTTGCTGCATAACACCATAGATCTAGCTGTTGCACACAGTGTGAAAGGGGGTGTAGTTACCATAGTTGCAGAGGTGCTGCAGTAGTCGCAGAGGAGAGGCTGCACTGCCATTTGGAGACGGGCTTCTGTCTCTTCTCCCTGACAAGCCTGCAAAGCCTGAAAACAGGTTGAGGTTAGGATTTGACCCGAAATGATAAGTCCCTTGAGCAGCCACTTGAATAAAGCAGAATCAAAAAGTCTGCTGCAAGATACAAGCATATGTATTTATTTTATAAAATTATTACTGTTTTTTGTGACAAGCAACTAAAATTAAATGTCCTCAAATTTTTTGTTTAACTCTTTTGAGAGGAAGGGACTCTTCTCAAATAGAAGTATTAAAAGGAATAAATTATTGGCAGAAATTTGACAGAGAACATGAAAAAATGGGTGTTGCCAAACCAACTCTAATGAGACTAATCAATTAATTAAGGTTTCTGAATAGATAAGGCTGTCACAGCTCTGACATTCACATGGCAGATGTGACAGTTAAACAAGTCAATGGATAAATAAAAGGCTGACACTGAAGTCAGAGGCTCAAAATGATGGCTTGTCAGAGCCCTAAAAACTAGCAGTAGGTTCCATTTTGGAAAGAGTTTCCTGACTGCCAGTCTGGCTAATCAGATGGCCCCAAGGAATGCTACCTGTGGATTGTCTTCCAAGGAGCCTTAGGATCCTACTAATAGCACACTACTAAGAGCAGACAACTGATGCGCAATGGTACTGGGATGAAGGCCTCTGTCTATGCCTTTTTGGAGAAAGTGCAGAATGATTGGCATTCCTGAATTTGCATTGTGCTCTTGGTACCACTTGTTGAATCTGGATCACATGGAGGAGTACCCTTTTAGTGTTGATACTCTCCTAGATGAAAATAATGTCTTAATGACTATGAAGGACAGATTGAGACCTTTTAGTGCCTTCCTCTCAATAGTCAGGCTGTTAAAATTGTTTGGGGTCTGGATGAAGAAGGACTTTGTGAGAGGATGTCTGGTCTCCATGGATGGTGGAGTGGGGGCTCCAATGTCAGCTCTATCAGGTTTGAGAATCAAGGTCTCCTTGGCCAATGGGAAGTTATCAGTATTACCGTTGCCTGTTCTTTTATTTTCTGGACCACTTTCCCAAGTAACAGAGAGTGGAATCATGTAAAGTAGGCCCTGAGGCCAACTGGGTGATAAGGCATCTGTCCCCATGGATCTGTGGTCTGCCTCCCTTGTGAAGTATTTTGGCCTCTTTGCATTTGTATGATTTGCGAACAGATTGGTTGAAGGGAGAATGAAAGATGAAACTGAAAATCTCCAGAGTCGGGCACCACTTGAAGTTGTTGATCCTGCACCAGCTGAGCCTGTCTTTTCGTTCAGATTCCATATGATGCGGCTCGCTCTGGGAAAAAGGAGGAACTGTTCTGCCCACTTCATTATCTCCATTGCTTCCACACACAGTGCTGGACTCCTTATTGTCCCTTGGTTGTTTAAATTTGTGACCACTGTCATATTGGCATATTGAACCAGGACATGGTTTCCCCTTAGATGGGCTGGCACTTTTGTAGAGCTGGCTTGACTGCTCTCAGCAGCTTAGGATGAGAGCCTTTTCATCCTCACTCCAGAAGTCCTGAGCTGTTTGGGTCTCCAAGCAAGCTTCCCAGCCCTCCAAGCTGGCGTCAGTTGCAAGGACTAAAGGATCTGGAAGGCAGATAAGCATGACTTTGTAGTTATATTCATGGGCTGACCGCGCTTGTAAGGAGTTGAGCATCTGTGTTGGAATCAGTACTTGATCTTTCATGTGTTCCAAGGAGTGGTCCCACACCTTTAGTGTGAATGCTTGAAGATTTCTGATGTGTGATTGTGTCCATGGAGTAATCTCTAGTCATGACCAGGAGTACTAGAAGTTGGAGGCAGCTCTGGAGCAAGAAAATAAATTCCTGGATGGAACCAGAGAACTTTTCTTGTCGCTAATGATGAAGCCATGAATCTGAAGGAGATTCAATGTTCAAGACATGGTCCTATGCAATGCTGTCTGTGATGCAGCTCTGATCGGGATGTTGTCCAGGAAGGACTACAGGTGAGCTCCCTGCTATTCGAGTCTGGCTATTATCACCACCAGCATTTTAGTAAATACCTGGGGTGCAAAAGGCAGGCCAAATGGGAATGTTACGTACTAATAAGGTTTCCTGCTGTACGTGAACCTCAGAAGTCTGCGGTGGCACAGTCTGATAGGGATAAGGAGATATGCATCTGCTAAATCTACTGAAGTAATGAAGTACCCCCACGACAGAGAAGACATCTTAGATGCCAGGGTCTCCTTCCAAAACTTCATTTTCTTCATCCACTTGTTGAGCCTTCTGAGATTGCAAATGGCTCTAATATCCCCCCATGAACTTCTGTAAAATGAAAAAGATGGCATGGAACCTAGAGAACCTTTCATCTGAAGGAACACTATCATTCCCATATCCAGATTGCAGCCAGGAATGCTTGGAAGGTGGCTGAGGAGGCTTCGAAGCCCTTTTTTGAGAGCGGCCTCCATCTTTCTACCCACGGGGTATCCTTCTGAGGGAATAACCATAACCCTGGTGAGGTATGCCGCAGCAGCATCCATCTTCGGTAGCTCAGCAATAGAGCCCTTTGGTTCTTGAATGTCACAAAGCCTGAGGACACTGTTGTTAATGTGCTTGCCCTTGTCAGACTTGTTCCATTCATCCCTAATCACTTCATCAAATGAGGAATAAAGGGGTAACTGCATCCTCATGAGAGGATTTTGAGGAGAGAAATTTACACTGAGACTCACTCTCAGGAACCTGCTCAGGTTTCAGAGCCAGACAACTCACCCTCCTCAGTGGATGAGAGGGAAGAGGACTTAGCTCCTGGAGTTTTTCTGCTTTTTCTTTCAATATTTAGGCTTTTTTTATTTAACCTTTTTTGCAGGCTTTGGGAGCATAGCTTTCATGAAGTCTTATGAGACTTATCTTCTTTAGGGCCTGTAGCCTTCTTGAGAGGTCGGTCTCTAAATCCTCCCACACTGAGTCCCATTCCCCCTGGGAGGAGAGAACTCAACATCAGAGCCCTCCTGGTCAGCTTGGGAAGGAGGGAGGTTGATTAGAAGCCCTGTTTCTTTCCCCAGAGTGCTCAGGGCCCACTTTAAAACTTGGGGGAGGGAGGGCTCAGTTTTGAAGAGGTCCCCTGGGACTTATCGATCAACTCAAATGGTCAGAGTCCTCCTTGCTTCTGGAGTCTTACCCAGCTCTGCATTGGCATGCCTGGTCCATTTTTCCCCTGCTGGTATGGCAGCTGCTTCAGTAGGTCAGGTATCACACCCTCCTGTCCGACTTGAAGTTCTGGGATTTAACAGAGTTATGGACAGACGGCTGGGTACATCTGCTGAGCCTGGGAAAGCTGCCTTATATATAGAAAACCACTTTGTGCTTTCTTGATCACTCTGCTAGGCCTTTAAGGGGCAGAGGAGCTGGCAGGGAGATGCTGCAGTGGAGGCTCAGGGACAGTTAAACCCCTGAGTTAATTGATCAGTAGAGGAGGAAGAATACTAGTCCCCACTGCCCAAAACACTAGACAGAAAAGTTAAAACAGAAAGGAGTAAAGATGGTAGCAAAATAAACCACCACTGTATGCTGCAGTGGAGGCAGATAATCTGGCAGCAAGCCAGAGCAGAAGGGGCATGGCTAAACTATAGGGCACCAAAACATGGATCCACCTCCCTTAACTGCAGAGAGGAGAGCAGCCCAGACAGCCAGAATTGTCATGCATGCTGAGCTGCAGAAGCAGAGTTATCTTCATTGAAACTAACATGCAAAAGCATCAAAAACTGATGTTTTGTCATATCAATATATTATGCCAGGCTTACTGTGGAAACAGCAGATGTAAAATGGATGCACATCCTAGTTTTGTACTTTTGTTTCCTTTATTATTGTGCAATTTTCATGCAAGGCTTTGCAAAATGTGTATATCACTTACTTCAACCCAAAGATGAGAGGGTATTTGCATAGTACAAGTTGTGCAAGGTAACAGGTCCAGTAAATAAAAATATCAAACTATAAAGCCATATTCTCACATTTGATTTAAAATGACATGTGTTCATGGGAAAGATTTAGTGAGACCGCTATCAATCAACATACAATGAACCATTAGATTTAAACAGATCATTCTATTTTTTGCACATGGTAGGTAAAGTAATTCACCTTTCTCTCAAACTGAACATGTATGACATGTCCTGCACATTCCCAGCTATATGAACTGTTCCATGACCGAGATGGTGAAACTCTGCCTCATTTTCTGCAGACTTATAAAACCAATGTTAAAAACATTCATCCCCACTGTAACTCCATTAAGTCAATGCTGTTCTCCTGGGATGCATGTGATCTACTCAAAATAAAGTAACAACGAATCAGACTGAGTTTCTCTAACAGAGAAATTAGTCATTCATGAATTTAATCCTAACGAACTCATCACTGGCAGGTGATTTCATTTTTAAGCATGATGAATCACAATAAAAAATACCATATTTAATTTTCTTACATTTTAATGTCAATTTTACTGATAAAAGGCTACAGAGGGGGAAAGCGCCTGTTTGATAGCACTGTCATTTATATCTATTACAGACAAGAAAAACTACATTAAAAGAAAATTAAGTTGCAAAGTCAAGCACTCAAATGTTAGGAAATGCAAGTGTTAAGGTTACCGTTCCAACCTCAATTTGGCCCCCATTGTGCGCATGCATAATGATAGTCCTTAATTTCATGACCACATACTATTTTCCTGCCTCATCCCACGAACAGAATAAGCAGTGCAGTTATTTCTTCTCTTGTCCCCCACCTCAATTCCTGCCCATGTTCTCCCCTCCCTACTTCTATTCCCCCTGCCCCCATCTCCAGCTCCTGCCTTCCATAATTCCCAGCTCCTTTCCTTAGCAACTATGCCCCACTCCTGTCTTCTGCCCCTGTCCTCCCAGTCTTGGCTCCTGCTGCTAACACAACTGCTGTTCTCCATCTCTTCACCCTCCTGCACACTGTTCTTCACCCCTCTGCTTTCAACTCAGGCTGTTCCTTTTCCTCCTCCTCCTCCAGGCTGCCTGGATGTAGCAGAAACATGGAGAGCACACCTCCCTCCTCAGGCCCTGTGCCTGGTGCCACAGCAGTCCCAGGGAGAAGCAACTGTAAGGGACTTGAACCCCTTGGATGAGGCATGCTCAGATGTGCTGGGGATAGCACATGCACAATCTGGTTGCAGACAGGAAGGTATAAGGCATGTTCAGTCAGTGAAGACAGAAACTTCAGGGAATTTAGCTTCTAAATTCTAGCAAGCCTCTGCTGAGCACTTTTAAATTGAAATTTTTCTGGAATTTATAACTTGGCCACATTTGGACAGTTTTTCAGGGACTGCACAACACATATTGTGGATATGAGGGCAATCTTTCCAATCTCCCCTTCCACCTTGGCAAATTTCAAATCCCTGCTCCAAAGCGTGGCAACAGAGCTTTTCAAGCAGTTGTAAGACTTTAACACAAGCCAAAAAAAAAAAAACAAACAAACATTTTCCCTAATCTCATTCTCAGAAATAGCTGAAATACATTAAAAAAAATGCTGATGGAGGCACACACCCAACATGGAAAATTTCAGCTTGAATGGTTTGAGTCTGGTAAAATTACAAGCAATTGAAAAGAGGGTATTAAAATGAAGTGTCAGGACACCTTAACTATATGAGTTGCTACCTAAACCATCTCAAAGTAAAATTTATTTGACATCAAGTTAATTTATTTCCACAGGTGACTTTCTATGTATATCCTTAGTAAATGGATTTGTACAACTACGCTATAGCCTTGGCGACAAGATAGTCATCTTACAGTCTCTTCAAAACGTATGTACAAATGGAAGTACATGGCATTTCCTTAAAGCAGGAAGAGTAGGTAATGAAGGTTACCTGGATCTGGATGGCATCAACATTACCCAGAAAGCCAGTGCTGGAATGACTGCCCTCGACATAAACACAGATTTCTATGTTGGAGGAGTGTCATCCTTAAATCTTGTCAATTCAATGGCAATAGAGAATGAACCCATAGGTTTCAGTGGGTGTATACGAGAAATTATTATAAACCACAGAGAACTAAAACTCACTGAGGCAGACCCTAAAGATGGTTCCAATGTAGGTGACTGTGATGGAACTGTTTGCGGGTACACAGTGTGCAAAAATAATGGTAAATGTCAAGTTCAAAACTCAGGCTTTTCTTGCTTTTGTCCTCAACCCTGGACTGGGAACACATGTGAACAATCTGTTTACTGTTCACAAAATGCGTGTCTGCACCAGGCTCTTTGTATTCCTGATCCCATTTTATTTTCATACAGTTGTGCATGTACACTAGGATGGTCAGGTAGATACTGTGACAATGAAATCTCATTTTCTACTGCAAAATTTGCAGGTAATTCATACATCAAATACATGGATCCTCATTATGGAAAGAGAGACCTCAGATTTACCAGTGTATCTCTAAATTTTACTACCAGTCAGAGTGAAGGCTTAATTTTATGGATGGGAAAAGCTGAAAATGAAGACAATGATTTCCTTGCAGTTGGTCTTACTCATGGGACCTTGAAAGTTGTGGTTAATCTGGGAGAAAAAATCTCTGTCCCTTTAATTCACAGTAAACATTCCCTTTGTTGCAAGAGATGGCATTTTGTCACCATAGCTCAAAACCAGACTTCTGTTAAAGTGTACCTTGATGAATATCTGGTTCTCTTTGAAGATATTGATCCACAAAGAAAATACATTGCTCTAAACTATGGAGGCATTTGCTATTTTGGTGGGTTTGAACTTGGCAGAAAAGTAAACATAGTCACTTCAGGGCTTTTTAGTCAGGAGCTAGTTGGTAAAATTAAAGATGTTGTACTCTTTCAAGATTCTAAAACAATCCAATTAATTAAGGCAGAAGGCTACAATGTTTATGATGGAGATAGGGATTAACTGAAAAAAATTAGGGTTAAAAACTCCCCACATGAACAGGTTTATGCTCCACTCTGTCTACTGGCTAGTAATATTAGAATGAGACTCCTTTTTAGTAACATGCTTAGTAGTATTACGCACATGCTGTAACTACTTGCTTGCTACTATAAACTACCGAACTTTTTATATGGTTGGATGAATAGCACAGATGAAAAATGGTCAAATTTACTTATGCTACTAATCTCATTTCTAGATACTGTTTTGAAAACAGGAAACTTTGATTTTATAGATTTATTTTACCTGAGACAGTTTTGTACTCTGAAAGTGGCAGTTTACAAGAATAACTGCCCTGAGAAATGTTTAAATTAATCCCTCCATTCCAGCTTCTGTAGCCCAGCATTCTCAAGTACACTGTAGTAGTAAAGAAATAGAAAGGCAGACATCAGAAACCAGTTCTCAGGGAGGGTGATGGAGTACAGGTTGCCTAGTTTTACCTGGAATTCCTGGAAACCAACTGGCAATAGTATACAAAAAATTAACTACCTTTGCCTGAGTTTTATTTACACACACACACAAATCTGTCTATTACTGTCATCCAGAATCCAGTACTTTTCCCATTTAATACCAAAAAGTTTATCCAAGTCTTAGTTTCTCTTACAAATTGCCAGTAAAGCATGAGAAAGTCAGCATTTGTGGAATAACTTCATGCACATACAGCGTTTCATAGGAAAACATTGGAGTTTTCCTTCAGTGTAGGTTGAGATTTTCCAAGATGTCTAGGGGATATAGCCACAGATCTCCCACTGAAGTTCAATCCTCGTGTCAACTTAAAACCCCAACCATAGATAAAACCCCAAAGTAAACAAGTTTAATTCATTTTGCAAATGCCTAGTTATCATTACTTTAATGATCAGTACTTTAATCAACAAGAAATAAAACAAAGATACTTATGTTATATTTAATGTGCTCAGTTATGATATGGCCTCCAATGCCATTTAAATTTTTAATTTCAATCGACTGCTATTAATTTACTGTATAAATAAAATGTTTACATCAAAACAAAAGTGGTGGATTTCTACCTTCTTCCCTTTTATTACAGCTCAAGATCAAGCTCTCTTCTCATATTAGGAATTAACTATATATATATATATATATATATATATATATATATATATATATATA
>NW_020664393.1:37446381-37589337 GCF_002925995.2 Terrapene triunguis
TATATATATATATATAT
Organism: Terrapene triunguis; assembly: GCF_002925995.2. Classification (NCBI taxonomy): domain Eukaryota; kingdom Metazoa; phylum Chordata; order Testudines; family Emydidae; genus Terrapene; species Terrapene triunguis. The sequence continues at coordinate 37,446,399 of NW_020664393.1, forward strand.
ATATATATATATATATATATATATATATACACACACACACACACACACACACACACACACAGTGTACTCAGCTGCAGAGAAGAGAAATTACATGGATTTATTTCAAGATACAAATCCAGCTACTCAACAAGAATCATACAAGTAAAAGGCTGGATGCCTTCTAAGGAGACAATATAAATAATTTAAATCTATCTGAAGTACCCAGTGACACGTCAAATTTCCAGGCCCATTTCAGGATACATATAAAGCAGCAATGTCTCCCCTATTCATCAAACTATTTCTTAAATATTAAGGGACAACAGTCAATACTGTGGGACAGACACTTGCTTGGTCCACTTCTTTATGCTGCTCAGGCAATGCAAAGGGAGCGGAAACTGCTCACAAATCCTTTGCTGGGGATTTCTCCAGTGTAAGGTTGTCCTCAATGAGCACAGAGGTTCCTATGCCTCGCACTTCCCAGTAGACATATCAGAAATAGAGAGAAGAGTAGCTGAAGAATATTGCTTTCCAGCTACCCCCCAATGGACTGTTGCCATTTAGCAAGTTAAAGAAGCCTACTAGGATAACTGGGGCCAAGAAGCAGGGAGGAGTAACAGGTATATTAGGGAGGTTATTGGTTCTCAGCTATTCCTCTTTCCCAGGCTCTCTCTTGGTGGGAGGGGAAGGGAGCCATCTATCCTGCTCTCTTCCCCAAGTCTCCCACAGCCTAGCAGCTAGCCAGACAATGGAATAACCAGTTACTCTCTCCCCTTCTCCCACCATGTGATGTAGCAGGGGAACAGTTAACAGCTGCTCACAGCACTCCCAGCTCACACCCAAGGAACTCCCATGGCTACAGGGGAGAATACGGGAGGCAAACTGGGGAGGCAGCACTCTATACTACCACTCTATAGTGATGAGACGTATTCAAACACTTCAGTTTAGAACTGAAGGGCAGGACTCTGGGAACAGATTTCCCAGTCGTCATCAACTAAAAATGTTCTTAACACAGGTGTCTTTGAAAGCCACAATTGAGAGCTACACGGTGGATACCACTGTTGCCCTATATCCACTCACCAAGTTTTTGAAAATGTGCTGCAGCATGGGCCAAGCTATCATGTTCACAAATTACCTTTTCAAGCAAACCACCCTAACATAATTAGGCATGCTAATTTTTTAAAGGGTAGCAGTTCAGTTTCACTGGTACTGAATTATTTTTATGATACAAACAGAATATGAGGTGGCTTGTTAGTACCAGCAGATTGGGAAGAAGACTACTAATAGGCAAATTAAAAGAAAGCCTATACAACAGACATCTAGTACAGATATTGAAATTATTTAAATCTTAATCCCATAAACAAAGTCACCACTTTAAATCAGAATATAAATCTAATAAACACAAAACATTACCTACTTCAAAAATGAATATAAACGAATGGTATTATGCATATAGACCCCCAAAGGAAAAGGATATTTAAACTTAGATTTCTTGGCCGAGAGAACCCAATTTGTTGAAATGCTAAGCAACACCACAATGCTTGCAATTTATTACCACCCATGGAATTAATAGCCCAACCACCACTTCAATTATTGAACCAATTTTGAACAGAATGGTTTGAGTCCTGTAGTCCATAGGACATGTAGGATTTTCAAATTAAGGTTTTAAATATGGCTTTCAGTTCCTAATTTAGTTGAGAAATTATTTTGTGAATCTTGAGAGCTATTGGCCTAGGAATAATTATACAATAAAAGCTACCACCACCTTTATTTGGTATAAAACATTTTTAATTTTAACCTTATTTAATTTGGCTGTAAAGCTATGTGCAATGTCTGCAAATAAGAAGCTACTTTTAAATATATGACCAATTAAAAAAAGTTAACAATTATTGTCTTTTAATCACATATCTGTTATTGGAAAGAAGAGGTTTATTCTACACCAAAGTGCAAAAAGCTGTGTTCATAGGTAAGGCAATGTATTCAAACTTCTTTATACACAATATTCTTAAGTAAAAATAATTAGACCAAATACTGCAAAATAGTATGATGGACAGAATAATGTAATGGTAGAATATTTGTTTTTCAAAAGCAGATTCAACAAAATGAGCAATATATTGTATTATTTTTTTTTTGAAAGTATAAGAGAGAGTAATATTTTGGTTTTAAAAAAAGTATCAGTGGATGCCAGTCACCATAAAATCTGAACTGCTCTGTTTATTAGAAGCCCTGACATGGTAAAAAAAAAAAAAAAAAAATCACTAGTGATGAAGTGTAAAGCAAAGCTACAAGTCATTCTACATCTTGTTTGTTGTATTGTTTAGTCTACTGCTTCATACCTATGAAATCAAACACACAAAGTATGTGAGAAAGTTTTATCATTTTTAGAATCAAAATATCCCTTAAAATATTTACATTTTACAGTAAAAAGGATAGCAAAACACAAGATAATGTACAAGCTTAGGTATTCAAGTTTTTGAAGCATGAAAAATTATGGGAAAATTAACTGACTAGTAACAAATCAAAGTTTAAAGAATATAGTTTAAAAATGTTCTTATTAAAACAAGTGCAGTTTAAAGCAATAACATTTGGACAGCTCAGCCTTCTAATTTCTGGTCACAAACTGCTTCAGATGCTTGGGAAATACTTGATTACTACTGGAAATAATGCTGAATTCTTTTATTGTATTACTGAATCATTAAAAAAACTTCACACTACTCAGCGTATGTTGTATTTTGTGTTGTAATGTATGAGGGATACTAAGACTCTGCTACAGTCCTCAAAAACAGTGCAATTTAAAAACAAGGCTATTATGTGAAATTCATTTTTAAATTTACTGGAGCATCTTAAAACAGGAGAGAGCACAAATTACCAAAGGCAGCAACTATAATGCATACTTGACTAAAGCCAACTTCATCAACTAAGAAATTTCTAAGCCTTTATTGCATATTAATAAAAGAAATCTTTAAAATTTTGAATATACAGCAATGTAAAATTCTGAAAAATATTAAACTATTTCTAGGGATAGTCAGTATAATGTAAAAGAAGATGAGTATTGGTACACAGCTTTGTACCAAAACACAGACTTGTTTTTGCAAAACACCAACAATGAATAAAAAAAGATGGCACAATCCTAGCAGGCATTTTTACAAAACTTTAGGACACAACTAACAATTATTTAAATAGGATTTTGAAAGACTGCCTGCTCTTTTTACCTTTTGCTTTTAGCTCTGTCATTGTGGTCCCTGTCTTTGTGATGTCTGTCTCTGTTCTTTTCACTTTCTCGTTCTCTATGTCTCTCCCTACTTTTCTCCCTCTCTTTATCCTTTTCATGAGAATGTTCTTCACTTTTAGGTTTATCTATCTTTTTTTCTGGATTTCTACTCTCCCTAGAGGATTTTCCATCAGATCCCCTATCACTGTGTGAAAGTCGTAACCTCTCTTTGTCTCTATGTCCTTCCTCTCTGCTTTTTTTTTCTCTCTCTTTTTCCTGGTTTCTGTCTTTCCGTCTATTCCTTTCAGAATCCTGTTCCCAGTATTTTTCACTGTTGCACTCTTTTTCATGTCTGTCTTTCTTTTGGTGGTGGGATTCACTATAAAACCTTTGTCTATGCTGATCACTTTTTCCCCTACTGAACCCTCTCTCTAAATGTTGTTCTTGTCTGCCCCAAGGGTCACTATGGCGTCTTTCTGGTCTCTTATTGTCTTTACCCTGATAAAAGTTTTCTGGCCCTGGAAATCTTGATTGTTTATGAGCCAGCGATGGCCCTTGCACAATGGGTCCAACATAATGTGGTGGCTGACCTGATAAATGAACAACAGGTGGCCATGGCATCATAGGATTTTGAGCGAAACCAAAACCTGGAGGAGGAAGAAGTGGAGGTGGTAGATGAGGAGGAAATCCAAACATGGGGCTGTTCTGGGGGGGGAAGTTAGGAGGTGAAAGTGTTTGAAACTGAAATCCAGGTAGATTAGATTTAAGATGCTGAAAATTGTGCTGCTGAGGTCTAACTGGTGAGAAGTTTCCACTCATAACTGGGCTGGGGACTTTGGAAGTGAATTCAGAATGAGAAGAATTTTCTTTTTCAAAATGAGATGAGGTTGTTGCTGGTCCTCTTCTAAATGAGTGCACTGTTTCAATATTTTTCATCGGTGTATCTTCCTGTAAGTGTTTTGTCTCTTCCATTTGTGAAGCACATACATTATCTGTTTTAGTTGGAGCAGAGGTACACTGCATCTCAGATGTCTGACTACCACTTTGATACACGTTTAAGCCCTTTTCTCCCGACTGTTTATTTTCCATCTCCATTTGCTCACTTCCAGAGATGTCTGATTGTATATTTTGTCTTTCTTCATTTCTGTTAGTGTCCCCCTCCTTATTTTCTGAAGCATTCATCTGTTGGCTTCGTCCAGCTGCTTGTCTTGGGTCCCTTTTAAGATTAATAAACTGTGGAGATTTGGAAGTATTAGCAATCATACTTTCAGCAGAACCTATGTTAACATTGTTATCACCACTTGCTTTACCTGCATTTGATGAGGAAGAAGAGAAGCTAGAATTTGTGGTCCTTTTGCTTTCTTGCAAAACATTCTCTGTGTCATACAGCTGCCACTTTGGATCATTTTCTTTACACTCCTCAGTTTCCTTGCTCTGTGATTGAACAGATAAGTTTGCTAAAAATGCTTCTGTAGAAACATCTGGTGGTTTTCCCTTAAGACTTAAACTTATCAGAGTTCCTACAGTTCCCGCAGAACATGAGGTCCCTGCAACTGGCGTGTCCATTGTTACTGTAACATCAGTGGATTCTTGTGAATCATCTAGTCTAGTCTTAGTTTCTATAGCTTCATCAGCAGTTTCTTCAGCAACATTCATTTTTTCTTCGTTTAAGCTTGTTTGTTCAGCAAATAAAGGTATTTCTTGACTAGCACACTGGTCCACCACTGACTGATGGTGTTCATAAATCTGTCCTGTAGTACCCAAAAGACTTTGAAGAATATCATCTACAGGCAGTGGTTTACTTGCTAATTCAAGAGTAGAAGACTGATTTTCCCATCCAACGAGAACTCCAGGAAGAAATCTCAGTGGCTTTGGTGGCTCATGTTTGATGCTTTCTACTACAGGTTCAATAACTGCTGGCATTTCTTCTGTATTAGATTGTGGAGGCTTATTTCTCTGCTTATGTAACACAGTTGTGAAGGAATTAAAAAAATCATTTTCTTCCTCCTCTTCTTCTACTACTACTTCAGTACTAGAGACATCAGGTTTGCTCGGTTTGCTTTTTTTTTCTGGCGGCAAGTTACTCGGGGCATTTTCAGGGATTTCATCCACAACGCTAGTGCTAGCACTAATCTGTCTCTTCATTTTTTGGCGAATTATCAAACCCAACAACAGATTCGGTCGATGTATTTCAATCCCTGCATAAAATCATAAAAGCAATTAATAAATGAAATACATTTATATGGAGACAATCATTTTAATAAAAGAATAACCTATCATATGTCTATAGTATTCTCTGGGTCTCATCAGCCCCCCTCACCCAAAAGAGCTGTTCTATGTGAAAAATTAGTTACACTTCTTCACGCTTCTTAAACGATGTAGCAAGGACTGCTTCCCAGTATGCTCTCTCCTGTATCTAAAGGTACTGTGTGTTTCAAAGGCATAAGGCAACCAGACAGCTGGCTCAAGCAGTGCACCTCATTTTCATGCCATTGCCTCATAGGAGGCAAATTCTGCCCATCAGGTAGTTTGTTTGGGATAACTTAGGTTCCCTTAAAAATGGGGGTCTCCTTTTAGCAATCTGAGTCAAACATATGGGCAATGATAATGCAAGCTTACCATCAACTCTGCAGAACAATGCACCATATTAAAACATAGCAAAAGGTTTAATTTGGGATATTTTTAAATATACCTAAAGTGAGCATAAGTAATCTTGATATCCAGAAGGACTGGCTTAAAAATATAGGTAGTGGCTATCCTACAATCAAAACACAAACACTGTCAATCTCTTGCCCTCATATTTAAATTAATTTAGCCCAGGGAAATCCTTTAAAAATAAAAATGAACAACACTCAAATATCTTGGCCTAGATCCCCAGCCCCACTACAGTAGAAAGGGGATATAAAATCCACCTTAACTAGTTACTTGGGTTTTCCCCCAATTCAAAGTAGAGGTAATCCTTTGGTGGCACAAACTCCCCTTTCCAGGGCTCCAGCATAATCAGAATGGCCAAGCAAAAGCAGGTATGGTTGGAGCATCAGTGTTTTCATTAAGAAGAAAACGGAATATAAAAATAGCATAACAAATACATAATTTTTCAAGGGTCAATGTCAAGGTTGTTCAGCCTAAAAAAAACAGCTCTACACAAAAATGTCTTACCATAAAGAATATATGTATATATATATTTTAGGTTGGCTAAGCCTTGCTTACTATGTAAATAAGTAAACATTTCAAATGCCTGACTTGGAATGCAAAATCTAAGTATACAGCTTGTCATTCTGTAACTAATATTCATGTATACAAGTGCTAACTGTGATTTTTTAGCATAGAATTTCTCCCAAGTTTCACTTAAATAATAATGATTCAATTGAGGTTTATTCAGATTTTTGTATGTGTAGGGATTCACAATATTAACTTCCAGAATAGAGAAGTGAAACAAATAGACCTTAAAGGGAAGAGGGCCAGCTGTTCTACTGAACATTCTATGCCCAACAATCATTTCCCCAAATGGGAACAGAGAATCATAGACTCGTAGGACTAGAATGGACCTCGAGAAGTCTTTTAGTTCAGTGCCCTGAACTCACGGCAGGACTAAGTATTATCTAGACCATCCCTGACAGGTGTTTGTCTAACCTGCTCTTAAAAAGCTCCAATGACAGTGATTCCATAACTTCCCTAGGCAATTTATTCCAGTGCTTAACTACCTTGATAGGAAGTTTTTCCTAATGTCCAACCTAAACCTCCCTTGCTGCAATTTAAGCCCATTGCTTCTTGTCCTATCCTCAGAGGTTAAAGAGAAAAAAAATTCTCCCTCCTCCTTGTAAAAACCTTTTATGTACTTGAAAAGGTATGTCCCCACTCAGTCTTCTCTTCTCCAGACTAAACAAACCCATTTTTTTAATCTTTCCTCACAGGTCATGTTTTCTAGACCTTTAATCATTTTTGCTGCTTTCCTCTGGACTTTTCCAATGTGTCCACATCTTTCCTAAAATGTGGTGCCCAGAACTAGACATAATACTCCCGGTGAGGCCTTATCAGCACAGAGTAGAACAGAAGAATTACTTATCACGTCATGCTTACAACACTCCTGCTAATACTTCCCAGAATTATGTTTGCTTTTTTTTTTTTTTTTTTTTTGGCAACAGTATTACACTGTTGACTCTCAATTAGCTTGTGATCCACTATGACCCCTAGATCACTTTCTGCAGTACTCCTTCCTAGGCAGTCATTTCCCATTTTGTGTGTGCACAAGTGATTGTTCCCTTCTAAGTGGAGTACTTTGCATTTGTCCTTACTAAATTTCATCCTATTTACTTCAGACCATTTCTCCAGTTTGTCCAGATCAGTTTGAATTTGAATCCTATCCTCCAAAGCACTTGCAACCTCTCCTAGCTCGGTATCATCCACAAACTTTATAAGCGTACTCTCTCTGCCGTTATCTAAGTAATTGATGAAGATATTAAACAGAACCAAACCCAGGACTGATTCCTGCAGGACCCCATTCAATATGCCCTTCCAGCTGGACTGTGAATCACTGATGATTATTCTCTAGGAACAGTTTTCCAACCAGTTATGCACCCACCTTGTAGTAGTTCCATCTAGGTTGTATTTCCCTAGTTTGTTTATGAGAAGGGCATGTGAGACAGTATCAAAAGCCTTACTAAAGTCAAGACAGACCACATCTATCACTTTCCCCCTATCCACAAGGTTTGTTACCCTGTCAAAGAAAGCTACTATGTTGGTATGACACGATTTGTTCTTGATAAATCCATGCTGATTGTTACCTATCACCTTATTATGTTCTAGATGTTTGCAAAATGCTTAATTATTTGCTCCATTACCTTTCCAGGTATTGAAGTTAAACTGACTAGTCTGTAATTTCCCGGGTTGTCCTTATTTCTCTTTTTATAGATTGGCACTACAGTTGCCCTTTTACAGTCCTCTGGAATCTATCCCGTCTTCCATTAGTTTTCGAAAATAATCACTAATGGCTCAGATATCGCCTCAGTCAGCTCCTTGAGTATTCTAAGATGTATTTCATCAGGCCCTGCCAACTTGAAGACACTTATCTAAATAATTTTTAACTTGTTCTTTCCCTAATTTAGCCTCAGATCCTACCTTATTTTCACTGGCGTTCACTATATTAGATGTCCAATCGCTACTAACCTTTTTGGTGAAAACAAACAAAAAAGTCATTTAGCACTTCTGCCATTTCCACATTTTGTGTTATTGTTTTCCCCCCCACATTGAGTAATGGGCCTACCCGGTCCTTGGTCTTCCTCTTGCTTCTAATGTTTTCTTGTTACCTTTTATGTCTCTAGCTAGTTTAATGTTATTCTGTGCCTTGGCCTCTCTAATTCTGTCCCTACATGCTTGTGTTGTTGGTTTATATTCATCCATTATAATTTAGCCTAGTTTCCACTTTTTGTAGGTCTCTTATTGAGCTTCAGATCACTGAAGATATCCTGGTTAAGCCACGATGGTCTCTTGCCATACATCCTATCTTTCGTACACAATGGGATAGTTTGCTCTTGTGCCCTTAATAATGTCTCTTTGAACAACTGTCAATTCTCTTGAACTGTTTTTCCCCTTAGACCTCCTTCCCATGGGATCCTACCTACCAACTCCCTGAGTTTGCTGAAGGCTGCCTTCTTGAAATCCATTGTCTTTATTGCACTGTTTTCTCTGCTACCATTCCTTAGAATCATGAATTCTATCATTTCATGATCACTTTCACCCAAGATGACTTCCACTTTCAAATTGTCAACCAGTTCCTCCCTATTTGTCAAAATCAAATCTAGAACAGCCTCTCCCCTAGGAGCTTTCTCCACCTTCTGAAATAAAAACATGGTCTCCAATATATTCCAAGAACTTATTGGATAATCTGTGCCCTGCTGTGTTATTTTCCCAACATATGTCTGGGTAGCTGAAGTCCCGCATTACCACCAAGTCCTGTGCTTTGGATGATTTTGTTAAGATTTCTTTTTTTTTTTTTTTTAAAAAGCCTCATCCACCTCTTGTTCTACCATGACATCACCCTTGTTTTTTACCCATTTTATCCTTATCCAGAGACTTTCAACAGATCACCACTGCAGTGGACCTGCTCACCAAAGGTGCACATATAGGTGAGTTTTCTTCCCCCACACTCCAGAACCCTCAGTATCTATAAAAGCTGCCCCAGACTCACACTACTGCTGGCCCCAAGCAGGACCAAGGAACCAGAGACATGACTTCACAATGCCTACACATTATGGGTTCACTTCTTCAAGCTGCACTTCCCTCACCTAAAGCCTTTATCTAAACAAGAAACTAGCCCTCGTTTAACTAAGAAGGGTTTTTGACTCAATTTAAGGTTTATCTACATGAGAACATCCACGAAAATAAATCAGAGTGAATGTGAATAAACCTCTTCCAGAAGTCACTTGCACCACTCTATTCATTGAGCTGTACTAAATATCAGACTTTCTCTCACCTTTCCCTCTATCCCCTGCCACCTGGCAGTGTGAGTTAAACATTAAATATTTAATCCAAAAAAAGTCTTGTGATTAAACACATTAATCCAAATAATTTTATGGGTTGGAAACTGGTTTCCAATCTGTTACAAAAGATTCTCATAATACCAGGACGATCAGTAATGTTTTATTCAAATAAGATGTGCAATACTCAGTTTGCTCAAAAACACTGTTGTAACTTAAAACGTTAAGCTTTAATTTTCAGATACATTTCATATTCCATTCACGGGGGAGGTGCTACTATATGTAAATTTCCAAGATCTCTATTGTACTTACCAGGTCCATCAAAAGGTACAAGATGATGTGGAATTTTGTCTGAGGCACCTAAAGGGATAAGATACAAATCCTTCACTTGCTTCATGTTATTGGCAGCTACACCATAACGCTTCCTGCTGCTGAAGTATGCAAACAGCAAAGCATAGGAAATCTGATCCTCTTCAGTTACCGGGGTGAAGCGAACTACACAAATTTCCTGTTTAAAAAAGGTAGTGCGAAGTGTTTACAATTTTTTTTTTTTTTTAAGTAAATTTTAATAGTGCTTGGTCTTCAAGTAAATATACAATCCACAGAAAAGGGGAAACAACTGACTAGAAAAAGATGATGACAAAATACAGTAGAGAGACAGAAGAGTAGGAGACAGCAGAAGAAAGTCTCTCTGAAGCATTAAGAGAACAGAATGAGAAGCTTCCAGAAAAAAAATTACTGATTGTACATGACAAAAAATTAAAATATTTTCTCTGTCTGCTGATTCTTGTATACCAGCTTTTTCAGAAGGCATGCCAAATTTTGAATATTTCAAATTTTATTCTACCAACACTCCTTAGGAATATGTATTCTGCACCATTTTTAGTGTTTAAGATATATCATTAATTGCTACATTGGAAAGGCAAGAACCCTAACACCAGGTATGGGAAAGGGGAAGGAGAGGAAGGAACTCCTTGTCTTTTCTCGCACACAAGGGCATATCAGAACCGCCTGACTAATGTCTGTATTGACTTCAGCTGGGTGAAAACTGGAGAGAGGGGAACGGAGGAATGACAAGCCAGAAATGAACAGTAGGAAGGAGGGATAAGATACACTATCAACTCCAAACCCCAGGTCCCAACAAAAATATCAACTACCTTCAAATTGGATTATTTATATTTAAGCATCACAGGAGAAATGGCTCTTCAAGAGGGATTTGAGCAGTGAGAGGATAGCAGCCTCATGTATCAGTTTTTGCTGTGTACATAAAGTCATACTATTTTCAACAGAGAACTGTTTGAAAACATTATATATACACAATATTGGCACTGCAGCAGACAGTTAAAGTCTTCTAATTTAAAGTGTAAGTTTCTTCCTTACCTTGGTCCCTGAAGCTTTTATTTTTTCTACATACTCCCAAACAGTGTGAGGTGATATCCTGCCACCTACTTGGATACTATCTGGCAAGTCCTGTCAGAAAATCAGATATACAATTTGAACCCACTGTATCTACTGAAATAGATTTCAAAATAATAGAGGAACTTGACTCCTAAACTAAATCCTATGTAATATAAGCGTTTATCTGCAGAAGTTATGCCACTTCAGGGAAACAAACTAGTTGGCATTAAATCATGGAGTTGGGTTTTTCAATATAAAATCAATAATGTGTAATGGAATCCACAGTACCTCTTGCACACTTCTACACCTGTAATTATACATCACTAACAAAAGGTATAAATAAAAGATTTTCAGTAGGGCTGTCGATTAATCGCAGTTAACTCACGCGATTAACTCAAAAAAATTAATCGCAGTTTTAATCGCACTGTTAAACAACAGAATACCAATTGAAATTTATTAAATATTTTGGATGTTTTTCTACATTTTCATATATATTGTATTCTGTGTTATAATTCCAATCAAAGTGTATATTATTTTTTAGTATAAATATTTGTACTGTAAAAATGATAAACAAAAGAAATAGTATTTTTCAATTCACCTCATACAAGTACTACAGTGCAACCTCTTTGTCGTGAAAGTGCAACTTACAATTGTAGAATTTTTTTGTTACGTAACTGCACTCAAAAACAAAACAATGTAAAACTTCAGAGCCTACAAGTCCACTCAGTACTACTTCTTGTTCAGCCAATCGCTAAGACAAACAAGCTTGTTTACATTTACAGGAGGTAATGCTGCCCTCTTCTTATTTACGTCACCAGAAAAGCGAGAACAGGCATTTGCATGGCACTTTTGTAGCCAGCACTGCAAAGTATTTACGTGCCAGATATGCTAAATATCCGTATGCCCCTTCATGCTTCAGTCACCATTCCAAAGCACAGGCTTCCATGCTGATGACACTCGTTAAAAAATAATGCATTAATTAAATTTGTGACTGAACTTCTTGGGGGAGAATTCTATGTCCTCTGCTGTTTTACCCACATTCTGCCATATATTGCATATTATAAGCCGTCTCAGATGATGACCCAGAATGTGGTATTCATTCTAAGAACAATTTCATTGCAGATTTGACAAAATGCAAAGAAGGTACCAATGTGAGATTTCTAAAGATAGCTACAGCACTTGACTCAAGGCTTAAGAATCTGAAGTGCCTTTCAAAATATGAGAGGGACGAAATGTGGAGTATGCTTTCAGAAATCTCAAAAGAGCAACACTCCGATGAGGAAACTACAGAACCCGAACCACCAAAAAACAAAATCAACCTTTTGTTGGTGGCATCTGACTTAGATAATGAAAATGAACATGAAAAAATAATTGTTTGAAATTGAGACACAGGAGTTAATATACCATAAACCGTGTAGGGGTTTTATAACACATCTTCCTATAATGCTAAAGTGTATTGCATGCTTTGCACTGCACTAAGTAAATGTAATCGTGCTAACAGAGAATCTAACTCTGATTATAAAGCTGAAAAGGGTACTGTGTCTGATTCACCTTGCACAAATACAGAGCATTGTGATGACTTTGATCATATTTTTATTCCCAAAGATTACTGTTATAAACATTTTATAACCCCATCATCATCTTCCCTGTCTCAGACTGTGAAGAGAATATAACAAACAATGAAAAATGACAAAATTTAATCTATAAAAAGGTACAAAAAAAACAAATTAATATTATTATGGTACAAGAATTCGGACCATAACTGCAGAAGGACTTATAACAAAGGATGCAGTTTATGTTATACAAACTGTGATTGCCCGCATGCTCAGCAGGAACCACAGTGGGCACTCTTCCTCCATATAACAAGGTTTTTGCTTGCTTAAAGAAAAATCTGTTTAATGTAAAACTGACCTAGCACTTCCTCACTGCTAACCAGAACATGAACACCACTGAGGCTATTCTTTCAAAGGCCAGTTTTGTCTTGCCTCTCTCCTGCACTCTGCAGAGAGAGTGATGTACGTTATGGAGAAGAAGAAAGGGCACCAAAGCAAGGTAAGGATAGTTTAATCTTCACAAGAGCAGGCCTGGAAGTGTTATTGCTCAGATTGGTATGGCAATCATTTTAATCAACAGTTCACATATGTTTAAAATTTGTTTTTCCTTAAATGTATGCTTAGCAAACGTGTCTTAACATGTCTAGTTGATTCTTCAATCCTCTGATTATTTGGGTTCACTTGCTTTGGTTGGCTTTACAACTACCCCTGTATTTGGAAAGGTATTTCAAGAAACACAAAATAGGAGAGGAATGTCCTTAAACACTCCAAAAAAGCTTACATCTTGGTTAGGGTGACCAGACAGCAAGTGTGAAAAATCGGGACAGGGGGTGGGGGGGTAATAGGAGCCTATATAAGAAAAAGACCCAAAAATCAGGACTGTCCCTATAAAATCGGGACATCTGGTCACCCTAATCTTGGTAAACCATGGGATCCTTTGAGGCAAGCTTAAGTATACTTACTGTTAAATAAATAAATAAATACTTATCTAAGTCAATCTGCCAGTACAGTATTTAACATAATGATCAGACTTCACTTTTCAGCTCAGTACAACTACGATCCCTTTATTTGATCCCAAATAACAAAGCAAATGAATAAATAGTTTAAATTAAATTTTCATTCTTCATAGTAAATATAAATGTTTGAACAAACATACAGTACCTCAGTTAAATACTCAAAAGAGCCAGAGACTGGGTAGGCCTTGATAACAAACTTTGCTACAGAAGGCATATTGATAAAACCTTTCCAGATGAAGTTCAGTCGAGCCAGGAACAGAGTTTCACTTTCAACAGTACCAGGCGTTTCTGATCTAAAGAAAATGGGTTAAAAAAAATAATGACTAGACTGTGCCCCTTATAAATATATGTGATCAGGAAAATTAGTACAATACTTGAAATCCAACTCACTAAAAGTAGCTATATGAAAGTAAGATCTGTAGCATCCTTAGAATCATAGGGCTAGAAAGGACCAAAAGGGTCATTAAGTCTGTCGTGGGGTATTGAATTTTCAGTTATTTTGTTGAGGAACTTGTGTAGTTGATCATAAGGGAAAGGGGTAGACAGCCAGATTTTTGAGCTTCCAGTGCAGTTTCTAAAAATTACACGAAGGGTTGTCAGGTAACATATAGTACCTTATTTTGCCAGTCTCTCTTCTAAGGCTACTCAATTCTCCAGATTGAGAAGATATTTAGCAGAGAGCTACAAGTGTACCTTCACAGGTTTTTTCAAACTTATTTTTTTAAACCTTGTCCATCTGCCACTCCCCATTGTTATCATCACACCCCTTTTCTGCATCACACCATCTGTCCTTCCCCGTCTCTTCTCTCCACTGACATCATCATGTCCCCATCCTGGTATCCTCTCCCCTCTACAGTTTTCATCAGCTCTACCTGATTCCTCTCCTTCTCCATCCCAATCTCCACCCCAGCACACACAAAGATCCCAAATCCACACCCTCATCATCTCTGGTGACATTTGCTCAACCTCCACCCTCTCTTTATTCCCACCGCCTCTACCTCCCACAACCAGCCCCACCCCTCTCAATTCACCATTCCTAACCTCACACACATCCCCTTCGTTCCCCACTCTCCTTCTCTCACTTTCTCTGGGGCGCCCACTCCATCTTTAAAAAGATCAGAGCCATCCACAATCAGAACCATCTATTAATATATTGCTCCCGCCCACTTCTGGCTCAAAGAGACCTGGATCCCTTCATCTGACTCTACTTTGCAGCTGCACTCTCTCACAGAAGCCTCTCCTCTCACATTCTCCTCCCTGAATCTGACAGTGGTGGGGGCGTTCAGCTTCTCCTCTCCAAGTCCCATCAATTCCAACCCCTCCCCCCTCCTGTCACTTCTCATGGCCTAATCTTTTGAAGAGCACTGACTCCTCTCCTCCTCCATGTTGCTGTCACCTACTATCAGTCCAAATCCTCCCCATCGGCCTTCCACTCTGATTTCAACTCCTGGCTCGCTCTCTACTATCTTAAAAAAAAAGCCCACCCTTGACCTCATTTGCCTCTCTAACTACTGCACCCTCTCCCTTCTATCTCTAAGCTCACTGAATGATCTGTTACAATCACTGTCTGGAGTTCTCCTCCTCCAATTTGATTCCCAGATCCTCTATAATTTGGCTTCCACTCTCACCGAAGTCTATTAATGACCTCTTCGTATCCAAATCTCAGAACCAGTACTCCGTCCTCATTCTCCTTGACCTGGTCAGCTGCTTTTGATGCAGCTGATCATATTCTTTTCCTTGAAATCTTGTCCTTTCTTGGCTTCCATGACTCTGTCCTCTCATAATTCTCCTACCTACACATCACATTCACTTTTACTGACCAACTCCACCACCATTAAATTATATAAATGTCCAACATGTACAGTAACACAATTCACACCACATTCCTCACCACTGCACTAGAACACAAAAAAAATGGTTACTCACCTTTGTAACTGTTGTTCTTCAAGATGTGTTGCTCATATCCATTCCAATTAGGTGTGCGCGCGCCGCGTGCACAATCGTCGGAGAAATTTTCTACCCTAGCAACACCCAGTGGGTCGGCTGTGGAGCCCCCTGGAGTGGCGCCTTCATGGCGCTGGATATATACCCCAGCCGACCCAGCGTCCCCTCAGTTCCTTCTTGCTGGCTACTCCGACAGTGTGGAAGGAGGGCGGGTTTGGAATGGATATGAGCAACACATCTCGAAGAACAACAGTTACAAAGGTGAGTAACCGTTTTTTCTTCGAGTGCTTGCTCATATTGATTCCAATTAGGTGACTACCAAGCCTTACCTAGGCGGTGGGGTCGGAGTGAGACATTGCCGTGTGCAAAACCGCTGACCCGAATGCAGCATTGTCTCTGGACTGCTGTACCAGCGCATAGTGAGCGGCGAAGGTGTGTACCAATGACCAAACCGCCGCTCTACAAATATCCTGGATCGGGACATGAGCCAGGAAGGCAGTCGAGGAGGCTTGGGCCCTCGTGGAGTAGGCGGTGAGGCGCGGCGTCGGGACACCGGCCAGGTCGTAGCAGGCACGAATGCAGGATGTAATCCAAGAGGAGAGACGTTGTGAGGAGACCGGTAAGCCTTTCATCTTGGACACTCTTGGAGCCGCGGACAAGCCGAAGGGAAGGACGGCAAATTGGTAGTGCACCTTGTTTACTACAAATCGAAGGAAGCGCCTGTGTGGGGGGTAGATTGCTATATGAAAATATGCGTCCTTCATGTCGAGGGCGGCGAACCAGTCTCCAGGATCCAGGGAAGGGATGATGGTCCCCAAGGAGACCATGCGGAACTTCAACTTTACTATGAATTTGTTGAGTCCGCGCAAGTCTAAAATGGGTCGCAGACTCCCTTTTGACTTGGGGATCAGGAAGTAGCGGGAATAAAACCCCCGGCCCCTTAACTCTGGTGGCACTTCCTCTACAGCTCCCATAGAGAGGAGACCAACAACCTCCTGTATAAGGAGATGCTCGTGAGAAGGGTCCCTGAAGAGGGACGGGGAGGGAGGGAGGGTGGGAGGGAGGGAACGAAGAAAACTGTAGAGCGTATCCCCTCTCCACCATGCAAAGGACCCAACAGTCTGATGTTATGAGGGACCAAGCACGGTGGAAACGGGAGAGGTGATCCCGAAAGGAAGGAAATGGATCTTGGGTAGTGGCTGGGGCGCCGTCCTCGAGCGCACCTTCAAAAGTTTTGTCTAGGACCTGAAGGTGGCCTAGGCAGGCCCTGGTTCTGACCGGGTTGAGGGGCGGTCGACCTTCACCTACCACCTCGTCCCCGCCTTCTGGCGAAGTCCTGTCTCGGACGAGGCGGGGGAGGGTAGAACCTTTGAGGCTGGGGCCTAAAGGGTCTGCGCTGGGGCCCTGGGACATGCATCCCCAGGGAGCGCATGATGGTTCTCGAGTCCTTGAGGCTCTGCAATCGAGAGTCCGTCTTTTCCAAGAACAACCCCTGGCCCTCGAAAGGTAAATCCTGCAGGGTCTGCTGCAGTTCTGGCGGCAAGCCTGAAACCTGGAGCCAGGAGACGCGTCGCATGGCGATGCCCGATGCTAGCGTCCTGGCGGCCGAGTCCGCTATGTCCAAGGACGCTTGTAAGGAGGTCCTAGCCACCTTCTTACCCTCCTCCAGTAAGGCCCCAAACTCCTCCCTTGAGTCCTGGGGAACCAACTCTTTGAATTTATCCATGGAGTAACTGTAGCGGCTCAAGAGCGCCTGCTGGTTTGCGGCTCTGAGCTGCAGACCCCCCGCCGAGTACACCTTACGCCCCAACAAATCAAAGCGCTTAGCGTCCTTCGATTTGGGCGCTGCCGCCTGCTGGCCATGACGCTCTCTTGCGTTCACCGAAGACACAACCAGTGAGCACGGTGGGGGATGAGTATATAAGTACTCATAGTCCTTGGAGGGGACGAAGTACTTCCTCTCTACCCCTCTGGCTGTGGGTGGAATGGAGGCAGGGGTTTGCCATATGGTAGTGGCATTAGCCTGAATCGTCCGAATCAGTGGTAATGCCACCCGGGATGGGGCGTCAGCCGACAGGATGCTCACCACCGGGTCCTGCACCTCTACTATCTCCTCCGCCTGGAGGTCCATATTACGCGCCACCCTACGTAATAGGTCCTGGTGGGCACAAAGATCTATTGGGGGCAGGCCCGAGGCTGTTGTGCCCGCCACCGCCTCATCCGGGGAAGATGAGGAGGATGCCTCCAGGGGCAAGGGGTCTAAAGGAGGGTCCTGTTCTAAGGGTCCCTGAAGCGGAGGATCCCCTGCCCCGGGGTCCAGGGCCTGAGGTGGTGTAGGCACGGGAGCCTCCATGCCCCCTGGGGAGAGGGAGGGCAGGAGATGGTGGCCTCCGGGACTCTGGGTTCAGAGCGTGCCGAGCGAGAGGCTGATGGTGGAACCCCTTGCGCCTGGTGATACGCCCACGGGGTCCAGAAAGACCAATGCGTAGCTTCCTGCGCAGGGTCCTCTGTCCCCTCCTGCCAGTGACCCAAGTCAGCGGCAGCCTGATCCTGAGGAGGGTATGCTGATCGCGAAGCCCCATCGGAGGAGCGAGACGCTGATCTCGAGGGCCAAGACGGTGCCGAACGCGGCTGAATGGGCTCGGTGCGATATGGTGCCGATCGGTGCCGGTCCGTAGGCGATTGGTCCCTGCGCGGTGCCAGTGAGCGGTACCATGATCGGGATCGGTGCCGCTGGTTATGTCGGTGCCGAGATCCGGATCTGGACCGAGACGAAGACGACCGCCTGTAGACGTGGTACCGGGAGCGGCCCCTCGAACTGGAGCGGCGCTCGTACCGGTGCGGAGAACTACGTCGTGACTCTGATCAGTACCGATGATCCTGACGATGCCGAGACGTAGATCGGTGCCGTGAAGAGGACCTAGGCCGTGAGTACGACCGGTGCCGGGGTGAAAGACGGCGCCGGGACTGCGAGCGGCGTCGGGACCTGCTCCGAGACCTGGAGCGGTGCCGCAAGTCCACGCTCGGAGACGGCGGGCGTACCAGGGCAGGCGTGCCCCTGGATTGCACTGTGCAAGGAGCGGGCGGTGCCGCGGGTTGAGATGGTGCCGGCTCCGTGAGCGCGATAAGGTCTTTCGCCGTCGCAAAGGTCTCCGGAGTAGACAGGAGACAGGGCTCCACCACTGATCGAGGTGGTGAGCCAGTCCGTACCGGACTCAACGGCCCCGGTGCCGGAGTCAACGGTGTAGCAGAGATCTGCGACTTCTGGCGCTCTAAAGTCGGACGCGGCTCTACCACTGGTACCGGGGGAGCCGGCGACAGGGAACGGCGCCGAGGCCCTTGTGGCGGCCGTTGTGCCGAAGGAGGCCGGTGCCGTGAGGCCTTATCCGTGTCTGCTCACGGTGTAGTACCGGTCGGTGCTGCAGGGGCGCCGCACACCGAGGTGCTCGGTGCCGGAACTTGGCGCGCCGAGGGAGGATCTGGGCTAAGTGCCACCTCCACGAGGAGCTGCCTGAGCCTAAAGTCCCGCTCCTTTTTGGTCCTCGGTCTGAAAGCCTTACAGATCTTGCACTTATCTGTCTGGTGGGACTCTCCTAGACACTTCAGACATGAGTCGTGCGGATCTCCTGTCGGCATAGGCTTAGCATAGGACGCGCACGGCTTAAAGCCAGGAGCCTTGGGCATGAGCCCGGCTATGCGCCGGGGGGGAAAGGGGGGAGAAGAAGCCCCCTTAACCCCCGCTATTTACAACTATTTAACAATGAACAGGAATAACTATCTAAAGACTATACAACAACTATAACTACAACTATCTACAAGAATTGACAGGATAAGCTAGGGAGAGTGGAGAACAGCTATGCCGCGCTCCACAGTTCCAACGACCGTCAGGGGCGGTAAGAAGGAACTGAGGGGACGCTGAGTCGGCTGGGGTATATATCCAGTGCCATGAAGGCGCCACTCCAGGGGGCTCCACAGCCAACCCACCGGGTGTTGCTAGGGTAGAAAATTTCTCCGACGATCGTGCACGCGGCACGCGCACACCTAATTGGAATCGATATGAGCAAGCACTCGAAGAAGAATCTTAATTCCAACCTTAGCAACATCAACATACATGTCTTCTAAGCATCCCTGCACTGGTGAACTGTACAATGCATTATTTTCCAATGAGAAAATGTAAGGATGGAGTTAAGGTTTGTAATCACTGCAACCTATGCAATGTTATTATTTATACAAGAGTATATCATGTTTTACAGAGACAGCGCATGCCTAACAAAAAAATTACAACCTCATCTATGCACAAATGCATGAATTATAAATAGCACATAAAGTTAAAGTAAACTAATCAGAGACAATGCTAGCGATGAAGAAATCTGTAAACAATAGAATCTCAAACCCGACAAACTAATCTCAATCAAACAAAATCCTGAGGGCCTGATTTTCAAAGGTGCTGAGCATCCTCAAAACCCTTTAACATCAACTAAAGCTTCAGGTAATCGGCATTTCTGAAAATTATGCCCTGAATGAATGCACTCAAAAATATTAACACACTTAGGCTTTATTTGATTAGGAGAGGTTAGGGTCAATGGGCACCCCCAGATCCTCTAAATTAGGGACTTTCAACAAGAGAGTCCCCAGCTGATCATTACTGTCAGGAGAGAGAGAGAGAGACAGACATGGGGGGCGGGGAGAGGAGGAGGAACTATCTCCAGGACAGCTAGAATCCCCATATTTAGCTTTATACATCAAAAGTAGAAACCAAGCCATATTTAGTTTTATATATCAAAACCAATGCAATCTTTAACAAAGAGCTTTACCTTTACACTTTGCCATGTCATTTATAGGCATGTTCTGTATCCATCATCAGAAAATGTATGGTGGATCAATTTAATGAATAAAGATAAAGAATATGGGAAATTGAAGTTTAGATTCTTTGAAGGTTGGAAAGGGAGATTTCATTGAAAATTCTCAAAGAAACAAACACCACTTTTGGAAAATTGCATTTTTCCTATTATTTTGAAATATTTTAGAACTGCAATTAGTCTGTCAAAGTAATGCCACTTTACACTAGAAGAGGTACAAAAAGCCAGTTACTTAAAAAAGCATTTAGACAGTTTGATCACTGTGATGGGGTGTACCAGACCCTCTTAGGCCACCTGCTGGAGGCCTCCTGGCCCTGTCACACCCAACCCCAGAAAAGGGCAGTGGACAGGGTCCTCCAAACTGCCTAGAGTGGCTATGTGGGACACAGACAATCAGAAAGGGGCTGCAGGGAGCAGCCAATCAGGATCCAACCGGCTAGTATAAGAAGAGCTGCAGGGCCAGAGTGAGTTCAGTTCCCTGCTGGAGCTGGATGGGCATGAATGGTGTGTGGCTGGCTGAGGGAGCTGCAAGACCTCGGACAGGACAGTGCTGGCAGAAGCCAGGGAGAGCGAGAAAGAGCTCTGGGCTGGTTGCGGGGACTCCATCGGGACAAAGCCCTGAAGTAATGGTGAAGAAGGTGCAGGGCCGCAGGGAAGTGGCCCGGTGAATCAGAGCAGTGGCGCAGCTTAAAGGGACATGGCAGACAGCTGCTATATACAGGGTCCCTGGGCTGGGACCCAAAGTAGTGTGCAGGACTGGGTCCCTCCCACCCCCATTAGCCACTGGGGGAAGTGGCCTGGATTTTGAGGCACCTCAGAAGGGGAACTGAACTCTTTAGTGGCCCAGCAAAAGACCCTGGGGCCTGAACCACCCAGATAGGGTGAGGACATTGCTTCCCAGGAGAAGTCCTGCAGTATGGCTCAATACCAAGGCTGAAATCACTGACTACAGGACTAATTAAAGACCTAAGCCCAAAGAGGGCCACAAGGAGAGAAAATTAAGGCCCACACACACTTGACTAGGGGGTGCTCGCGAGAGGTGAATGTGCCCCACTAGTCGCACAGCATTCTCTATTTATAACTCATCATATTTCATGTTTTTACTTACATTACTTACATTAATCTTAGCTTGACTGAACAATCATAAGGTTTTTTTAATACAGATATCACAAGAAGTTTATTGTTACCTTGGGATAGATGAGAATGCTGACTTTGACAATTCTTGTTTATCGTCTTCTAATAATTCTGAGGCTAAAATATTTGACGTTGCAGAAAGTGCATCTGCTATGTTTTCTGCTTCATTGTCTGACTGTTTACGTGCAACTCCTACAGACACTTTCACATTTTTTGCAGAAAGGTCATCAGTAGGTGGTGCCATTCGACCTTGAGAAAGGGAATTAAAAAAATTATTTTCTACTAATAAAGAATTGGTCTTTATCTGAAAATAGGGGAAAGATACCAAACACTATCAAAGCTGGAAGAACTAAAGAAAAGCTAGAGCAGCAACGAGACAGGCACAGTTCCTATGGGAGCTCCTTCATTGACCATGCCGCCCTATCAACTTTCATACTGTCTGTAGGCCTTGCTGGACCATGACTAACCAAAGTCCGGAGGTGAACCAGTGCAGGACTTGACAGAATACCAGCTAACTGAGTAAGCACATTCCTGACCTGCAAGGATGGTACAGGAGCACGCAGACTCCTCATAAAATAAGGAGGGAATGACCGGGATAATAGATGAGGATATTTTGTTCGAACTATAGGGTACAAATACAAGGATGGTTACTAGTAACATATGGAATGTAAAACATAACTTGTTTGTATCAATGTATAAAAGGAGAAGTCATAGGAGGAGGAGCAGCTTTGCATCAGTGTAGCAGACAACACTATATTGACTGTGACGTTACCTTGTCACGGGCACATATGTGTTAAATGTCCCTGTGACTCATTGGACAGGGTGCTAATATTGTGCTTTGCTGACAATAAACCTCGCCAAGCCTTCATCACGAAGCCAAGCCTGTGGTCTTTATTTATGAGTAACATCGAGGTATGCTGAATAAGTAAGCTACGCTGGTGCAGCTAACGCCAGTGCTCCATGAACAGCATAAGAGCAGCACAATTAACAGCTCTGTCTCTTTAAAGTTTACTAGAAAAGTAAGATGATGCTCCTTCCTTATCTGCAAATTGGGGGGATAATGAGGGTTATCCGTTTTTTTTTTTTACTTTTAAGATATATGTTTGGAAAGCATTACCTATGTGGTAAGTGTTATTAATTTTAATACACTTTTACTATAATTACCTATGCAGATTTTACAGTTAAGATCAAAGAGATGATTTTTGTGTTGACTTGTTGTATCTGGAAATGAAGATTCATCTACTTCTTTATCTTTTTCAATCTCTTCTGTCTTCTCTACCAGCTTTATCATAGTAGGTTCCTGTGAAAGGTCAAGCAATCAATTTCAGTTAATAGAAGACAATAACATTTATGTTCTATCAGAAATTCTTAATTGTAATGTTATTTCAATTACCTCAGAGTCAACCACTTGGAAACTTTCAACACTTTCTTCTTCTCAAGTGAGAGACTTTTGCTTTGGTTACAGTTTATTATTATTTTAAAGAACACCACACACGTGCACACACACCACAAGCATTTCAAAAGATTAAGAAAAGTTAGGCTATCAAATGTCATGATTTGATTTCTCCACAGTAATAAATTAAGGTACGATTTAAAACCTGACTGTTGCCAGAGAATCACAAGAACACAACAAAAAGCCCTTAAAATTTAGGAGTTAAAAAACCACTACTAAAACCCTCTGTATAAAGAACAAAATAAAATTTAGTTATTTTAATATACTTTTAAAACAAAATTATATATAAACCATCTGTATTATTTATGCACGATAATTATATTGCCTTTTTTATTTATTTTTTTTTTAAAACAAAATCAACCTTCTCTTAGAATTAAAATGAAGTACCTGAATTTCCATAGCTACTTCTTGTTCTTTTATTGGAGCATCACTCTCAATTTCTATTTCTCCTTTGTGAGTAATTTTTGTTATTGGTCGTCTTTCGACTTCCCTCTGCTCTTTCTCAATCATTTCAATTGTCTATAAAACAGTAATATTACATATGTTTACACTACATTAGATGTGATATGGCATTAGAAGTATATGCTTGGAATCTGAAATACTGAAATAGGACAAAAAAATTCCAGTTCACAGGTAATTTTAAGGAAGGCAAGTAGTTTTATGAAATACATACCCACTATAGTGTGTCAAATCTTCACCTGCCATGCCAATGACTGCTTATCATATATCCATGTATCATAAAATAAATCACAAGCAAGTCCCTCTCCACGCATTTTAGGACATGCTACTTTAAGTTTTCAATAGCTAAAGAACATTTTGCTAGCCCTTTCCCCACAGTTTGTGTGTGTTTATCTATATAAATACAACTTCAAGGACAAACTAAGAGATGTAGCATCTTTCTGTTGTTTCATTTTTAATCACATAGTCCCAATCTGGTTAACAGATGTCAGGTATTATCTACAAAACAAATATCTATCTGCCAAACAATTCTGTTAAGGATCACTTTTTGAACCTGTTGCAAAATTCATGAAGCAGACAACTATGTTCTGAAACACATTCCATATGACAGACAACAACTGTTTCTCTACCAGGAACATATTTCAAGAATAGGATAACTTGCCTTGCCCCTCCTACTGAGTCAAAGAACTCAAAAAGATCTATTTTTAAAGAGAATGAATCATTATATTTGCTCTAAAATAATTCTGTTGCCCAGTGCATGAGACAGAATATTCTAACAATTATAATGGCAAGACTGAAAAGCTTTACACATGAGGGCTTTACAACTAAGGTGTTTCCAGTTACATCTGTACAGTACCTAGCACAATGGGGCTGGGGCCTCTAGAAGCTGCCACAATAAATAAGTAATAAACTTTTCCATTTTCTCACTATATCTTATTTCCTCACCAACTCTTATCGAGGCAGCATCACTCCTAATTAAAAAAACACCCGTCAGCTTGTTTGCACAGGTAATTTGCTACTATAACAAAAAAGCCCCAAGTTTCTCTAGTGTATGGCAGAACACACTAGGTCTAAATTCTCCAGCAAGGTCTCTGGCGTAGCAGATCAGAAATTCTGTGGCAGCCTCATAAAATTAAATCAGTACAGTATCCACGGTTATTGGAAAGGCACAGGAAGAAGTATATTAATTCTTTGGGGCGGGGAACATTTTTGTTTGTTTGTATAGTGCCTTGCACAACTGGCAACATGACTGGGACTCCAAGGCACTACTGCAATACAAACAACAAAAAGTTAAATATTTAATCTTGAAATTTAAATCATCATCGAGTTCCAGAGTAAGCATCCCATTGTGCAAAAAAAGGGCTGCTCAGACTTCTCCAAGGTTTCATTGTGACTGCAAACTCAGCCAAACAACACTTAATTGGCTTACACCAATTCTGAGCTGGAACATTTTCTTCACAAGCTTAGATTCTGGTGAACAACTCTGCAGCAAAGGATGGGCTTACAGTCGCAATCAAACCCAGGAACCAGAGTATGATTTCAGTTTACTGTGAAGAAGATATATTTTAAAAATTGAGATGTCAAGTGATCAAGGTCTGATTATATCTGAAACAGCTACTAGCCTAAGGGTACAGAATACAAGTCAATTTACACTGTTTAACTTATGTACCTGTCAACCTTACTAAAAGGTACACTCAGGTGGCATACATCAGTTACAACAATCCTGTGCTCACAAAACTGCCTCTTCAACACATTTGCCCTCTGTATTAAGATTAAATTCTCAGCATTCTCCACAGACTATTCATGGTAAATCCACTGCCAGCTGTGGACCCTGTCCTTAAAAAGTATGACTACAGGCATCAAAGTTTCATGACCAACCAGCCAGAGAATCAGGAGGAGTTACCACAATTACAAGAAGAGGCATTCAATATCACAAGTGCCTAGAATGCAAGCAACAGTACAAATTATCCATCTAGTGATTCAACTCATGAGGGCTAAGTTTATCTGAATTCACACACATGCAAAACTGTCTTACAACTTTACAACAAACACTATGGGGAGCTACATCTTCAGCTGGTGTAAAATAATGTAGCAGTACTGAAGTCAGCAGTCTAAGCCCTGGTCCACACGACGAGGTTAGGTCGAATTTAGCCACGTTAGGTCAATTTTAAAATGAATGCGTCCACACAACCAACCCTGCTGCGTCAACTTAAAGGACTCTTAAAATCGACTTCTGTACTCCTCCCTGGCGAGGGGAGTAGCACTAAAATCGACCTTGCTGAGTCGAATTTGGGGTAGTGCAGACACAAAATCGACGGTATTGGCCTCCGGGAGCTATCCCAGAGTGCTCCATTGTGACCGCTCTGGACAGCACTTTGAACTCCGATGCACTAGCCAGGTACACAGGAAAAGCCCCGGGAACTTTTGAATTTCATTTCCTGTTTGGCCAGAGTGGCAAACTCAGCAGCACTCAGCAGCACAGGTGACCATGCAGTCCCCCCAGAATCATAGAGCTTAGAATGTTTCTATGCTCCCCCTATCATCTCCGTCCCTCAGGTTATCGCAGATTAGAAGGTGAAAAACACGCACTTGCAATGACATGTTTTCCGAGCTCATGCAGTCCTCCTGCACTGATAGGGCACAGCTTAATGCATGCAGGCATTCAGTGGCAGAGGTCCGGAAAGAATTAAGTGAGCGCGAAGAGCGGAGGCAGGATGCGATGCTGAGGCTAATGGGGGAGCAAACGGACATGATGAAGCGTCTGTTGGAGCTGCAGGAAAGCTAACAAGAGCACAGACCCCCGCTGCATCCACTGTATAACTGCCTATCGTCCTCCCCATGTTCCATAGCCTCCTCACCCAGACGCCCAAGAATGCGGGGGGGGGGGGGGGAGGAGAGGCTCTGGGCACCCAGCCACTCCACTCCAGAGAATAGCCCAAGCAACAGAAGGCTGTCATTCAAACAGTTTGATTTTTAGTGTGGATACAATAAGCAACGTGGCCTTTTCCTTCCCTCCTCCCCCACCCCACCTGGGCTACCTTGTCCGTTATCTAATTTTTTTTTTTAATTAATAAAGAAAGAATGCATGGTTTCAAAACAATAGTTACTTTATTTTGAAGGGGGAAGGGTGGTTGGCTTACAGGGAATTAAAATCAACAAAGGGGGCAGGTTTGCATCAAGGAGAAACACACACAACTGTCACACTGAAGCCTGGCCAGTCATGAAACTGGTTTTCAAAGCCTCTCTGATGCACAGCGCACCTTGCTGTGCTCTTCTAATCGCCCTGGTGTCTGGCTGCTCAAAATTGGACGCCAGGCGATTTGCCTCAACCTTCCATCCCGCCATAAACGTCTCCCCCTTACTCTCACAGATATTATAGAGCACATAGCAAGCAGCAATAACAATGGGAATGTTGGCTGCGCTGAGGTCTGACCTAGTCAGCAAACAGCGCCAGTGAGCTTTTAAATTCCAAAGGCACATTCTACCACCATTTTGCACTTGCTCCGCCTATAGTTGAACTGCTCCTTACTACTGTCCAGGCTCCATGAGCCATGGGAGCAAGGGGTAGGCGTGATCGCGTGCTGCTGCGGCTGGGAGAGCAGCCTGAGGCAGAAGCCTCCAGCTCGTATGATATTCCAGGCAGGACTGAAACGAAACTTAAAGAAAAGAATGACCTGTAGTCTCTGGCTCCCATTCAGTGCTCTAAGAAGAGGATAGCCATGTCTGACCATCGACCTCACCGAGGTCTGCCAGGAGCACCCAGGAGATGTACGACGGCTATCAGTCCTACTTCAGCATCTGCAGCGAAGGCAAGGAGCTGCTGCTGTGTAGCAATGCAGTACCGTGTTGCCAGCAGCACCCAGGAGACATACAGTGACAGTGAGCTGAGCGGGCTCCATGCTTGCCGTGGTATGGCGTCTACACGGGTAACCCAAGAAAAAAGGCGCGAAACGATTGTCTGCTGTTACTTTCACCGAGGGAGGGAGAGAGGGGGGCCTGACAACATGTACCCAAAACCACCCGCGAAAATGTTTTTGTCCCATCAGTCATTGGGAGCTTAATCTAGAATTCCAATGGGCAGCAGAGACTGCAGGAACTGTGGGATAGCTTCCCACAGTGCACCGCTCTGTAAGTCGACACTAGCCACGGTAGTGAAGACGTATTCCGTCGACTTAATGCACTTAGTGTAGACATACGCAATTGACTGTATAAAATCGGTTTCTAAAAATCGACTTCTATAAAATCAACTTAATTTCGTAGTGTAGACATAGCCTAAGTTACTCCAACTACTTCCGATTTGTCAGGAACTGTAGGTACGGCTAAGATTTTGTCATGCATATTTTTAGTAAAAGTCAGGGACAGGTCACGGGCAAAAAAGAAATATTAACAGAAGTCGTGACCTGTCCTTGACTTTTACTAAAAATATCCTGGACAAAATGGGGATCTACAGATCCCTATACCGTCTGAAGGGGGGCAACCGTGCAGGGGCGAGGAGCCCCCTGTAGCAGCTGGGGGCTGCAAGGTAAACCTGCCGCCTGCAGCTCCAGGAGTCCCTGTCCCTGCTGCCCGTGGGCGCTGGGTGTTGCAGGGTATCCCCATCACCTGCTGCTCCAGGGGCCTGCTGTGGTGGGGAGCTCGGGGGTGCCACTGCCGTCCACGAGCTTGGGGATGCTACCACTGCTGCCTGGGAGTTCCCTTGCCGCCCGGGATCCCTGCAACCTCTATGACTAAATCATAGCCTTAGCTGTATGATATAAAGGGTTAAATTAAATTAAAAAGAAAAAAAATACATAGTTCTGTAGGTTATAAGAACTAAAGAATATAAGAACAGCCATTTTGGGTCAGACCAATCGTCCATCTAGCCCAGTATCCTGTCTTCCGACAGCGGCCAATGCCAGATGCTTGAGAGAGAATGAACAGAACATGTAATCATCAAGTGATCTGTCTCCTACTGCCAATTCCCAGCTTCTGGCAAACAGAGACTAGGGACACCATCCCCATCCATCCTGGCTAATAACGATTGATGGACCTATCCTCCGTGAACTTAGCTAGTTCTTTTTTGAACGCTGTTATAGTCTTGGCCTTCACAACATCCTCTGGCAAAGAGTTCCACAGGTTGACTGTGCATTGTATGAAGAAATACTTCATTTTGTTTTAAACCTTCTGCCTATTAATTTCATTTTGTGAACCCTATTTCTTGTGTTATGAGGAATAAATAACACTTCCTTATTTACTTTCTCAACACCAGTCACGATTTTGTAGGCCTTTATCAGATCCCCCCTTAATCATCTCTTTTCCAAGCTGAAAAGTGACAGTCTTATTAATCTCTCCTCATATGGAATGTTTCATAACCCTAAATCATTTTTGTTGCCCTTTTCTGAACCTTTTCCAATTCCAATACATCTTTTTTGAGATGGGGTGAACACATCTGCATGCAGTATTCAAGATATGGGCACACCATGGATATAAGGACATATAAGGACAATATGATATTTTCTGTCTTATCTATCCCTTTCTTAATGATTCCCAAAATTCTGTTAGCATTTTTTTTTGACTGCCACTGCACATTGAGTGGATATTTTCAGAGAACTATCCACAATGAGTCCAAGATCTCTTTGAGTGATAACAGTTAATTTAGACCCAATCATTTATAGTTCAAGTTTGTTAGAACTCGTAGGAAGGCCTTGGGAAAAAAGTGACTTATTTGGAAAAACTGGACCTGAAAGATAACTGATAAGATAGAAGTAGAGGCCCCAATTATTAAAGATAGTTAATAAGAAAAGATTGTGCATGTTGAACCAATACTGACCACAAATTGGCCAAAATCTGATTTTACCTAAGTTAGCAATAGAATATGACATCATTTGTTTGTTAAAGGACATAAAAGGATGAACTCTTAGAAGGTTCATTGCTAATACCTGCCTAATTAAGTTGGAGCTGACCAATATGGGTCTAAACACTCCTGGGTTTAGTCTGTTGGTTAGTAGGGAGGGGCATCTCTCCCCTCCACAGCCCTGAGCACCTGCGTGGCATTTAATAGGTGTCTTCCCAATAAAATAGGACCATCTGTAATCTCTCCCCCTTTCAACCTATGGCCAGAGTAACGTAGCTGCAGGAGACTTAAATGTGGATGTCTATTTTGAGATCACCAATGCTTTTCAAACTAAACTATTAAACTCCCTATAGTTTGAAGAAATTATTTCACTGTAGGTCAGTCTCTTAAAACTGACCAGTCAGATTTTTAGCCTCTACTTACTTTTTTTGTTGGTGCAGGGGACTGCTCTGATGATGTGTCAGATATCAATAACAGACGCCTAAGCTAGGATTGTCAGATATGAAAAGTGTTTCCCCTCTTGAGGAAATCTGTATAAGTGTTAGGGTGACCCCAGAATCTTGCTACTAAATGAGGGTGAGGAGGAAGACATCAATCTTAAGACAGAACAGAAGGAGAGCAGTAGAAGCATCTGTACCGGGAAGGGGAAAATATCCGACTCCTGGTTTGGATGCAGAAGCTATCCCCTTATTTCACTGACACTACAGTTCAGTGAACCCTGCTCACCAACTCCTGTCCCCTTTCAAAGCAGCAACTGTCTGCATCTCTCACTAGGTGGGACTGTGGGCTTCTTGGACCACCAATCAGTAACATCAAATAGTTGGTTCACCTACTTTAAACCCTTTTCACCACAAAATGACTGAAATGATCCCATAATCCAGCTCTTCACTCTTCTTTTCAAATCATAGAATATCAGGGTTGGAAGGGACCTCAGGAGGTCATCTAGGCCAACCCCCTGCTCAAAGCAGGACCAATTCCCAACTAAATCATACCAGCCAGGGCTTTGTCAAGCCTGACCTTAAAAACCTCTAAGGAAGGAGATTCCACCACCTCCCTAGGTAACCCATTCCAGTACTTCACTACGCTCTTAGTGAAAAAGTTTTTCCTAATATCCAACTTAAACCTCCCCCACTACAACTTGAGACCATTACTCCTTGTTCTGTCATCTGGTACCATTGAGAACAGTCTAGATCCATCCTCTTTGGAACCCCCTTTCAGGTAGTTGAAAGCTGCTATCAAATCCCCCCTCATTCTTCTCTTCTGCAGACTAAACAATCCCAGTTCCCTCAGCCTCTCCGCATAAGTCATGTGTTACAGCCCCCTAATCATTTTTGTTGCCCTCCGCTGGACTCTTTCCAATTTTTCCACATCCTTCTTGTAGTGTGGGGCCCAAAACTGGACACAGTACTCCAGATGAGGCCTCACCAATGTCCAATAGAGGGGAATGATCACGTCCCTCGATCTGCTGGCAATGCCCCATCTTATACAGGCCAAAATGCCGTTAGCCTTCTTGGCAACAAGGGCACATTGTCGACTCATATCCAGCTTCTCGTCCACTGTAACCCCTAGGTCCTTTTCTGCAGAACTGCAGCCTAGCCATTCGGTCCCTAGTCTGTAGGGGTGCATGGGATTCTTTCGTCTTAAGTGCAGGACTCTGCACTTGTCCTTGTTGAACCTCATCAGGTTTCTTTTGGCCCAATCCTCCAATTTGTCTAGGTCACTCTGGACCCTATCCCCACTCTCTAGCATATCTACCTCTCCCCCCAGCTTAATGTCATCTGTGAACTTGCTGAGGGTGCAATTAATCCCATCATCCAGATCATTAATAAAGATGTTGAACAAAACCGGCCCGGGACCGACCCCTGGGACACTCCGCTTGATACCGGCTGCCAACTAGACGTGGAGCCATTGATCACTATCCGTTGAGCCCGACGATCTAGCCAGCTTTCTATCCACCTTATAGTCCATTCATCCAGCCCATACTTCTTTAACTTGCCGGCAAGAATATTGTGGGAGACCGTATCAAAAGCTTTATACACCTTTGAATGTAATAATTACAGGGCAGTCGTTTCTTACGCAGGGGTTAGGTTCTGAAGTCAGCGCATAAGGCGAAAATCGCGTGTAGTCAAAAGCTCATTGAGTGGAATGGCAGGCGGAATCGCCAGCACTACAGGTACAGTATTTAAATTGCTATTTTTCTCTTTTTTGTTTTTGTTTTGCCGAGCGCGTATAGTTAAAATAGCGTAAGTTAAATGCGCCTATGATGCGATTCCACTGTACTACATTCACCTCTCTGGGCTTAGCAGATGGGAGTACGGTCTCTGCTCTTCCTTCCTCTCCTTAGCCAAGTCAAGTCCTATCCAATCGGATTTTTTTCAGTAAGTATTTTGAATTTCTGAAAGTGTACAGGTAACTTGAAAACCAAATAAAACTGAAAGATCATTACACATCTCACTCTACAGCTGTAGTTGACAAATCTTACGTGTCTGTTTTCTCTTTGTCTCCAAGCAGCTAGCTCTTTCGAAGCCAGCTCTTCTGGGCTCATTCTTATGAGATGATCAGGGGTAACCTCTCCTTTCAGTACTCTCTTAAATAATATCTGGAAGAAGGACAAACATTAACTAGTGACGTAAAAAAAAAAAAGTTGATTTCTAACAATAAATCAATAAGCAGCAAATTATAACAACTAGAGTAGCAGAATAACCTTTGGGAATATATTCTATACTTGATGCCAGCACTATACATTCTTATCTATAACCCATTATTCCTGGGAATACAAATTACTTTACAGCAATTTCAGACCTTAAGAGGTATTATTGTGGAAAGCATTAATGGGTTTTGTGGAGGGAAACAAATCTGTAGGCCATTAATTTTTTTCTTCACAGCAAAGCCAGAAATTGGTTAAACTTTTTTTCTTTAAACATTTCATATTTACAATTACGGAAACACATAATAAGATGATGGTCAAAGGAAAAATTAGCTTAGACCCACTGCAGCAGTGATTTCATGAAAGATATTTTTCAGATCTTTAAAAAGAATGTAGCAAATTCCATACAGTACTCAGCAGAAAAAGGGTTGGAGGAAGAACTATAGAGGCTAATCTGTACACAATTTTTATACCAATTTACATCACTTGAAGTAAATGGGTGCAATCCACTTGGGCAGCTGTGTAAAGCAGATAAGAAAAACTAGTTCTTTGTACTACAGAAGGAGAATCTGTAGAACTCTGTGTATTACCCACTGAACAGTGAGCTCAAGGTTGCATCTTTCTAGTCACCAGCATTGGACTTATATAGTGATCTATGTATCAAGACAGGGACACACAGTTATGGAGAATGGTGAAACAGAAAATGGTCAAGAACAGAGCAACGGATAGAGTTCCATGAACCAGGACAATTTTCTTGTTAAAAATCCTGATCTTGAAGACAAGAAGAATGATGGCTGGTAGTGGGTGGGTGGGAGGGAAGGGAGGTGATGCAGCCTAATGGAATGTCTTCACAGGAAAATGTTATTATAGTAGTGGTGTGGATTAGGGGATTGATAATTCTGAAATGAATGGAATAAAGGTGAAATGGAAGGATAGGCTGCTGGACAGAACTGGATATGTGTAAAATGGGATTATGTGGAAGGCAGTGGCTGAAAGACAGACAATGAAAGGAGAGAAACAGGCTACAAGGGTTGGACAATGGAAGGAGTATGGCAGCATGGGCAAGGAGTCATGAGGAAATGTGGACATTGGAGACTCAAAGGTCTTAACTGAACAGGGAAAGGAGAAAAGAATATGGAGAAAGATGAAAGGAGATGACTTCTGTAGAATAAGAGAAAGGAAAAGAAGGTGGAGACCAGGATGTGAAACAGTTAATCAGCTAAAGGATTTCTGTGAAAGAATTATAGATGAAGAACACATACATTATTTTTGGGATCCTTTAGATTGAACATCAAACTTCTGTATTTGTTCTTATATTTAGAATCTGTGTCCCGAAAAAAAGAAAACAGTTCTTTTTCAATCCTTGTGGCAACTTTTGCTGCTCTTTCCTCAGGAATCTTCAAACTGGAGTCTGTAAGTCTGGAAAAAAAAAAAAAGAGTATAGAATTTTTTAAAATAAATAACTATATATGAAAACAGACAATTCATCTGGCAATGTACCTATACCTTTTCATCAGAATTTCTTTAAGAGACTGTCTGACACTTTGTCTTATCTGATCAGCAGAAGGTTTGGAAGCTGGCACAGCTGGTGGAGGTATATTACCAGTTGATCCCCCTTTCTCAGTTTTCTTTTTCTTGAATTCTTGTTTCTCGTGAACACCTAAATCAAAATATGCTAAAAATTAAAATCTTAAAGATAATTTTACAGTAGCTTGAATGTGGGGGGTTTTTAAACACAGGCCTGAACAGATTAAAACAACAACAACAACAAAACCTACATAAAGGTGACCTAAAAAGAGTGGACAATAGATTTGTGGTCCGTATTTTAAATTGTATGGATAAAGCTTGAAAGGTTTCTTTACAAAAACAAAACAAACAAACAAACAAAAAACACACACACCACACAAATATTGGGGGATAAGGGGTGTTTCTGCTTGTTTTTAAAATACAGGAAATTCAGATCATATCTATCTTAGAACATTAGGGATAACCAGCAAATTAATGGAAAGATCTTTATTCAGTCAGTCTTAAAACTCTGGGGGAAGCTGTTGGTTTCTATTTAACACCAACACCCAACAAACGTTTGGAGAAAGAATGTCTTTGTTAAGAGTTTTAAATAATCTCACCCCTTCAAAGACTTACGCCGTGGCTACACTCGAAACTTCAAAGCGCTGCTGCAGGAGCGCTCCCGCGGCAGTGCTTTGAAGTGAGAGTGTGGTCGCGCGCCAGCACTCTCCCAGCGCTGCAGGTACTCCACCTCCATGAGGGGATTGGCTTACAGTGCTGGGAGCGTGGCGCTGTACAGTGCTGTAACTTGCTGCGCTCACACCCCTGAGCGAGAAAGTTGCAGCGCTGTAAAGCGCCAGTGTAGCCATAGCCTTACTGACATCAGTAAACAAGAGCAGAAAATATAGTTAGTTCCCTGTTGTGTTTTGGGTATTTGTTATATCAACTACTGCAGCTCTGTTCTACTAATGCAATTTCTGTATTGTTACCATTGAAATGCCTATCACTAT
This sequence comes from Terrapene triunguis, assembly GCF_002925995.2. Classification (NCBI taxonomy): domain Eukaryota; kingdom Metazoa; phylum Chordata; order Testudines; family Emydidae; genus Terrapene; species Terrapene triunguis. The sequence goes on from NW_020664393.1 coordinate 37,480,874, forward strand.
TTCTGAAAGATGATCCAAAAAGAACTCATGTTATTAAATATATTAATTTACAGCAGTGAATCCCCATCAGACATGCCTTTGCCTTATGTCCAAAAGGAGAATAGTGTACAATAATGAGAAACAATATTTATTTTAAAGTATCAACTTTACTATCGAGAAAAATAAACTGTATTAATTTTTATATAGAATAAACATGTTCATCCCTTTCATATATAAAGAGTACTGAAGAAAAATGTCCTTAAAATGTAATTATTTTAAGAAACCATGTAAATTATCAGAATCCCAAGAAAATTTTCTAAGAACAGCTGTCTAGAACAGCTCTCAGTTACTGCCACTTTTGAGAAACAAAAATATTCCCAGGCTTCTGTAGCCCGTTGGTTTACGGATTTTTTCTTCCACATATAGCCAACCAAAAAGAAAATAGGCCAGCTTTTATTAGTTTGACTTTTTAATTCAGATGTTCATGAATCTCTCTAATAATGCACATTGAATTGTTCAGTGAAGTAAACTGAAAATTAACATAGTGGAAAGCACTTATCTGTGCATAAAATTTCATTTTAATCTAAAGTAAACTTTCCCACTGAAACTGGCATTTCTAAGCCCATTAGCCCTAAATTTCTTCCAGCTGTTACATCTGTATGACAGAAGCATGGAAGATTATAAACACTCTCTTATACTAAGCGTTTTTAAACCTACTGTCACCAATTACGTCATTTTTCAATTAAACTGCCACCTCCAGCATGGTGGAAAAAATAATTTCAGTTGTAATCCTTTTAATTATACAACTTGTAGGTTATTTATGTTTCTAAGCATATGAAATTTCAAACAGCAGTAAATTAAATTGGCACTCTTTTCCCCGTAAGAATTTATGAGGAGAAAAAGAAAACCATTTATTTTCGGTTTCATTTTTCAGATAAGGGATCAACAATTCAGAATTGAAGAAATAGTTGGATGTATTTTTGTAACAGTTACAATACTTTTCTTTTTAGCAGCACTTTCATATGATTTCAAAACATTTTACATACATTAATTAATGAGTCACATTCATAAGAGATTTAGTATGTCCTTTTTAGGTCATTATGAAGACAACCCCTGATCTAACCATTAGGGGTACTCCGTGGTTGTGTCCTCAGCTCCCCTGACTTGCTACCTGACCCCTGGGCAAATCACAGACACCCCCATCCCCCTCAAAACTGACACATCCATGACACAGTAGCAACTTGCCTGCCAAATTTCAAGTCCCTGCTCCAAAGCATGAAGGCACTAGAGCTTCTCAGCAAAACAGTCAAAAGATTTAGCGCACACACTTTTTTTTAACCTCTATTCTCCTTTATCGAAATATGACTGAACTATTTTTGCTGAAACTTAAAAATAATTCAGACTGAGGCAGGCACCATGGAAAATTTCTGCATGAAGTTTGGGAGAAATATGGAACTGAAAACCAGATCCTATAATGGAAAGTGTCAAGCAAGCTTAAGAACAAACAATGCTACGACCTCCTATAATCTAGGAGAAAAAATTAAGCCTTACTTAATACCCAGATAAAGATTAAGGATCCATTTAATAAAGGTATTTAGGCGTTGTGCTCAGCATTGCAAAACCAACTGATTTAGGAGCCTCTCATTTTTCAAAAGGTCTCTTAAGTGCCTAAATCACTGCCAATGGGATTTAAGCTTCTAAGTGCCTAAATCCCTCCTGAAAATGAGACAGGCATTGCAATGCTGAGCACAGCAACACCAAAATACCTTTTAAAAATCTGGGCCTAACTGCCAAACTAATAAGGTCTATGTTTAACCATTTATGTGCTAAAGGACCTCACCAATAATTCCTATGTTAGAGGAATACAGCATAGAAATGTAATTTAACAACTTTTTAATATTTTTTTCCTTTCTTTACTTTAAAATCCTCTTGCTACTTCCTGATTCACTGGAAGTATTCCAGAATGTATCAGTGATATCACATCTACCAGAAGTCTCATTCTTATCCCTGCAATTCATGGTATCAAGGATGTCCAAGAATCCTGCAAACTGACATTTTAGCAAACCAAGAATTATAAGGATTTCTCAGGGATTAGGAAGGAAGAATTTTTTAACTTTACTGGTGCTATTTAGCACATACGTTTTCATTTAAAATATGCATTTATTTGTAAGGTTACAAATATATTCTTCCAACCAAAAACATAATTACTAGAATGCCAGTGTTAGAGATGGTCCAAGAAACAATTCTTTCAATTAGCTCAACATTATATGTAGGCTAGGTTCAGAGTTTGTGTTCAAGGATTAACCAGTCAGTTGTAGTTATATGGCACCAAAATTTCATGAGTTGCTCTCAGAAGATTTCTGCCCCAGATTTTGTAAATGTCACAAGATAATAATCTTATAAGATTATTCTTTGTGTAAGATTTCTGACATTAGTTTGTACCTTAATTGGAGTTGGAAAATATGCCCCCTTACAACTTTTGATGCAATTTAGAAACAAAATTTTATGGGGAGTTTGGATAAGAACACTCTTCTCCACCCACCTTTTCCAATGAAATTTGGGGCAAGGGACCCAGGTGATATTTTCGATGCAGAAGAATAAAGAAATTCAAATTTCCTATTATATCCTACAACAACCATAACATGTAAGCTCATACACATAGTATTTCATATTTTTCTAGAGCAGCGATTCTTGATGTTTTTCAATGTAGACCAAACTTTGTAGACTGTGAGCATTTCCTTTCCCATTCTTGATAGCATAGACCACCTCTCCTTCCATTCACAATCATATAATACTTGTGCAGCAATTATAGAAGCTGCTTAAATGGGAAAGTAACATTAGGAAAGTTTTTCATGCATTTTCAACTGGTAAAGAACATTAAAAGAAGCAAAAAAAACAAAAGATTCAGCACCACGTGAGCAGCCTGCTCTCTGCAGACCACAAGCAAATGTTCCATGCCCCAAAATGTAAACAGAGCTGCAATACATAGAACTTTCATGTCTTGCTGACTATAGTTGCTGTTTGGAGTCTTATTACCTGATTTTACGGTCTTTTCACTTGAGCAAGAAACACTAAGGGAATCTTTATTTATTTTTTCACTTTTCTCTTCAGAGCATCGACGAGGAAGTGTAACTGTTTGTCCCATCTTCCGAATAGGAACTTGCCCTTTTTTATTATCAGAATCTCTGCATTCTGACAAATTCCTCACATCACCTGATTCCTGAAACAAATACTTTAACATATTAGTATGGTAACAAATGTGAAGATGAACTAAACTGCTACAAATCTTCCCCAAAGTATATTTTAAAAATAAAAATGTTGTATAATAAAAATCTCAAACTGAGATGATATAAAGACATGCTCCTTAAAAAGCTATTGAAAAAGATGTCACAATTTACCACGAAGCAGTGTTTAACTGTTACTTCAAAAATTGGGTTCTTTGGTCTTGTGTTGTATTACCAAGGTAGCATTCCAGAGAACATGCAGTAAGTTCCTTGTTGAAAGCAGCTGTATTTTCTCAGTTAAGTTTAAAATTTTTAAAAGTATATCATATGTGGAGATAGATTACACCTGTCAGCGAAGTAACTCATATGCAATAAACCTGGCAAATGTGCACAGCAAACAAGATCTAGTTAGAAAGGAAATAAATATTACTCAAAAGGAAAATCAAAAGTATTCTCTAAATCTCAATTTAAAGACTCCCACTGACTTCAATTCAGTTAGTATGAGTGCAGGGGGATGTTAAAAGGCCTAATTCCCATTTAAGATCCCAGAGAAGGGCTCAAAGAGGATTATTATTATTATTATTATTTTGTTGAATAAAGTTTATTGTTTTTTAAATCCAAGTGAACTGTAAATGATCAGATGAAGATGGACATATAAAGAACATACAAAACTTTCTCAATAGTTACATTATAAAAAGAAAAGGTGAATAAAAATCAAATATACTTGGAAAAAGTATTTTAAAAACATTTTAATTCAGACTAGTTAAAAACTTGAATTTGTAATCTTCTGTTTAAAGAACTAAGGATTCTAATCTTTAAAACTGACCAAACCAAATCAGTTGCAAGTTGTAGTGTTGCAGCCATTTTGGTCCCAGAATATGAGAGACAAGATGGGTGAGGAAATATAAAAGACATCACCTCACTCCCCTTGTCAAACCAAATCAGTGTAATTTGTGGAATATACAATGTATATTTTCAGAATGGGCATCACAGAAGGATTCATGAAACATGCATTAAAAGTTGAGGCAGTTTTATTTCCCCTTAGTTAATCTTACATGCTGGTTTTGGTGATCTTCTTCAGCTGAATTCTAAATAATATAATTTATATACAGATTACAATGAATATAAATTAGGGTTGGGTTTTTTAACTAAATGTTAACTATCATTTTAATCATATACTAAAAAATAAAGAATCTGAATAACTGTAATTAAACTAAGCCATTTCATTTCTTTAAACATTAGGTATTGATTGGTCAAAATGAGATCCAGAAAATAAATAATCTGAAATGGGGAGAGGGCAAGGATTACAATTAGTCGTTTAAATCTTTTTTCCCCTTCTGCTATTAAATTCATGATTTAAACCACAATGCTGAAAAAAGCTTAAATTGCTCAAACAAACAAAAACTAAAAAGTGTTGCTTTCATTTGATGTCTCAGTCACACTGACATGATCCTCCTAAGTAGTATGGGACTAGCTCTGGGGTGATCAGTTAAACAATGTCACCTGGTATTAGACAAATTCCTAATAAGGAATCTGACCTAATTTAATGAGCAGGACAGGGAATGAGAAGGTAATAGTATCTTTGGGTAAAAAAAAAAAAATAATAATACATTCGTTTTAATTGAGTATTATATCGAAAGGCAGTGAAATCCATGAGCTCTAGATAGCTATATAAGAATGACTACATTGAGAGAGATGACTAAACCTAATTACCTCCAGAAAAAAGTTAATTGGGAAGTTGGTTTACAAGACATTTCCATGAACATCAGACACACCTTTTTTTTGTGTAATAAGGAAAGATCATGAAGTATTCTGATCAAGTGTTTAAAGCCCTGGTGCACAAGTACTTAAATGTACTGAGATAGATGGAGTTGGCAATTGAACAGAAGGGAAATTTAAATAAGATCTTTATTATTATGAACTGAAAAAGTTTTTAGAAATATCATCCTTCACCACCAAACCTTGGACATGTATTCACTGGGAGAGCTCTGAACCTCTTTGGGAGCAAGAACATCTCCAGGAATTTTCCCTCCTGCAGAACTATACTGCCTCTTCATCTCTGTTAAGGAGCCAGCTTGCTTTAGGGAAGCAAGCTGGCTCTTCCTCATCTCCAGAAGCTGCCATGCAAGATAATGGTTATTACAGGATAATGGTTAAGATGGGGGAGGGTTTGCAAAATCATATTTTTCAATGTGTGTGCGCGTACACACACAAAAAACAAGGTAACAGCAGATTAGCAATAGTACTCACTTCAAAATAGCCAAACCAATTTAAAGGAACTAATTGGAACAGTATGCCTATAGCAAAACATTAGATGACAAGTTTTAGCCTAGACTGAAGTTTTATGAAGAGTTATAAACCTGGGGGGAATTATTTTAATTGAAAGGAATAAGTACTATAATATTTCAAATAGTAAAGAATATTTTTAAAGGAACTTTAACCATCTTAAATAAGCCTTACCCTTCTAAAAATTTTGACTTTGTGCTTCATTATATCATCTGTCTGCTTAGCTTTCTCATTTGTTACACTGGGATTACCAGTATGAGTTTGCTTTGACATCCCAGGTTTTTCACATTCCATTGTTCTATCTTCTCTATATGCTTCAAGTTTCAGTTGAGTGTCCAGTATATTTTGATCACAAGATTCTGTTTTTTTGTCTTCTTCAGCACAACATTTCACACACACATATTCTTTATCTTCTTCTCCCATTCGTTGTGCTTGAGAAAGACTCAACCCAACACAGTCACCATGAAACCAATCATCACATCTACCACAGCCTACCATAAACCTGAAAATAAAACAAAACAGTATCAATCAATGCACAGAGGGAGGTAGAATTTCATATCAACTATAGCCTACTTGTTAAATAATTTATCAAAACAGAGCAATTTGTTCTTACCTGATAAATTATTTTCTTTAAGCTTTACATCCATTACTCCAGCCTTATGACATGGTTAGATCTTCCCATGTGAAACTGAGAAAATGTGGCATAATAGTCCAGGAGATCACAACTTCAACATGAATTCCCACCCATAACCCCACACAGACAAAGAAATCCTCCTTAGGAATACCGTTTAGAGAAAAAGTCATAGGAAAATAAAAGAAGGCTCTCAAGACTGATGAACATAAGACTTAAAAAGGTAATACACTCAGACAAGAAAAAGTTAACTCTCTGCACTTGGCATCAAGGAATCCAACCGGGCAACAGGCAACGTCCCAAATATTGAACTAGCATAAGCTGCCAAAGCATAAGGAAAATGTTCAAAAATTTTGACAATGAACAAAACTCAGCTAAATCCACTGCTTAAACCTCAAGCCATTAAAAATCTGATAGAATAAACCAACAGACAGTATATGACAGATTTCAGCAAATTGTTACATTTTGCTTTATTCCTCTGTAGTTTTGTGGGGCACAGGCTCATCTTCTTCAAACCATGGCTGGTTTGCCATCATTTTCATGGACATGCTATGTTTTTCTACTACATTGCAAAACTTTGTATATTTATTCACCCAAGTCAGTGGACATTTGAGAAAACTTTTCAACCCCTGAAATGCAGACCTCTAAAAATGTACGTCATCTCATTTGGTCTTCTCATAGATCTGCTTTTGTATTTTGTATGCAGAGATAACTTTAACTAAAGTTAATAACATCCATTTCCTAATGTCTACAAAGACCCTGGGTATCTAACAAAGTTATGATTTTGCAAGTATTTTGGTATATTGTGAAGTCCTCCATTCTCTGCCCATCTGGTGCAATGCTCTAGTCAAATTACTTTTGAAGAATGCAGAAAACAATCTCTCCCTAAGCTACAGAGACTTAATACATGAATGTATCTGTCTTGAAATACTATTCCTGTTAGCAGTTTGTTTCTTTTAAAAAAAAAAAATAATAACCCCTCGCATTAAAATTGAGACAGGCTAACTCTAAGGACCATTATTCAACTGATCTGAAATTTCAGAGCTCTCATGTCTGAACCCATCTTTCCCTTCTGAGCTTTTTTCTATTTTGTTTTTAAGAGTCTAGAAAACAAAAATGGAGTTAAATTTTGAATGAATTAAATCTATACTGGTCACAAGAATATCCTTATAAGTGTAGATAAGTTCTTTAATGCTGAGCACCTTGATCAGGGAATTTGTACTAATTAAATAGAAGACAATATTAATTTTAAAGTAATACAGTGCAAAGCTGACCATCAGCTCGAATAGTTTTATGGCAAGTGCTTTAGAAGCAAGATAAATATAAAAAGAACAGGAGTACTTGTGGCACCTTAGAGACTAACAAATTTATTAGAGCATAAGCTTTCGTGGGCTACAACCCACGTCTTCGGATGCAGATAAATATAATGATTTGCAAACCCTAATCTGCTCTAACCAGAAAGACCCAAGAGTTCTAACAACTCCCTTTTGTCAAAAGATCCCAAGGAACCAGAAAGAAGAAAGAAAGAAATATGGAGATATACCTATCTCATAGAACTGGCAGGGACCCTGAAAGGTCATTGAGTCCAGCCACCTGCCTTCACTAGCAGGACCAAGTACTGATTTTGCCCCAGATCCCTAAGTGGCCCCCTCAACCAGATTCCTATTCACCTACCTGCCTTCCTCTCACAGTTGCGATGCTGAAGCTATTTGATGACTCACCTACTTTGCAAGAATATATTTCTATCATAAATTATGTTGAGAGGTTTGGAAATTCTTTGGTTCTCATTCACTAGGAAACTGAAGGTAAACATTCCAGATGGCTCTGAGACACTGGCAGTTGGTCTAAGAAACTACAGGAACCTCAAAAGACCAAAAAACCTGAAAGCCTATTTGTCTAATACTAGAAACTTGAGACCCGAGAGTAGGAAGTTAGTCAGTATGGTTGTCTTGGTTCTGATCACTCTTATACCAGTATAAATCAGCAGTAAAGTCAATGGAGGTGTGAAATTGGTTTAATAGGAGAATTAGGTCCAGAAGTTTTAGGGGAAAAAATCACTTCCAATTAGCTAATTTCTCTGAGATTCCAACTTTACTTGACATAATGACTGTTTTCCTGTTGCAAACAATCCAGTTATTTGGTTTGTGAATCAGAAAAGCAATCTTTTCACTATTGTTTGTGTATACTTAGTTCATGAGCACTTATTTTGCCTAAAACATGCTGGCAAGTAGCACTCATAGATGTGTTCAGTTCCCAATCATAAAGCTACAAGTTCCTGAAAGCTTTCTATGAGTATGATATGAGTATTTTCAGATCTACATTCTGGCAAAATGAAGAATTCAGGAGAAAGTTGGTTAGGTTTGGAGGTAATCACTTTTCACAGCCTCATCACAACTACAACCAAAATATTCATGAACATACTCCGAGTCAGAGAGAGATTGAAGGGAAGTTAAACTCCTGAAAATTATTGTTCTTTACTGTCAATCCTAGAGCACACACCTGATGGGAGTATACATAATATGAATTTGTTTTACAATTCAATGATCCACAGGAATATGTTCCACTTAGACAACAGACATCTGCCTCACTGTAAGAAAATATTGGTCAAGATCTGGGACACCAAAAATGGATACAAAAACTCCCCCCGCAACATATAAGAAAACAATGTAATGTTTCAACTGTAGTTGAAAAAAAGACTTTTAAAAGCAAACAGCCAATTTTTAAAATTTTCCTCATGTTTAAATAAAGATGTTTATATCCATTTTTGGTGTGCCAAGGCACTATTAATTCATTTTGATTAAAATTTGAAGGAAACAAGGAATGTAATGTCCAGCAACAGTGACTGGCCCTTGAAGTAGAATTAAATTTAGATACTGTTTAACTCTCATCTTCTAATTTGATATGGAAATGCAGGCATGTTAAATGCAAGACCAGACAACTTCAGATTTTTTTAAAGGAACAAGGAAACTATAGGTTTTATCTTTGAGAATTTTTCTGCAACTAATGGCCATTAAGTTTTTTGAGATACTAAGAAAACATCTTAATTACTTTCTAGATGAAGAAAACAGATTAAGATGATCAAGCATGGAGAAAGGATCTCCATAGACTGATATCTGAATAGTATTTGGACTGATATGTGGTCAGCACTGTTCCTTTCCCAGGAGGAATACCAAGGTCCCAAACATAAGAAGGTACTGAGCACCCTCAACTCTGGAGTTAAGGCACTCAGGACCTGGTCCTCTGAGGTTCTAACAGGCTACCTATTTTCAAAAGTAGAGTGGTGGACAGGTCTAAGATCTAGGTGATTAAGTAAGATGTCTTTTATTTTTCAGAGCCTTGAATACTGGCAGCTTTGTTAACCTGAAAGAGCTTATTCTATAAAACTTTGATTTGGCCTGTCTGAAACCTACACTAGAAAAATCTAGACCATTCTTTAACAATAATGAAAATAAGGCAAGCTTGACATTTCAAGTGAATCTTTAATTTCTCTAACTATACCTAAACTGCTATCAGAGGGGTAGCCGTGTTAGTCTGTATCCACAAAACCGAGGAGTCCGGTGGCACCTTAAAGACTAACATTTATTTGGGCATTAGCTTTTGTGGGCAAAAAACCCACTTCTTCAGATGCATGGTGCACCTGAAGAAGTGAGTTTTTAACCACGAAAGCTTATGCCCAAATAAATCTGTTAGTCTTTAAGGTGCCACCGAACTCCTCGTTGTTCTTATATCCAATTAGCATAATTTCAAGCCATGAAGTACATCTAAGGGCCTAGGTAGTTTTCAAAGGAGAAACTGACTGTTGCTCAAAGCCCCAGATATTTGTGGTTTATTGGAGAAACATATGCTGTCAATGGTATATTTTCTATTGGTTAAAGATCAATGCAGACAAAATAAGACAGTCTCTTCAGACAGGACCAATAGCATTCTCAAATCAGGATGAATGTTGTATACTTCTGTTATGATCTCACTCTGAACTGTCTGGAGTGAAGTGAACTATCAAAAGAAATGACTGTCTGGTGACAGAGGTATCCTTAATTAGCTTTTTTGGGAACTTGATGAGAAGACCCAACTTTTATTGCATTTAAGATTGCACAAAAAAGCATCCTATATACTAATTAAGGCTATAAGGTTGTGCCCAAAATAGGAAAACTGGTATCTCATAACTCTCCACTCTTAGTAGCAATTATGGAGGCTGTAACTCAGGAATTTACATTTACACTGTTTTGTCTAATCCTACTCAGAGAAGATGGAATTGTAATAAATATATTTGTGTTCTACCTACACTATAACTTCCACTCTTTCTACCAGTGAATCTGCACCACTGGTAAACTGCAGGTCCTTATTTTCCTAGTGTAGACAAGTCTTAAATTTTCTACTCGTTTTAAATTATTTTTTCAATGTATTTATTTGCAAATCAAGAAAAAAATTCACTAGAAATTTCAACTCTGGCACATAGATGATCTAGCTATTTCCCACACAGTCACAAGGGTTGAGAGAAAGGGAATAAAGGTTCCTATTTGAGCACTAGAATGGGAATAATTTGATTTTCCATGGGACCTTTTCTAATCTTTATCCACATTATGGGTGTTTTTCTGCACCAACAAAATTAGTTTAGGTAATAGGAGTTATGGTTAGATAATGGAGAAGCTAGATAATGCACAAAGATTAATAAAGGAGTCAAGGAGGGTTGAGGCCTGGCTTGAAGGATCAAGGATTTCTTCTTGCACAGCTGTCACACATTTGTGATTGAAGATGTTCTGGTATCCTGGACTATTAACACCAAAAATTCTGACTGTAGACTGCTTCATAGTTTGAAGTGTGAGGAGCTTTACCCATGTTGTAAGGCTGGATTGGAAGATGTAAAGCTGAAAGAGAAAGAAATATGTTTTGAAATATTAATTCACACCAACATATTGAGTAAATCATAGAAGAATCAGAAGATTAGGGTTGGAAGAGACCTCAGGTCATCTAGCCCAACCCCCTGCTCAAAGCAGGACCAACACCAACTAAATCATCCCACCCCAAATGGTCAGAACTACTTTCTTGTATTTTAATTTAAAAGTTCAGTAATATATAAGAATAACCGCAAAATAGTTGATGGTACACCTCTATCCCGATATAACACAACCCGATATAACACGAATTCGGCTATAACGCGGTAAAGCAGTGCTCCGGGGGGGGGAAGGGCTGCGCACTCCGGCGGATCAAAGCAAGTTCGATATAACGCGGTTTCACCTATAACGCGGTAAGATTTTTTGGCTCCCGAGGACAGCGTTATATCGGGGTAAAGGTGTATACAGAAATAGTAATGTCCCCGGAAGGCACCTCCTTTAATTCAATAGAACTTTTGAGTGGAAAAAGAAGTTGTGTCTTATTCCCCTTAGAGAGGGATGCCTGCCTGTCTCCATATACCAAGATGAAGAGATACAGTCACTTGAAGTATCTAATATTAGAAAGGAATTGGATTATACAAAGAAAAGATCAAGAGTAATGAAAACCTTCTATTATCTCCTTTAGGATTAGCACATCTTTTCAAATCTCTTGGCATACACATTCATTTCGAGGACGATTCATTTCAAAGATAAAAATGTCCAGGCTGTATTTTTTCCAACACTAGTTATAACAAATGGAATGTGTTTAAGCCAAAGCAGATTGCTGAATGGCTGACAATTATTGAGGAATAAGAGCTTAAAAATACATCAGCCAGAAGTCAGTTTATTCATAAATCATTTGCTTTAGAAACGGTACTCATTAATAAAACCACACACACATAAAACAGAAAGGGTTCTATAAATCAGTCAAAATGAAGATCAATAATGGTCAGTGTTCAGCATCATTTGATACAGTTATTAAATGTAAATAAGTACATCATCACTGGAAGTCATCTGCTTAGCATTTTGTATTTGCAGTATATAGCAACAGGACATCACAGACAACATATCAGTACTGCCATCTTGCAACAGTGTTTCATTCCAGCATTCTCTCTATTAATGGGAACAAGGCACCAATCTCAAAAATTTACACAAGTCAAGGTACTACTCAGGTGTGTAAAATTAAGCACATGCATGTTTGCAGAACTGAGGGCTTACTTGGAAAGAAAAAAAGGAAAATAAAAACAGCAGTAAAGTGTAATTAATCTAAAAATATTTAAAAAGCATTCCAAACTTTAATAACCATCATTATTTTCCATGTGTACATAATGCAAGAAATATTTTAACAGTCCTATTTTAAAAATAGTCTCAGTATAAAGATTCATTCACCTTCTGGAAATTTATTTTATGAAACAATTTGTCTACCACCCACTCAGTTGTGTTATATCTGTATCACATTGCACAGCTCAGCAGGAGACACAGGATGGAAAGCAATTTTTATATTATCTTTTCCTGAATTAATAGAGATCTAGCTAGGTGAAGAATTAACTAATGGTGAATGACTGCACTCTTAGTCAACCATCACCTTGATACACACACACACACATTCAGAGATCTTCACAGGAGCTTTAGAGGAGTCTGCATGTTCCACCCTAACAAGCAACTATAGCCAATGGAAAGACTACTGACTTCAGTGGGCTCTGGTTCAGATTAACTGTGAAAGATAGTTCACTTTCGAGGAGACCCCCAGTAAATAAATTAGTACGTGTTCTCTTGTCATCAAAGCATCTATGTGCCTGCATTGGTTTGTTTATTGCAAGTCTAGCTATGGAGTTTTTGATTTTGTAGCAGCAGGAACAACCTGGCTTTTAAAAATGTATCATCCGATCTTCTGGATGGCACTCATAGCAAGGCAAAAGAGCAATGTCAATTTATTATTTTTTTACACCAAGTTTCAATAGAACAACCTTGAAGTAGTTTTGACTTTTTTTTTTTTTTTTTTTAAAGGAAGAAAAATCAGAATAAAATCTTCCTTCTGAATGTCTAATCTTACAAGGAGCTTTTCAGCAAGGAAGAAAGGGCAGGGTCAAGAGCAAAAAACAAAAAAGCATAGTGAGAGAGACAGGACCATCAACAAAATGATGAACTTAACTAAACAAAGTGAAGTCAAATGCAAAAAGTAATGAAACTGAAAACAAAAATATATTCTCTAATTTTTCAGTAATTTTAGACACCAATTCTGCAAGAGAACTACGATGGCAAGATCAGGGGCTTAGGTGTTACATGTAACTAAAAAAGCAAAAAAAAAATATTTCAGACAAATTTGATTTTCAAATTAATGTTCCTTTATTTTGTAGGCCTACCGATACCAATTTTAATAATGTCCCTTTAATTTTATTTCCTACTGATGTAAACTAGCACAAATAATGTATGTGCCAATACAAAAAACTATAGTGTCAATCTTCAATGTGTACAGTATAGAACTCTGCCACCTGGTGATTATGCATTACAATGCTGTTTTTAAATTATACTATCATAAACAAATTTTCCAGTCATAGCTATACGAGAGTAATATTTGTATACTTGTGGTCAATTAACAAATATAAATCATATCTTGTGTGTCATGCTTGTTTTAAGTTCTGGTCATCACACTCATTCATTTAACTATTTAGGCACCAATTCTGAAAACTTATACCTATGCTTAACTTTAAAAAGCGTATGCAGGGTCTTCATCTCTTTCCTTGCCTACAGGGACATAGAACTTAATTTCTGATCCACTGCCATAATGATCTCTCAGAGAAAAGTCCTTATGGTGCTGCATTATATGTATAAATATTCTATTTCAGGGGTGGCCAAACTTACCGACCCTCCAATCTTCAGAAGTTCGAGAGGAGTGCACCTAATGGGGCTCGGGACTTCAGCCCTGAGCCCTGGCAGGTATGCCCCGTGGGGCTGAAGCCCTGAGAAAGAGAGAGAGAGAGAGAGAGAGAGAGAGAGAGAGAGACAGACACACACACACACACACTGCCAGAGGCAACACGTGGGGGGAGGCACATGGGGTCCCACGCTCCACCCCCAATTTTTGCAAGGGTTTGCTGGCCCCACTTGGTCACATGATGCTGCTGGGCTCAGCAAGCTTGGAGCTGTGGCCATGGGGAGAGGCAGCAGCAAACAGCTGGGAGCTGCAGGGAGAGCTGCTGCTTTTGCTGCTGCCTCTCCCCATGGAGTTAAAGCAGTGGCCCTCCCTGGAATTCCCAGCTGTTTGCTGCTGCCTGTTCACAGGGAGCTAACACCTGGGAGCTGCAGGGAGAGAACACAGAGTAAGGCATGACTCAAGATGCTGGGGGTGAGAAAGGGGGCTGATCCTTTAAATTGTGCCCCCTCTCCACTCTCAGCAGGCACCAGTTGTCTCTCACAGAAACCCCTATCCCCAACACCCTGACATAGGGCAGAAGCACTGAGCTCTCCCCCCCCCCCCCCCCAAGTCTGGTAGGCAGAGAATGGGTGGGGGGGATGAGAGGGGCTCTGCAAGCCACACTAACTGTAAAAGAACAGCATGAAGCTCACAAGCCGCAGTTTGGCCACCCCTGTTCTCTTTCTTTACTATGTATGTATGCATTATATGTCTCATATCCCCTAACCTCGAAGTATCAATATAGTTTAAATATTATTTCCACACAGTAATGGATGCAATTGTTTTAAGTGAAAACTGTGTAATTTCACAAGGAAAAATTTAAGCCTAAATATTTTTCCAACTTCACAAGTAAACGAGACAGAAAACTAGTTTTTCATACTGTTTTCAAAAAAAATCTATTAGCGGAATATTATGAGACCACTTATATAGACTATTTACACATAAGAAGTCAGAGATAAGGTTACAGGTTTCAGAGTGGTAGTCTATCAGCAAAAAGAACGAGGAGTACTTGTGGCACCTTAGAGACTAACAAATTTATTTGAGCATAAGCTTTCGTGGGCTAAAACCCACTTCATCGGATGTTTGCTAAATCTTAATGTCTGCATTTTCAAATTGCCTTCCTGTGCAACCTTAAGATTTGTACTTATTTTAAAATCCAACTAAAGCCTTGATCCTGCAATTTGTTACACACAGGTAGACTGTTGCACATAACCCCAATTACTTCCATTGGGCTCTGCATGGGTACAGCAATCTGCCCAAACACAAACTACAAGATCAGATACCAAGTGCATTAATAGAGATTAAAAAAAGTAAATAAATATAATAAATAACATTCAAACCAAAGGAATTGAAAGTCATTTGAAAAAGTTAAAGAACTGAAAGTTACATTATTTTTAAAATCTAGCACTGATGTTGCAATTTCATTACAACGATAACAGTTCCTCCAATCGAGGTTTTCCTTATGTAAAAACAACATACAGTAGGTAATTTAATTTATTAACTAGGCATTTGGTGAGCCCTGATCCATTAAGGAAAAATTCAAGGGGGCCAGAAGAGAGGAAAGTTTGCAATATTTCCCTTGTGAAGCTTCCCACAGATTTGTAATATATGGTTAGGATTTGCCGGCCTGTAGAAAAGGCAGGGAGTTCAAGCCCCAAAGCCTGTAGATCTTAGGCACTGATGCAAAAGCCAGGGACACTGGAAACAATATAATAGAAGAGAATGCTGTGTAGGGTCTTATGTTTTCTACAAGCACAGGGATGAATATAGGATTCCTTCTGTGTGCAGATTCCAGGATTTATCTGGCTCTACATAAAGAAGAAAAATAAAACTTTTTGTTCTTATATAAGTTGCAAGACATACGAGCTACCTTCAGAAAAAAAGTAAACTTGGAACTACTGTCCTTTTATTATTCTTCCTATTCTGCTAGTGCCATGAAAGTATATTCACTTGATCAAAATCCAGAAACCTAGTCCATTTCAACAACAGCATTTACAGAAAGTGGAAGGAAGAATTGCTCACATATAAATGCTGCAATCATACATAAAGATATGTTATTGGCTGAGGTGGGGGAGGGAGAGGGAACACCTCAGCATTAATATAGGATTAAAGTTGCAAAATCAAACAAGTTAGGAAATCCAAAAAGTTATGGTTTCTCATTAAAACTAACTCAGACACATGGTATACCCCATATACATATTATGATATGTATTATTAAAAAAAAAAAATCAAACCTCACAGTTTACATTGAGCAAGGAAAACAAATAGGAAATATGTGGTGGAAATGGGCAACTACATGGCAGTACACCATAACCAGCACTTCTGTTCCTGAAGAACTTCATCTTTTATTTATAAAAAAAACTCTAGCTGTTACACTGCAAAGATATCACTTTGAATAGAATCAATAAAATACAGTCAGCAGACAAAATGAAACAATAGTACTAATGCCAAAAGCTGCCCCCCTCCACACTTCATAGATAAAGTAGATCCAAAGCATGCTGCTACTACCTTGGTTTCACTGAGGGTGGTGAGGTAAGAGGAAGAGACACCATGTATAGGAACTATGCAGAGAGGTTATAAAAAATAAAATCAACAGGCACAACCCCCAGCAGAAGATACATTTGGGCTCCAATTGCTATTACTGATCGTGCTACAGTTTTCATGTCTATAAAGCATATCCACACTGAGGGAAAGGACTCCTGCTCTACATTCCAATCAACCTCTTTTAGGTCCCCTGTGCAAAGTACATATATTTTACCTTTGAACTTGGTATCAGAATTACAGCATCTGTTCCTAAAAGGTGAACTGTCCAATAATCTCAATATGGTACTGACCCTGAAGATGAACAATGTTAACTAGTTTATTACTGTTACAGTAGAACCTCGGAGTTACAAACTGAGAAGTCAACCACACGTCATTTGAAATCGGGAGTATGCAATCAGGCAGAGGCAGAGACAAAAAAAGCAAATACAGTACAGTACTGTGTGAAATGAAAACTACTAAAAAAATAAAGGGAAAGTTTAAAAAAAGATTTGACAAGGTAAGGAAACTGTTTCTGTGCTTGTTTCTTTTAAATTGGTTAAGAGCAGCATTTTTCTTCTGCATAGTAAAGTTTCAAAGCTGTATTAAGCCAATGTTCAGTTATAAACTTTTGAAAGAACCATAACATTTTGTTCAAAGTTATGAACATTTCAGAGTTCCAAACAGCCTCCATTCCTGAGATATCCGTAACTGAGGATCTACTGTATTTTAGCAGACATATCCAGCTTAGCATATGATTGTGAGAGCCCTTATTACAATACCTCAAAATGTGATCCTGGTACATGCAAGAGAATCCTAAATTAACACTGAAGGAGAAACCTCAACATTTGGTATTTTTTTTTACTTAACTGATTAATTTTTGCAACCTTGGTTTTGCATTTTGGTAAGGGGGGGCAATTTGAGTTTGCATAGTATGTTAAAATGAAAATTTTTTCCAACCTTAATTCAAGTTGTATTTCATTAACATAAAACCAAACTTGCTAGTCATAAATTAGAAAGCTCTTGGCACACATTTTCCTAATTTGGGACTCCACTTCAGTTCCATTTCTTGTTTTTCATACCATCTACAACATAGCATTGACAAGCAACATCTAACAATGTTTAGAGAATTGTAAAAAGCAACACCATGAACTTAAAATCTAGGTAGTTTTTAAAAAATGAATTAAGTTCCCAACTTGAAGTGTTTTTTCATTTCTCCCTTTTCCTATGCGATGAGTCCCACAAAAAAAGAGGGAAAACTGGCTAAACTAGCTGCTTATACAGGGGAAATGGAGAAACTGAATAAACAAATGTCATTAAATGCAAAGTAAACAATTTTTTGGAGCTCTCTCAGTTTTAGTACTTGTGTGTTGTACTTTTAATAATATTCAGTAAAAACATTTCAGAGAGGTACAGTTTTTAAGCTGCTGTCCCTTTTAAAAGCAGGTTTAATTACTGCTGCAGTAACAAGCACAAATAATGTAACAACACACTGTCTCTGCTTAGGAAGATATTATAGAGGAGTTTTGCTTCCTCTTCTATTCTAACCTCAACCTAGTTTTTGAGATGAAAACTTTAAGGATGTATGTTCAAATTAAACATAAGTCCAAAATGAAGTAAAAAGTAATTCAAAAAACAAAAACAGAAATGCTCCAACGGTTTTGTTTTGTTTTTCAGTTTGTAAAAACAACTGAAAAAGTGTGTGTGTGTGTAAGTAAAAACCACCAACCATGGGCAACAATGGAAGCTTCCTCAATCACCAATATGCATCAATCTGTTCTGTATATACCATCTTTGGGAATGAGAGTGTGGTTCAATTCAAAGCCCATTTGATCGTGGACCTTTCTGCTAATACCGTTGAATGTTTCAATTTGTGCCAACTGTAGTAACAATTCAGTGATACAGGAACCTGTCCAAAAGAAATGGACTGACACCAGAAAACTCATAACACTTAACAGCTATCGGATGGTGGCAACTCCTGTGTCCTGCCAACCTGGATGGTGATTGAACTAGAGAATATATTATTTGTACAATGTATCACCTAGAGGCCTCCAAATAAAAATGGCTCCCCATTGCACTACACAATGTACCAACACACAGTATATAAACATACTGTCTAAATTAAATATTTCCTATCCCATTACAATTCCCTGAGACATCCTGTTCCTAGTTAAGTTTTAAACATTTGTAACTTTGATTTTAAACTGAAAGCTCTGAGTCAAAGTAGAAATGCACCAAATTCATTCCACCTTTACTGCCAGCCCCCACACTGCCTATTAGTGATCAGATTCTCTAGCCACAACTGAAATTCACAGCTTAATTTTAAAACAAAGTGTTTTGAAGGTCTCTTACTAACTAGACATTCAGAATAGGAAGAAAAAAAATTAAACATCCACGAAAAAGACAAGAAACACAGACACGTTTCAATTCAGTATCAATTGAAGGGACGCTGTCAAAATAATTTAGGCCAAAAATTTACATTTTGCATTAAAAATGTTTTACAGAACATTTCAATTTATGTATTTAAAGCAATTTGATTAAGTTTAAACATTCCACTGAATTTTTTGCAATCCAAACACTTGCACCATGCACTAGTGAATAAGAACCCGATAATAAAGCAAAAGTGAAACTGAATAAAATCTATATTCATTGTCCAATCTGAGTGAAATAACTAAACACAAAAAGCATAAATGGCAAAAGAGTCCAGTTTATCCCAACAAAAATGTTAAGTCTACAATATAAATAGTAAAAAGATGTTTAAAAATATACGTTAAAGCGTGACAGTGTCCCTTCAATCAAGTATTCCACAATAATCTTAAAATCCTTACAGTATTATTTAGTTTTCTATTATTTTATTCTTATATATGCTGCATCTTCTTCACATGAATTACTAGTTTGCAGATTACTCTAGCTGCACTGTAAATATTAAAATACACATTTACTTCATGAATGTTCTGACAAGTAATCATGAAATTCTGGAACATGAAGGACATTTCTTGGATGCAAATGCTGAATTTATATATAGTATGGTCCTTCAAATGCCTAAATACGATATAAACTTTAATCAACGAAATTATATATTCCTTGTTTCAGTCAGAAAAATGGAGTTCTACAGTATTCGTAGAATAATAGGAATTTCTATAAAGTGAACAGGTAAGGACTGATTCGACACTCATCTGATTGGTAGTGAAAGCACTTCATGCTCCATCTAGTTCAAAAGGTAGATAGGCAAAATACTTTTAAAGTCAGAAATAAGAACAATTCTTCATAAATATAATTGTGGCAATAATGTAAAAAGTGAGACAAAAGGACTCATGTTATTGAACTAATACTTCTGTCTCATTAGAACATAATGCCTTGCTTCACTCCATCCACAACATGCTGAAAATGAATATTTTATTCAGTGAAAGGAGGACACCGTTAGCATCAGATGTGATCCATTTTTTTAAGTGAGCTAAATACAATTTCAAATACCACACCTGCATGCAAGTCCCATAAAAAAAACTGTGGCTTTGTCATTTTTTAAAATGTTTTCTTCTCTCACTGTTGTATGAAAGACTCACAGAAACAATGATATTGACTAATACACAAAGTAAACTAAAAGGAGAAAAAATATTCTCCCTAATCTTTTAGGCATAGTAAACAGAGTTAGTTATAACAATAAAACACTTTCAAACTATTGTTTGACTTTTAAGTTGATCGTGACCCTTTTAGCTTGGAGTGTAACATTCACTTTTACCAGTTTTCAGGCAAAATAACTACTACAAATCACTCTGAAACACTTAAGCCTTAGTTTGATGTTTTCCAAGACGTGAGTTTTAAGATGTCTCTATCCTACCTAACATAATTTAGCAGAATTACATATCCCGCTAAAGCAGAGCATTCATATAATAAAAAAAGATAGACTTCTAGTAATACTTCCTTTTGACCAAGCCTTTACTGTGCTATTTAGCTTGTTTTAAAAGTTGGAGCGAAAGGGTGCGGCGGTACACAGGTAGGCAATTCATAGTATGACTGATACAGATTTCCATTAGAAAGGTTGTGCCTGTTTTTTTGTTTGATGTGACAAAGATGAACTAAGACACGAACAGCAGCAGAAACCTGAATGTAAAAAAACCACTTTTATCTTTTGAACCCAACAAAAACACTGTATATCCCAAACCACACACCTGTTGCCATGCGGCTTTCTGCAAAAACCGCACTGCTTGGTGGGAACCCATACATATTTGCTTTCGCTTGGAGAGGTATGTTCTGAGCCTTCACGTTTTACAGTAGAAATGTTATCTGGAATGAACAAGGGAGGTTCATCAAGTGAAAGGCTTTTACTGCTTCTTCTCTGGCGAGGTTGAAGATTCTTCTCAATCTTTTTCAATTTCAGTTTTTCTTTTTCATCCTCCTTCAAATGTTCTAAACCTGTGGGATCTTTTGTCTCTCTTTCTTCTTTTACATAACTATTTGTTTTAAGTGCAATTGCAAGTTGATGTTTCTGTGTTTGTTTCTGATTTTGATGTAGCAAATGACCTGACACTGGATGTACAGACGCTGAGACAGGATGGTGGATTTCTTTTGAACAACCCTGGTGACTAAGAGACTTGTCACTCACATTCTGAACTGATGTCTTTTGCACAGGTGTTTGGACGCGTGATACTTTTTTCACCAACGTATGGGTCTGCTTCTTCACTGTGACCCCCATATCAAAGCTCTGTGCTTTCACATCTTTATCAGTTTGTTTTTTCCTAACTTTAAGTGTTTTGTGAAAATGCTGCCACCTCTCTTGCTCATCTGCACTCCTTTTCAGACTTATTGAAGATGCACTGTGAAAACTTGAAACACTAACACCAACTCTTGTTTTTGAATGGCTTATTTGTTGTTTAGTTGCGAGTAATTTTCGTCCTGCACCTGCAGTCAAATTTTGTTTCATCTGTACCATAGATTTAATGTGTTTGGACTTCATAGTTTTGGGACTTTTTGTTGAAATTCTATTATCATCTTGAAGCTTTGTTGCCTCGTATCCTTCCATTTTAATATAGCTGTCCTGCTGCTGTACATTTTGGCTTGGACAATCATGAACAATACTGCTTTCTAAAATATTACTTCCTGCTTTAGCAGAAATAGTACTTTTCAAGGCTGTTTTATCAAATTCTGTACTGTCCAAGTGTTTGCTAGATGGATTGATATTTTTATCGGCCTCTTTAGGGTCATCTAAAGGCTCAGTTTTACAGTCTTTTAATGACATAACATTTTTACCAGAAGCTTCCACAGAAGTCAGTGGATCTAACCTACATTTTGTCTTCTCATCTACAGATCTGGATAGAACTGAAGGGGTCTCATGGATGTCACTTGAATTCATGCAAACTGTTGTAACAGATGAAATGGTAGTCATTCCACTTATCTTGCTTTGGTCATTTTCTTTAGGTTTCTCCTCTGTTTCCTTCATTTTGTATTCAGTCTTTTCTTCTGAAGAGGTATCAGAACCTATTTCACCAACCATAGTTTCATCCACTTTATTTTTAAATATATCGGTATTTTTTACTTTATTAGCTTCATTATTTGCAGAGGTTACAAAATCCAGCCCAGTTTTTGTAACAGTCTCTGTTTTGCTTTCTGCTTCTTCAGTAGAAGAACAAGTGTCTGTTGAAAGAGAACCACCTCTTAATTCATGGAACGTTTCATCCAGTTTTCCTTGCTTGAAAGTTTCAGATTTTACTTCATCCATCTTTTCATGACAAGCAGACTGTTTTGAACTACTTGGAGAAGGTGATGACGCTTCTTCTGTTTCCTCTGTCTGACCAGATAGTCTACTACTTCGCCTAACCTCTTTAAGATGTTCTAATTTCATTGGTATACTAACTTCTTCCTGTTTAGTTTGACCCTTGTCTTGCTGTTTCGGTCCTCCCTTTTGGGCACATCCAGATTTTACAGCTGCTTTCTTGGTATTAGCAAGAGGTGCAATGTTTGAACGCTTTGCTATAGTACTTTGCCGCAAACTTCGCACTGGTTCTATTAAAGAAAAAAAAGAGAATCTCTTAGGTATATTTCACTCTTTTCCTGGCAAACACAAGATTAGACTACAGTGAAAATAATTTATGACAACAAAATTTAACTTACAAAATGTTTAATTTACAAGATTAACTGACAAAATGTTAGATCATTAATTGTTTATTGATTTCAAGAAACATTATTAAAATTTAAAACTAATACAAAAGATTTGTATTTCAATTTGACATTGTCACTGTTTAGACAAATGTAAATGGCCATGCAAGTTCTGGATAGCAAGCGAGAAACCAGAATTTCTTACATCTAAAAGGTCACACTATCACTGAAATAGGAAGAGTATTTAATTGTCCTTTTAAACTTCTATATGAAGAAAGTATCATACAAATAAAGTTTCTTGTCACTAAAACAAAAACACAGTAGTTAAGCTTACATATAATTTTGGGATTCTTAAAGTAATAATCTGACATCCATTAAAAGTTTCTATTTGATGTGAACTCTTATACTTTAGAAGTTAATCATTTGTAAAGCATGTTGAGGTCTTTGGATGAATGACTTTTATACAAGATCAAACTATTATTAAGATAACAACCTTACTTAAAATCCACAAAAGGAAACAGCAAAAACATTGAAAATAAGGACCACAGAACGTATTGAATTTCAAATCAAATTTTTACATTTAAAGAGAATTGTGAAAATTACTTTGTGTGTATTGACAGGTTTCAGAGTAGCAGCCGTGTTAGTCTGTATCCGCAAAAAGAACAGGAGTACTTGTGGCACCTTAGAGACTAACAAATTTATTCTTTTTGTGTGTATTATAAATCAGGCATTTCCAAATCTCATAAGTAGTTTTAAAATGCAGTTCAATCTATACTGCTTCAACTCTGATGTATTTTCTTATCTCCATCACCCTCCCACACGTAATACTTACATGAAATAATGTATTTCCAAAAATTCTAAGTTTTAATAGAATACTGCACTATACCAGAGACACAGCCCGATATTGGTCAGATTGCCTAAAAACTCCAATTTTGAAGTCAGTGGTTTACCTCAATGCTGTTTGAATATATAAAATGGCTCCACTAATTAGTATCTTCTCTCTTTACCTGGGTCATAGTTCACATCTTTCTGATCTCTTTACATGAGTCAGGTTAATGGCACCATCACCTCCTTCACTAAAATTATGCCCCAAAACTGAGTTATTTGGAACCTTTAGCAATAGGTCCATTTTTTCCGAAATCATTAAATGTTTACAACATTAATGCTGTTAAATAGTTCTGATGAAAAATAATTTCAAAATATTTATATTATCCTTCACATAACCAAGTGATTAACAACATTGACTTAAAGTTTAAAATAGAGAAAAAAAGTTGTAAAACCCCCAAATGTCCCCAGATATGCAAATCTTTGCATTATTTGAATGATCACCTTGTGCCATTAAACGTGGTGATTTTCTTGGTGACTTGACTGAAGTGTCATCCAATTGGTCCCTTAAATTCCTGTTAGGTAAAATTACGTCATCTTCATCAATGGTATCGTTACCACTTTCTTTAACTCCTTCTTCATCCATAATATCATCAAGACCAATAACTGAAAAAAATAAAAACAAAAAAGAGCCTAAAACTTAAAAGTATCTAGTTATAAGAGGTTGGGAAGGGTGGGGGCCAGAAAAGGGGGAAGGCCAGATTAACAAAAAAACAAAAAAGAGGGGGCATTTGAGAACAAACAAAATGAAAAGAGGATGTGAAATAGAAAATTCTCATATGAGGCAGTTTCAGTGTAGAAAAAGCTATCACCCAAAGCTTATCATTTCTGAGGAGGTCCTTGTCAAAGAGTCATGCCACTTGCAGTGGACTCACTTTTATTTTATTTTATTTTATTAAAAAACAACAACATGGGAAGGTACCCAAGCCTTATAGGATCAGCTGTCTCTTGCTGTCCATTCCCACCTAAGTGAAGAAAAGGAGAACAGTAGAAAGAGCTGATCCAAAAATGCAGAAAGTTTAAGCCACATTGTTGTTCTAGGACACAGTTTTTAAATTTTAAATTCCAATCACATATATCTGCATCTGTGAATCGCTAATGCCACTAGGAAGAGCACTGAGCACAGCATGCACTAGTCTTCCAGCCAGAGACTGAGAACATAGTCTGTCACATTCCTAGCCTCCACTAACCTGAGAAGGATCCCAGAGGTTGCTCCTGAACATAGGTATCCTAAGAGGCAGTCAAGCCACTGTACCAGCCACTCTCCTCACTTTCTCTAAGTATGGTTCTGCAATGGTAGCCTCTCCTATCCCAAGATCCTATGTGTGATTAATGAATCCTGGTCCCTGTGGGATGCGAAATCTGTGAGATCAATCCAAGTACCCAAGTGATTTTGCAGAACAAGTAGCAGGGTTTAACAAATACAGCACAGACTCCAGACAACTGATACAACTGCCTGAACAGTAGAAAGCTATCTAGAAGCATTTCAAGGCAAACTAATTTATATGACAAATAGGATCTTTAAAAATTTCTGATAAATGGTTAAAAATGGTTATTTGAAACTGTGACATAACACAATATATTTGTCTTGAAAATCAGAGAAAGCAGCTGTTAAAGGGACTTAAATAACCATTAAAATTTGTAGACTGTCCCATCAGAAAGTATCAACTGTCTTTTTTCAACTCTATGTGTTTGCAATATTTGCAAGAAAAAAAAAAAAAGACAATGAAATCTGTGAAAGTTGTTCAACGTTGACTATTCTCTTAAGATACTCCAAATGTAAAAGGGATAAACTGCAAGACACTGATACAGCTAACCGAACCATGGTCAATAAACAAGCTTTAACAGCAGGAGGTCCCCCACCCTCGATTTTTCTACCATGAAGGGAGAAAAATTAATATTTTAGCGAAATATTTGACAGTTTTTATACAGCCGGATTACACAGATTAACCCTGGTACAGTGCAAACAATAAATGTGACTCTTGAGAAGATTTACACTTGAATTTGCTATTTGAATTTAATTCTGGACAATGGACAATCAATCAGGAAGCTAGAGTTAAGAGTTTCCAGAACCAACAGTAATTTACTTCTATTGGCTTTTATTCAATTTGTATTTTGACAATCTTTTGGCATTGCATTGTATGCCTAAGATTGCTGGAAGACATGTCTTTGTGCAAATCAGTGTCAGCTTTCAAATATAAATTCACATACCCAACAATATTTTGACTCTGTTCAGTCAAGCTTTTTTATATACTTATGTATGCGACAAGACTGATGATAATAGTTGCATCCTGCTCACTTGAATGAATGTTATTCAAATAATTCTGCACTCGGTTTATAATAATGTACCCAATCACTTTCAGATTAGTCTTACATGTAAAGTATTCTCTCTCTTCCATGTGGAATTACATTTCCTTCCCCAAGATGAGATGATGCATGAAAACTGCTTAGTCAAATAACTTCTGAAACATACTTTTGGAGTGCTTCTCAGAGCTTGCATTAATGTCCCAGGTTTTCTGATATTTGTGCTCAGAATGTATCATGTTCACAGAGTTAATGCCCTTCTTATTATTACAGGCAAGGGGAAATATGCAGCTGCTGCTGCGAGATACTAGAGACCCTCAATTGGAGCATAAGAACTAAAACATGCTAACAGACTATGTCCTGCAATTTGCATCTTATAGGGGAATCAGCACCATAGAACCTTGTTAATTTCAAGCCAGTTGAGCTGCAATGCAACTACACCTCTACCCCGATATAATGCTGTCCGTGGGAGCCAAAAAATCTTGCCGCGTTATAGGTGAAACCATGTTATATCGAACTTGCTTTGATCCGCCGGAGTGTGCAGCCCCGCCCCCCAGGAGCACTGCTTTACCGCGTTATATCCGAATTCGTGTTATATCGGGTCGCGTTATATCGGGGTAGAGGTGTATTTCAACTGTCTGAGACTGAATGAGGAGCATTCAGCACAGAATCTTGCTGGGAAAATGATGAGAAAAAGTGAGAGTAGAAATGCATATTGAGAAAGACAGACAGAAAGACAGAGACCTGAGAAAAGGGCAAAGATAGCAACAAGTAATAGAAATAAATGAAGAAACAAAGGGCTACAGTACAGACACAAACTGATACTAAGCAAGGCAAGAGAAGAACTAAAGATGGAGAGATCAACAACAGAAAATAAGCAAGAGTAAGAAAGTGAAAATCACTGAAGAGAATATAACAAACAAAAAAACAAGGGTTTTTTCCATGTCTGAAAGACAAGTGGGTTATACAGGGATGGGCAATTTGAACAAAATGGAAAGACAAGGGGAAAAAAAATCTGAGTAAGATGTAAAATAGAACATACAGAAAGATGTAATACCGGCAATCAATTTAATGTTTTAAAATACTTTGGATTACCGAGATTTAAGCATTTTTAAAACTACAACAGTAGTGTATTCATGTCTCATATTAGTGGTTATTTGCACCATACAGATGTAACTATTTATTTTTACTTACAACTTTTAAAAAAAATCAATTTCTACAAAAGTAAAAAATTACAGCTATTTGCTATTACTTTGTTAATGGAATATTTAAAAAACCAAGACTTCCACAGTATCCTGAGAGGGAAAAAAACAAATTACATTCAAAACTCTGAACTGAACTATAAAATGTACAATATCTTCACTGGTTTATATGTTCAGTAAAATAATTCTTTCCTCCATTATATTAAAAAAATTACTTAGACTAAATGGAGATGGTTATATCTTTTGACGCATGAGACAAGGTAATTCCAAACTGTGGTTCCAAGCCAGTTTTCCTAGGGCTGCAGATCTCCATAGCAGGTTTGATTTTTTTTCTTAGCTATGTTTAATTTGGGGGGGGGGGGCCTGATTATTAGGAACAAAACACCATTATTGCTGCTTTATACTGTTCTTGTCTGCTGCCTCCATCTCTGTTAACTAATGGTAACAGTAGGAGCAAATATACCTAAGTTGCTCCAAGTTTGACTTCAACATATGCTATAAATGCTGCACAATTTAATATTTCTACCATGTTGTATATTGTGATTTGATACAATAGGCCATCAACATAGAAGGTGGGGGGATCTAATAGGGAAAGCAGCAACTATTGTACCATACGCCTGTGCAAGCCTTAGAGTTGGATGAAAGATCTGTAAAACAGGGAATAATTAATATTCAAGTGAATAAAGCTTTCATTAACTTGAAGTTATGCAAATGAAAGTGGATCTTCCTATACTAGTGTGCCATTTCTTAGAATGATCTGCGATACCAAGATGCAAGAATCTGGATTAGGATTATTCTTTAATTGATAGAGAAAAAAATCAGTTTTCCACAGATCTTCAAATTAAGTCACTACTTATATAATTTACACCAACAATCCAAATTCCATATATTTTATTAATTTATCCTCCACTCTGTTTGAAAGTATATTTGTTTAGATCAAAGAGGTCTACCTGTCAATACCCTGTAGAGACACTCAGTGAACAGTGCTAACAATGTCCCCCAGTCAATATTGCCAAAACTAAGGAAAAAAAAAAAAACTACAAAAGAAAAACCATTTAGATCTCAGAACATCGGGTTGGACACTTGTTCCTCTCCTTCACCCCAAAAAAGTATTAAATGAAAGATTTGCCATCTCCTTGCTCTCTCAGAACAGAAAATCTGAAGAGAAGGATCAAATTACCATCCCTGTACAGCCAGCCATTCAGAAGTAGCCAAAGTAATAATCCAGTATGGGGCTTGATCAAGCACTGAATTCCCATTTAGAAAAGGCAGTTCTACAATATGGAAACTGACTTCACAATTGTCAGTCTTGGTAATCTGCTGTTCTGTCAAGTTTGGAAGTAGCAAACAATAAAGAACATCCTCGGACAATTTCAAGTAAAAAAGTTAAAAATGTCTGAAGTAGAAATATTAAGCCAAATGGTACAAAAAAACGGAATTTATTACTGTATATTTTATTCTTAAAACAGAAGGCCTTCAAATGAGAGCAACACAGGAAGAACAAAAGACTATATGCCAAGGCAAAATCAAATGAGGAATGTCAATTTTGTAGTGCTTCATGAATGTATGATACACACATCAATGGAACTGCCCTGAAATCTCGATGTTTCATGATTCTCCACCCACCAAGTTGTACTCCAAAAGAGTAAGCATTTAAACCTTCAAAAAGGAGGTTCAATTAAAGTTGAAAAATAGGTCAATGGTCAACTAGAAATAGAAATGGGTACAGCAAAGCATCAAAATCCTCTATGTCCCAGATGTAATACCAATCAAAATCAATACAGCAGACATTTCCTCCATCATTTACTTTTGACAAACCCAAATTTTATTACCTTGAAAACACGTAAAGCATTTTTGTTTTGCCAAGACATGAGAAAATTTAGGGAAAGAAAATTGATTGGTTAACTGACGGACCCAATTTCTCTAAAGAACCAAACTAGCCTCAGAAACAGCCTATCGGGGAGGAAATGAAGGCAAGGTTGCTTTTAATGGAAGCATCCAAATAGTGCTAAAATATCTAGCCAATGTGTTGCTCAAAAGAAGGCAAACTTTAGTCAGAAACCATAAATACATTTCATCCAGTGGTTCAAAACAAGATTTAGTAAGTGCCCACAATACTAGACTATGCTTCCATTATACTCAATAGTCCTTGAAGTGATCCTCCTTTTAGAATGGAGGATGAATCAGCTGGATAGAATGGGAAGGGGTCGGATGTATCGCACGCAGTACAGACACTTTCACTTTCCAAGTAGTGACCCTTATGAAAAAATTATCTAAGAAGAAGTCTGGAATATCTTTTGTAGACTCTCTCTCGTCTTCCTCCTCATGTACCATAAATACCAGGTCCTCCATATGCTCCTAAAAACTTGCTTGGGAGGAGGTTTTTCTGAATTTAAGGAGGGAATCAACCAGCTCGAGAGTAACTATGTTTTAGGAAGTATGACCGTTCAGGTTCCACAAAGTAAGCATTAGACACTTAAGGTGTGGGTGAGTCTAGGGGCTCTGGTGAATGAGGTCCTGAGAGACTGGAAGTAGCCATGGTAGACATACTGATATGTGCATGGGCACTGGCTTAGGAAAGTTGGATCAGGATTACTGAAGTTTGCACTGATGTTTCTGGCTACACTGGATGTGAAGAGAAAAGTTGGTAATATTAATGGAGACACTAAAGAATAATAGGGTGTCCTCTTCACGCCTATGGTTGTCAATGCGAGAAGGAGAATGTAATTATCTTTCTGTTGGACTGAGTTGTGAAGTGGCACACACGAAAGGAACCATCTCAATGAAATCTGCTCAAAAACTTGCTTGGTTAGCTCTCATTTTCCCTCATCCAGATTATAGTATCTGAGCCAATCAGCAAGACTGTTGGTCTTACAGCAGGTGTATGTGGCAATATGGCGCAGACCCAAATGTAGAAATCTTTCTAGCCTCTGTTTTGGCTTTCACTTTTTTCGTGTCTTGATGGTTGAGATAAGCCATTGTGGCGCTAGTCACTCTCCACGTGAATGACTACAAAGGAGACTGAGTTATGGGGTGGGAGTTCAGATTGGAATCGCTCAATAAATTTATAGATTGCTGGAATATCTATAATAAGTTTTCCCTTGAAGAGATCATTTCTAATGAACCTCTGAAAGTTCAGAGTAATTCTCAACAGATGATCCAATATCCTGTATCTGGGAGTTTCAATGCCTGATCAGGAAGTTCTGAAGGAGGCAGAGGTGGAGTATAGAGATTGTGCTACACAAACCACCACCACAATGAGCAGCAGACGACACTGGTGTGCCGATACCTAAAGGGGTGTGAGGAATTGTTCAATAAAAGGCCTAAATTTTGTTTTATTTCTCCTCAGGCAATACTACGAGACCATGTTAATTTTGAATAGAACTCCCAGATGCAAGCATTTCTGAGATGTGATAAGGGAACTCTTCTGATGGTTCACTGTGCACTCAAAGTGTTCCCCAGGAGCTTGATGGTGCAGAGCACATTGAAACCTGTCAACTTGCATTACTTTACTTTCTCCAATAGCTAGTCCAGGTTACAGTGAGCTGCATAGTCTCTCACACAGACTACCAAATCTGCCATCAGCTACATGAACACTCAGTGAGTGGGGACTGGCAGAAAAACATTGCTTGGAAATGATAATGGTTGTTCCAACTGCAAAGCATAGCAACTGCTGGTGCAAGATCACCTTTAGAATACGATACGCCTTCCTTGAGATCGATAAAGAAAAAGTAAGACCCGGTGCATACCATTATCCCATTGAATCCTCACTGCATGACAGAACTGCACCCCAAAATATAAGTTTTCATTTATTTATTTATTTAAAAGTATGTTTCTAGCCTTTAGGGTTTGAAAGAAAACCATGACAATGTGAACCGAGTATAAACCAACGCAATTCAAGTCTGCAGACAGCCTGAAACAATAGCTGTCAAAAGGATGAATTGAGTCATTTTTTTCAATGGCATGGTAAGCTTGAAATTTAAATATCCGTATTGTTAATTACCACTTCTGATCATTTTAGCAAAAAAACATCCAGCTACTGTGCCAAAAGCCCCAACTCCTCTCCATGCAGCTGCCAAATCCTCCAGCTTTGTCCTGACAATTTCTACAATGTAAGTTGTTAAAACAAAAATATTTGGAATACTGAGAGGTACAAGTGTAGGAACAGCACAAAATAAATGGTCTTTAATATAAAAAGATCTTCTGTCCTTATTGTATTATTCATTTTCATATTTCATTCGTTAAAAACTCCACTTATAAATTTAAAAAACAGCTGTCGCAGAATTTCCACTATAGTGCCACAGAATCCAAGAATGTTACTGCAGAATTTAGGTTCAGCTTGCTATGGAGTACATGGAAACGTGAGCATAAGAAATCTTTGTGCGGGGGGGAGAGGGGAGAGGAGGGGACTACTACTTGGATTAGAAGAATTGAAGCCTCCATCCTGAAATGAATTTTGTATACTGACGTTTTGATGAAGTCTGGCCATATTTCTAATCTTTCTACGACTAGGTTTCATTTCTGTTTCCTCACGTCTTTACAAGATAGGTATACACCGTGTATACACTTATATACACATGGCTATGCAGAACATGTGTACCCAAGAGGATGTGCAATATTGACATATCTTAGGATAAGATTCAGCATCCCCAGCAATATCTGGAGGAAATGGAGCAGTAAGTCCATAACAGATAACAGACTTGTGCATCATCACTATTCATATAATCCAAATTTTGTCCAAGTCCATGAGATAAAGGGAGGATAGTGAGGATTTCGTATGTCTAATGTGAAAAACAGTGAGGATTTTTTTTGGGGGGAGGGGGCATTGTAGGTTGAGGGACTACGGGGGAGTGGAGAAGGAAGAAGGGTGTGGGGGAAGATATTATCTGAGGCTGTCTTTAGTCATCATGAAGACGCAGTAAAGGTCAAAATATTTAGTTTTTGCTTTACAGTTCATTTCTAGAAATGCCTTTGTTGTTACTTTCCTTGATCTGCTAGCTGGAGCTATAAAACAGAAAATTGAGTTAAGATGAGAGTCTATTCTAGGTTCTGCAGTAACATAATTCGCTTCCTCACTGTGATGAGGAAATGGTTTTATGTTTTTTTGAGGAGGGAGGGGGGTTGGAAAAAACTGATTAAAGTACTTGAAGATCTGAAAATGCTGATATAATGAAATCATATCTATAGCTCAAACACTGCAAAGCACTACTGAAATTTCAGCAATGTTATCCATATCAAGATTCTATTTGTACTACCAATCAACCATGAAATCTTTGAACTTTTAACCATAAGGATGCATGAATAGTGGGCCAGATTTACAATGAATTCAATGTAAATATTCTGTCAGTGTAAATGAAATTAAAAACTGGCCCAGTGGCTTTTAATAACTTTCAAAAATGTTGCAATACACTTTTCAATAACCATTAAACAATGGTATTCCTCTTTTAAACATTGCTATGAACTGGTTCTAATTCAAATATATCCCAACTATTACAAAGAACACTGTTAGCGATGGCAATGGTTTGGTTTGAAACCAACCAAAGCAGAAAACCTTGGGATCCAGTATCACCTGAGTACTAGAAAGCCTAGAATTATCAGAGTATCTCAGAGCTCTCAGGAATAGTTTGCATCATTCAAGCACTCCTACTGCTAACTCTGCATTGTTGCAATTCTGAAGGCAGCTGGCTACTTTTGCTGGTTAGGTGTAGTACTTATGCAAAGCTTATCACTGCTTCGGTGGGGGGGGAGGGTGGAGACATACTGAAGACAAGCCTAAGAAAACTGTGATCCAGACTGGACATCCCCCCCAATCACCAAAACAAGGTCTTCCTAGATAAATATTACAGATGCCTTCATATGAAATAAAGAACAGCCTGTGTTTTAATGCCTGGGGCCT
Source organism: Terrapene triunguis (assembly GCF_002925995.2). NCBI lineage: Eukaryota > Metazoa > Chordata > Testudines > Emydidae > Terrapene > Terrapene triunguis. The sequence continues at coordinate 37,513,679 of NW_020664393.1, forward strand.
AAGTCATAAAATAGAAGGGGAAAAACCCCAACTCATCATTTTCTACATTAGCAAAAAGGGATGGCACTAAGTATTTTAAATTGTAATCTTAAAAAATTGTAAGATTTACCTGTTGAACAAGGCATCTGGAAATTGGGATCATTGCTATCCAAAACAGGCAAACAGAACTGGGCACTTGCAGATCCTAGCATAGGATCCTTATCGCTGAGCATGTTCTTCAGCGAATCCTCTAAGAGATTCTGACTTGTACTAAAATCCTCACAGACTTCATTCTCCAGGTTGGATCCTAGAAATAGGGCATCATCTAAGTGTTCAGTAGGAATTAAATGGTTAAATGTATCAACTATATCCATGAAGACTCCTGTGTGTCTTTCAGCCCTATAGAAAGATAAGAAAAATACCATAAGAAAATAAGCTACAAATTGTAAATAACCTAAGAAACCAACAAGCTGTTTTGGTGGTTGTGTTTTCTAAAGAATGCTTAAGATACTTTAGAATTGTAACAAATTTCTGTTTATTGCTTAGAATGGACTCCTTGGAAACCTAAAAATGTATTTATCTTTTTTCTTTCCCTCCATCAGCACATACAGACTCGGTTGTTATTGCAGGCTCATCTATCAGCACTGGCATTTATATACACATACAGTGAACTGAAAGATTCTCTTTAAGAAAGTCTAGCTGCACCTCAATTAAATAAGGGGGAAAAAATCAAGACCAACCAAATCTGTGCCAACTGTCTTGAAGTAACATCTCTTCACCCTGAAAACTAAAGATCTGATTATTCTCAATTCCCACGGAAAACAACAGACTAGAGGGAGCTCAGCAGCTAACAAGATTGGGCCCAAAACTGGAGGGAGAAGAACTTCATTCTAGTCCACGCAAAAAGCTACCATGGAAGAGTACACATGGCTATATTTTTAAGATATTAAAAAAAAAAAGCTTACCTCAGATATTTCACCTATTATGTTCAACAGTACACTGCAAACAAAAGCTCTTCCGATGAAAATCTGGCCCCACTTAAGTCAATGAGAATTTTGTCACTGATTTCACTATTTGTTATTAACTTTAAGTTGCTATGTTGTATAAGCAAGCCCCAGTGTACTCTACTAGCAAGCTGCACCTATATTATGTGACAAGACCTGTCCTAGTTTCTGTAATACTTCTGTATGACAAATTGGAAATTCTGCTGCAGATTCAGTAATTAATAAAAAAGTGGAGTAAATATTTAACTAAATATTAAAAATGAACAGTTAATATAATTTTAATTTTATATTGTCCTCATTGTCAGTATGCTCCATGTTTTTGGAGCAAAGACAGATAACTGCATTGTACAAGTAGACAGGGATACAGAGAAGGTTGCTATGTACAATAGCTGGGTAGCGGAAAGTTGGCATGTTGGCACACAATAAGGTTTTGATAGACTATAGGTTTTGGCAGCCAGAAAGTAGTTGAGGCTTTTGGAAAAGGGAAGAAGATGCATATCCTCTCTTGTTCTCTCCTCACCTCATAACCTCATAAGATACCAAGCAACAGATACAGGACACAATGGTTGTGAAATTTGCCCTGAATATGTAACTGCAATGGAAATGCTCATGCATTATTACAAACAGTTGTGTGTGTGCGGACACAAGATGCTCAAAAGTGTTAAGGGTTTAGAATTCACTTACAACACTGAAATCCTCTATGCCTTTTCCATACTAGGGAAGTTTTCTAAGTTTCCCCATGGCTGTTGGCACCAGTCAAGTGACATGGTTGTTCACAACATGTAACTGCTAATACAGTTGAACCATTGTTAACATACTGTACATGGAGGAGTTTTAAATGGCACATTGTTAAAAAAGATGGCAAGCTGGACACCCTACCCTAGACAATGTTGCCAACACTAATGTAGTTGAACAGACTACAAATTCAACCATGGGATTAAAAAAAAAAAAAACTTGGTGTAGATAATGCTGAAGAACCATGCACCAGTCTAGGCCTCTGAAAAGGATTTAAACATGATTAGCTGCCACAATAGCTAATTGTGTTTGTGGACACAAGCCATGTTTACAGCCAACGACACTAACTGGTCACAAACACCAGGCTATTCTTAATTTTTATAAACAAAAGCTTCTATTTTGGAGCACAATTCTACATCAAGTTCTTCAGCCACAGACCCTGTTTATAACAAAAACATACAGACAGAATACTCTTAATATTCAAAAACCTATGTCCTCAAAAGCAAGATCAACAATTAAGATTATAGGTCATAGACCCGTGGGGGGGGGGAGGGGAGGGGAGGGGACAGGCATGAAAGTATGATTCAACTCTGACTCACTGTCATTTGTTCCAGTAATAGAAGTTTTGAACTTTTCTGCAATAATTTATACAGCATTGTATGAAATTCAGAAAAATGTTTCTGCTGCTATGGCACATGGATTCAAACGTCATACCTATATATATATCTTCTCAGTGTCCTTTAGAATCTATATTCCATACTGTACAAATATTATATAGAAACATCTACTGCAGATAAGTTACCTTTCACTCAGCACCTAAAGAATTTTGAGGAATTTTTTTGTTTTACTTTTAACATCCTTCCAATGAGAGCATATTCCATGCATTAGCAAAATTAAGAGTTAAACTTCTGTTCTAAACAAGGCACTTTTCTGCCCCTAGGGGTTAATGGCTGTTTTTAACATCACTGTTTTTTTTAAATTTTCAACCTTAATTTCTAGGTTATCTTTAGGAACAATATGTAGGTCCACATCACAAATATTTATTGTAGGAACTTGTCAGTCTTCCACAGTTTCAGCTAACTTAAAATCTGTCTAGGTTCTCTCTGTCTCATTGCTTTAACCTGTCCTTTCCCATTTTCCGTATTTCCAGCTCGTAAAATTCATTTTTTTCTGCCACAAAATAAGCATAATTGAGGTCTCTGTATCCCAAAGAGTGCTTGACTAAAATATTGTTATGGTATTATTCAGTGTGGCAGAGATTCATATTGCACAGTATCCAGCCAGAATTACATTAAAAGTAGTCCACAATGATTATGATTTCCAAGAGAAAGGAATTCACATATCAAATTTCTCCTCCTTCAAACCAGCTTTGCAGGAGGGAAAAAAAGCATATCGGAGGAAGGTGGTGTCCATACAAACTCTTCTTAAGTGTACTTGTCTGCAAGGAACATTACAGATTAGAACAGTCCACCTCAAATTACACTATTGGTCTTTAATTATACTTTCCGTTTACATATTCTGGATTTTCTTTGGATACATTTAACTTTAATGTATTCTTTAGCTGCCTTTTTCTTTAAGTATAAGCTTTTATTTTTTTCAAGAGTCTACCTCCACTTACTGTTAGCTTATTATGGAAATCAGGTTTCATATTTTTCTTAGTTGATAACTATAATTTACCTTTCTCAAAACCTTTTTTTTTTAACCTGCTACTGCTCTGCATATATTTGTTCACAACACTCATTTTATATTCCTAAATTTATATTAGCCAAGTTTCATACAGTCAAACTTTTAAGTCAAGTGGTCTCAGATGAAGACAGAGAATCAAGTTCACTTTTTTAAATGTAAAGTATAACATAAATTTAACTCAGGCTATGAATAATGGAATCTGGCAGAACCTAAACTGAAGGAAAAAGCAAAATTTACAGAGGTTTAAAATGTTCCTTATGTAACTGCTAATTAGAATGCTAAATGTTGACAATGGTATTAGCTGAGCTAATCAACTAAGTCTTCTGCTGCTGTGGACTCCTAATGTATTAAGGATAAGATATAATTAGTTCCATTATTTTTATATATTTTTCTGAATAGTGTTAATGAGGTCCCCTGGAACAAGTGTGCATATTTTGTGTAGAGTATATGATTGTAATAAGGCACTTGATGGAGTAGACCCATGTGCTCATATGTAGTCATTTGGGGGACCAGGGCCTAAGTCTCATACACTAAACAATTCAGCCTTTTCAACAAGGACTTTGTTGGCTTTGAGACTGGTCAATGACCAAAGTTTTAAAAAAAACATCTAGACACAATCATGGGAAACAAGTTGGACCCTATACGCAGACTCCACAATAAAGGCCAGAAAATGTTACCAAATGGCATATAGCCCTACTATGATAAAATGTCAGACTGGGAGGCAAAAGAAGAAAGCTCCATCGTAGCTGGTATGAAATTAACTACATTCAAACAACAGAAAAATCCTTTTTAACCTTATGCTGCATACTGTACCTTAAATAACCCAAGTGAAAGGAGCATTCATCATATTAAATTTAGTTTACCTCCCCCCCTCCCTGGCCCCCCCCAGGATTATAAATATCCAGAGCCACCACAGATTGATGACAACCTGGGAGACCTTGGTTACATCACATCCACCAATGAATTTCATTTCAGAGAGGAGACCCTCAGTAGAAATAAGTAAGTTTTAAAACCACCTGTCCTTCTATAATCAAAGCAAACAAAAAGATAATATGGGTTTGACACTCCTCTGATTCAAGTTATTGTGGGTTTGTATTTTAATGCCAGAAGCTATTATTTGTATTACAGTAGTGCTTAGAGGCCCAAACTGAGAGAAAGCCTAATTGTACCAGGCACTGTACTGACACACAGCAAGTGTCTATGCCCCACAGTGTTTACAATCTAAACAGATGAGAAACAAAATGTTCGAAGGGGAACAGAGGTATAAGATGTGAAGTGACTTGCTCGAGGTGACACAGCATGTTAGTGGCAGAATGGATAATAGCACTCAGGTCTCATGACTCCAAGGCCAATGTGCCTTATCCACTGGACCACTCTGCCTCAAGTACAATAATCAAGAGCAACTAATACACATCACAGAGAAAAAAATATTTGGTATGACCACCAATTTATGTTAAGCATCTGAATTCCTACATAACTACAGGAAAACAGTTTTAAAGATATAAAATTTATCTTGGCAGTGTCCTTTTAAAAAAAAAAAAATACAAAGCTAGGTGGAATGGAAACATGGCTGAATGTGGTCTCTTTCCAGCTTTTCTTCAATTTTATTCCAATCACAAAGCCATCAAAAAAAATGTGCCTAATAGTCTCTACTCAAAAGATTACCATCAAAACTAGTATAGTTGTAGGTCAGATCTAAGGCACATTGGCCGCACTGTATGGGAGAAGTTTGCCCAGCTCTCAGTCCCTTACTTTCATTCATAGATCCCAAGACCAGAATGGACAACTGTGATCATCTAGTCTGAAGTCCTGTATAATAAAGACCATAGACCTTTCCCAAAATAATTCCTAGAGCATATCAGGACCCTTGGTAAATTGTTCCAACAGTTAACTGTTCTCACCAATAAGAACATATGCCAGTCTGGATTTGTCTAGCTTCTACTTCCAGCCACTGGATTGCGTTAATTCCTCTCTCTGGTAGACTGAAGAGCCCATTATTAAATATTTGTTCCCCGTGTATCATGTCACCCCTTAACCTTCTCTTTGGTAAGCTAAATATATTGAGCTCCTTGCATCAATCAGTGTAAGGCATGTTTTTTAACCCTTTAATCGGTCTTATGGCTCTTCACTGAACCCTCTCCAATTTATCAACATCCTTCTTGAATTATGGGCACCAGAACTGGACACAGTATTCCAGCAGCAGTTACACCAGTGCCAAATACAGAGGTAAAATGACCTCTCTTCTCTTACTCAAGATTCCCGTTTATTCATCCCAGGATCACATTAGCTCTTCTGGCCATAGCGTCACACTAGGAGCTCATGTTCAGCTGACTGTCCAACACACCACCAAAATCCTTTCCACAGTCACTGCTTCCCAGGATAGATGCTTCCCCGTCCTGTAAGTATTGCCTATATATGTATACATTTACATTTAGCCATATTAAAACACATATTGTTTGCTTGTGCCCATATTACCAAGCAATCCAGATCACTCTGAATTAGTGACCCGCCCTCTTCATTATTTACCACACCACCATTTTGAGTGTCATCTGCAAACTTTATCAGTAACTATTTTATGTTTTCTTCCAGGTTATTAATAAAGATATTAAATACAGGGCCAAAAACCACTCCCTGCAGGACCCCACTGGAAACACACCCACTCCATGACAATTCCCCATTTACAGTTAGATACCTATCAGTTAGTCAGCCAGTTTTAACCCCTTTAGTGCATGCCACGTTAATTTCATATTGTTCCATGTTTTTTAATCAAAATATCATGCAGTACCAAGTAAAACACCTTACTGAAGTCTAAGTAAATTACATCAAGATTATTACTTTTATCCAGGGCTTTGGAGCTGTGCTCCGGCTCCGCTCCAGCTCCAGGCAAAAACCTGCAACTCCGCTGCTCCAGAGCTGCTCCGCACTCCAGCCCTGCTTTTATCAACCAAACTTGCAATCTCAACATAAAAAGATATCAAGTAGTTTGACAGGATCTATTTCAAATAAACCCATGTTGATTTCCATTAATTACATTATCTTCCTTTAATTCTTTCTTACATGAGTCCTGTATCAGCCACTCCATTATCTTGCCTGAGATTGGTGTCAGGCTGACAGGCCTATAAGTACCTGGGTCATCCCATTAAAAATTGGCACATTAGCTTTCTTCCAGTCTCCCGAACTTCCTCAATGCTCCAAGATTTATTGAAAATCAACATTAATGGTCCAACATGCGCCTCAGCAAGCTCTTTTAAAACTATTGGATGCAAATTATCTTGACCTGCTGATTTTAAATGGCTAACTTCAGTAACTTCCGTTTAGCATCCTCCAGAGATACCAGTGATAAGACTATAGCTTCTGTTCCCCCCATCCCCCAATACAGAACTGAAATATTTACTGAACACTTCTGCCTTTTCTGCATCATTATAATTTTACCATTTCCATCTAGTACTGGACCAATATCATTGTTAGAATTCTATGTGTTCCTAATATATTTTGGAAACTCCTTATTGTCCTTAATTCTTCTGACCATAGATTTCTCCATGTCCCTTTGCTTCACTTATCAGTTTCTACAACTCCTAACACCTGATTTATATTCATTGCCATCAACTTCTCCTTTCTTCCATTTGTTTTATTATTATTATTATTTTATAGCTGCCTTTACTTTCCCTCTAAACCAGATCAGTTTTGTAACCCGTGCACCTTCTTCCTCAATTGTGGCTTTTGGGGCATCTAGTGAGGTGTTCTTAAATGATTCCCAATGACCATTTTTTCTAATTAAATTCTTCCATGCTGATTTGACTCAATTGTTTTTAGCTTTGGGAAATTAGCCTTATTTTAGCTACAAGTATTACTGGACTTTACTCTTCATCACATTGTTTTCTGACTCTCCTAACCTGCTCTTCTCTTTCTTCCCCCTACCTTAAAGTTCTTTATAAATGAGTCTACCAGAAGCATCTGCTAATGATAGAGCTGTTGAAATGTCAACAGCCTGACAAGTCAGAGGTTCTGGAACAGCTTCCCAACAGACATTTTGGGGTCAAACAATTTAACTAGTTTTAAGAAAGAACTGGACAAATTTATGAGTACTATTGTATGACACAGTTGCTTGTAATGGGAGGGAGCAGTGCTCAGCAGCTCCAGGGGCTAACTTCCAGTCTATGTCCCAGTTTTATGTTCCTAAAATGCTCATGCTTCAGCCATCCAACTGCTGGGGTCATGAAGGGATTCCTTCCCCCACCCTATCTCTCCCCCAGTTTTATCTGATTTTGTTTGTTTGTTTTGTCTCCTTCCTCTGAAGCATCAGAGGTGGAGCTAGGGCACTGGATGGGGTGGACCAGTGCTCTAAGTTGGGCACCAAGCGTTCTTTATCAAGTACTTGCTGAGTGGTTCTTGCTCACCTGCTCAGGGTCTAACTGTTCACCACATGTTGGGTCAGGAAGGAATTTTCCCCCAGGAAAACCCCCCAGTTACATTGGATGTGATCTTGGAGGGGTTTTGTCTTCTTGTGCAGGTCACTTGCTGGGATTACCTGGTATCTCTCACTTACTCATTGCCATGCCATTGCAGGGGCCTTGGGCATTGGTGCACCTTAATCTTGCCTGTTCTCCCTGTGGCACGTAATAGTCTAGTCTTCTGTGGGCTGCTATACTTTGGTTTAATTTTGGTTGTTGTGTGCTGGGTTTAGTATGTGGGGCTGGATGGTGTTGGTGGCCTGTGATATACAGGAGATCAGACTAGGTGATGAATGTCCCTTCTGACCTTAAATTCTATGACTCTATAATTAAGTCAATTAAAACTAATTAAAGTAGGTAGAATTCTTTATATGACTATCTTGAACATTCAGCCTTTCATCACTGATGGACAGCAGACCCCTTAGCACTAGCTTCCTCAGTATTTCAAAGGAAGCACCTAAGCAGTCAAAAAGGTATTTTAGGGTATTTCTCTAGAAAGAGATCCAGTAAGCATGATCCAAGATAATTATGTTAATAAACCAGAACTAGGTAAAGGTCTCAGTCAGAAGGGAGATATGTTTTTTAAAATGGCAAGGAGCTGGAGAGGAAGACAGAAAGGAGAAAGACTGTACTCACAAAAGTGAAACATTTCACAACCACTTACAAGATCCCACCAGCAATGTTCTACCTTGAACAGATTAGCCCCTGCTACCACCCATTCCCTACTCAACAAAATATGCCTCTTTCCCTTTTTTTGCAGCAAGAAGAGGTACAACTACATCCATTTTAAAGTTTTCTATATTAATTTTTATCATATTACTCATTATACGCCTTGACCACACTAAATAGCTATTCTCCTTGGTTTTTACACCCAAATTGTCAAAAACTTGTTATAAAGCATTTAAAAACTGTACATGCTGTAAATGCTAAGTATTAGTCATAACATGTCAAACTGTACATATTTCTTTTAGTGCTAATAGGTCAATCCATCCAGCCCCATAATAATTTTGTTCAAAAATTCCTTTAAACTTATCAACACCATTCTGATAAAGAGTTGCTCTGAACTACACTTAGAGCCAATTTTTAAAAATATTTAGGCACCTGAAGATGCAGCCTACTGGAATTTTCAAAAGCTCCTAAGTAAGTCCCCCTGTATGATGATGTTTCTCTAGTGCAATACAAACAGGGGTATTTATCCCATGCCTCTTTTACATGCCATCCAATTTTTATTAGTTTTGTGATCAGATCACAATGTAAGCTCATATCCAAACTGCTTTGCATTGCAACACCATGTTTTATGACCTTATTGCTTTCCAAAACTTTCCCATATGCATAAGATCAATTTTCCCAAATGCACAAATGCAAGTTAATACATGTTTTGTATCTCCTGCACATATTCCTTTCCTTACTGGTATGTGCCACACCTTGATTAAGTATAGTTTGTAAATTGAATATTTTTATTAGTTTCCATTTCATCACATATTTAAACTAAAAACAGGGCTAAAATAATTCCGTATGGCACCAAACTGGACTGTTCCACAGTTTACCCTTTATTTACAGTCTAAGTCAGTTTTAGTCTATGTGCTGAAGCCAATGCCAATTTAAATTAATTATTAGGAAATGAAGGGAATGTAATGGCTATCATAGATCTAGGCTATACTAAAGATCTCGAAAGAGAAGTTTTCAATTAAGATTATTTTGAGACAGTAATTCAACAAGTTACAGTCCAGCAAATGACTGTGCTGTGTTAAATCTATCCAATATCCTACACGTACTGATATGTTACACCTGTTAACTTCTAGAGGTAACGAGCAGTTGCAAGGTTAATTGACTGGGCAACATACTGCAGCTCATATAGGCGAAGTCATCCAGTTTTTTTCCCAGTCTAAATGGTAATGATTGCTAAGAAATAGAGCGGGTTTTGAATCCAGATTTAGAATGTATCTAAAGTAATTTGTACAGAAAATAGAGTTACAGCTTTTCAAGAAAAGGATGGCTGAGAGATGACATACATGGCTGTGGGAATACTATTATGGGTAAATGTAAAACATAACATCCTCACCCATTTATTGGACAGTTTAATAATTATTCCAAGTAATATAAAACCCAACATTTAAAAATGATCCTATATATAAAATGCTTAACTACATAATATAATTGTATTAGTATGTTTAATACATTTATTAAACCAATTCAAGTGCAAATCTACTATTTTAATTGGGAGGAGTTACACATTTATTTACCCTCCTTAAAGTCTATTATAATACTTACACTTGCACCAAAAATATTTGTATTAGTTTCAGTGAATTTGTATTAATTTTTAAAAGCCACCAAAAGACGGAGCAAATCTGTAGTGTCCAAAAATTAAATCTATTTATAAAATATATGAAAGCAGGTACAAAAATTAAACTTTGAATACTCTATTCTGTATAAATATTGCATTATGTGCTGACCCTCTACAGCTTTCATTCTGCAGAACACTTCATGAGAGTTACCCATAAACAGAGCACCTCCATTTCCAAATACCCCACTCATGGTCCGCAGCATCTTTCAGACTACAGACAGTGAGGAAGGGACACACGGTATATATGCTAATTTGGGAATAGTTACCATAATGCATAATGTGTATGACACTTTGACAAACTCTGTTCATCTGGGCAGGAAAGGTGGGTTATTTTCACTCATCTCTTTTACTTGTAACCCCCATGCAAGAAGTACTGTAGAAAGATGCAGAGATTTTTATCTGTTCTGATGCCAGGTTTAGGAGTATGGTGGGGAGAAATAAATCAATGGAGGTCAGGGGGACAAATAGCAGGGTCTGAGTCACTGGAGATTGTCTGTTGTTTTTTTTGGAGGGGGGGGGAGAAGGGGGAGATGGAATAGCAAAGGATGGTTGAGCAGGCACTGAGGGGAGTGAGAGGAGCTGCAGAAGGTCCAATCATCACTCATCTGGGATTGATGGGAGTAAGAATGTGTGTGGCAAGAGATAACTGCAGCAGGATTTGGGTCAGCAGTGGTGTAGAGGCAGGTGCTAGAGAAGGGACTCAAATCAGTATGGGTGGTCTGTGTATGGAGGAGTCGGAGGTACAGCAATTGGTCCTGCGGAAGGGTATAACAGGGTCCAGATTGGCAGGATGGTGTGTCCTGGGGAAGTACAGTAATGGGTGCTGGTGCAGTGTGTGTGTATTGGGAGGGGGAGATACAGCAATGGATGTAGGACTGGGTCTAGCAGGTGCAAGTTAGTAGCACACCCTCAGGGAGGGGGGATGGAAGAGTGTATAGTAGGCCCAGGTCAGTAGTAGGGGGAGGGGGATAGGGAGAAGAGTGTAGGACATGGGGGCAAGAAGGAGTGAGGGAAGGATATGAGGCCCAGGTCAGTAACAGGCCCCAGGGGACAGATGTGAGGGCAGAGTAGCAGACACAGGTCAGTGATGGGGGAGGGGGAAAGGCAGCAGGCCCAGGGCAGGGGAAGGCCCGAAGGGGGAAAGGCAGCAGGCCCAGGGCAGGGGGGAGGACCACAGGGCAGGAGAAGGCCCGAGGGAGGTAGGGGGAAGGGCAGCAGGCCCTAGGCAGGAGAAGGCCCAGGGAAGGGGAGGGGAGGGGGAAGGTAGGAGAACCACGGGGCAGAAGAAGGCCGAGGGGAGGGGGAAGGTAGGAGAACCATGGGGCAGGAGAAGGCCGAGGCCTGAGGGTAGCCAGGGCCGGGCGGCGCCGGCTCCAGCTTGCTTCAGGGCGGGCAGCATATCCCGGTGCCGCCCCCGAGAAAGAGGCGGAGACGACTCTAGCTCGGTGCTCAGCGGCCCCGGGCTCCCCCCGGCCAGTGCCAGCGTGGTGGCGGGGCGGAGGCCTCACGCCGGAGCGGATGGAGGCCCATGGCAGCCAACGCAGTGGCCCCTGCGCCAGGCCGCGCCGCCTTCCTGCCGCTGCTTCGGGCCCAGGAGGCCCGGAAGGTGAACGCGGAGGTGCCCGACGCGGCCGCACAGCCGCCCTTCGCCCCTGTGCCCGGCGGCGGTAACTCACCCTTGCTCCGCCGCCCAGCGCTGCCCCGCGGCCAAGGTCCGGGAGGAGGACGGCGGCGGCCGCGCAGGAGGAGGCGGTGGGGGCGCGCGCACGCGCGCGGCTCGCTCCTTGTTGGGGGGTGCGCTCAGGTGCCCACCCCCCGTCGACCCTTGCCTCAGGTGGTCCCGCCCGCTCGGCCTGGCGCTCGCTGCCGACAGCCGCGTGCCCGTGTACGCGCCCCCCGTCCCGCCGCGTGCGTGACGCGAGCGGAGCCGCGCAGGCCAGCTCACGTGACCGCTGTGTTTACTAGAGGCAGGTTACGGGGCGCATGCGTAACAGCCTCAAGGGCAGGGCGCCGAAGGCAACGTCTCGGGCACCGCGGGTTTGCTTCCAACGGCGCGCGAGGGTAGAGGTGCTGAACTGACCTGTCTCGGCGCTTGCTTCGCTGCAGCCCCGGCTGTAGCTTCACACGTTACTCTCCGGCTCCCCGTGGGCGGGTCAGCGGCGCCCAGCTCCCGCCGCACAAGCCAGCGGGATCCTGGTGCGAGCCCCGTCTCATCTCCCGGCGCCGCCTGAGCAGTGGGGCTGGGCAGCCCTGCCGGACAGCTGTCCTGGCCGGGCAAGGGGCTCGGCCGCTTCCGACTGTCACCGAGGGCACTGGCGGGCCGTTGGCGCTGAAGGACTGAGTTCCGGGCCCTCCCCGTGGAGCCGCGGGCTTTCCGCGCAGAGGCCCACAGGGCAGAGAGGCAGATACCGGGGAGGCCCTGAGCCCAGAACACTGAGACCCTTAAGAATTGGGGGAGAGGGTAGCTCTGCCCAGGTCGGTGATCGCGCATGCAAGGGGCACTGTGACGACCCTTCCCATCTTGGATACACTGATCAGTCACAACAGGTGCAAACTCCGTCTCGGGGCGGGTCTAGCTTCAGCCTTTTGGTTGCAAAGAACTTTGAACGTTTGAGTGTTTTAACAGTAAAGTAACTGTGGTTAAGAAACTCCTTCGCTAAGCCTGTGTCTTCTGCTTTCCTGCCATGTTAGCCCCAAAGGGGTTAAACTAGCCACCCAGAACAGCCTAGGTGGAGCTCTGCACCATGCATGCAAGCAGCTGGAAGGCACAGGAGGTCTCAGTGACACAGATTTCTTCCTACAGCAATAGCATCCCACAGAAGGGCTAAAACAAGAGGGCTGAGCCAGTCGGTGTGCCCTATAGACCTAGAGCAAGAAACTGACTGGCCTCTACGCGAGCCAGATAGCTTGGAAGGGAAGCATGTAGGACTTAGTGATTGAATCTCCTCACGGCAGACTGGTGTATGTATGGAGTGGTACTGGGCCAGGTTATACAGTGCCACATGACTAGCAGGGACTGACACAGATAATTACACTTGTGCAATTTTCTCTTATGTAGACAGGGCTGCATGTTTTACTAGAGCCCAGACAGCATTATGCAGTCAAACTGTGGGCCTCTTTAAAGCATGAATTTAGGTATTATTCAGCTGCCAGACTCTCAAAAAGAGAAGCACTACACAGTGACTTGGTAAACAGATTCATATTTAATACAAGAGATTTTAAACTGTTTAAGATTCATCTGAAAAGCTCTTTTATAAATAACTAATTGGCATTCAGATTACCTGCCAAAGAATAATCCTGCCAATACAGATTTTTACACTCTGTGTATTCACTGAACAATGCTATCAAACCCAAGTGATCAAAATTATGACATTTTTGAAGTAATTTTGGGGTTCTCGCTCTTCTGATGATGGAGTCCTGAAGATTCATGTTCCCCAAGCTTTTCTCTACCACCATATGAGCTAGACATGTGCTTTACTTTTATAAGTAAATTAAAGCTAAAGTTCTCACATGATCTCATTGCACTAGGACCTGGATATTTAAACAGAAAAAACACCAACTATCATAAGACTTGTGATATAAATCATAAGAGTTGGCAATACATCATCTGCATTGCAGGTGTAGTTTCAGCAGGATATTTACACTTTTGTTGTAGCACACATTCTTTTTCCCACGTTAATCTTCTCCAGAGACAAGTTATTCACCAGGTTATAGTATGTGATAAGTAAAACTGCAGTCTTAGCTAGTAGCCCATAAAATTCTGCGTTTTAAACTACAGAAGAGCTGGTTTGTGAATCGTTTAAGCCACCAGCAAACTCATCTGCAAAGGCGTCAAGTATCAGAGGAGTAGCCATGTTAGTCTGTATCCACAAAAACGAGGAGTCTGGTGGCACCTTAAAGACTAACAGATTTATTTGACCATAAGCTTTCGTGGGTAAAAAAAACCCACTTCTTCAAATGCATGGAGTGAAAATTATAGATGCAGGCATAAATATACTGACACATGAAGAGAAGGGAGTTACCTTACAAGTGGAGAACCAGTGTTGACAGGGCCAGTTCAATCAGGGTGGATGTGGGCCACTCGCAATAATTGATGAGGAGGTGTCACTACCAAGAGAGGGAAAATTGCTTTTGTAGTGAGCCAGAGGAGGATTTGCTCTTACTTTGTCTGGTCTGATACAAGTCTTGTCTGTTGCTGCATTGTTACAAGTTTTGAGATGCGAATTCTAGAGAATAATCCATTCTCCGAATTTCTACAGGGCTTCCACTCTATGGAAGTATCTTCCCCCCATAAACCTAGCTGAATCAGAGAAATGACTCGGGGAGGGCGTGGGAAGTCTCCTTGGCTCGCTGCCTTCTCTGTTTCTTGGCTGCTTCTGCTCATACACACAAACCCCTTCATCAAAACTGCTACACCTACATAGCTCTGTTTTTGACCAGCCTTGCATGTGGCCTGTGGTTTGGGTGGTGGCTTCTATTGTTTAAGCTATCTTACTCCAAGAAGGAGCTCAACTGCTTCTGACATTTATCCTGAATGAAGGGCAGGTGTCATGCCTACCAACTTCAGTGAAGTTTCATCCAAATTCCATCATAACAGTATTCTTTCCAATTATTGATTCATAGATTCATAGATTCTAGGACTGGAAGGGACCTCGAGAGGTCATCGAGTCCAGTCCCCTGCCCGCATGGCAGGACCAAATACTGTCTAGACCATCCCTGATAGACATTTATCTAATCTATCTTAAATATCTCCAGAGATGGAGATTCCACAACCTCCCTAGGCAATTTATTCCCGTATTTAACCACCCTGACAGTTAGGAACTTTTTCCTAATGTCCAACCTAGACCTCCCTTGCTGCAGTTTAAGCCCATTGCTTCTTGTTCTATCCTCAGAGGCTAAGGTGAACAAGTTTTCTCCCTCCTCCTTATGACACCCTTTTAGATACCTGAAAACTGCTATCATGTCCCCTCTCAGTCTTCTCTTTTCCAAACTAAACAAACCCAATTCTTTCAGCCTTCCTTCATAGGTCATGTTCTCAAGACCTTTAATCATTCTTGTTGCTCTTCTCTGGACCCTTTCCAATTTCTCCACATCTTTCTTGAAATGCGGTGCCCAGAACTGAACACAATACTCCAGCTGAGGCCTAACCAGAGCAGAGTAGAGCGGAAGAATGACTTCTCGTGTCTTGCTCACAACACACCTGTTAATACATCCCAGAATCATGTTTGCTTTTTTTGCAACAGCATCACACTGTTGACTCATATTTAGCTTGTGGTCCACTGTAACCCCTAGATCCCTTTCTGCCGTACTCCTTCCTAGACAGTCTCTTCCCATTCTGTATGTGTGAAACTGATTTTTTCTTCCTAAGTGGAGCACTTTGCATTTGTCTTTGTTAAACTTCATCCTGTTTAACTCAGACCATTTCTCCAATTTGTCCAGATCATTTTGAATTATGACCCTGTCCTCCAAAGCAGTTGCAATCCCTCCCAGTTTGGTATCATCCGCAAACTTAATAAGCGTACTTTCTATACCAAATATCTAAGTCGTTAATGAAGATATTGAACAGAGCCGGTCCCAAAACAGACCCCTGCGGAACCCCACTCGTTATGCCTTTCCAGCAGGATTGGGAACCATTAATAACAACTCTCTGAGTACGGTTATCCAGCCAGTTATGCACCCACCTTATAGTAGCCCCATCTAAATTGTATTTGCCTAGTTTGTCGATAAGAATATCATGCGAGACCGTATCAAATGCCTTACTAAAGTCTAGGTATACCACATCCACAGCTTCTCCCTTATGCACAAGACTCGTTATCCTATCGAAGAAAGCTATCAGATTGGTTTGACATGATTTGTTCTTTACAAATCCATGCTGGCTGTTCCCTATCACCTTACCACCTTCCAAGTGTTTGCAGATGATTTCCTTAATTACTTGCTCCATTATCTTCCCTGGCACAGAAGTTAAACTAACTGGTCTGTAGTTTCCTGGGTTGTTTTTATTTCCCTTTTTATAGATGGGCACTATATTTGCCCTTTTCCAGTCTTCTGGAATCTCTCCCGTCTCCCATGATTTTCCAAAGATAATAGCTAGAGGCTCAGATACCTCCTCTATTAGCTCCTTGAGTATTCTAGGATGCATTTCATCAGGCCCTGGTGACTTGCAGGCATCTAACTTTTCTAAGTGATTTTTAACTTGTTCTTTTTTTATTTTATCTGCTAAACCTACCCCCTTCCCATTAGCATTCACTAGGTTAGGCATTCCTTCAGACTTCTCGGTGAAGACCGAAACAAAGAAGTCATTAAGCATCTCTGCCATTTCCAAGTTTCCTGTTACTGTTTCTCCCTCTTCACTAAGCAGTGGGCCTACCCTGTCTTTGGTCTTCCTCTTGCTTCTAATGTATTGATAAAAGGTCTTCTTGTTCCCCTTTATTCCCTTAGCTAGTTGGAGCTCATTTTGTGCCTTTGCCTTTCTAATCTTGCCCCTGCATTCCTGTGTTGTTTGCCTATATTCATCCTTTGTAATCTGTCCTAGTTTCCATTTTTTATATGACTCCTTTTTATTTTTTAGATCATGCAAGATCTCGTGGTTAAGCCAAGGTGGTCTTTTGCCACATTTTCTATCTTTCCTAGCCAGCAGAATAGCTTGCTTTTGGGCCCTTAATAGTGTCCCTTTGAAAAACTGCCAACTCTCCTCAGTTGTTTTTCCCCTCAGTCTTGATTCCCATGGGACCTTACCTATCAGCTCTCTGAGCTTACCAAAATCTGCCTTCCTGAAATCCATTGTCTCTATTTTGCTGTTCTCCCTTCTACCCTTCCTTAGAATTGCAAACTCTATGATTTCATGATCACTTTCACCCAAGCTGCCTTCTACTTTCAAATTCTCAACGAGTTCCTCCCTATTTGTTAAAATCAAGTCTAGAACAGCTTCCCCCCAGTAGCTTTTTCAACCTTCTGAAATAAAAAGTTGTCTGCAATGCAGTCCAAGAATTTATTGGATAGTCTGTGCCCCGCTGTGTTATTTTCCCAACATATATCCGGATAGTTGAAGTCCCCCATCACCACCAAATCTTGGGCTTTGGATGATTTTGTTAGTTGTTTAAAAAAAGCCTCATCCACCTCTTCCACCTGGTTAGGTGGCCTGTAGTAGACTCCTAGCATGACATCACCCTTGTTTTTTACCCCTTTTAGCCTAACCCAGAGACTCTCAACACTTCCGTCTCCTATGTCCATCTCTACCTCAGTCCAAGTGTGTACATTTTTAATATATAAGGCAACACCTCCTCCCTTTTTCCCCTGTCTATCCTTCCTGAGCAAACTGTATCCATCCACACCAACATTCCAATCATGTGTATTATCCCACCAAGTTTCAGTGATGCCAACAATGTCATAGTTGTATTTATTTATTAGCACTTCCAGTTCTTCCTGCTTATTACCCATACTTCTCGCATTTGTATATAGGCATCTAAGATACTGGTTTGATCTTTCCTCCCGGTTTTGTCCTGACCCTCCTTTCTCTCTGCCAATATAGCCCACACTCCCTCTCGTTTCCGACCCATCTCCCAGGTCTCCATGTTCCCCACTTACCTGCGGGCTTTGCTCACCTGTCCCTGTCGAACCTAGTTTAAAGCCCTCCTCACTAGGTTAGCCAGTCTGTGTCCAAATAGGGTCTTTCCCCTCCTCGAAAGGTGAACGCCATCTCTGCCCAGCAGTCCTTCCTCAAATAGCATCCCGTGGTCTAGGAAGCCAAAGCCCTCCTGGCGACACCATCTTCGCAGCCAGGCATTCACCTCCATGATGCATCTGTCTCTGCCCGGGCCCCTACCTTTGACAGGAAGAATCGAAGAGAATACCACCTGCGCTCCAAAGTCCTTCACCCGTACTCCCAGAGCCCTGTAGTCACTCTTGATCCGCTCAGTGTCACACCGCGCAGTATCATTTGTGCCCACATGGATGAGTAGCATGGGGTAGTAGTCAGAGGGCTGGATAATCCTCGACAATGCCTCCGTAACGTCTCGGATACAGGCTCCCGGCAGGCAGCATACCTCCCGAGATGAAATGTCAGGGCGACAGATGGGCGCCTCCGTCCCCCTCAGCAGAGAGTCTCCGACCACCACTACCCTACGTTTCCTATTCGCAGTGGTGGCAGCAGACCTCCCAGCCTTAGGGGTACGAGGCTTCTCCTCCTTTACTGTAGGGGGTGATGCCTTCTTTCCTGTATCAAGAAGAGCATAACGGTTACCTATTACCACAGCGGGAGGGTTCGGAGCAGGGGTGGAGCACTGCCTGCTGCCAGAAGTAACCAGCTGCCAGTGGTCCACCCTGAGCCATCTCCTCCTCCACCAGTGGTGTATCAGCAGTCCTGTGTACTGGGACAGCTACCTCAGCTGTCTCCACATGGACACTGTCCAGGAATTGCTCGTGGATTCGGATGCTTCTCAACCTAGCCACCTCCTCCTGTAGCTCTCCCACCTGCTGCCTGAGAGTTTCCACCAGCAGGCACCTTTCACATTGGATGGTCTTCAATGTATGTATAATAGCATTGGGTCAAAAAAACCACACCCTGGCAGAACCTCACTAGAAACATCACATTTGGTGGATCATTCCATTTAGAATGACTAAGATCTGCCAGTTTTGATCCACTTAATATGTGCAGTATTGATTTTCTGTTAAGCTAAATTTTTTAGTAATAATGTCATGCAGTACTAACTCCAACACCTTAGCAAAGGTTGTCAGTTACCATCATCAGATAGACTTAAAATCTCATACAAAAAAAATCAAATTCAGAGATTCCAAGGCCAGAAGGGATGATTATGATCGTTTAGTCTGACCTCCTGCATAGCACAGACCATAGAACTTCCGCAAAATAATGCCTTAGCTTTTAGAACAACATCCAATCTTGATTTAAAAATTGTCACTGATGAAGAATCCACCATGACCTTTGGTAAATTGTTCTAACAGTTAATTACTCTCACCATTAAACATTTCTTATTTCCAGTCTGAATTTGTCTAGCTCCAACCTTGCAGTCATTGTATCATGTTATACCTTTTTCTAATAGATTGAGGAGTCCATTATTAAATATTTGTTCCCTGTGTACGTGCTTATAGACTGTAATCAAGTGACCCATTAACCTTCTCTTTTGTAAGCTAAATAGATAGACTCTAAGAAGGCAATCATTTACTATAAAGCATTTTAACCCTTTAATCATTTTCGTGGCCCTTCTCTGAGACCTCTCCAATTTATCAACATCCTTGAATTATGGGCACCAGAACTGAACACAGTATTGCAGCAGCGGTCACACTAGTGCCAAAGACAGAGGTAAAATAACCTCTCTACTCCTTCTTGAGACTCCCCTGTTTATACCTCCCAGGATCTTTTGGCCATGGTGTCACATTGGGAATTCATATTCAGCTGATTATCTACTGTGACCCCCAAATCCTTTTCAGAGTCACTGTTTCCAAGGATAGAGTTCACCATTCTGTAAGTATGGTGTGATGTTATCTGATTAAAATATGACCCTATAGAGCATTGTTGCAACCACTGTTATATATTTGCAACAAATCTTGTACGAAGGTTGTCAAATAAGGTGTCTATGGAAAGGTTATGGTTTGCTGAATATGATTATGCTATTTGTATGCATGTTTCATTTTTGTATTTGAAGTTATGAGTATTGGCTCTATACCTGGATTTTAAATGTTTGCTACTGGGGTAAAACCCACAATGTATTTAGCCTACACATCTTGGAGAGACTATTAAAATTAAATGGCTCATCAAGGAACACTCAACTGACAATGGACCATGGGAAACACCCATCTACACTGAATGGACTGTCCTGTTAAAGTTCTGTCTGGGGTATAGGTAATGATTTCCTGCAGTGACAGCAAAATTATGCAAGAACATGTGACGCCCATGTGATTCCAAACCCCATCTTGTCACCTGTGATTTTCCATTAGCTATGCTGAGGGCTTTGTTTGAAACAATGAGTTTCCCTCCACATGGCAGAAGCTATAAAAGGCCCTGGAAACACCTACATTTGCCTCTATCCTGCTCCAGGCTCTTTCTTGCTCAAACCTCTTGACTATGAACTTATACTAATGGGAGCATTCTAACTAATGGACTGAGGACCTTCCAATGATTTGGAAGCAGCCAGAGACTTGACTTAAGCCAGCAGTTTATTCCATCACTGCTACAAGCCTGAACCAAGAACTTTGCATTTATTGTATGTATTTCTTTAACCAATTTTAGCTCTCACCTTTCTTTCTTTTTATAAATAAACCTTTAGATTTTAGATACTAAAGGATTGGCATCAGCGTGATTTTTGGGTAAGATCTGAATTGTATATTGACATGGATGTGTGGCTGGTCCTTTGAGATCAGAAGAACACTTTATTTGATGAGACTGGTTTTAAAGAACCACTTATCTTTAAATCCAGTGTCCTTGATGGTGATGCAAGGACTGGAATGCCTCAGAAAACTGCTTTTCTGACTTCTTGTTAGCCAGTGTGGTGAAACAGAAGTTTACTTTTGTTGCTGGTTTGGTATATCTTATGGGGAAAATAACCACCAGTTTTGCGGTGTATCTTCCCTATTTCTCAACAGTTTGTCCTGAATTTGATATTCACAGTTGTGACCCACGAAGGCACGGTTACATATGGCCTACATTATTTGTTCCTAGATGTATATATTTACATTTAGCCATATTGTAATGCATATTGTTTGGTTGTGCCCAATTTACCAAGCAATCTAGATTGCTCTGAATCTGTGACCCATCCTCTTTGTTATTTACCACTCCCCAAATTCGTATCATCTGCAAACTTTATCAGTGATGATTTTATGTTTTCTTCCAGCTCATTGATACAAATGTTAAATAGCATAGGGCGAAGAACTGAACCTTGTGGGACCCCACTGGAAACAGACCCGCTCAATGACATTTCCCTGGTTACAGTTAATTGTCAAATTTGTTGACAAGACCTATTTCCCCCCGAAACATGCCAATTAGAATTAAATTATGCTACCGTCTTTTAATAGTTTACTGATTGTATCCCATTTTAGCCTTTCTGTGAGTTTGCCCAGGATCATTGTCAAGCTAATTCACCTATACTACCCATTTACCCTTTCTAACATTAATTCCCCCTTCCCCCATCCTCTAGGACTTCTCCTATATACCAAGGTTTGTTAAATATCAACATCAGTGGTTCATAGAATTCACTTAAGACTCTAAGATACAATTTTTCAGGTCCTGCAGATTTAAAAATGTCTAACATTAAACTTTTGCTGTGTAGCATTGCCTCTCCCAATTACTTTTGAAATGGGAAGTATTTCATTTTCTCTATAATGTCAATGTATCATCCAACTTAATCCAAAATACAGAACCAAAATATTTGTTGAACACTTAAGTAAACAGGAAGTAATAAGAAAAAACATTGAAGTGCAATAAATCTTACTGCACCCCACTGTTATACCTTTTGGACAAAGCTCAAGCCTTTATATATTCCTCTGGAACTCAGTCCCACATTCAAATCTCAACATCATCTTCCCCATAAGCCAAAATTCAACTCTACTTTCCACTCTAGTGTAAATGACTCCTGCTTTATACAGTGCAAAGACTGCTACTGCACATTCCTCTTTCTCAACCAATCACCTCTTCCTACCAAATTCTGGTCACGAAAGTTTCCCCATCCCCAGGGAATGGGCTTCCAAATGAGTGTGCTTCCAATCAGTGCAATAGAAAAGTTCTAAGATAGCTCTAAAGTTACCAAAATGAAATGTGAAAGAGTGAAGAATATGTGGGTGAACTGGTCCTATTGAAGTCAATATTGGCTAGATTCACAAAGAGAATTTAGGTGTTGCAATGCCTAATTTACTAGATGTTCCGCCACGCAGTGGAATTCACAGCCTCAGCTAATGTACAGGGATTTAGATGCATAAGAAAAAGATTTTCAGAAGCCAGCAATGAGCCACTTAAAAAAGCTAGGAGTGAAATGTAGAGGAATTAGGGACAGGAATTAGGGTCCACTTCTGCAAAGGTACTTTTGTGCCAAGAACTTCCTTTCAGTCCATGGCAAGGATATAGAGTGAGCAGGACTAAAAAGGCAATAGAGGGCTAAGGATCCATAGGGATCCAGCTTATAAATCTTGGCCAGCTGCAGATGGGGATTTCCGTCTCTTCTCCCCAATGTCTCTTTCCACCCTCATGATTGCTGGACCAGTAGCTATGCTGATAGGGTATGACTACACAGCAAAAAAAGACCCATGATAGCTAATCTCAGAGCTTGGGTCAACTGACTCAGGCTTACAAGGCTTAAAATACCATTGTAGACATTCCTGCTCAGCCTTTAAAACCCACCCCCCTCGCTGGGTTTCAGAGCCCCGGCTCCAGCCTGAGCAGGAATATTTTCTGCTAAAAACTGCTATTTTTAGCCCCATTGCATGAGCCCTGAGAGCCCGAATCCGTAGACCTGGGCTCTGAGACTCACAGCCATGGGGTTTTATTGCTGTGTAGACATACCCAGTGGTTACTATCCCCCATCTCCCTCTCTAGATGGGAATCACAGAGAATGTAGTAGGAATTAATGCTACCTCAGCATTAATTTTCTGCAGACTTTCCCCGTAGATAAGCTGCATTTTTTTCCTCAGTGGGCTAGAAGTCAGTTGTTTAGTACAGTTCCTTAACCATCCTGGCCTTATCTGTTTTTTCTATACTTTTTTTCCACTGCAGGTTTTTCCAAGAATTGGTTCCCCTGCACACCACACACTGTGAATGGTGAGGGGAATGGATGATACTTAGTTTGACATAAATGACTATTAAGACATTAGAACCAAAATCTTTCCCATGTCTATTAAAATTGCAATATAATAATGTAATTTCAGCAGAATTAGAAATGGAGAAATTGTATTGTTCATTTCTGTATGCTTTCTGACTCCCTTTTGGGGAAGTCATGTATTTTTAAGTATGTCATTCATGTCCTGAATGGTTCTACAGCTGTGTTAAAGGAAGGTCACATAATAATGGAAAATTTCCCTCTGTCCCTTTATTGATTTTCTATAGCTCTTTTTTCATACGGTTGTTATTTAGCTTTGTTACAATGACCAGTATAGTGCAAAGTGAAGATGGACTGAAAGGCTTGTACTACCTGTCTGGACATATCTTGCTCATCACTGTGGTATCTGAGCATCATGGTATCTGGTTTTCTTCAGGTACACTTTGAAACTGTTCTACTTCGCATCAGAAATTACAGCAGGTTATTTGATCTGTTGGCACTGTCCTTATCTTTTCTTGTCAGGCTATAACCTTTTAACCATCATTGCCTCATGAAGATATTTCCCACTGATAAGTAATGTGTTGCTATTATTGAGCTATCCAAAATGTAATGGTTGTCAGTACATTCTCCCCTCAGCGCACATGAATAATGATCAGCATTAATGGTAGTTATGCATGCATCCCTGAAAAGGAAAAATATAACTCTGCTTGATTTATCTGCCTGTATCATAAATTTGAAATTAACAAAATCAAATTGTTATATCAAAATTTTAAAGCATAATAACTTTAAAAACTCTCTTCACTTGATCTTTTAAAGCAATGCCTCAAAACAGCTTCAGTCCATGACACAACCCATAAAAATCATTTCAATACTTGATTTAAAATTTGCAAATGATAATTATTAATTATTATTTTATTACAATAGTAACCCCAGTGGGGATCCATATTCCATTGCACTAAACACTTACAAATACGTTTGGAGACCTGGCCCTACCCCAAACAGCTTACCATCTGATTAAATATTTTAGGTTTAAAAGAAATGTAACAGTCAAAGAAAGTGCTTGTTTAAATATGAAATGAGACCTCCATCAGCTTCACTCTTCTAAAATACTTCCTTTTGCTAATCGAAAGGTTAATATTGTCACTCAATAACTATTTAAAACAACCTAACCTATGTTTATATTACACACATAAAAACTATGTTAAGAGAACAATACCATGGTGAAGTGCTCAAAAGTTAGAAAATGCTTGTGCAATCTTAATTCACCCCCTTTTGAGTTTTCTTTATTTATATGATCACATAGTATTTTTTCCACAGGCTCCCTACCTCATTCAGTGCACCAGATGAACAGTGCTCCTTTAATAAGCAGCTATTCAATATTTTATTTTCTTGTTGTTCAATGATTGGCCCCTATGCTTTATTTACACTATTAATATTCTCCTCTGAACGCAAATTATTAATTTCCTCATTGCCTTTTCTACTGTGTTCATCAATACAGTATCTCAGAGCTTTACAACAGTGGTTCTCAAAGCTGGTCCGCCGCTTGTTCAGGGAAAGCTCCTGGTGGGCCAGGCCACTTTGTTTACCTGCCGTGTCCTCAGGTTCGGCCGATTGCGGCTCCGACTGGCTGCGGTTCCCCGTTCCAGGCCAATGGGGGCTGCGGGAAGCAGCGCGGGCCGAGGGATGTGCTGGCCAGTGAGAGCCGCGATCGGCCGAACCTGCGGACGCGGCAGGTAAACAAACCAGCCTGGCCCGCCAGGGGCTTTCCCTGAACAAGCGGCGGACCAGCTTTGAGAACCCCTGCTTTACAACATTAATTATTTTATCTTCACAACACCCCTGTTAAGTGAAGGTTTGTATTATCCCCATTTTACATATAGGGAACTGAGGCACAGAGATTTATGTCAAAAGTGTCCTCTAATTTTTGACACCCAATTTGAGACACCTGAGACCTGATTTTTCAGAGTGCTTAGCATTCTATAGCATTTTCCATGTTCGAAGAACAGCTCCCATTGACTTCAGTTGCAGCTCTGATTGCTAAGTATTTCTGTAGAGCCAATCCTAGAGTCTCAAGTTGGGCACCTAGAAAATGAGGAACAAACAGCTAGTGACCACCTGTGAAAAGTTTGGTTAAAGCAACTTGCCCGCAATCACATAGGAACTCTGTGGCAGAGAATCTAATTCTCTAGGACATTAACCAGAAGAGCATCCTCTCTCTTCAGAGACAACAGCCTCCTTTACTATACAACCCCTATTCATCCCCAGAGCAAGTCCATGCTATGCACTGGATGAGGCATGCATTAAACAGATATTGCAGCATGTGGCATCAGATTGATATCCACTTAGTTCACCAGCAGAATTGGAATCTTTAGATCCACCATCCACACCTCAGTTCAATTGAACTATCAGAGTAAATGTAGGTTGTCATCATTAAGGCTGTGAGTTTGTCACGGAGGTCATGGAAGTCACGGATTCCGTGACTTTCCGTGACCTCCGTGACTTCTGCAGTGGCCAGTGCGCCTGGCTTAGGGGCAGTCTCGGGCCACCGTACCCCCAACAGCAGAGTTTGGGTGTGGGAGGGGGAAGGGGGTTGGGGCATGGGACGGGGTGAGTCGGGCTCTGAGCTGCTCCCCAGAAGTGGAGACATCCCCCTTGCTCAACAGCTAGGCAGAGGCGTGGCCAGGTAGCTCTGCATGCTGCCTCCGCCCAGAGTGTTGGCTTCGCAGCTCTCATTGGCCAGGAACCGCGGCCAATGGGAGCTTCGGGGGTGGTACCTACAGGCAGAGGCAGCACGCAAAGCTGCCTGACCATGCCTCCGCCTTGGACAAGGGGGATGTTGCCACTTTCGGGGAGCCCCCCAGCCAGGTAAGTGCCGCCCAGATCCCACCTCACCCCATCCCGTGCTCCAAACCTCTGCCCCCTCTCACACCCAAACTCTGCTGCTGGGGGGAGGCACGGAGGCAGGTAGGGAGCCTACTGGCTCTGTCTCCCCCCCCCCCCCCAGCACCAGTGGGGGTCCCAGGCCGCGTACCGCTGCTGCCACCCCCCTTCCAGCACCAGCAGGGGTCCCAGGCCATGCACCACTATCCGCCCTCCCCCAGCACCCATGGGGGCCCTGGGCAGCCCTGCCCCCCCAAGTTTTAGTCACGGGTATTTTTAATAAAAGTCAGGGACAGGTCATGGGCCATGAATTTTTGTTCACTGCCCATGACCTGTCCGTGACTTTTACTAAAAATACCTGTGACTAAAACGTAGCCTTAGTCATCATCTGTGTGAACCAGCATTAGAGGGGAATGAAACACATACTTCGCCAATGGGTTTCACAGATAGTTCCTGACAGCAGAGGAATGGTGAAACTCAGGTCTGGTCTACACTGCTGCTTAAGTCAATGTAAGTTACATCACTCGGGTGTGAAAAAATCACACACACCCCCAAGCAACATAGCTTACATTGACCTAACACGGTATCTATCCCATGCTATGTCAGCGGGAGATGCTCTCCTGCTGACTTACCTTTTGCCTCTTTGGGGAGGTGGAGTACTAAAGCTGACGGGAGAGTGCTTTCCGAACGACTTATTGGGTCTTTACCAGAACCACTAAATAGATGCTGCTGCATCAATTGCAGCAGTAGTGATTTAGTGGGCCAGTGTAGACAAGCCCTCGGGAAGCTTGGGTTCCGTTTCAAGTTCTGGAGGGGGTGTTCTCTAGCAGTCACAGATCATTTCTACCTGATCCCTGCAAGCATGGCCCTTCCAACCTATCCTTCTCCTAGTCCTGTCTCTTACCCACAACTGGCTCCTTGTTCCATTTCCATTCTCCTCACCTAACCAGTCCCAGAGTGCACTCCTCAAGCTTCTCATACCAGTCCCAGTCTTCTTGCCCAACCAGCCCTTGCCTCCCAGTCTGGGCTCACCCTCCAAGTCCCACTTTCCCCCCACCCCCAGTTCCCCACCCACATTGACTCCTTGCACAGCCAGTCCCAGCTCCCCTCTGCTCATTCGATCTGTCTCAGATCTGTTCCAGCCCAAGGCTACACTGGCCCAGAAGGACTTTCCCAGGGTAGACAAGGCCACTGTGTAGACAAGGCTTTTATGTAGCTGCTAGACTAACTCCAGGCAGTAAACACAGCAAACAGAGACCTGCCTAAGTTAGCACTGACTTGACATCATGGGCGACGGATTCATCCTAAAAAGGGGAGGGAGGGGCAAGGCCCCACCCCCTCTGTGGCCCCTCCCCTACCCCTCCTTATGCCCCCGAGACCCTGCCCCCTTGCTAAGCCAGAAGCCGGAGCCACTCCACCTGCCCAGGCTGGGGGACCCGAGAACAGCCCCTAGCCCATGTCCCTGCCCCCTAGGCCCTCTACCCATGGCAGGTGGAGGGTCCACAGCTCCCCACAACTGCCTGCACGGCTCTTACCCAGACCCGGTTCCAGCTTCCGGCCTGGCCTGGGGTGGGGCCTCGGGCGTCGAAAAGCCACAGCCGGGTCATGGCTATGAGCCACCCGGGCAGCTCTGGGGAGCCACAGACCCTCCATCTGCCCTGGGCAGGGACGACGGGGGCGGGGACACGGGCTGGGGGCTGCTCTTGGACTCTCCCACCCTAGGCAGGTGGAGGGTGCACGGTCGGGGCCTTGGGAGGAAGAGGAGGGGCAGGGGGCAAGTGGATGCTCCAGGCCTGTTCACTTTCAAAAGTGGGAGGACCATGACTCCTTCCCTCTCCCCCCCCCCCCCGCCCATTCCAGTGCCCCTGCTTGGCATACCCAGTGAGGATGGAATCTTCAGATATTTTAAATGGCTGAACTCTAGGAAATCTCTACTGAGCATGTGTAAACTGTAGTTTTTCAAAGGCTTGTTACCTGGGCAAATTTGGGTGAATTTTCACAGTCACATCACTGAAATTAAGACACTCTCTTGGCAAATTTCAAATCCCTGCTCCAAAGTACAAGGGAGCTAGAGCGTCTCAAAAATTAAAAAAAAGTCTCAAGATTATTTTAACATGAGCAAAACAATACTTTTTTTTCCTTGCCTCATTTTCAGAAATGGCTGAACTGTTTTGTGTGAAGTTTTCCACATACAAAAATTCAGCATAAGGCAGACACCTGGAATGGAAAAATCTCAGCCCAAGCCATGATAAGGAACTGAATAGTGGGTCTTATAATGTTACCTTCACACTCCAGGGCACCCCCCTTTACCCAGTTCCTAGGGCTCAAGGGGTAACCCGGTTGATTTAGGCACCCACACCCTTTCCCAGTTCCTAGGACTCCGTGAGAAAGGCACCTACCCGTACCCAGTTCCTAGGGCTCAGGGCGTACTCTTCTGCGGGTTTGCAGGATCTTTTTACCAGTGAAAGAGCCTTACACAGTAATATCCTTATCCTCTATTTATTAACAATTACCAAGCAAAATACATACGCTAAGCATACAATGCCAAGCTCACTAATCCTGATCATGCAGGCGGACTTTCCCTGTTGTCCAGGCAAGGTTGTTCTCATCTGGGTTCTGGTTGCTGCACATCACAGTTGTGCAGAGGATTCTTAAAGCCGCTCTGATTTTAGGCTGTGTCTTAGGTGGGTGAGTTCTTCTTCCTTCAGGTCTTTCCTTCTTATTATTATTCTTTTTCCTTTTCCTTTCTTTTTCCTTCCCAGCTGGTCTCCTCCTTGACCTTAGTTTATATAGTGAAACTTAAGTCCTGCTTAGCTATACCTTGACCAATCATTTTACTAAGATATTACAAAATAATTCTTTGACCAATTCTAACATACTGTAAAATAATTCTTTACCCAATCACCTTAGTTGATTTAAATCTTGTAAAATTAATTATGCAACAGACAGAAACAATCAAAGAATCAGACAGAGACCATAAAGGTAAAACAATAAAGAAGTAGAGATTTCACACCCACAACTGTTGGTAAGTTATTCCTTACCAGATGGAATGCTGTCAAACAAAGTTTTCTTTAAACATCTTAAGATCTGATTTTTTGTCTGGTGATGGTGGGTACTGTTAGGAGGGGCACTTCTTAACAGCCCGATATTACATTGTTTTGATATAATTTAGAAGGAATGTGAGGATGTGACTTTCTGCTTCTTGGCTCATGGTTGTTGCTCATAGAATCATAGAATATCAGGGCTGGAAGAGACCTCAGGAGGTCATCTAGTCCAACCCCCTGCTCAAAGCAGGACCAATCCCCAACTAAATCATCCCAGACAGGGCTTTGTCAAGCCTGGCCTTAAAAACATCTAAGGAAGGAAATTCCACTACCTCCCTAGGTAACCCATTCCATTGCTTCACCACCCTCCTAGTGAAAAAGTTTTTCCTAATATCCAACCTAAACCTCCCCCACTGCAACTTGAGACCATTACTTCTTGTTCTGTCATCTGATACCACTGAGAACAGTCTAGATCCAGCCTCTTTGGAACCCCCTTTCAGGTAGTTGAAAGCAGCTATTAAATCCCCCCTCATTCTTCTCTTCTGCAGATTAAATAATCCTAGTTCCATCAGCCTCTCCTCATAAATCATGTGCTCCAGCTCCCTAATCATTTTTGT
The DNA here is from genome assembly GCF_002925995.2 of Terrapene triunguis. NCBI lineage: Eukaryota > Metazoa > Chordata > Testudines > Emydidae > Terrapene > Terrapene triunguis. The sequence continues at coordinate 37,543,177 of NW_020664393.1, forward strand.
TGCCCTCCACTGGACTCTTTCCAATTTTTCCACATCCTTCTTGTAGCATGGGACCCAAAACTGGACACACTCCAGATGAGGCCTCACCAATGCCGAACAGAGGGGAATGATCACGTCCCTCGATCTGCTGGCAATGCTCCTACTTATACGGCCCAAAAGGTCATTAGCCTTCTTGGCAACAAGGGCACACTGTTGACTCATATCCAGCTTCTCGTCCACTGTAATGCCTAGGTCCTTTTCTGCAGAACTGCTGCCTAGTCACTCGGTCCCTAGTCTGTAGCAGTGCATGGGATTCTTCCGTCCTAAGTGCAGGATTCTGCACTTGTCCTTGTTGAACCTCATCAGATTTCTTTTGGCCCAATCCTCTAATTTGTCTAGGTTCCTCTGTATCCTATCCCTACCTTCCAGCGTATCTACCACTCCTCCCAGTTTAGTGTCATCTGCAAACTTGCTGAGGGTGCAATCCACTCCATCCTCCATATCATTAATGAAAATAATGAACAAAACCAGCCCCAGGACCGACCCTTGGGGCACTCCGCTTGATACCGACTGCCAACTAGACATGGGCCATTGATCACTACTCATTGAGCCCGATGATCTAGCCAGCTTTCTATCCACCTTATAGTCCATTCATCCAGCACATATTTCTTTAACTTGCTGGCAAAAATACTGTGGGAGACCATATCAAAAGCTTTGCTAAAGTCAAGGAATAACACGTCCACTGCTTTCCCCTCATCCACAGAGCCAGTTATCTCATCCTAATATGATTGCAGAAAAAGGCCTCAGACCTTACAATACTGGGAAGTATTGAGCATCTTCAATAATAGGTGGTCCTACCAGCCCCATCTACATGATTATTTGTATTCTCTCACACTGTATCACCCCCGCCCCCTTTAATTTCTCACTCTTACTTTCTCCCACATTACACACACTCAACATCAATCTCTACAGCAGGGACCTGGCTGATTTCTGCATGCAAATGAAACAGGCATTGTTGTATAAAAATCTCATAAGACTACAAACTTCTGACAGCAAAAGTTTCAAATGAAAATTAAGGTTAAAAATGAAGAAAACAGCAAGCTTACTCTGATTGCATGTTATGTTGCTACCAGAGCTGTCGATTAATCGCAGTTAACTCATGCGATTAACTCAAAAAAATTAATTGCGATTTATCACAGTTTTAATCGTACTGTTAAACAATACCAATTGAAATTTATTAAATATTTTTGGATGCTTTTCTATATTTTCAAACATATTGATTTCTATTACAACACAGAATACAAAGTGTACACTGCTCATTTTATATTGTTATTTTTATTACAAATATTTGCACTGTAAAAATGATAAACAAAAGAAATAGTATTTTTCAATTTACCTCATACAAGTACCATAATGCAATCTCTTTATTGTGAATGTGCAAATGTAGATTTTTTCTGTTACATAACTGCACTCAAAAACAAAACAATGTAAAACTTTAGAGCCTACAAAGTCCACTCAGTCTTACTTCTTATTCAGCCAATCGCTAAGACAAACACGTTTGTTTACATTTATGGGAGATAATCATAATGCTGCCCTCCTCTTATTTACGTCACCTGAAATTGAGAACAGGCATTCACATGACACTTTTGTAGCCAGCATTGCAAAGTATTTACGTGCCGGATATACTAAACATTCTTATGCTCCTTCATGCTTCAGCCACCATTCCAAAGGACATGCTTCCATGCTGATAATGCTCATTAGAAAAATAATGTGTTAATTAAATTTTGACTGAACTCCTTGGGGGAGAATAGTATGTCTCCTGCTCTGTTTTACCTGCATTCTGCCATGTATTTCATGTTATAGCAGTCTCGGATGATGACCCAGCACATGTTGTTTGTTTTAAGTATCCTTTACTGCAGATTTGACAAAATGCAAAGAAGGTACCAATGTGAGATTTCTATAGATAGCTATAACACTTGACCCTAGGTTTAAGAATCTGACGTGCCTTCCAAAATCTGAGCAAGACGAGGTGTGGTACATGCTTTCAGAAGTCTTAAACAAGCAACAGTCTGATGCGGAAACGACAGAACCTAAACCACCAAAAAAGAAAATCAACCTTCTGCTGGTGGCATCTGACTCAGATGATGAAAGTGCACATGCATTGGTCTGCATTGCTTTGGATTGTTATTGAGCAGAACCCGTCATCAGCATGGACGCATGTCCTCTGGAATGGTGATTGAAGCATGAAGGGACATATGAATCTTTAGCACATCTGGTACCATAGCTCCGGGGCTGGAGCACCCACTGGGAAAAATTGCTGGGTGCTCTGCAACCACCGGCAGCTCCCCGCCCCAGCTCATCTCTGCCTCCACTCCGCCTCCTCCCCTGAGCGCACCACGTGCCTGCTTTTTCCCCCTGGCTCCCAGCACTTGCGCCGCAAAACAGCTGTTTTGCGCGGCAAGCGTGGGAGGGATGGGGGAGGAGAGGGAATGTGACGCGCTTGGGGAAGAGGCAGGGCCAGGGCGGGGATTTGGGGAAGGAGTCCAATAGGGGCAGGGAGTTGGGGCGGGGACTTTGGGGAAGGGGTTGGAATGGGGGCGGGGCAGGGAAAGGGTGGAGTCGGGGTGGGGCCAGGGGGTGCGAGCACCCACCGGCACCAGGGAAAGTTGGCGCCTATGTCTGGTATGTAAATATCTTGCGATGCCGGCTACAACAGTGACATGCGAACGCCTGTTCTCACTTTCAGGTGACACTGTAAACAAGAAGCGGGCAGCATTATCTCCTGCAAATGTAAACAAACTTGTTTGTCTGAGTGACTGACTGGCTGAACAAGAAGTAGGACTGAGTAGACCTGTAGATTCTAAAGTTTTACATTGTTTTATTTTTAAATGCAGTTATTTTTGTACATAATTCTACATTTGTAAGTTCAACATTCATGATAAAGAGATCACATTATAGTACTTTTATGAGGTGAATTGAAAAATAGTATTTCCTTGTTTTTACAGCACAAATAAAAAATATACTTTGTATTCTGTGTTGTAATTGAAATCAATATATTTGAAAATACAGAAAACATCCAAAATATTTAAGTAAATGGTATTCTATTATTGTTTAACAGTGCAACTTGATTGACAGCCCTAGTTTCTACATAAAACCAGGAAGTCGTTCCTTATCTAGTCTGACTCCCTCTGGCTAGTGTCTATTTCATCCCCATTATCACCTTTTTATCTAAAAGTTGAATAAAATTATGAAGGATAAAGGCAACAAAAGAAAAGAAAAATTTACTCTCTCTATTCCCCAGGAATGTGCTTAACAGTTCAGAGGCTTGTTTGTTTTTAAATGGTTTTTCTGGTTGGGGAAAGGCTTTTTTGAAAAGGTGTGTCTTATATTTCAGTTCAAATACAATCCAGCTCAGTCTAGTCTTTTCTAGCATAGAGTTCCAAAGCTGGGGTCAAGCTGCTGAGAATGCTGTGCCCCCAGCATCTAATAACCTAAGGCCATGTCTATACGTGCACTGATGCAGCTGCATCACTGTAAACTCTCCTGTCAGCTTAATTACTCCAGCCCCTGCAAGCAACAATAGGTATGTCGGCAATAACACTGTCCACACCTGCGCTTAAATCGGCATATTACGTCACTCATGGCTGGCTAATTCACACCCCTGAACAACATAACTTATGTCGACTTAAGTTGTAGTGTAGCCATAGCCTTAAAGTGGTTGCATTCAGCCCCAGATACAGATACTTTAATCTGTAGGAGATGGAAGCATGGATCACGGTGGCTTAGATCCTCATCCAAGAGGAAAGGGTGAAGTTTCTGGTTAGTTGAAGATGGAGGAAAGCATTCCTAGATACTGTGGTAATTCCAGGAATAGTGCTGCACCTTGCATAACCCAGGGGCATTGCATGACTGCCAAGTCAGTGTTAATGCAGTGTTGTAACTGTGTTGGTCCCAGGATATCAGAGAGACAAGGTGTGTGAGGTAATATCTTTTATTTGACCAACTTGTGTTGGTGAAAGAGATAAGCTTTTGAGTTACACAAAGCCAAGACCTATTGAAGAGCTCTGTGTAGATCAAAAGCTTGTCTCTTTTTCCAACACAAGTTGGTCCAATAAAAGATATTACCTCACCCAGCTTGTCTCTCTAAAGCCCATGTTAACTTATGCAGGTTTCTGCTTGCTGTGTTCACTGCCTGGAGTTATCCTAGCAGCTATCTAAAATAGGGTTACCATATTTCAATAGTGCAAAAAGAGGACACTCCACGGGGCCCTGGCCCCGCCCCAACTCCGCCCCTTCCCCACCCCAACTCCGCCTCCTCCCCTGAGCACCCCACATTCCCCCTTCTCCCTCCCACCCCCCGGCTGCTGCTGCGCTGGGGAAGTTGCTTCGGCCCCCACCGCGGTGGAGAGCGGCAGGAGCCGCGAAAGTTGGAGCCCGGGGAGGAGGCGGCTGCGCGCTCGGATGCCGCCCGCTGCCTCTGTGCCCCTGCAGATCGGGGGAGTTGTTAGTTTTGCTGCAGCCACTCGCACTCGGGGTCCCCCGAGCGTCTTTTGCCCAAGTGCGAGTGGCTGCAGGAAAACTAACAACTCCCCCGATCTGCAGGGGCACAGAGGCGGCGGGCGGCATCCGAGCGCGCAGCCACCTCCTCCCCGGGCTCCGGCTGCTGCTGCGCTGGGGAAGTTGCTTCGGCCCCCGCTGCGGTGGAGAGCGGCGGGAGCCGGGAAAGTTGGAGCCCGGGGAGGAGGCGGTCCCCTTACCATGCCTCCCTATTTTCCCGGACATGTTCAGCTTTTTGGAAATTCCTCCCGGACGGGGATTTGAGGACCAAAAAGCCGGACAAGACGTATGGTAACCCTACCTCTGACACTCACCTCTCCCTCCACTGGAGGGACTCTCCTGTCCATACCTGTCCCGGGGCCTTCCTTTAAAGGGGCATCCCCATATCAGCGGGGTCTACTTGGAAAAGATAATATTTACTCCCTTGTGTGGCTCAGCTGGGCTGTGACAATCCAACCAACCCATCATGAGTACTGTGAGAAATGAGGCACAACACTAACCAAGGCAGTGTCATTTCAGGGACTGTATGGGCCTCGAAGTTCAAACAAACAAGCTATATAAAGTCCTTTTCTTTACTGGCAAACCAAATGGAAGTTTTTCTAGAAGGGTATTTTTAGAAATCTCAGTATAATGACAAATTTCAAGCTCAGTTAAATAACTTTTTTGTGAAATGATGCAGAGCACAATTAGTACAGAGACGTGAATAGTGAGAGATCCAAGCTGGTTTGCTGATATTGTGTAAAAATGTGTGTAACTTTGATATAGAAGGCCTTGCCAAACTAATTATCGAAGCATATGCAACCATCATCGTAGGCACAGGTACTTAGCATTTGATTAGATGCTCAGAGCCGAAATCAGTATGAGGGAGCTGATATGAAAAAAGTATTTGATCTTTAAATTTTCACTGTTGCAACAAACCATGTTCATGTGTCTTTTTTTACACGTACGACTGATCTCATGTAACAAAGTATAAATGCTGAGATTTAAAAGGAGCCACACATTTTTGGACTGGAATCCTTCCCTCCCACACACTTATAATTGGGGATTCTGAGAAGAATATCTAAAACTTAAATATTTTCACATGAATAATGTAAATTCATTTAGCCGCTATTGAAATAAATAATACTTTCCATTTCTGCAGCACCTTTCACATGAGGAAATTAAAGTCACTTACAACCATTAAGGGCCAGATTGTGAACCAATTACTCCCATAAGTACCCGCTCACCAGTGTGAATAAGGGGTTCACAACTATGCCTTACTACACTCTTGTGATGCATGTATTGTTATCTCCATCTGCAGATGGAGAAACTGAGTAAACTTGCCTGTGTGTGGGATGAGGTCTGAGGAAAGGATGTAACTGAGAAGTACCTAAAACTTAAATTTGGTTCCTTTATAGCAAGATTATAAATATTACAAATTAAAACAAATTATTCTACCTAAAATGTTAAAGAAATAGGGCCAGATCTTTGGCTGGTGTAAATTGACATAAGTCCATTTACTTCAATAGATCTATGTCATGATGCAAAATTTCTCTAATTCAGTGGTTCTCAACCAGGGGTATGCAAAGGTCTTCCGGGGGTATATCAACTCATTTAGATAGTTGCCTAGTTTTACAACATGCTACATAAAATGCACCAGTGAAGTCAATACAAACTAAACTTTCATACAGACAGTGACTTGTTTATACTGCTCTATATACTATACCAGTGTTTCTCAATCTGGGAGTCGTGATTTATTTGATAATTTATATGGTAAAAATGAGAAAATAAGCAATTTTTCAGTAATACTGTGCTGTGATACTTGTATTTTTATGTCTGATTTTGTAAGCAAGTAGTTTTTAAGTGAGGGGTACTCAAGACAAATCAGCCTCCTGAAGTACAGTAGTCTGGAAACATTGACAACCACTGCTCTAATTGACGTGGATCAAGAATGTCTTTGTTTTACTTTCTATTTCTATAGTAAGGCTATTGGGATCTCAGCATTAAAATACAGTCTCAGAAGGATTTTTTGAATCATGTTTTTAAGAAATTTCATAAGTGGACCACTGCACTTCCCCAAATTAATGAGTCTGATGTTTCATTTTTTAAGACCAAAGGTCCCTGCATCTTCCAAGTATTAGAGTGAGTTGTTTTCCAGAAACCCAAAGGTGGAAGTTCATTAGCAATCTATTTGTGTGTAATACATTTTATAGTAACAAATAAAAAGGAAGTCACAACTGGTCTAGTCAAATTTGCTTCCTGCCCTCTAGTCAGGGACATATCTCCCTGCTGTCAACAGTTCTCTCCGGAAACAGCAAAAGAAAGATCCCAGATCAATCTATGAAACTGAAAAGGGTATTCCCAGAAACACTGAGAAAATGAATGCCAAGGGCTTTTGTTACACTTTACCAGGGAGATCAGGAGTGAATGCACCAAACCGAAAACTCACTGCTGCGGAAATAAACACTCAGGGCTAGACTCTGCTTGCAGACAGCAGAATCTGCTACCATTTGCTGCTCTGAGGTGTACAGTGCCTCACAGAGCTGGGGAAAGGAGACAAGACCGTGACTGGCAGTGCAGGAGAGAGTTAGGTGCATCGCTGGACTCCCCTCTGAGCTGCTATGGTGCCGAGCACCCCCCTCGCTGGGCCCCCCAGGCGGGGGGTGAGGTGACACCCCCGCGTGCCCCGGGCCGGGCCAAGCCGCGGTGGGGTCCGTGTCCCTTTAAGAGTGGGGCTGGGCTGAGCCGAGCCGGCGGGGGGTGGCTCTGCTCCCCGCTGCAGGCTGATGCCGGAGCCTGGGCTGAGAACCAGGCTCGTCTCCTGCACCAGCTCCGGGCAAGGCTTTGCTGCGGCTCCCCCAGTCCGCCCCGTCCGAGCCGCCCCACGGTAGGGGCAGGTTGCATGAGGCAGGGCAGGACCCGGTGGGGCCGAGGGCTGAACAGGCCCGGCAGGGCGGTGCGGGGGCTGCTGGAGGGGGAAGGGGTGGCACAGCCTCAACCCCCTGGGGCTGCCTGCCCCGCGGAGGAGGCAGAGGGGCGCAAGCCGCAGCAGGACCCCAGCTCCCCGGGGGAGGGGATCTGGGGCCAGCCCGGGGAGGCACGAGCAGCCCCGGGGGTGCTGGGTGCGTGCAGGGCAGTGCTCCAGGAGAGCTCCAGCCTCGCAGAGGGCAGTGCTGCAGAGGAGGAGCTCGTGCCCCTGCGGCGGACGAGGGGAGCCCCAGGCAGGGGGAGCCGGGCCGCCCGCACCCACCTCTCGCAGCCGCTCCATGCTGCTCCCGGTACCGCTTTCCGCCGGCGCGGCTGCCCTGTCAGCCACTTTTGGGTCTTTAAATAGCCATCTGGGGGGAAATCCCGGACATTTTTAGCTTTTTACAAATTCCCCCCGGACAGCTATTTAAAGACCCAAAAGCTGGACATGTCCGGGGAAACCCGGACGTATGGTAACCCTATCTAAAAGCCTTGTCTACCCTGGGAATATTTCCACCAAAATTTAAAAAAACAATTGGAGCACTAGTGTAGACTTAGCTCTGGCAGTCAGAACTGTTTTTATAACTGGTTACATTACATCTGCTCTAAGTAGATTTAACTAAATTGGCTATAAAAATGGTACTGCCTGCCAGGCACTATCTACAGTAGTGCTCCAAGCAGGTTTTAAAACCAATTTGAATTTTTGAGAAAATCTCTATAGTGCAGACTAGAGTTTAGGAAAAGTATCAATTGCTGACAAATTATGTCTGAGCAGGTTTTAACCAGTTTCTGAAATAGTGCTGCACATAGTTTGTAGTTAAATTGTGTTAATCAGCTGTTCAATTGCACCCATTGCTGATGCCCATGTCAGCAATGGGTAATATTTGAGGTACACATAAGATTAGAGATCCCTTCAGCTTGCCATCTTGCTGCTGGTGCTGCTGAGATAGCAAGTATCTGAAGACCTTCCCCCCAAATCAGCAGTTCTTCTTCGAGTGCTTACTCATGTCCATTCCAATTAGGTGTGTGTGCACTGCGTGCACAGTTGCCGGAAGGTTTTTCCCTTAGCAGTACCCGTCAGTTCGGCTGTGGAGCCCCTTGGAGTCGCGCCTTCATGGCGCCGCATATAGGGCCCTGCCTACCCGCCGCCTGTCCAGTTCCTTCTTATATCTCCTGTAAATAGTTAAGAATAGTTTTTTAGTATTAGAGTAGTTTGAACCCTTGTTTCTCCTCAGTTTCTCTTCTCTCTCCCGGGGCCGGGGCTTGCCTCGGTCCCAGGGTTTAAACCATGTGGGGAGTGCCAGAAGCTGATGAAGTGCCTGGGGGAGTCCCACCAAGCGGACAGGTGCAAAATTTGTAGAGGATTCCGCCACTGCACCAAAAGAGAAAGGGACCACAGGTTGAGGCTGCTGCTGATGGAAGCAGCTCTTCGGCCACAGTCGGAACTGAGCCCCATGGATGCGGCATCGGGCTCCTCGGCATTGGTGCACAGTGCACTGGCTTCAATCTGGGATGCAGCACCAAGGAAGGACTCTCGGGTCAGAGACCCTCGGCACTGGCACTCCTCGGCACCAAAGACTGCTTTGCGGGCGGAATCGCAGCACCATTCTCAGTTGCCTGTGCCACGCTGTAGCGGTCTCAGCCGAGGTTCGGCCCTCAGCGGGGCTGTGGGGTATCCCACCGCCTCGCTCTGGTCCGCCGTCAGTCCTGGTCCAGCGGTAGTGTGGGACAGCAAACACATGGTTAGGGGCTCAGGTCCTTAAGCAGGGGCTGAGCCAATAGTTCAGGAAAAGCCCCGGGCCCTCAATCAGGGCGGGCAGCAACCACGCAGTCTGGGGCTCAGGCCCTTAAGCAGGGGCTGAGCCAATAGGTCAGGAACCCAGGCTCTTAAGCAGAGCTGAATCAATGGGTTTGTAGTGGCCCAGGCCCTAGGTCAGGGCGGGGCAGCAATCAAATAGTCAGGAACCCAGGCCCTTAAGCAGGGGCTGAGTCAATGAGCAAGAGGTCCCAGCCTCTCTAGGGCAGGGAAAGGGGGAGTCTGCCACCCAAGGAGTGGGTGGCAGGGGGGACACAGGCCCTCCCACTCCACTGCGTCCCAGCCCGGGGCCCTAGCAGCGGCGGAAACTCGCTGCTGTCAGTGGGGATCCTGGCCGCAACACACTGACATAGGCTCTGGCAGTGCTGCAGCCAGACTGGGGTCGGCTGCCCCCGGGCTACTTCCACACTCCCCCTCGTAGGGTACCTGGGCCGTACTAGTGTCCTCGGTGGTCTCCACCAGCATCGGTTCCTCCGGGTAGGTAGCGAAGGGTAGGTCCGGCTCCTCCTCGGGATAGCTGGAAAGGGGCAGGCTCGGCTCCTCCTCGGGGTAGCTGGAAAGGGGCAGGCTCGGCCAGTCCTCCTCGGGGTAACGGGCGAGGGGTAGGCTCGGCTGGCCTGGTGAGTCCTCAGACCGGTCGCGGCCTGCTGCTGTCTCCCAAGAGGGAGCTCGGCCACAGACGTCTGCTCTCTCCGGCAGCTTGTTCTCCACTGAGCTCTGCAGGCGGGCTTTTATACTTCCAGGTCGGCGCCGTGACCTCTGAGGGGCGGGCGCCGGACCCAGTGGCTCCACCCACGTTGGTGTTAGGGGAGGTTCAGCCCTCAGCGGGGCTGTGGGGTATCCCACCGCCTCGCTACACATGCAAAAAGCACAGGAAGATGGACAGGGAGCGCTCCCCTTCTCAAGCACCAGAGCGTCAGACACCTAAGGGAGTGCAACCTATGCTGGGCCACTCTTCCCCACCTGTAAAGCAGTCGGCCCTGGGCTCACAGCGGGACCTGTCTGACGCCACTGGTGGAGGGCCAAGTGGAGGAGAGGGCCAAGTGGAGGACTTAGACCTTTCCTCCACACCAGAGACTTTCGAGGCAGTCAGGGATCTCATAGCCCTGATGGGTCTGCACTCTCCCGACCAGCATGAGAGGGCACTGGCCCCGAATCCTCTGACGCCGCAGAGACCACCGGTGCAGTCCAAGGGGAAACCGGCAATGACACGGCACCACTCTCCATCTCCCCGGCACCGATCCCTAGCACCAACGGGCATGGCGCCACCTTGGTCACCATGTATGGACTGCTTGGAGTCCGATTCTGATGCAGACTCCTATGTGTTGCAAAGGAGCTGGAACTGGGGTCGGTGGCACGCTCAGACTGTGAGTATGGTGCAGACCTGTCCTCTAGTGCCATGGCCAATGCAATGGCAGGTGCCAGCGCAAATGCCGACACAGTGGCCCTTCTGGACCCCTTGGGTGTACCATCAGTCCCAGGGGTTCGTCTCCAGGTGCTCCTTCTCGGTCGCATCCAAGGGAAGAGCTGTGTCCAGGACTAGGGACCCTTCATGGGCATCTGCCATGGCTAACGCATCCAGTACCTCCACCAGCACCACCTCTGGCACTGACACCGTGTCTGGCATCGGCACTGGCATCGCTACCACGGCCAGTGCCACAGAGGGTGGCTGACACCCAGTTGGGTGCAGCTACAGGGAACCAGGGCTGCTTTGATGAGTCGGACTGTCAGGAAGAATCCTCTCTGGCATGTGCCTCGTCATCATCTTCACCCAATGAGGCAGTGGCAGGAACCTCCTTGGGGCCTCCCTCACTGGACAGCAGAGCCTACCTGGAAGTCCTGACATGGGTGACACAGAATCTGGGCATCCAGATAGAGGAGATCACTGAGGTGTCGGACCCGATGGTGGACATTTTATCCCCAGTGAGCCTCACCAGGGTGGCACGTCCCCTGATTAAGACTATTCAGGAGAACACTAAGACCCTGTGGCAAACTCTGCCCTCTCTTACCCCCACAGCGAAGGGAGTCAAGAGAAAATATTTCATGCCCTCCAAAGGTTATGAGTACCTTTATACATACACCCCACCAGACTTGGTGGTGGTGGCAGCGGACAACGAGCGGGAAAGCCATGGACAGCAAGGGCCTCCTCCTCAAGCTAAGGACACTTAGGAGCTGGATCTCTTTGGAAGGAAGATATACTCCACCAGAGGGCTCCAGCTTCATATTGCAAATCAGCAGGCGATCCTTAGCCGCTACAATTTTAAATCATGGGACACGATATCCAAATTTTCGGATGTTGTCCCGACAGACTCCAAGTCCAAATTCTCAGCCCTTGTGGATGAGGGCTAGCTAAGCTATGACAAGGACATTGCTGCAGGTCACGCTGGACTCAGCAGACTCGGCAACTCGTGCCATGTCCTCAGCCATAGCGATGTGATGTTGCTCCTGGCTGCAGGCCTCGAACCTCCCTGGGGAGGTCCAACAAATGATACAAGATCTCCCTTTCGAAGGAACCGCTCTGTTCTCAGAGAAAACGGACTCAAAACTGCATAGCTTAAAAAACTCTCGAGCCACTCTGAGATCACTGGGGCTGCACATGCCCACCACCCAACCTAGACACTGTAGGCCTCAGCCTATGCCCTGGCTGTATCAAGGCCCCGAATCAGCCTCAGCAGGATCACAACCGCAAATGGGGCAGAAACCAGAACCGGTGTCACCAGCCTCAACCCCTGAACAACTGGGGTCTGGGTTGTTGAGGCAACCGCCGGGCCCCAGGCAGGCCTTTTGAAGATGCGCCCGGGGGCAACATACCAACCCGAGGACTGGATCCCTGTGCAGGAAGTACGAACCCACCTATTGGCAGGAGCTGTGGAGGAGGTTCTGCTGGAGCTTAGGGGCAAGGGGTTCTACTCCCAGTATTTCCTAATACCAAAAGCAAAGGGGGGCCTCAGACCTATCTTGGACCTGCGCAACCTCAACAGGTTCATGAAGAAGCTAAAGTTTCAGATAGTCTCTTTGGCCATCATTATCTCATCCCTGGATCCAGGAGATTGTATGCCGCCCTCGACTAGAAGGACGCATTCTTCCACATTTCCATAATCCCGCCTCACAGGCGCTTCCTAAAATTTGTAGGGGGCGGGGGCACTCACTACCAATTCACAGTACTTCCGTTTGGCCCATCATTGGCATCTTGGGTATTCACCAAATGCATGTCACTCATGGCCGTCTTCCTCCAGAAAAGGCAAGTTCAGGTATTCCCATACCTTGATGACTGGTTAGTAAAGGGCCATTCCAGGACACAAGTGGATCAACAGGTCAGCTTGATAAGATCCACATTCGACAGACTGGGTCTCCTGTTAAACACACAAAAGTCAACGCTCCCCCACATTCAGAGAATAGAGTTCATAGGGGCGGTGTTAGACTCAAGGCAAGCCAGAGCATTCCTACCTCAGTCCCGTTTCCAGGCTATGCACTACATCATACAAGACCTCAGACCGTACCCCATAAACACGGCAAGGAATTGCTTAAAACTCCTTTGGCATATGGCGTCTTGCACGTTCGTGGTGCAACATGCGAGGCTCAGACTCAGACTTCTCCAGGTCTGGCTAGCGTCAGTGTATTGACTGAGCAGAGACAGCCTAGACAAGGTAATCATACTTCCACCACAGGTTCTCGAGTCGCTTCAGTGGTGGCTTGATCCACAATTGGTGGTGGGTACATAGGGGTCACATTCTACAAGCCATGCCCCTCATTGTGTCTGGTCACCGATGCGTCGGTAATGAGGTGGGGAGCGCACCTCGGAGAGCTCAGAACTCAGAGCCTCTGGTCTCCAGCAGAGCTGTTGCTTCACATCAACGTCAGGGAGCTGAGAGCATTTCATCTGGCATGTCAGACCTTCCGCCCTCATCTGGAGGGCAGATGCGTATCAGTCCTGACGGGCAACACAACAGTGATTTTTTATATTAACAGATAGGGTGGAGCACACTGTTCTCCCCTATGTCAGTAAGCCCTCAAGTTCTGGGATTTCTGCATAGCACACTCGATATTCCTGGAGGCCTCCTACCTCCCCGGATCTCAGAACAAGCTAGCGGACCATCTCAGCAGGTCTTTTCACAATCACGAGTTGTCCATTCACCCAGACATGATAAACAACATCTTCCAACGGTGGGGAGTTCCCCAGATCTACTTGTTTGCCATAAAGGGCAACAGGAAGTGCCTTCAATTCTGCTCTTTCCTGAATCACAGCCCAGATTTGCTGGCAGACGCATTTCTTCTTCCATGGAAGGACCACCTCTTCTACACATTTCCTCCTGTTCCGCTCATTCACAAGGTCCTCCTCAAGATCTGGAGGGACAGGGCCTCGGTGATCCTGGTGGCACCAGCCTGGCCATGACAGCATTGTTACACCATGCTGCTGGAGTTATCAGTGGAAACCCCACTCACCCTACCGTTAGTTCCAGACCTGATTGCTCGTCATCACGGCCAGCTCCAGTATCCCAATCTTGAGTCTCTGTACCTCACAGCTTCGAAACTGCGTGGTTGAATCTGCTAGAGCTCACATGCTCAGACCCCATTAGAGAGGTTCTTCTTGGTAGTAGAAAACCACCGACCAGGGCTACCTACTTAGCCAAGAGGAAGAGATTCTTGATCTGGTGTTCGCAGAGCCATATCCCTCTGACGTAGTCTTCAATTCCCTTTATCTTGGACTACCTGCTAGAGTCAAAACAGCAGGATTTGTCATGCTTGTTGATAAAGGTTCACCTGGCCGCCATCTTGGCTTTTCACCCAGGCAAGGCTAGCCACTCTGTCTTCGCTAGCCCGATGGTATGGTGCTTTCTTAAAGGACTAGATAGACTATACCCTCTAATCCGGTGGTCAACCCTGGCTTGGGACCTTAACCTGGTACTCTCAAGGCTGATGGAGACTCCGTTCGAGCCCATAGCAACATGCTCACTGCTCTATCTGTCATATAAAGTCGCGATAACTTCAGCCAGAAAGGTGTCTAAGCTCAAGGCCCTCACACTGGATCCTCCTTATACCATCCTTTAAAACAACAACGTGCAGCTTCAACTGCACCCGGTGTTCCTCCTAAAGGTGATCTCAAATTTCCACACCAATGAAGACATATTTCTTCCAGTTTTTTTCCCGAAGCCTCACGCTAACAGCTGTGAGCAGAGGCTCCACTCCCTGGATGTTCGGCAGTCATTGGCTTTTTATATTGAATGAACCAAGCTGTTCTGCAAGTTGAACCAGCTCTTTGTTGCGGTGGCGGACAGGATGAAGGGCCTCCCAATGTCCTCCCAAAGGATATCATCGTGGATCGCATCCTGTATCCGGGCTTGCTATGACCTGGCGAAGATCCCTGCCCCTGCACTGACAACACAGTCCATCAGAGCCCAGGCGTCCTTGGCGTCTTTCCTGGCCCAGGTCCCAGTACAGGAGATCTGTAGAGCGGAAACGTGGTCTCGGTCCACACTTTCCATTATGCTATTACCCAGCATGCCAGGGATGATGCAGCATTCGGCAAAGCTGTGCTTCAATCAACGATTCCATGAACTCCGACCCCACCTCCTAGGTGAGGCTGGGGGAGTCACCTAATTGGAATAGAGCAAGTACTCAAAGAATAAAAAAAGTTACTTACCTCTCGTAACTGTTCTTCGAGATGTGTTGCTCCTGTCTATTCCAAACCCACCTGTCTTTCCCTCTGTCGGAGTAATCCAGCAAGAAGGAATTGGAGAGGTGGCGGGTCAGCAGGGCCCTATATGTGGCGCCATGAAGGCGCAACTCCAGGGGGCTCCACAGCCAACCCGATGGGTACTGATAGGGGAAAAAGCTTCCGGCGACTGTGCATGCGGCACGCACACCCCTAATTGGAATGGACATGAGCAACACATCTCAAAGAACAACAGTTATGAGAGGTAGGTAACCATTTTCTCTGCACTGTGTCTTAATGGGTTCCACAACTCCACTGTGTGTAGTTCTCACATACCAAGTAAGGCTATTTGGTCACGATCCCTGCCTCCTCCACTGTCCTAATACTCCCACCCACTGCCACCCCATGGTTTGACTGGTTAGAAATTGGTGAGGATTTGTTTATTTTTGGCTATCCCACTGTTATTTTATGTAATTTGGCCCAGAATCCCTCATGCTGTCAAATTTACTGCTCTTACAATTTTTCATATTAAGAGGGGGAAACATTCTCAATTTTAAAATAAACAATGATTTTTCCCTAGCTTTACATTCTAGTTTGATGGTGATCCATGGGTATCTTTATTAGTCAGTATCTTATTCACAATTTGTCTTGAAATGAATTTTTCAGTTTGGCTATTCAGCTGGCTAAACTAAAATAATAGATCAATTAGACTAGAAGGAACAGGACTGTGTAAGTAATTCATCTAGTCCATCCCTGCGATTAGACACCCCTGTAAACTAGACATACCATGCACTAGACACCATATGCAGTAAACTTGTATTCTGAAGTTCTTAAAAGGCTCATGGAAAATCAGGACTTGGATTCCTAAACTATTTTCATTTATCAGACTCTCATAATTTTTGTCCACTTTCCATGTATCCTCTTGAGATGTTACACAATGGCCACCAAATCTTCCTGGTGAGGGAAACTGAATGAGTCTCCTTGGAAGTACTACAACTGGTCAGAGGAATCATTGCTTAGAAATATATATGCATATATGTGTTCAGAAATCTATTCCATAACTGCTCTATCAGAGGCAGGACTTATAGTAACACTGTTCAGCACTGACTGTGCTCCTCATTCTATAAGCTGAAAAGGCAGGGAGCTGCTAAATCATGGCCAGGCATAAGAAATATAGAATTCTCTTTGTATTTATTATACCTGTGTCCTATCCTGCCTCTGTTGGCTGAGACATCACACTGCCCTTTTTTCCAGAACTCAAGGGGGTGAGTGTGCTGCTTCCAAAGTACTCTTGGCATCTAAGGACTTGGAATTAAGAGAATGGGACTTAAAATGCTATCGACCATGTTTTTTGCTTATGGAATGCAAGCTGTAGGCCTTTCGAGGTGAAGTGGATCTAGAAAAGGTGTGTGGGGGTGGGGTGAGGTGGGGAGGGGGAACAGTGGCATAAACTGCCCCCAGTTATGCTGCTGGAGTCTCACAGCCAGCTGGTTCAGCCCAGGAAGTGGAAGGGTATGACATAGAGGCCCAGTGGTGGTTCACTATTCTGTGTCAGCAATTTGTGAGGCTGAACATACTCACTACACCTCACATTCTGTTTTCATTATATATACCCAGTGGCACGTAATATATCATTGGAAAACTAACAACTTACTGATCATTAATACCCCATACATACATCACATGGGGATATGTACAAAGAGTTATAAATATATGCTAGAATTATGTTCTTAAAAAGTGTTCGGCAAGCAGTTCATAATAGTCTGCCTTAGATAAAAGAACGTATATTAGCTTATCGGACCAGTCGAGTCATCAGACAGAGACAATGAAGGTATACAAAGCCATCAAACTAGCCAGTGAGGCTAGTTAACTATCAAAATAAGGGGGGGGGGGAGAGGGAGACTGAAAAAATTAACAGCACAATTCCCTGGTGGACACAGCAAGCTGAGCCCACAGGAGGGCTTCTTGCCTTTTGAAGCAGAGTCAATGAACTTTGGGAAGATAGAAGAAGAAAAAGCTATTTTGGCATCCAACTCTTGAGGAGTTAAAGGGGCCAGAACTCCGGAAATCACAGAATGTTGGATCTTTCAACCAAGGAGGTTGAAGTCTCTGGGAACTGAATACAAGACAAAGATAGTAATTTGCTGAAATTAAGTCTTAGAACCATGTTATTATTTTTGTTGCATGTAACCATGTCTATCATGTCTATGTCTATACTTAGGCTTAAGTGATACCATGACCTTTCATTTAATAAACTTGTTACTTCTACTATAAACCAATTAAGTGCTTTGATTGAAATAAAAGTATTTATCAAACCCCAGTTAAATTAATGTGCTGCTGTTTACTGACCCTTTAAAGGAGCAAACAACTTCTGTGAGTGTTGCCTGAGAGAGCTGGACATCACAGGGCAGAATTTTGGTGAAATTTGGGATTGGGCAGGGCAGGGTGTTAGGGTTACCCTGCAAAAAGTAACTGGGCAGTGGAAGCCAGGGTTGTGACCTGCATGCTTGCAGGCTGGCTGTTAGTGATTCAGGACTTCTGCACAGCACTAGAGGAAGCAAACTGCAGCCAGGAAGGGCTCATATTTTCATTGTTTATTTCACTTAAGTAAAAATCAAAAGCTTTTTGGACACTTACCTGTTATAATACAGGGTTTAGTTTACTTTTATTGCATGGATCTGTTTGAATTAAAGTTCTCCCTTTTAAGGTATAATTTTTACTGAGAAAGCAAGAAAAACAATGTTCTCTTTGCAGTTATTCATTTCTACAGAGGAGTATAAGCTAAAGTGCAAGTATCTTACATTTGGAATTTTTCCTTCTCCCAGACAGGTCATGAATGTTGTTTTCAATCTCTGTCTTTCTTCTGAAACACAAAAAGCAGAGCGCGCTCCATATTTGCAGGGGTATGTTCCTTATTCTGACCTGGTCTACATAATAAGGAAATTTGCATCTACACCTTTGTCTACATTGGTGGCAGCATGCATAGTACACACAGCTACATACCACAGTGAAAAGCAGGTTGCAGCTACATGTGTCTGTGAAAGGCTCTGGTGTGGGAGAAGAAGGGCTCTGGTAGCACCAGGGAGATGCCAGAGGCTTTCCCTGCTACCAGAGGCCTGTGGTGGGGAAAGGCTCTTGCAGCAGTACACTAGACTGCTAAAAAGAACGGTGTACACATGGGAGGCACCACTTGGCCACATAAAAGAGCCACGTAGGGTATATAATCCAACATTCGGGCATGCCTGTACCCAACTTGCCTACATAATACCTCACCAGTTACATTGCTATTTGTATCTATGCTAGGGATCACGCAATATGTACTCTACATGCAGAACAAACCCCTCTTATAAATCTGCTTCACTTGCAGAAAAGCAGGACTTACTATAGCAAGCTAAACCATCATTGTCATCTGATTATGCAGCACTACCTACCACTGCACCACACCTACAGTGTAGTTACATTTGTGCACATTTCTTTCTTATAGATACTTGCATGTTAGAGATCGTGTTTCCCTGATTGACACACTGCTCCCTGCTCTGCCCATGTGAATCAGGTAGGGTATGACTGCTGACTGAGGGACAGGAGTAAGCCAGCAATTTGCAGGTGTGCAGCATTTCCACGCCACCAGAGAAAAGTGAGGAAGTTGGAGTGAGGAATGATGGTCAGTACAGAGGGAGCAGAGAACAGAAGGGGTGAGGAAGGAAGTGACCAATCTCCCTCAAACTTCTCAGAATTTGGCAGCCCTGAAAACAAGAGATAAGTGGTATGAAGACTAGCTGGCAATTTTCAGATTTCCCAAAAGTCAGATTACATAGTAGTTTGAGTGGTTTTTGTCCTAGGTGAGGGGGTGGGGAGGGTCAGAGTTTTAAGATATACTTCCTACTCCTTTATATGATCTATTTCTACTGAACTGTATAATTTAGTTTTCTGTATAGTGTTCCTATGCTCAAATCATCTCATTCCTCTGCAAAACACACAGGTGACGCAGCTGTATATTTGTGTAATACTTTCTTCGTTCTTGAAAGGATCTCGTCTTTCCTGACAATGCCATATTAAAATCACTTACCGTATATACTCGTTCATTAGCCCGTTCGTTTATAAGCCGACCCCCCAAAATGGATAGGTAAAAATAGCAAAAACTGTATGACCCTTTCATATATGACCCTATATTTCAGGAGTTGGAAAACTTTGGCTCCTGGCTCATCAGAGTAAGCCATTGGCGGGTCAGGACATTTTGTTTACTTGGAGCGTCTGCAGGCATGGAGCCCCTCAGTTCCCTGTGGCCGCGGTTCGCCTTCCATGCCTGCAGACGCTCCAAGTAAACAAACAACAATGTTGCCGATCCCTGATCTAATACCTTTGGCACGCGGCCCGCCAGGGTAAGCACCCTGGCGGGCCGGGCTAGTTTGTTTACCTGCCGCGTCCGCAGGTTCGTCCGATCGCGGCTCCCACTGGCGGCGGTTCACAGCTCCAGGCCAACGGCGGCGGCGGGAAGCAGTGCGGGCCGAGGGATGTGCTGGCCGCCGCTTCCCTGCCTGGTGGGTCACGTGCCAAAGGTTGCTGATCCCTGTATTAGATATTCAATTAAATGATTCCATAGAGCTCTTTGATGCGTCACTTTTTTACCAAAAATATTCGGCTTATGAACGAAAATATATGGTATTCTTTAGAACTCAGTTAATTTTCTATTTTCTTAAAGTTATTCTGTGTTAACTACTCTGGTTATATAGGGACTAACCCCTTCCTCAATGAAATCTTTCAGAGGTCGCTGTAGCATGGCAAGAATAGGTAAGAAATTGCTGAGACACTCATTTTATGTACATCTAAATGTTCTGATTTTCTTCCTTTATTAAAATGCAGAATACATACCAAATTTGATCAGTGCTTTAATTGTGCAGCAGAAGTAATGCATGCAAAAATAAATTACGCACTTTTTTTTTTTTTTTTTTTAAAAGCCAACAACAGGGAGAAATGGGGACATACATCCAAGGCTACTGTCAGAGACTAACTCAGGTGCCCAAAATTTATTACTGGTAAGAGCTTACAGCTTCTCATCAGGATGCTATCTACATCACCACACTCATTTTGGAAACCTACATTTAAGCACGTTTCAGTTCTGAAATATTTTTGGGGTACATTATTTGGGGCACAGTGTCAACCGTGTCAATGTAAAATTGTTTCAGATTATTCCTTTACAATTCTTTGATACACATTTTTCCAGTCTCAAGGGAACTAAGTGTTTTTATACAGAGCCATGTAGTGTTCCTTTACATTTGCAGTTATCTTTGTGACATGAGCTCTAATTTAACATTAAAGAAGCTACTTCAAACTTGATTGCTTCCTAAGGGCAAGTATTTTAATTGACAAAGAATCCTGTGGCACCTTATAGACCAGGGGTCGGCAACGTTTGGCACGCGGCTCACCAAGGTAAGCACCCTGGTGGGCCGGGCCAGTTTATTTATCTGCTGACGCCGCAGGTTCGGCCGATCGCGGCCCCCACTGGCCGCGATTCGCCGTCCCGGGCCAATGGGGGTGGCGAAAAGCGGCGCGGGCGAGCGATGTGCTGGCCGCGGCTTCCCGCTGCCCCCATTGGCCCGGGACAGCGAACCGCGGCCAGTGGGGTACGCGATCGGCCGAACCTGCCGCGTCAGCAGGTAAATAAACTGGCCCGGCCCGCCAGGGTGCTTACCCTGGTGAGCCGCGTGCCAAACGTTGCCGACCCCTGTTATAGACTAACAGACATATTGGAGCATAAGCTTTCGTGGGTGAGTACCCACAGATGAAGTGGGTATTCACCCACAAAAGCTTATGCTCCAATACGTCTGTTAGTCTATAAGGTGCCACAGGACTCTATCGCTTTTTACAGATCCAGACTAACATGGCTACCCCTCTGATATTTTAATTGAGTGTCAGTGGCAGCTATTTTGTATGAATGTGTGGTATACATTTATTAATATTTTTTTTATCTTCTTACAGAAGTGAGAACACTTGGGTCAAGATAAACAAATGGATGCCTAAAGTTAAGCTCCTAAATCCATATTTAGGATTTCTGATTGAGTAAACAGTTAAGTCTTAAAAGCCTCTATAAATATTTCAGCAGACTCACTAAGTGCATTTCAGTATTTATTTAGATGTTTAAGCTCTCGCACTAGATTTTACAAGCTGGTGAACACTGGCAAAATTATTTCTCCCACAGAACTATAACCACACATTCCCAAGACAGTATAAATATATGGTTGAACTAACATTAGTACACACCACCATTTTATCAATTACATAATAAAACAAATTATCAAGTATCCAAATATTAAGTTACGCAGCTCAAAAGGCATACAAAATATTACAGGTCTGCCCAGTTGATAGCAGAAACTCAAGGGGAAAACAAAACAAAAAACAAAACAAAAATAATCACACTTTCAACAAAGCAATAGTTGGTAAACAACTTTCAAGAGGTACAGTAAAAGAAATTACAAGATCTTCAGAAATTTTATGATTAAGAATTGTTTTAGCTACAATAACTAAGCATTTCTACATTTTAAAAAAATATTTACTAAAGTAAAGGGCATATTCTATACTTCCTGCACAAGACAAAGGCAACATTTTACTAGAAATATTAAATAGCCCCTCCCATCCTTTTCAGGCCCTCTGTTAAGTTGCACATGAAGTGCCAAGATTAATTTAAAATGTAAGGCTTTTTGTCAGGAGACATTAAAGACTGTGTGCTTCTGTACAATGTAAAGAATTATTTTCTACACGAGTAACCAGAGAATTGATGTATTTGTAAAATGCAGAGGTTTAGATAATGGAAGGAAAGGGTTACCGAACGACACCAAAAAAGTCATTGTAAGTCTTAGTAAAAATCAAAGATTGTGCAAATCCTGATATTCTAGTGTGATTGTGGGAGACAAACATACAGTGAGAGCAAGCAGATTACCATATAGGCCCTATCCTCAATATTGAAATGATTGTAGGAAAAAGGACAATGTAAGGTCCAGATAGTTGTAGTTCATGCATCACAAGAACCACACTGTAATGTACAGAAAAAAATATAGATATTGTGCTGGGTTTTTTGGCACCTAAACTCTCTACACTTCACACTGAGACAGATTTTATTATTGGGAAATAGATTAATAAGACTCAACTACATGATTCAAAGATAATTCAGTTGATACAAATTATGACCAAGGAGACATTTCAAAGACAGCATACAGCAAAACATTTACTAGTTCTCCAAACAGGTGGATATTAACCTACACAGACAAGTTGCATTTCTGCCATATTTTTAACCTATAAAGACTCCTAAGGAAGCTTCATTTAGCCTATTTATCAGCCCTACATGTCTTTCTGCATGTAGTTTGCCTAATTCTAGTTTCCATCCTCTAGCTCCAAAACAGCAGCTCCAAGGCAGCCTGGCTTTACTGAATACAACAGTTGTTTCGGTGACCATTGGAGTCTTTAAAACGCAGGCGCATTTTAGGACGATATTTCTCCAAATACAGAAGTTGCTTGCTATTAAAGGCTCCACGTCGCTTCCTAAATGACAGAGATAGTTGTTAGAAGATCATCTTTAGAAATAAAACAAGGTCACTTTCTGAAATAAAATATACTTCCTGAAATAGGCTGACCAGATAACAAGTGTGAAAAATTGGGACAGAGGGTGGGGGGTAATAGGCGCCTATATAAGAGAAAGTCCCAAATATCGGGACTGTTCCTATAAAATCAGGACATCTGGTCACCCTATACTGAAATAACAACCTTCATGGGGGAAAAAAAGTCATTAAAAAACCCCCATTCTTTAAGATAGTGGAGGGCAAACAATAGTTAATGGCATGGTAACCAGAGCAAGGGAATTTTTTTTTGTTTCTTTTGAAGTACCAAGTTGCAGTCACTGTAGTTTTTTGATCTTATGTAGCCATATTGTAATCTCCTTTTCAGATGGCATTTAGAATTTGGTGCTTCAGCGGATGTACTCTAAGGTAAGGCTTAGGCACACTGAGCATTCTCCTGCATCTTGGGAAACCCTCAGGAGAAAAGTTTCATGTAGTTGTAGGCACTGTCAAAGCTGTTCTTTTGTACTAAAAGAACGTTAACTACACTTGCTTAATACCTCATTGATAAATTCATTCAAAACACTAAGTTATTGGAAAAATTCCTCTACTTTGGAAAAAGTGTATTGCATTTGAACCAGAAGCTGGTGGTAGTCATAACAGCACATTCCATTTATGCAACCCTACAAAAAAGTTGCCACACATGTGGCCTTTTTAAGAATTTTGAACATATGGTTATTTGGAACCCAACTTTGTCAACCTTCATAGCATGGTTTAAGGCTGACCTATACAGCTTTTTGCTGGAGGTGGTGGTATACCAGTAGTATTCTGTTTTGTTTTAGGTGAGTACAAATCAGGAAGTTTGTGAAAATGGACACAAGACAGACTCAAATTAAGCTTACAAACATTAAGCTGTCAGAGTGTTAAACAAAACCAATTCAAAACTAGACTGAACTGTGGCAGCATCTCTCAATTGTAGTTAAGATCAGAAAATTGGTAAGTGAAATCATGTATCCATATTTACTCTTGAACACGGTTATGAAAATGAGATTTACAATTCAAGAGGAATTGTTTCCAGCTATCAGTACTACAGATTCAACCTGAGTTCCAAGTGTATTATTTCTCTTGCATACCTGCCACTCTGCAGATATGACTAAGGAAAAGGATGTATTAAAGGTGTTCTGTTTGGAAGCTTATCTTTGCAATTATGAAGGCTAAAAAGTTTAAAAACTGAGAGCCTGAAGCCAACATTAACATTTCATATGGCTCATGTAAATACATCAAGTGGGTGGGATCTGGCCTATGGGCCACGGGTTTAATGTCACTGATTTAAAACCTTTAATTGGTTTTTCAATATTACTTAGGAAATAAAATGTACTGTATGTTTAAATCTCAAAAACAAGTTTAATAGCACCATATTCTCTTTATTGTCCAGATTCCTACACAAGGGCATTGTGTATATGGGTTATGTTTGATAGATCAGTCTCTCACTATCTACTTTAGCCTTCAACAAATAAGCAGACACTAGTTTAATACTTACTGCCTTATAAACTGCACTGCATCTTCATACTTCATTCCACATTCAATCAGTGCAAGGGCAACTAACACTGGAGCTCTGGAAGAACAAGAGAAATCTTTAAAATGTACATGGCAAAAGAGTCAAATTTTAAACCTCAGCAGATCCTTTTCAAAGCATATAAAATGGCTCTTCTATATGGATTTAAGTCATTTGTGTCTTCTTGATTATGACATAGTATACCAATTGTTTTTGAAACTACTCTAAGAAATTAGAAGAAGCAATATGTTAATGAGATTGACCAAAAGTGATATTTCAGGAGATGAAGGACTATGGCATGAGTAAAGTGGCTACATTTTTAGGTGTTCATTTTCAGACTCTGCAATTTTTGCAAGAAATCTCTTTGGAGACCATGTTTTCCTCAGGTGAGTCTTCACTGACTAACTGACACTTTCAACCCATTTCCCCACTCAGTTTTGTCTAACAGTTGTAATGATCACAACTATTTAGAAACAAAACTTCAAATTTAGTTGGAGGTAATTCTTCTCAATGAAATCTATGCTCTAAAGCAAATTTTTAAAAGCAGCTGCAAGGTGGAATTCAGAGAATACCTGAGAAGTCTTAACTGGTGAAAGTCAAATTATTTATGCCCGAATATCTTTAAACAAGAGACAATTTTTCCCAACTTGCCAAAGTGTTCTTCAGGTTGAGAAGTACGAGATATTTTAGTCCAAAGTGAAATGTTTTCACAGTTAAACACTCAAAAATACAAATTTATAATGGAATATGTAATTATGGCCAAGAAGTCACTTTTGTATCCAAGAAGTTGAATCTTAAGTAGTGAAGTCAAACAACTAATATTTGGTATTGCTGTCAAGGTTTGAAAGTCCACTTACATGTCAAAGATTTATGAGCAATTGCTGTTATATTCTGCAGAAGTTGAGCTCAATTAAAAAATAATGTCTAACTTACAACTGAAATGAGCCTTCAAAGAGAAATAGAATTCTCCACACTGCAGACAGCTCCAATGCTTGCTGATGCTGGATACTATCTTGGGCAGCAGAAAGAAAAGCTGACTAGTCTTATCCGTTTTCACTGTTATTCAAAAGACTAGGCAGTAACTGAAGCTGACAAGAATTAGGTCCATTTCACTCTACTATTGTTTGGGAAAGCTAAAAGCAGCAAACACACACATGGGAGCTAGTCACCTGGGAAGACTTAAAACTCAGAGGCCTACACAGGAGGAGTAGAGCACCAGAGACACTCCCTCACAGCAGTCAGAAAACTTGAGTAGTAGACACACACAACCAGGAAGCTCTGGAGTGGGAAAGGAAAGGGAAAAAGATATCCCTTCCAGTAGGCCAGAGAAGAAAGTCTTGAAATTTAATCATTCATATGATAGCCCATGACTAGTAGGAATAAGATGGAGTCCCCAAAAAGGATCTAGGGACTGAGCTCTGAAACAAAAAAAAAAAATCTCAACACTTACACTCTTTCCCAGCTACCGGTAGGCAGGTGCTTGATTCTCACCAAATGTTATCTCTGGACAGTGCCATCACCCTCCTTCTCACTATCCCACATCCATCTGTGGCTATAGTTATAAGTCCTCTAGCTACTAGGATTCTGGCAATATTTCCAAACAGGAGGAATGGAAAAAGATAACAAAAAAGGCTTGACACTGGGAACAACTCAGATACCTTAAGATCATTAAAGAGCCAGAAAGGAAATGACAAGAGCAAGGGATGTAGCTAGTTGAACTTGTCAAATAACACTATGAATATATTCAATAATTTTCACTGGTATTTTCTGAATAAATTATTCAACAAGCTTTTTTGTACTATTTGACCAGTTCTATATGCTGGTCAAGTACTATTCAGCAAATAGACTAAATACATTAAAAAAATTTCTGCTATTTGACCAGCTCTAGTAGCAAGTTTATATATTAAAAGAAAAGAAAAAAAAAGTTGATAAACAAGGTTAAAGTTAGAGCATACTGTTGTTTTATTCCTTTAAGTATCAAGAAACAGTTGAAAAGGCATGAAAAGGCATGAGAGCACAGGTATTTTCACACTATCTACTAGGTTTAGGGCTTGCCTACCATGGTGTTATTCTAGAATAGCTATTCTGCTTTAAAATTCACACCCTACCGTAATCCAGAATAAGGGTTTGTATAAACATGAGAACTAATCTCCATCTCCCAGCCTATAAATTCCAAGTAAATTCTGAGGCTTGACTGCTTAGGACTTCTTATATTTCTACAAAGAAACATTTATGCCAAAGAATTGAAAAAGCCTTAGCTATCTCTGTTCCAAAGGGTTCTGATTGTTTTAAAGTTTCACTTACCTCCCAAGACCAGCAACACAGTGTACAGCAATACAACAACCAGGTTCTTCACGGAATTTAACTTTCAGGAGGTTTAGCCAATCATCAACAATCTGGTTGGATGGTGGAGCACCATCATCGAAGGGCCAATCCTAGAATGAAAGTCAAATTTCTTCCATATAAAGAATCAGATTCTACTACAGCTGGGAATATTAACCACTATGAGAAAGTAAAGTGGTTTCCTCAATTGTCAATCCATCCCTCAATATAACCCCTTAGTCTAAAGTTCCTGTCATTAGACTTAATGAAATATAGCTGAAAGGTATGATTTGTATTAGGAGGTAGTTCATTCAATTAAAGACTGACATCTCTGTCAAACACAAGTCGCTTTATTCTATGTTTACTTATGTTGGTTACTGGAATACAATAAAAAAGTTTCATGCATGTTAAATACATTATTTTCATTCTCTTGTAACGTACACCATACCTCCCCCTTTTTGGGAAATCTCATTTTAGTGGATAATACCCCAGGGTCAGTTCTTGACAAGTTGGCAATACAATACCAACAGTAAACTAGCTTCAGTGGATATGTATTTAAAGTTTTCTGAACTATCTGCTTTTAATAACTAAAGTGTATATTCACTTTTCAAAATTAAGGTAGCTGACTAGCTACTCCGCTCTCCAACTTTGAGATTTGTACATAGTTTCAAGAGTGTACAAAATCAGATGCAAAGAGGGATAAAACAGTGCTGCTAGCTTAGCATAAGCAATAAAGAAAAATAGGCTTTTCAATATGCATACATATGTAATAAGATACATCCCATTTTGAAGTCTACAGTATTATTGTTTGCACAGCAATGCTTCATATGGCCCATCACTGTACTGAGCCATTCTCTGCTGTGCCCCAAACTCACACTGAAGCAATTTAGAGCAATATGTGGGGTTGCTCTGAACTACACCAGCTGGTGGTAACCACCCCATTCACCAGCTGAGAATAGGCAGAGCATTGTAGCACTCTGAACAGAGGGTAAGAGGGATGTGTGGCCAAATATTCAGTGTTTCCACTGCTTAGAAATCCAAGGACTGCTCCACACTAGGGGAATTCTCAACATGAAGATTAGGTTGCCTTCTGGCACCTTTGCACTCCTGGAGCAGACATCTGTACTAGCCTTTCTGGTCTCAAATTTTCATCATTGCTACAGTCAGTTCAGTTCCTGCAGTAGCAACAATGGTGCAATGGTTTTTAACTTTTTACACAGAGACATACCCTTGCCACCTTTGTAACGAATATCCAACCAGAACTCATCTCCCATTTAGCCATATGCAAGGTCTTGACCATCTTGTCCCCACCATCTGTTCATGTCACCACATTAAGAACCCACGGAACAGTGGAAGGGCTACTGTAGAAAAGACTTCAGGAAGTCTCCAAAGTTCGACACTATCATCTAACCATGCTCAGACAGGTCTTAACAGTTCTATACTTGGCACTGAGGCAGGTGCCAGTGCCTTGTCTACATTAGCACACTCCACCACTGAACTGCTAGGGAGCTGAACCCGTGTGAGCAATTGCGGGAAATTTTGGCTGTGTGTGGCTCCCCAAATTCTGCCCTCTCCTGTTTTCGTAGCAGAACCATATCAGTTCCAATGTTAGGGGACCCTCTACTTCCACTTACCTTTGCCCCAAAGACATTAGACCAAATTTAGCCCCTAGATAAGTATGATATTCCTATTAATAAGCTTTTAATGAAAGAAAAAAAACCAACTAAACAAGCCCTGAATTTCCTGTGTTTATAAGCCAACTTTTGGGAAGGGATAGAGCACTATACTACAGTGCAAACTGGTTATCTGTCCACCCTAAGCACTTAATGTTGCTCACACCAACTTAGCTGAAATAGTGTTACCAAGTGGATAATTATTCCAGAGTTTCCCTAGCATAGCCTGCAGATTGTAAATTCCTTAGCATAGGCACA
Source organism: Terrapene triunguis (assembly GCF_002925995.2). NCBI lineage: Eukaryota > Metazoa > Chordata > Testudines > Emydidae > Terrapene > Terrapene triunguis. Next base: position 37,571,483 of record NW_020664393.1, read on the forward strand.
TTATATTGTTCTATGTTTATTAAGTGCCATCTCCACCTACCAAGTACAGCTACTCAGGATGATTTGGGCTTTTAAGTGATAAGTCTCACCTTTCAACTCTTAATTTAAGTGCTAGGTTCTTCTTCTCCCCCCTGCCAAAAAAAGTTAAAGTAAGGAAGCTCCATGAGAAATCTTAAAATTAAAGAGTTTAGGTCATTCATGAACTTGCAGTAGACATTAAGAGCTTGTGAATGTTACATGTCTGATAAAGCCTTAAAGTGGGTCTTTTTAAGCCACTCACCAAAACCTGAATGCCTTCTTTTTCCACTGGTGCGGTGTCATACGTGGCTTCACATACTCTTACTACTGTGGTAACGCCGTACTTCTTAAGTTCCTAAGAAGGAAAAAATTACCTTGTTTTACAAATCAGCTGACGTGACTCTCTCAGTAAGGCAAAGCCAAAGTATTTTTTGTACTTTAACAGTATTAACATCTTTTGGAAGTTTCAATAAGATTCCCCTCTACCCACCCCCCAATTGTCTTCCATTTGGTAAACAATGTTTAAAGTGTAGCTCTTGTTATTTTGTTTACTTCATTGTAAATCAGCATCAGATGCTGATCCTTAAAAAAAATTCTCAAAATATAAAAAGTTTGTGAGTTCCTTAAATTGTTTCTATCTTTGGTAGCACAGAGTTCTAAACAATGCATTGTGTATTACAGTAATAACAAGAGGCTCCAAACATGATCAGGATCCTATTATGCTAGACACTGGACAGATTAAGAGATGGCCTCTCCTGTGAAGAGTTTACAATCTCAACTGGCATTTCCGTAGTTAGTTTTAAGACAATACGGGAAACACTGATATGCTTCTTCCTGTGACGCTTTGGGCAAATCACTTAATTTTTATGACTCAGTATCCAATCTGTAAAGCGAGCATATTACTGCAGAACCGAATATTTTAGCACAAAAGAATGAGCACTGACATTAATGCTCCCAGCTGGTCACTGCAGGAGTGCTGCTTGCCTACTGCCAGAAGCATTCAGTGTAAAGTTAGTTTTCACTGATTATCAAGTCAGTAATAATCTACAGTGAATGCTTCCAGACTGTCAAAAGGTAAAGAGTTAAATTACTCTAGTCATATTTATTCTTTATGGTATGTTAGGAGCTATGCTAAAAACAGATGCAAAAATAAATCTATATGATGCCACTGAATGCGAATTGCTGTTATTATTTTTAAAGTAATTTTAGGGTTCCCCACCCTAATGTTTTAATCAAATGCAAGTACCTCCATCTCTGGGTTTTTATTACTCAGGAAGCTGTAGTTAGCCTTTCAGCTTTCAGCATTTTAGTTGTCTTTAGTTAAAGTAGGCTTCTGTTTGTAACTGGTCGTTATGGAAGCTTTATCTTGTATTGCTTTATGATAACTTTTTCTTTGTTAAGTTTCACTGTAATACATCTTCAGCTGACTCTGTTCTATAAATCACTACCTGGGTAGCAAAAACTACAACTGCAAATAGGAAAATAGTCCTCATCTAACTAGCTTCAACATCCTCTGGTCACTATGTTCAGTACAAAGGAAACTAATGTGAAGAAAACACTAGGAGATATGGTTTTCTATGGAATGCCTAAGTGATAGCTAAACATTAAGTGATTTGGAATAACTGAGGTGCACACATTGTCAGCCTGTGTAACTCCATATTATGTTACCTCTTCTTCCATCCCACCTATTGTTTCTTACATTCATCTGTCTTTAAACTGTAAGCTTTTTGGTGGAAGGAACTTGTCTATTCCTTTGTTTGTATAGTGCCTAGTATGACTGGGACTTTTGAACACTGCTGTACTACAAAAGTAATGGACTCATGAATAATCCTGAACTAGTATTCCATGATGAAAACTAAGATAATGAGCAAAATTAGTAAAAGAGCCTTAGCTTCATAGTAGATATGAATGAAGCACGGATGTTGCTTGCCTGTTAAGATTGTTTCTCTTATATACTCAGGATCTTATTCAGTGATTAAAGCACAGGAATAGGAATCCGATCTTGGTTACATACATCTGCCAAAAGTTTCTTGCATGATCAGCAAGACAAACTGTGTCCTCTTTCCCACAAATGTAAAGCGAAGACAAACACCTACCACACTTTGAATTGAACTGAAACCATGTGACTTTGACCCTTTGGAAGGAAGACACCATTAATTGTATAGAAAGTGCATATGCAGTACAGCTTGCAACCACATTGTCCTGGGCTGTGCTGTTACTTATGCAGGGCTAGACTTCCATGGGAAAACCCAAGTACTTCAGAAGCTATGCTAGTAACTTGGTATGTGGCACTTCTCCCTCAATGTCATTATTGAATCAGTGGCAGTGAAGAACTGTGCTGCTTAAAATGAGACAAAGCTAGTGCCCTTACTGACCACTCATTAACAACTTTTTCAAACAAGGAGGAGATAACCAAGACACAGTCAGGGTTCTGCATTGCTTCAGTTAGATCACATATTCTCTGCTTCCTGCCTGATCTGCAAGTGTTTGTTGATGACAGCATCACTATGTTTCACTTCAAAAATGGATGAGGAATGATCTCCATATTTATAATTTGGAACTCTGTAAAGCATGCCTCATTGCTTGAAAAGTTTCTATATCAGTGGTTTTCAACCTTTTTTCCATTTGACGACCCCCAAAAATTTTGAATAGAGATGCAGACCCCTTTGGAAATCTTAGGCATAGTCTGCAGACACACACCCCCAAACCAAGGTTGGAAACTGCTCTATTAAGTCTTAAAGCAACATGAAGAGTAATTAAGAGTTAAGTTTGATTGGTTAAAACAGATTACTATTAAATATGAACTAGTCTAAGCATTACATGTATTGTAAATAAGCATTCCATTCAACAGACCTTACCTCTATAAATTTGTTTAAGGTTGCATTGGTTGGATTGTGTGTGATAAGAAATCTCATGTTCTTGTAGGTGATTTCCACAGGAGCTGGGCGGTTCATTCGTGCCATATTAATTTAGTTAAAAAACATGCAACAAGATTGTGAAAGGATTAAAAAAATTCGAATACAGAAATTATGTAGTGAAACTGAAGTCTACTTCAATATACTCCACTTGAAAATTTTCAGTGCTGGCAAGTATGAAATTGGGAGCAATGGGAAATGAAATGAACCTCCTAACAAGAAGCAGCAATTCTTCAATCCAGTAATACTGAGGCAAAAAGGCAGTGCGCTGAGGTTTACCCCATCCAGGCTTGAACTCCTTTGTCAAATGCTCTGCCAATTTCAATTCAACACTTCTTATCCTGGTTAATCGCTCTTAGGGGGGCTTCTTGGTGGAGTAGTAATGAATTTCTACAGTTCACTTGTCTGCATAGAGGTCGTGCTGTGCCTGGCAGTAGTCTCCACTGCCCTTCAGAAACTCCATAAATGTGTGACCAAGAACACCACAGAACTGCTGTAAAGAGGGGAAGGAAATAAACAAAAACAAGAAGTTACTTCTGTCACTGTCTTAAAGTACAAGTTACTTGAAGACACTAATATCTATACAAAAAAGTAGTCTCACTTGGAATATCTTACAATCTTGTACAACTAAAGCTGTCCTCAAAGAAATTACCTTTTTTTTTTTTTTAACCCTAGGTATCACAGTAATACAAATGAGTAATATTTGGATTTCAGAATTATATTTGCAAAGATCAGGGTACAGAATCATATAACTGGAAGGAAAAATCATTTACTCCAGTCCCCTGAACTCATGGCAGGACAAAAACTGTATTTCTAAATTAGATAATCCACCAACATTTTAAAAGTGCCATAAATGAGAGTTCTAACCAAACTTTTATTCAACAGTTGTATTTTTAGAAAAAGGTTACTTTTAAGAGCACCCAGAACAATCTGAAGATATTCTTGTCTTGATTTAAAAGCATATCAGAAAGCAGACACTGAAATTATATTCATTGGAGATTAGTGGATCTTTAAAGTCATATTAACTTTATATACTGCAGATATTGGAAGCACTGTGCATGAGATACTTTCCAGTTTACACAGAATGCCCAACCCCCTACATGGAATTCACACCCTTTAAAGGATAAGGCAAAAACAGAAGACTTGTTACCATAACATATGTGCTTTGAGTGCAAGCATCACTAATTCCCATTCAGTAGAGCCGTTGTAAAACAGTGCCTATTACATAAATTCAAAACTTCCACGTGTGCTTCCATATGTAAGTATGTAAGAAAACATATGACCAATTAATGTTTCCAGAAATAATATAGCATTTTAAAAGATAGGAAGATTAAAGTTGTCTAATGAAGAGTAACGTTGCAAGACGAACATATGCATTTCAACATTAAAGATGGAAGTCAGCCAGATTGGGAGTACACTGAAGAGAGGTCTAAAACTGAAGCGAGGCCTTCACATTAGAATGGATGTAGACTGTCAGTTTTGTGGGTACCTGCTAGATTTATGCCTGCGTTAGCCAGTTTTATTAGTCTAACCACCACCACTTTCTTCACTGCCAAATCATTAAACAAAACCCACTGGTTTTACCAGTTATAACAATGCACAACAGGTCTACTAAAGTAGCATTATTCCTGGCCGCTACACTTGCTTTATACTTCAAAGTGAAGATACCGTATGGTATATATTGCATTGTTGGGCAGCAAAAAGGGATGTAAGGATACCGTGAATGCTGCTTTGAAGCAAGTGAGCATTCATACGCAAGCAGGGATACTTGAAAGATGTAGTAATGTCATTTAAAAAACTTCAGTTATTTCATACTTAGTTTACTGTGGAGTCTCATTGCAAGGATCCGCTTTGTGCCCAAACTACAACATTAACAATGCACGTAATGCTTTGCAGTTCTCTGTTCTACCGATATATAAGAGAGAAAAGGGGAAAGGAAGAACTGAGGGGGAGGTAAGAAAGTTGTAGAGCCACCACCAGATGACTATATTATCATCTAGAGGTGGATACAAAAGTGCAGTTTCCACCAGAGACAATGCCTCAGGAAGAACTCTAGCCATCTCCAAATTACTCGGCATAGGGAGGATCCAGGGATTTCAATCAAAGTCTAACCCTGGATCCTTCAAGCTACACATCAGCCAGACTATTAAGTATAAACAATGTGAATAAAGTTCCATTCTGTTCACTGGAGCATAGGAGCTGTGTTTCTTCACCCTATCCAAAGTCTCCTTGATGATGTGATGGTCTTTGTGTTCTTCATTGCCAAAAAGATGGCATCTTAAAAACAACAACAAAAAACACCCACCCACAGAGCACGGTAACTAATGCATTAGCTATCTCTCATGGCCTTCCCAACATAAGCAGCATGAAAACTGACATGATTAGGAGTTTTACTGTTGTAAACTGGATACTGAATATCAAAAGTGACACAGACTAGTGTCTCAAAATAGAATTTCTGACTAGCAAAACTTATAGCAACAGAGGTACTAACGCCATCTGCAGATTCAACAGGACTACAAAGCATTAGTTAACCTTCTGAGATATAGCTGAATATAATCTCCTCAACAGCTAGGAATTCAGGATTTAATGAAAGCTTGTGTATTGCAGAAATTGATGGTGTAAGTCATATTGTCTACTGTCAACAGATTTGAAGACTTGACAGAATAGACATACTCTATTGTTTAAACTGAGCCTCGTCTTCAGTGATTATACACACCAATGTCATGCATGAGTTTTCATATAAACACGGAGTGATATCAGGCTAGTTAGTGATGGGTCAAATCTATACCATATGTTACTAGTGGGCCAACAGAAAGCACCCAGTACTCCCACCCCCAACAATGCAAAGGCCTTAAACATAGCTACTAAATACTAGCGTGGCTTCTACTGCTGCTCTTCTTGAGAACAGGAGTGTCCGCTGGGGCTGCAACAGTGGCCTGCATAACTAAGTTTGTACCTCTCTTCCCCAAAGGTATAGGAGGGCAGAACCCCTCAATTCCCTTATTAAAACTAGTATCTCAGATAAAGAGGACTGACTGACAGCATCCATCTGAAAGGTGGAACTGAGTAGCCTTGATAGTTAATAATTAAAACAGTGATTGTAGCACTACCCTCCTGAACTAAACATCAAGTATTGTTGCTAACTCAAGGACACAATACTTGACAAAAGTCAAGGGTAACTACATATCGCTGCTTTACACATTTTAGATATGGCAATGCTCTTAAAAGAGGATGTAGCTTGTGCTGTGAATCTGGAAGGAAAGGTTCAACAGGCATTTGGAAGCAGATAGATATGCACTGCCTCATCCATTCTGACATTCCCTGGGAGACAATAGCTTGATCTTTTAAAGAAAAGAAGATGGTGATGAAGAGACAAAACCACCCACCATAAGCCCCTGAAATATCTGAAGTGTTAAGTTTCTCCTCTCCTGGAGCAGAATGATGTTTAGGGAAGAAAACAGGTAAACTAATGGACTGGTGCAAATGAATTTCCAAAACCACTTTATCCTAAATTTAACATGACTTTGTCTCTGTGACAGTGTGTGCTTGGTGAGGGATGGAGGAAGCCAAAAGAACATAGAGTTGTGAAGCCCTCGTAGCTGATGTGATGGTTACTAAGTCCTGAGGAAGGTGGTATATGAACTGCACTGAGTTATCCGAAAGAGGGATTCATGAAGTCTGTAAGGACAATATTAAGATCTCATGCAGGTAAGCAAATAATAATCACATCAGAAATCTGGATGCAGTAGATGGTGAAAAATAATGAGTGAACAGATGAATGATATGCAGAGATTACTGCAAGGTATACTTTGATGGAACTGATTGAAATGCAGGATACAGTCATGGATCTTTTGTATAGGAGCCTCCAATGTGTCAAGATGATGCTTGGCTGCCCAAACTGACCATCTTCCATTTCAAGGAATAAGTTTTCCTTGTGGAAGGCTTTATAGTTTGTAAAAGAATCTCTTGCACTTGTAGAAAGCAGTCTCTATCAGCAGTACTCAACCAGCCAACATCCAAGGTGACAGATGCACTGACTTCAGGTATGGATGCAGCATCTGACCTTGATACTTTGAAATTATGTCTAAATAATTCTGAAGTCAGACCAGAGGCTTAATTGACCCCTCTGGAGAACTGTTAAAGAGCTATCATGATTAATGTGACTTTGTCCCTTCTGATCCCGCATAACGCTCTGGGAATTAGCGGAATCAGACGGAAAGCACGAGACCATGATATAAGGAAGGCATCTTACAACAAATCCAGTCTCATGCTTCCCCTGGAACAAAAGATTAAGCATTTAGTATTACCCTTGGTGGCCAACAGGCCTATCACAGGATGCCCCCCCACCAATGGTGGAATGTCAGCTCTATGATGGACTTCTTTGGTGACCATTCATGATTGACTGCCTGCTTAAGGAAGTTGGAGACTGTTGCTGACCCAAGGGAGGTAGAGAACTATGGGGATTATCCCACATTGCTGACACCATGTCCATAACTTGTTGATGAACGAGTTCCTCTCTACTTGTTCATGTAATACATTGTAAATGTGTCTTCTAAGCTCTGGCCTACTAAATTTTGTAGCATGGGTTGGAATGTTTGTAGTTCCAGGGCATATATGTTGAGAGTCAAAAGTCCAGAAAGTGAGAATAGGCGTTCGCATGGCACTGTTATAGCTGGCATTGCAAGATATTTACATGCCCGCTGCGCTAAAGATTCATATGCCTCTTCATGCTTTGGCCATCATTCCAGAGGACATGCTTCCATGCTGATGACGCTCGTTAAAAAAACAGTGAGTTAATTAAATTTGTGACTGAACTTCTTGGAGGGAATTTTATGTCTCCTGCTGTGTTTTACCCGCATACTGCCATATATTTCATGTTACAGCAGTCTTGGATGATGACCCAGCACATGTTGTTCATTTTAAGAACACTTTCACTGCAAATCTGACATAATGCCAAGAAGATACCAAAGTGAAATTTTTAAAGATAGCACTCAATCCAAGATTTAAGAATATGAAGTGTCTTTCAAAATCTGAGAGGCATGAGGTGTGAAGCATGCTTTCAGAAGTGTTAAAAGAACAACACTGATACAGAAACTACAAAACCCAAACAACCAAAAAAGAAAATCAACCGTCTGCTGGTGGCGTCTGACTCAAATGATGAAAATAAACATGCGTCAGTCCGCACTGCTTTAGATGTTATCGAGAAGAGCCCATCAGCATGGACGCATGTCCCTTGGAATGGTAGTTGAAGCATCAAGGGACATATGAATCTTTAGCGCATCTGGCATGTAAATATCTTACGACGCCAGTGTCATAAACAGACAGTTAAGGGTTAATTCCTCTTTTACCTGCAAAGGGTTAAGAAGTTCACATAGCCTAGCTGACACCTGATCAGAGGAACCAATGGGGGGACAAGATGTTTCAAGAAGAAGGAAGGAAGTTCTTCTTTTGTTCTATTCATTAAGTTCTGTGCCGGAGTGAAAAGATCCAGGAATCAATCAGGGTAGTGAGTATTAGAGAAGGAATGAATTAGCTTATGTTTATTTCCTTTTGTGACTGTGTCTTTTTGCATTAGAGGGATAATCAAATTGGGTTTTCTTTTGTGTAACTAAGTTTTTTGCCCAGGGGAACATCCTCCGTGTTTTGAATCTGTTGTCTGTGAGAGTAGCTTACATGCTAATCTCACAAAGGTATTCCTTTCACCCTTTTTCTTTAATTAAAAGTCTTCTTTTTACGAACCTGATAGACTTTTCCACCAATTTCCTGGTGAACACCGATCCAAACCCCTTGGATCTTAAAACAAGGAAAAATCACTCAACGCTACCCAGGGAAGGGTTATAGTACTTGGGAGGGAGATATTTTTAGGGGGAGGGGAGAGGAAGACAAAGTTCCCAAATAACTCAAACGGTTGTTTAAACGATTTGGTGGTGGCAGCATACGGATCTAGGCTGGTAATTAAGCTTAGGGGTTCTCATGCAGGTCCCCACATCTGTACCCTAAAGTTCTGAGTGGGGGTGAAACCTATGACAGCCGGCTACAACAGTGCCATGCAAATACCTGTTCTTACTTTCAGGTGACATTGTAAACAAGAAGCGGGCAGTATTATTTTCTGCAAATGTAAACAAACTTGTCTGTCTGAGCTATTGGCTGAACAAGAAGTAGGACTAATTGAACTTGAAGGCTCTGAAGTTTTACATAGTTTTGTTTTTTAATACAGGTTTTTTGTACATAATTCTACATTTGTAAGTTCAACTTTCATGATAAAAAGATTGTACTACAGTATTTGTATTAGGTGAATTGAAAAATACTCTCGTTTTTTACAGAACAAATATTTGTAATAAAAAATAAATATGAAGTGACCACTGTACACTTTGTATTCTGTGTTGTAATTGAAATCAATATACAGTACAGACCCATACCTCCCAGTGCTACCTATTTAACACGCGAGACTCGTTAACACACGGTACAGGAACTTGCTGTGTAGCGCTAGAGATTTGCTCACAAACTCACTGACTTAGAAATTGACATGAAGTGCGGAGCGGAAATTTGTTGTATGTCTTTACTGCGATGGGGGGTGGGGGGGGGAGAGAGGGAGGAGCAGCTTTTTAAGGATGGTCCTTTGCCGTGGCAGCGTTTAAGGACAGTCCTTTGCTGCGGCAGTGCTGGGCTGCTGACCGGGGGGGGGAAGGGAGGGCAGCAACGTTCAAGCGCTGCCACGACAAAGGACCCTGCAGCGCTTTAAGGTCCCTGCCCCTTTTGACCCCCCACAGCCACCGACAGGGGGGTGGGAGGGGTGGGCAAAGGGAGCAGCTACCCCAGGGCCGGCGATTTAAAAGGGCCCAGGGCTTCAGACGTTGCTACTGCAGCAGCGACATCCAGAGCCCTGGGCCCTTTAAATCAGCACAGGAACCCCGGGCGGCGCAGACCAGGTGGCCTGGAAGGGCTGGCTGGGGGATGCGGAACCCTAGCCCCACCCCCTCTGCCCGAGGACCTGCCCCTTCCGGGGGCCAGAGCCGCCCCCGCACCGGTAAGTGTCCTGAGTTACTTTCACCCCTGTGTAGTAATAATAGTGTTTTTATTAGATTACACATTTGAATTTATATTCTTGCAAAGCGCTGTTAACAAATAGGCCTGCAGTATTTGGGACGCTGTGAATACATATATAATCCTAGATAATTATACATGTATATATAGTTATCTTAAGATATTTCAGCATGGCCCTCTTAACCCAAGGTCGTGATGGCTTGACTCCCGACATCCGCGCGTAAATGGGTCTGTACTGTATTTGAAAATGTAGAAAACATCCACAAATATTTAAATAAATGGTGTTCTCTTATTGTTTAATCAAGCAATTCATTAATTTTTTTAATCCCTTGACAGCGCTAGTTAGCGGTCACCTGAGAGACTCAGGGCTGGTCTATACTTAGCCGCTAGTTCGGCGGCTGGAAATCGAACTTCCGGGTTCAATTTATCGCGTCTGGTCTGGACGCGATAAATCGAACCAGGAAGTGCTCACCGTCGACTGCGGTACTCCAGCTCAACGAGAGGAGTACCACGGAGTCGACGGGGGAGCCTGCCTGCCACGTGTGGACCGCGTCTGAACCGCGGTAAGTTCGAAGTAAGGTATGTCGACTTCAGCTACGTTATTCACGTAGCTGATGTTGCGTACCTTACTTCGACTCGGGGGGTTAGTGTAGACCAGGCCTCAGGTTCCAGCCCCCACTCCAGTAAATGCTTAAGTATTTTATACAATATACAAAGTGGAACAGCTTCCACAGGAGGGGCTCAAAAACGCACTCCAGAATACCACATATCCCAACAGTTAGGGCATTCACCTGGAAATGGGAGACCTGGGTTCAAATCCCTGCTTCAGATCAGGCAGGGGGAAACTGAACTCAGGTCTCCCAGGTGCTGGGTGAATGCTCTAACCACTGAGCTACTACGTAAAAGGGCAAAGCACCACTTCCACTGGCTCAATTCCGGGGGGACTCAATCCAGTAGACATGCTTTTATGCAGACTCTGGATCATGCCCCACAGACAAGATAAGCAGGTGAATGCCTAGTCTGTAAATCCTGCCGGAGTTCAGGCATGAGTTAAGTGGCAGTGCATCCACCCACCAGCAGAAATTTAGACACCTAGGGAACTTTAGCAGTGGAAATGTATGCACCTACAGGGTTAGGCAGTATCTGAACAGCGATTTTATGAATACCAGTAGAAGCTAAATGTTGGATTTGCATGCAAGTATCCCCTATCCCGAGGTACCTTTAAACTAGAGAAGTCCTGTCTAATCAATGTCATCCTGAAGAAAGGGTAGACAAGGGTAACCCTTAGTGAATGTTTTCTGGAACTGTAACAATGAACAGGAAACTAATTTAGTTCTAATTTGCTAGCAAGACAAATCACTACTAGGTGAACACGGCTAGTTATGGGTTCATGATGACATAGACAGTAAGAGGGAACGGAAGAATTGTTATAGCCACCATGCCTTTAGGAAGAGAGGCATGGGGGACTAGGCCTGCACCCTGCATAACTGGTCCCAAACACTGCTGTTCAAAAGATTTCAATCTTCATGTAACCAAAGAGTGTTATCCATACTGATGTACATGAAGAAGAGATACCATCCATGCTTTTCAGTCATAAAATCGACCTATTCCTTGGAAGAAAACTTGTCCATATATCACTTCAAGCAGATGGTGCCTAGTGTCTGGAACACAACATACTATATGCTGGAAATGCTCAAGGAGGAATGATGTTCTTGTGGTTAAAGCATAGGACTGAGCTGGAAGATTGCCACTTTCCTGAATGCCCCCATGTAGTCAAGCCCTAATTCGAAATTACTCCTTTCCTCTTAGTTGTCCAGTGCTTCCTGTCCACTTCTCCAATTGTAAAATTATTCAGGGCAAGGACTGTTTTTTGTCTTGTACAGTATTATCTAAGCATATTATTGATAGTTAAACAGCAAACGACTAGAATCCTGTTAGCTTAATTAAGCATCTTCCATCCTTTTGAAATGAAAACATGTTACACAGACATGGTGATATATATATTTGCAGATTCATGAACCATACATCTTTGTAATAGCAAGATTCTGTTTCTCAAGATTTAAAAATTTTTGCCTATCAAATACTGTATTATTTCACTTCTGTTAAATTAATAGTTAAACTGCACATTTGAATACACACACATCTGAGGAGAATTATAAGCATAGCCCCTTAGCAACGTGGGTTGCATATGTAATGTGTAATTAATTAAATCTTAACTAAAATTTGTATTGCTGATATAACAGGATAATTTGCTGTATTAATTTAGAATTAAATAATAACCAAAAAAAAATTTTTTTCCCCCCAGATGTTCAAAGCAGTGCACTATTTAGTGAAGAGTCTGTAGCTGGGGCTCATTTTGAAGAGCGGAATGGATTTTGTTTAGTTGTGGTCTGTGGGTCAGAATATAAATTCAGTACTCTCTACATACCTCAATCCACAGCAGATCTCCTTTTGACTCAGAGTGATATAGTACAGAGACCAAAGAGAACACAGCTTTTCTTTTACAACTAAACTTATCTATTTAGTATTTTATTGACACATTCAGTATCACTCACTGAGAAAATATGCTCTCCTCTGGTCTGCTGCTATTTCTGCTCTTGGTTTCTCCATCTTTTAGGTCCTTCTCTCTAAATTTCCTTCCCTCCCAACCCTTTTCCCGTTCCATCTGCTAAAGGAATCAGCAATGGAATAATTAATGTTGCACACTTAAGTGTCATCATTGGGCTTCCGAGTTGACAGCCCAATGAGATTAGTAGATGAAACAGGTGGAATTATGACTGCTGAGTCATTGTTTCTGTCAGTGTTCAGATTCAAGTAGACATAACACTGGAAGGCTCCCTCTGGAGCCAAGAGAGCTAAAAACACTTGAAAACAAATTAGAATCCTAATATGTCACACAAGTCAGATATTTGACTACCTCTATTGTTTGTAAAAATAATACAGCTGGTTCGCTATCAACTGACACGTGTGCATAAAGTGTCACTGCTTTGACTTTCAAAGATTACCATCTGCTAGTTGCTTAGTTTAGTTTTTGCCCTCCTCCAAGCACTCCCTCTCCCCTCCTTCACATGCTTTCCCTCTTTACTAGTGATGATACTTAGTCTCTCATCAGAAGTCTTAATTAATTAATACCCTGGTGAAGTAGCAAATATTAAAATATTGTCCATTTTACTGATAAGGAAATGGAAGCAGAAAAATTAACTGACTCAGTCACAGTAAAGACAGACAAAGCTCCTGACACTAATCTTTTCATTTACTCACAAGACAACCCACCTTTACATTTCTTGATACCAGATACAACTACAACAGTCTCAGTCAAGTTACCAGGTACATTCACAGTAGATGTCTAACCAACATGCTCTGTAATTTTCACTCCATGCATCTGAAGAAGTGGATTTTTTACCCACGAAAGCTTATGCCCAAATAAATTTGTTAGCCTTTAAGGTGCCACTGCCCCCCTCTTTGTTTTAACCAACATTGAGCAAGTCAGGTATTTTTGAGTCTGCAAAGAAGCTACTGGAAGTTGACAATGCACTTATGAAAATACCTATATTAAGCCTTGTTTTAAACATGTATATCTCGACTGACATCCCCTCTCAAAGCAAAAGAATACAAATAACAAAACGGTTCCAAAAATCTAGTCGGAAGTAGACTAGCTAGACACTTCAACAGAGAAACAGGCCTCATATTTCTTGGACAAAGGAGTGCTACACGAGGTGTCGGTGGCTCTGGTTTCCCAGCCTGACGCAGGTACGTCTCTAACAAAGGCAGTTACTCGGCGGGTCTGAGCGGGGTTATCCATGGACCTGGCAGTAAGTTGCACACAGCCACGAGTGACCCACGTCACGGCTCAATCGTGACTTTCTAGCGGTGCCCCCCCTCCCGCGTGTAGTGAGTCACTTTCCAGCCCTCGGCTCCCTGCGACACCGCCTGGCCGGCGGACGCCCACGCCTCGTCCTCGGACAAGCTTCGACTTGTCTCGGCGCTTTCCCAGCCCTGGTCAGTGTGAAACCCCGGCCATTCACCCCGCCCTGGTACCTTCCACACCGGGAAGGGCACCGGGGGGCTCTCGCCCCCGGCAGATGAAGCGCGCCAGGCGGGCCGCACGAGGCGTCCAGGGGACGAGCTAGGTCGATTCCGGGCTTGAATCACGCTTCAATCAGGCTCCTGACACGAAGCCATTTTGCCACCCGGCCCCGGCGGGGAGCGGCCGCTTCCCGGGGCTGCGGGGCGTTGGGCTCGGCCGTTAGGGATACGGAGAGAAAGCAGCGGCTGGACACGCACCGAGGGGAGGCGGGTGGGGCCGGCTGCAGCCACGCTCACAAAGCGGCTTTGTGTCGAGCCGCCGCCTTGCCCAGGAAGAGAGCCGAGGGTGGGGGGGACCCAGAACTCCGCCATCCCCCTCCTCTGCTGCCGGCCCGGCCCCGTCCGCTGTTCCCCGCCGGGGAGGAGCCACCGCCCGGCGGGGAAAGGACTCAAGGAGCCGCCGGAGCCAGCAGAACAAAGAGCCAACATGGAGGAGCCGGGAGGGGGGCGAAGCGCGGGCGGCCCCGGAGACGAGAGCCGGGCACACGGGCGGGGGCGGCGGGACCGGTACTCACAGGAAGATGGTTACTCATTGAAGACTGTAGCCTGATCATACAGCCGGGGTGCGGGCGCCACCGCCGGGGGCAGAAAGAGCAGAACCAGGAGGAGCTGGAGGCGCTGGAGGCCGGGGAGCTGGCGGAGGGGGTGCGGCGGCGGAGCGGCGCTGGACCATACAGCTGCGACGGCGGCAGCAAGTGGGCAGCTCTGCAGAGCGCGGTGCCAACGCGGACGAAGCTGCACAGGAGGGGAGGGGACCCGCCAGCGCCGCCTTCCTCCCACACAGGCGTTGCGTCACACACACACTGCTCCGTAACGGGCGTCGCGCACCACCAATCAGAGCTGTCGCTTGGACACCAGAGGCGGGGCCTAAAGTGGAGAGGCGGGGGCGGGAGGGTGTCGAGTGACGGAGGCAGCCGGTGAGAACCGGTTAGTGAATGAACCAGCGGTGGCCGGATTGGGAGCCCGGGGGAGTGGGGGCCACGGAGGGGCGGGAGCGGGGAGCCCAGGAATTGCCTCATAGCAGGGTCAGAGGAGAAGTGGTCACTGCAATGCCTTGTGTCTCCCTCTGACTGGCCAGCCCCAGCTGTTCCAGGGCAACGTGCTGGGAAGCCTCTACTGGCGTGACCCGCCCATAGTGGGGGGCTGCGCTTCACCCACAGTCATTGGTGGTGGTATTTTAGCGCCCGTCTAAAAATATCCCCAGTCCTGCGCCAGCTTGTCTCGTACCTGAGGCGGAGGGTGAATTGGAGCTGACTGGGAGCGGGCGGAGGCAGCTCAGGCAGGGTCAGTGGAAGGGCTGGGAGGGAAACCCTGCGCAGGGAGGTGGCCGGGGGCTGGGTGGCAGAAAGGTCATTTTACTTTGGTGCCTTTTAGCTTACAAAGGGGTAGTTACAGTCCCTGCTCAGCCCACTGGGTGCCAGAGTCCTGATTTTTTTAATAAGCCTGTGCTGATCCCGTATGTGAAGAACCATAGATCTGCAGGTACGAGGAGAACATCCTGCATTTTTATAGCTTCTTTACTCCTGAAGGAACCCCCAAACTGCTAATGAACTAATAAACTATACAGAGAGATGGCTTCATGCAGCACTGAAAAGCAGCCATCTCTCCAGTGATATTGTGGGAAATACCTTTAGAGGGACAAGATGGGTAAGGTAATATCTTTTAATTGACCAACTGTGACATCACTAAATCATGTTACTGATAGAGGAATGTGTAGCACAATCCGTAGCTAAATACCACCAAGCAGGGAAAATACCTTAACATACCTTTATGTGTGCCAACTCCACTTTTATACATAATTGCCTATTTTAGCTTCATGGTTGCTTCTCATACTGTTCCAGATTAAACTAGTTCAGCCCTCCCTCATCTGTAATATGAAGGTGTGACCTGCATAACTTAGTTCCCAGCATATATGAGACTTAATTTTGGACTAAGAAACCAGACTGCTTAGATTTGTGTTTAAAACTCTGTATTTTCCACTGCATTATCCAATAACTCAGTTGTTTTGCCAGTTTCCCTATGTTGTACTATCACCTGTGATGCTCTACCAGTGAGAGCATTAGTACAGAGAAGGCTTTGGTGGCCCCTGGCACTTTAACAACTGTGTCATATAGACCTGTTCAGACCAGGGTTAGACAATGTGATGATTAAAAGGCCAGCGTTCACCGGAAGCACTTTCCCACTGTTGCCACTCCATTGGTGGTAGTTACAGTCGGAAATTTTAGGGGGGAAAAGATTGGAGTAGACACAGACACTCTATATCTTGGATAAAAGTCTAAGGAATTCAGGGTAGAGTCCTGGGAAGGATTAAACAGGCCCTATCCTATGCTGTTTTTCCTCTAACAATACAAGCTTTTGTTTACTATTTTCACTACACATTAGACTGATCAGGGCTTTAGGGATCAAGTTACTTTCTTCCTTAGTATGTTCCAGCACTGTTACGGTATTATGGTAGCTTATACTGTAGGTAAGGGTCACTGGCTATTCCTTTGAAAATCCCTAATTCCCAAAGAGGAAGGGGTTAACCCACACAAATATCTACTGTTGGAACTATTATTATGTATTATTTTTGTTATAGTGCTGGGGAGCCCTAGTCATGGACCAGGACCCCATTGTGCTAGATGCTGTACAAACACAGAACAAAAAGACAGCCCCTAGATTTTAGCATTTTGTCAAAAGATGGGTTGTGCTATTTTAAAAATGAATTATTATTTATGTATTATTTGTGTAGAGTAGCACCTGGAGGCGTCTGTCAGGATGGGGTTTCTGTTGTATTATGCACTACATAAATAGACAGCTACAATCTATGTTCCAAGTACAATCTGAGGTCTGGTCTACATTTAAAAGGTTGGCATAGATACAGTGCTCAGGTGTGCTGACCTAACCCCCAGTACAGACATGGCCTAGGAATGCTTCTGTCAACGTAGCTACTTCCAGGCCTGGAGGTAGATTATCTACAGTGAGGGGAAAACCCCTTCACCTCTCGGTAGGAAGCATCTAATGGCTTTTTAAAAAATAATGAAATAAAAACATCTCAGCTATACCTGGCTTTTCCTGAGCCTGTACTTTCTTGTTGATGTTGCAGAAGAAGTGGATCTTGGAGGGATTTGAATTAGAAGACAGTTTGGGAAGTGCATTTCATGCATATTCATAGCATAGAGGAAGGTGCAAAAATACATTTTGGAGGATGCAAGTGACCACAGCTAATATAATTTATGGAACAGAGGAGGTTTGAGTGAACTGAAGTGTAGAGAATGTGGATATCAGAATGGGTGGTGAGAAAGAGGTTATAGTTATGTTATTCAAAGACAGGAGATGACGAAGGCCTAGACAAAAGTTTGATTAGATCTTAGAGACATTATGGATAGGGCCCTACCAAATTCATGGTCCATTTTGGTCAATTTCACGGCCATAAGATTTTAAAAATAGTACATTTCATGATTTCAGCTAATCTGAAATTTCACAGTATTATAATTGTATTTGATGCATAAACTTCATGAAAACTACTGAAAAATTTGTTTGCTATTACATTATCTTTTACATTGTGTATATCCCTATAATTAAGTTACCTATCAAACATGATTGGAGCCTTGGAAATGTAAATGAAGAAGAGTGCTAAACTCAAAGCAAGGGCCATTCTGTTTGACAATGGAAATTCACTGGCCCACATGGATGAAGATATCATTCAGATTTTCTTCCATGAGCAGAAACTACAAATACTGATTCAAAGGAATAATCCTTATCTCTGACTGTTTGAACTTTTATAGGGAAGATACCAAATTAAACTGGAGA
>NW_020664393.1:37594337-37608739 GCF_002925995.2 Terrapene triunguis
CCATTGAAAAGTAGCCCTTTCTATTGATGTACTGGCTGGCCTGGTGGTCCGGTCCCAGGATAGGGATGTGAGTCCCATCGATAGCCCCACCGCAGTTTGGGAATCCCATCGTGGCAAAGCCATCTATGATGACCTGCGCGTTTCCCAGGGTCACTACCTTTGGGAGCAGTACCTTCACGATCGCCTTGGCTACTTGCATGACAACAACCCCCACGGTAGATTTGCCCACACCAAAGTGGTTCGCGACTGACCGGTAGCTGTCCGGCGTTGCAAGCTTCCAGAGGGCTATGGCCACTCGCTTCTCAACTGTGAGGGCTGCTCTCATCCTGGTATTCTGGCGCTTCAGGGCAGGGGACAGCAACTCACAAAGTTCGAGGAAAGTCCCCTTCCGCATGCGAAAGTTTCGCAGCCACTGGGATTCATCCCAGACCTGAAGCACTATACGGTCCCACCAGTCCGTGCTTGTTTCCCGGGCCCAGAATCGCCGTTCCACGATATCCACATGCCCCATTGCCACCGTGATGTCCTGGGCGCTGGGGCTCGTGGTTTCTGACAGCTCTGTGCTACTCTCCGACTTCAGGCCATCACGGCGGTGTCGTAGCCTCCTCGCCTGATTACTCTTCATCTGCCTCAGGGAAAGGTGTATGATAAGCTGCGAGGTGTTGAGAACGGCCACAAGTGCAGCGATGGTCGCAGCGTGATCCATGATCGCAGTGCTGTGGCGTCCGCGCTGTCACTGACCAGAAAAGTGCGCGAACTGATTTCCCGCCGGCGCTTTCATGGAGGGAGGGAGGGCGTTAGTGACGGACGGATGACGACAAATTTTTTTTACCCAGAAGGCATTGGCGGCTCGACCCAGAATTCCGATGGGCAGCGGGGACTGCGGGAACTGTGGGATAGCTGCCCACAGTGCACCGCTTCCAATATCGACGCTCGCCCCGTTAGTGTGGACTCACAAAGTCGAATTACTGTCCTTAGTGTGTCCTTAGTGTGGACACACACGTTCGACTTTGCAATATCGATTCCACATATTCGATTTAAGTAAAATCGAATTAACCTCGTAGTGTAGACATACCCTGAGAAACTTGACAATGAAAGTTGTGATACAGGAGGGTCAGGGAGCAGTGATAGAGGGGAAATATATAAACCCAAGACTAATTAAGGCGTGGCTCCCTGGAGACTAGGGAGGGTGGCTACAGGTTAATTGGAGCACCTGCAGTCAATTAAGGCCCTGTCAGGAACCTAATAAAACCCCCTGCTTCAGGCAGTCAGAGAGAAGGAGGAAGGAGAGAGGACTGGAGCTTGGAGGCGTGATATGAGGCTTGAAAGATTAGAGAACTGAAGTAAGGGAGACCCTGCCCTAGCAGGGGAGGGAGACTCCCTTCCCCAGCATCTAAGGACCGAAGGTACCCCACCCAAGAAGGAAGAGAGTAAGAACCTGCAGGGGTTGAGAAGGGCTGGGGCTCAGAGTGAGGAGCAAACCCAGACCCCTCCCCCTGCTTCCCTCCTTTACCACCTTTCTGGGCCACTAGCAGGGCCCTCGGTGCCCCAAGAGCAGGGGCAAGGGGTGGCAACTTAGCCCCCGCCAAGAAAAGTGCAGGACCCACCATACTAACATCGGCCATCTTGTCACAGAGTTTATTGCAGGTCTACAAAAACATGTTTCAGTTGAAGAGTGTCTTCTGTATATTAACTCTTGGAACCCTTGTTTTCAGTAAACTAAGCAAATCTGAAGATTCATATATTTCTCCTTGCAGTCAGTGATTTCCACACAGGTACCCAGTCTAATCCCTTTCTTGCTGTTTAATCCTTTCAGTGCTCCTCATGTATCTCAGTGCTCTCCAACCTGCTGGATGTAGCCACATTTTCCCCTTCTAGACAAATGGCCTAACCCAAAACGCTATACAGTTGGATAACTCTCTCAATATAGCAAATGCCCTGGCATGATCTTCCTCTTGAAGCCTTCAGAGCCCCTTGCTATCTCTTCATGATGAATTCTAGAGCTTAATCCTCTCCTCACAACTGTCAAACTCTGATATAGTTCAGAATAAGTAATTCAGAAAATCCAAGATTATGTTCACAACAAAGGCAAGAAGGGTGAAACAGCTCTCATTGACTTCAATAGGGACAGGATTTCATCTAGTCTCTCATAGCCTGTTGTAGATAATTGACACACCAAAAGAAATTGTACAAAGCTAGGAAACCTATGTTGAAGAAAGAAACTCACATAATACAGAGAAGATTAATTTCAACTTCTTAGATGCAAATAGATAGAAAAGTTGTTCCACAGTCCTTCAGAGTAACAAAAAAACAGTGACACAGGGAAGTAGGCACATGTTTTAATTCCAGAACACATCTAAGAAACATGCCACAAATTAAGA
This sequence comes from Terrapene triunguis, assembly GCF_002925995.2. Taxonomy (NCBI): domain Eukaryota; kingdom Metazoa; phylum Chordata; order Testudines; family Emydidae; genus Terrapene; species Terrapene triunguis. The sequence goes on from NW_020664393.1 coordinate 37,596,719, forward strand.
TTCAATTTTGGGAGCAGGAGACATACTGAAAATATCAGAAATCTACACAAAGTCTGAGAACAACTTGCGTTACAAACTTTGACAGGAAAGGATTTGAAAGCAGACACATCATGTCGTTCAGTGGGCACAAAATCAGAACAAAGCCTAGAACTCTTTGCCATCGATGTTTATGCTACCATAAAGAAATCCATGAGCCATACAATTTAGGAAGCAGCTTTTCAAAACTCTATAGCAATTCAGCAAGTCCAGCCTTCAATAGAAACTTCCAGAACCAGTAACCTTTTGAACAGGATAAAAACGTACAACAAAACACCTCCAGTAAATGGAAACTCAGAAGTCACTATGTTCATAGTTATCAATACTGTTGTTTACAAAACTTGCCACAAATACTGTTTTAGTGTTTTGTGTTTTCACATGTTTGGAGAACCACCTCACTTTCTACTTTTGATGTGCTGTTGCTACCCTTTATTAATAAAACAGCATATTTCCTATTTTAACATTATTAATTTCAGACCACATCCTGAGGTCCTTATCTAGTTTTTACTCAGTCCTGATGGGAATTTGACTGAGTAAAAACTGAGTAAGAACTTCAGGAGCTGGCTTTTAGACAATTTAAAAGATTATGGGTAAAGTTTTCAAAAAGTGCCTAAGTGACTTAAGAGCCTAAATCCTATTTTCAAAAGTGAGTTAGAGTTAGGGTTAGACACTTAGGAGTGGGATTTTTTGAACATTTTATCCCACAGATATTTATAACATTTCTGAGCAAATCCTGCACCTCCTGCTGTTGATGTTGATGGCCCATTAGGCAGTGGGAATGATGCAGTTCTGCTGTGTCTGGAAGGAGCCAGGATGTGGAGAGCCCCTACAGGTCATCTCCTAGATGTTTTTTCTTGTAGACTATGGTGAAAGGATTAAAAGACAACCTGTTACAGCTCAGTATATATCACAATGGATTTCTGACTGTATCAAGCTCTGCTATGATCTGGCTACAGTCTCCTCCTCCTCTAAGGACAACAGCCCATTCTACTGAGATTCATTCCACTTTGACAGCCTTATTCAGCAACATACCTATAGTGGACATTTGTAAAGCAAATTTGTCGGTATGCTTAGGCTCTTAAGTCACTTAAAAAATCTCTAATGCTAATGCTGCTGTGTCAGACATGAACTTTTGATGTTCCTTGGACTAACCAATCATCCAGGTAAGGAAAATTTGAATGCTGGAACAACAGAGATGGGCCACTACCCACTGACATATACTCGGTGAACAGCCTTGGGGCTGAGGATAGACCAAAAGGCAATACTATAGCGCATGTTCCCAACAGCGAATCAAAGGTATTTTCTGTGGCCGGGATGTACCACCACATGAAAGTATGCATTCCTGTAAATCAAGGGCAGCATATCAGTGTCCAGGTGAGGTAAAATAGACATAAGGGAGATCATCCTAAATTTGATTTTCTTGATGAACATGTTCCATTTTTTCAAATCCAAAGTGGGCGTGAGACCATCTTTTTGGGGTAATTAGGAAATAACCCTTCCAGGGGCTGGAGTCTGCAGAATGTCTAAGAGTTTGTGCAGATTGTCCTGCACAACTTCCAGCACACCTGGCAAAATGGCAACCCTTCTTATAATATCTTGAAAGATATTAAATTCTTCTGGAGGAGGTGAAGACTCTAAGGTGCCACAAGGACTCCTCGTTGGTTTTTGTAGAGTTGAAGTAGTTGACCAATAGGAAAGATGAAGGCAGCGGTCTTGACAGCACTGCCGGAGCCGGGGTCAGTGGTGCCACTTTAGAACCAGTGAACACAGATGTTTATGAACAAACTTTGACTCTGTACCAGAGGACTTTTTAGATGATTTGTCCCAGGTGTGGGAAGAAGTATAAAACCTATGCAGTCTATCAGCCTCAGAGGATGAAGAAACGTTTTCTGCATCAAGAAGGCAACAGGAGAAGAACACAGTCTCTTTTCTCCAGATATAGGTTTTGGGGCCAGAGCAGCTGCGAGTGCACTTCTCAAAGAAGATCTCTCCATCCTCATGTGGTCACGGTCAGATTCTGAAGAGAGACACATTGCCTTCTCTAGCAAACAGACTCTGCCTTGGAATTCCCTTGACTTCTTTGGCCTTGCTGGGAAAGAAGTCTGTATGGGGCATTTGTACCTAATTTGTTCCTTCCCCCAAACAAATCAGATACTTTGAGTGTCTATCACGCACAGGTATCACAACCCTGCAAGTGGTACACTGTTTAAATTTTGGGGATCTGTGCATGGAAAGAGAGACATGCAGAGCACAAAGCATAAAACTATCTAATCAAACTACAACAATACAAACTCTGAAAAACTATGTACCATTTTTATTTTTAAAGCTGGTTACTCAAGAAAACCAAAGCTCTAGAGCAACGAGGAGCTCCTACTCTTGCTGGGGTGGTAAGAAGAAACTGAAAGGGAGGCAATGGCCACATCCCTTTTATACTCAGCTCCGTGCACAAGGATAGCTGGGGCACATGTGCTGCCCACTGGTACTACTGGGCAAGATTCTATTGCATTGGCACACATACAATTATAATGGAATGTAAATGGTGCACAATCACTCGAAGGAGAAGTAAGATTTCTACACGAATTTGTAATACTTCTTGCTATCTGTTTTGTGTTGGTGTTTCAGATAGTGCTAACGATTCCACATCCACACATTTTGAGATCAATATGATGATATCACGGGCAACAAATGTGAAAAACTGACATTTTTTTTCATGGTAACAACTGACCAATGATAATGCAAACATAGCACTGAAAATAAAGCAAAAATTCTAAAATAGGCACAATAATGCCTTTCATCACAAATCATACCCACTCTGAAATGAAGCTCCTGGTAGAAAACAAGGAACATTGTAATCAGTTGAAACTAGAATTTTAGGTAAACAAAATGTCATTATCCAATTTGCCAGTACATCAGGGATTACACTCCTACTTTTGTCATAAACTAAAGTGCCATTGTCCCGTTCATCATTACCAGTGGTTAGCACCTCACTTTTATATCTTATCTGAAAGACAGCATCCCAGTACCATCTAACATCATATTGGGAGATTGAGTCAGAACTGAACATCTGAGTACTAACCAGACCTACCTCCATTTAGCTTGTGAGTTTCTGATGGGGTTACAGCACAGTGATATGGCTGTAGATGCATATATTCTCTCTTCAGATAGAAGGTGGATGCAATGTATGTGAATTTCCAGAGAGCACAGTAATTCTCCCTCCCCCCCCCCCACCTTGTAGGACTTCAACACTTTTTAGTTGGTGGCTCTGAAGCTGAAGAATAGCATAACATTTATGACCTTAATAACTAACTTCACATGTACATTAATTTGAGGGCCTAAGAAAATACAGGCCCAAATTTTCGAACATATGTGCCCGAAGTTAGACACATGTATCTGTATTTCTTTTCATTAATGGGACTTGTGCTCCTTAATCCCTAAGGTACATTTGAAAGTCCCTTCTTCTATCCAGATCTCCTGAGACCCAGTCTGGTACCTTAATCATGAGACCACCTTATTCACTTAAATGGAAAGCATTAGTGTTCAGCATCTCTGAAAACAAGGCCACTTATTTAGGTGTCTAAGTATGGACTGACATCAGGCATTCAAGTTTGAAAATTTGGCCCAAGGCAGCCATTACTTTTGGACATATATATCTGACTAGTTCATTTGTCACATAAAAGGGAATAGGATTCTGAATTATTTAAAAATGGCTTACATTTTACTTGTTGCCTATACCTTATATGGTTGTAGTATTGTTGGTTTGACTCACTTATCTTACTTAAGAATAAATAACAACAATATTTAAAAAAGAAAATGCAGAGGCAGAGTTGTGGGTCTCTGCTACCATTTGCTTGTACATCAGTGACAATAATAAAATCTCTGACTAGCAATGTGACAGAGAGGACATGCTTCTTCTATCATCTTTTCTGTGTAGACAAGTGAAATCCTAAAACTTTCATTTTGTTAGTGAAAAATCATTGTATAATCAATCTCTGCTACCTCTAAGCCCAGAACACTCAAGGTTCATTTCAAGCCTAATTTTGATTTTGTCAAAAATCACAGTGACAATATTTAGTGGACACATCTATTTGCATGTGAATATCCAAGGGTATTGTCCATTTTCTTTATTATTTTCACCATATCCTCAGTAGATCAGTTAACTCAAGTTGTACAACTTCCAGGTCTGAACAAGAATCCTCAATGCTGGAAGTGGAAAAGATCTGATACTTTAAAAATCAAACATCAAATTAGTCAAGTGCAAACTCAGCACAAGAGAGTTAAAAAGGTTCTGACTTACCTCTTGATTTCCACCCCTAAGCAGACACCAATCTTTGTTTGCTTTCTGTCCCAAAACTACTTTTGGGCTTGATTTTCCACTTCTTTTCATCCTGTGAAGTCATTTACACCTGTTCATTGTGAATGCAAAATGGGTGAAACTGTGACCTAATTAGAATGTTATCACTTTATACCTATTTTGCACAAGTGTAAATATATACAAAAGATGCAAAGAAGTGGAAAATCAGGCCTTTGGAGTCCAATTCAGCTTCCAGTGAAGTAAATGAGATAACTCCTTTAACTGAGCATTTACAAATCCCAGGCTTCAAAGGCCTGGATGTAATTTTTTTATCAACCCATTCTTTTTGGCTAAAATTTCTGGTTGCTGAATTAGTAAGAATGAGGAACAGTAACAATCCAGTATTACAACAGTTATGTAGCATAATGAAAGAACAAAGAGCCAAAGGGTTAGAAATTGTATTAATTTCAGAGGAAAGAGGGACTAGTCCTGGAGCTGAAGTTCTGGAGCCACAGTTTTTTTTACTGTAGCTGTGAGGAGGACTCTGTGTTCTGGCTATTGGCAGACTGCACCCAGCAGAAGGCAATCTGAACATTTGTACTTCCTGACTTCTGCTCTTAAAGGGCAAAACCCAAGTTTTAAAATGCTCATTTAAAAAAAAGTATTTCCAACCCTACATGATTTTCAAAGAAGGGATATTACATGTGGGTTTAAAGTAATTTGGTTTATGCTTTTTAGTGCTCTTTGAAGTGTATTTTAAAACTGAAATACAGGTTTAGAGACCACCATTTTCTTTCCCAAGATTTCCAGTTCTTTGATGAGATAGGGAGATAATAGAATACTGCTTATTGATTAGTATCTTTTGAAATCTCCCTCTCTTTTAATGTAAACTTTTTTTGCTGCCTTTTGCTATAAGTAGACAAAATATAACATTTTCTGATTTCTATTTAAGATCTTTTTAAATCAGCTGTCCATATTAAATATAACATTTAAAAAACAAGTTTAAAGTAAGTATTGACAGATGAATTAGGCTGATTAAATAGCTTCTTGTCAACATCCATGTCTGTTGGACTCAGATGCATTTGGACTCTGCTTACTTCTTGCATCCTATTGTTGGCAGTACTCAACCACCTGTTTGGTTAAAGATCTAGGCTTGCTGCCTTGGAGACTTAGTTTTCAAGGTACAGTGCTCCATTTTTTTCCAGGATAAAATATTAGGTTGTTTCTGAAAGTTCTTTCAGTTTAAAATAAATTTTAAATTACTACATTATCTTTACTTTGTTTCAGATATGTTTTCATTTACTTACATTTTGTACAGACTTTTCATTGAAGTCAATGGGATTACTCATGGTCATAGCTACTGTGATCCAGGGACCTCTTGGTGCCAACAGACAGAGGGGACAGGGGTGTTACAGGGATCTCCTGCGTCTGGTATCTACATACAAGTTTGCCAAAGATTGTCATGTAAGGTCTCTGCTGAAAGTGTGTGTCACACTTGTCCCCACTGTGAAATGTATGTATGGATATTATATAAGTAGTGATGTACATACACTGAAAATTATGTTCTTAATGTCTGTGACTTGGGGATTGTCACCAAAACAGGAGATGCAAGTTTCTTTCAGGCAAGAGATGTTTATCTATCTGGTTACATGTAAATTGAATATTGTATGGTTCACAATGGATGCCCATTTACAATCTGAGCAAAATGCTAACGAAGGGACTGTGAAATCTTCCAGAAAGGGAATTTACAGGAAGAAATAAACCCAGAAGAGATAGTCCTGTTTTCAAGTGAAGACAATGGATTTTTGGACTGTAACTAGAGGTACAAAGCTGCATCCTTTACTGAGGGGACAAGCTGAGAGTGTGGCTTATGAAATGGAAAAGAGATTGCAGCCTACAGGGTTGAAAAAATGCTGATGAGAAAAACTAGGTTCTAGAATGTGTGTGAATGTTTTATTTTGTATGTAACCATTTGGTCCCATTTATTCTACTCGCTTCTTCTAAAGTCTCTGTTCGTTGAATAAATTTCTTGTTTTTACTATAAACACATCTGGGAGTTGAGCAGAGTGGTGGTCCTGACATGAAACTGGTAAACTGGTGTGTACTATTCCTTTGGGAGTAAAGGATATGTGAATTCTATGAAAGCCCAGTGGAACGGGGGCTTGGCATTCCAAGGGCACGCTTGGAGGACTTGGCAGTTGGAGTGTTCCTATCATTAATCTGGAAAGAGAGAGTCCTAGAAGGCAGTGGTTGTATTGCCAGAGGCTGGTAGAGTTGGGATACTGACCCACAGCAAGCACAGACAAGGTAACCTCATGCTAAGGGCAGGTGGTAGCAAGGTACCTCACAACCCTAGGTAGCCCCAGGGAGCATCACAGCTAGAACATGGGGAAAAGAAGAGGCCTGGTAGTCATTCCTCTCTAGTCTTAGATGATGCCATATCCCAGAAACAAAAACGTTTGAATGCCTCCATATGACCTGTGAAGCAAAGGACAAAAGAAACCTAGGACTCCTAGTGTCTACAGATATCCAGCTCAAGACATTGTTTTCTAGAGCAACTAATAGACCTCTGCTCATCATGGTGTTGAAATTCCCTAGGTTTGTCATCCACAGCAGGATTTCACATAGACAATGCCCAGGATACATTAGCAATCAATCAATCAACTATCACCCCACATGGAAACCATAGGTTTCACATATGCCACCTCTGTACTAACATACCATGAAAACTAGAAATTTTGATTTAAAAAGTAAGCTGAGATTCTTACAAAATAAAATCACTTCAGGAGCTAGTGCTTTAAGAAAAACACCAAATAGCAAACAATTTGCTTTGAAATTGCAACAGCTGGCAAAACTGATCTTCATGCATGACCAGTCAAGAAAGTCCTCTGAGACAATGTAGCTTACAAAGTGTGAGACAGAGTGCATGAGAGGTGGCCATAAAACATTTTTAGTCCAGAAAGTTCAGCCCCTGGAATGGTGCAGCAGCAGCTACATGCCCATTCTTCTCAGAGATCTCGCTGTGCTGGTGTGATAGCCCAGATAGCCTCTGGAGGCAATATGATGGCATAAGTGGTCAGGAAAAGAACCTGGCTCCTAGTCCTGTGCACCATTCTTAAACCTGCATAGCACAGAGGTAGGAATAATGCCTCTAGATCTGATCTGAGAGAATGAGCTCACAGGTGGTCCATGCTACAACTTTGGAAAATATATGCCTTGTGCTCCCCCACTAATACCAAGAAGGGGAAGATCCACAATTATTCCTTCATTCTGCTCAAATGTGCCCCCTCTATAGCACTCAACAATGTCAGCACTGTGAGCACCCCTAGGGGAGTGCATGCAGTCATATGCCTTCTTCATGAGTGAGGGTGCTTGGGAAGCAATAATTTGTCTCAGATGATGAGCAATCTGATGAATATCAACGTCACCCTTGTAGTTTATTGTTTAGCAAATGAACTACTCCACTATTTTGAATGAGAGAAAAAAATAAACAAGGGAAAACTTGCCACCTGTACTGCACTGTCTGTCTGTGACCGATTGACAGTTATGTCCTGAATGCTCCTATTGGCTCAGTTTGGAGTCTGAGTGATTCACATCGCAGTTAGAGTTCATCTTACTCTATCTGGTACTAAACTCTGCTTATTTCTGTACAGTCAACATTGATGCAAAAAAGATAGCCATTACATTCTCCCACCCTCTGTCTGCTCTTGCCACTGGTTCATTCAGACTTCACCAGACACACAGGAATTGCACTTGTAAACACAAAACTCTTCCTCTGTCTAAAGTGGTAGTGAAATGTATGTGATGAATTATTGACACAAATACTTGTTATCAAACACTTGATGGACAGGCTTAAATGAAGAGAGCCTTTGCTCACAGGAACGGCTACAGCAACTGCATACTGATGGTCATTATGAGGATTGTGTAGGTTAAGCAGTCATTTTTCTAAATGGGGATGTGCAGGAAAGCCAAACAGGACTTTGAGGAGTTTCTTCATGTTATAGAACTACTGGACAGCAGTGGGAGTTAATAGCCATGTCCACTTGAGTTAGTCCATTCTTAGCATGGAGGACATTGAACTCCATTCCTTCACGCTGTATGGTCTTAGGCTAAGGGTTTCCCAAGCAAGAATACAGGGGCACACAGGAACAAACAGTATGCTGAGAAACCCTGGGCCAATGAGACAATGCTGTCTGGGCACAGGACTGGACCTACTGGAGTCTTCACTAGGCTTTTTGCAGGTGGAATTGTCTGGGGTAGCTTTGCTTTCCTTTTTTGCCATCTCTATGTAAGATAAACAGGACTTGTATTGTGAATAAAAATAGAATAGGAGAAAAACAGATACACAGCTTCTTGCAACAGGAAATTGACTTACTGCAAAGTTCTAAAATCTGCTGCTGCTTGGCCAAGGGACAACACCATGTTTAGGCTTTTAAAATCAGTACTACATACACAACTCTCTCTATCCCACATATGTTGGCCAAATAATATCTAATTTGGTAGCACTTCTCCTCAGGGATGTCAGATCACGTGCAATATTTACACTCTATGAGCCAGATTCTGGATCAAAGAATGTGTCTTTGTGTTTCTCCCCTGGCATAGGATCAGCACCTCCCATTGCCCCCAACCTTAGGGACACTGTGTCCCCAGGGGAAGCAGGAATAGCATACCTGTTCCTTTGCTCCCCAGAGTACAAGGGCTGTAATTCTGCTTGGCTTTTACTTGGGCCATAGGTGTGGGGAAAGTCCCACATCCTCCATCACTCACTAGGTACCAATGTACATATCAGAAAGAATCTTCCCTATAAAAACCTAAATGCCACTTTAAGGGAAAGCTAAACAAGATTCTTTTGAAATCCCAAGGGTTCTGGGCTGAATATACCTTAATCTGATTCTAATTTTACATTAACAGTTAACAAATCATGGCCACAAAATCCTGGACAAGTGGAAAAAGACAAAGTTTACATGTAAAGCATATACTTTGAATGCTACTGCCACATAAATAATAATTACAGCCCACAAATCAAGCAGGATAGTTCTTATCACTAGTGCCATCCTGTTAGCTTTATGGCCTTTTACCTGCTTTGGACAGAACACCACAAGTGTTTATAAACTGGAAGTTGAGCACAAGGAGAGCTTTGTGTTCTCTACGTATAATTATAGTGTCAAGGACAGCAATCCTGCACTTAAAGTGGAGGTGGAATTTATAAAGCCCTATTTTCATTTGTTCTTAATGGTTTCAGTTATTCTGGGGATTGAAATATCTCATACTTACACATGCCCATGTGATTTCTTCCAACCTGTCCCCCCAAAAGTAAAAGGTTTTAGAAAGTCTGATTATTTTTGAGAGAAGCAAACTTGGGACTGGTCAAAAGTTGGATGGGAGATGCACAGTGAGAAAAAGAAGTCTTTAGGAGCACAAATATGTTTTAATATATCATGTTATAGGCCAAGGTCTGCTCTGAGTGAGACCAGTCTAAATCTGGGTATTTCTGTTCACTTCAGTAGAATTGCTCCAGATTTAGACTGATGCCCCTGAGAGCAGAATCTGGTTTAGCCATAATTCTGTCACCTGTGGAAACTTCCATTGTAGTTCTAGCTACATTTCTTCCATGTCTCTGTCTTTTGTTGTTGCAGTTTTTATGGGTCTGATCTTTCAGGTGCTACTCAGGCAAATAGGCTCATGCTTATTTCCTTTAAAAATATTATATGCAAGAGTTCTTTTAAGACAATATTAAGTTTGAGATTTTTAACTTCACAAGTCAGTACCTACAGAGCTAATAGTTTCCAATGCACTCTGAAAGTTGGACTGCAAATAGGGTCTGACTATCCCACGGTGCTTCAGATGCTGAAAGCTCCCGAGCCAGTCTGGTAAGTGGCCTGTCGATTTGCTTAGCTGAGCACTTTTTAAATTTTACCCGTGTACAGTTAGTCAAAAGCACAGGCCATTTACCAGACGGGTGAAGAGGCCAAAGGGAGAATCTTGCACTGTTGAGACAGTTGAGTTGGGCTGGTGGGTTTGAGTTCATGTGTAAATCTGCACTAGAGGAGAAAACACATCTGCTGTGCCTGTGCTTGTAGCATAGCATCCTGGACTGTTATCCAGTCAGTCCTCCTCTGACTGCACATATAATTCCCAAACTTCTGTTTGTTTCCCTTAGGGAAGAAGACATTCAAGCAGGGGAATGAACTAACTGCAAATATAAAATCTGACTCACTGTTTGCCCTGCCAGGAGGGCATGATTCCAAGACTTTGTGGACGAAAGCTCTTCTCTAGAACATTTGCCACCGGTGCCTGCTGTTTCAAGTGGAATAATGGGTTTGCAGCAATGCTGGGTTCTTGGAATCATTATCAGGTGTATGCTGACTTCTCAGAAGCAAAGTAACATAAGAAACCTTAGTTGTTTAGTAATTGCTGAAATTTTGCCATACTGTTAAAGCTCTTCTGGATATATTAGGGAAAAATGCTACAGAAAACTAGAAGTGAAAACTGTCGAACTGACCTGTGACTGAACAGTCAGATTCTACCACTCAGGCAAAAAATTGCAGCCTGATGTGCCATATGCATTTGCCAAGCTGGCATTAAGGAACAGAACATTACAGGACTTCTTGAATTTTCTAAGGGTATGTCTACACTACGAGAGTAGTTCGATTTTAGTTAAATCGAATATGTGCAATCGATATTAGAAAGTCGAACGTGTGTGTCTACACTAAGGACAGTAATTCGACTTTGTCAGTCCACACTACCAGGGAAAGCGTCGACATTGGAAGCAGTGCACTGTGGGCAGCTATCCCACAGTTCCCGCAGTCCCCGCTGCCCAGTGGAATTCTGGGTCGAGCCCCCAATGGCTTCTGGGTAAAAAATTGTGGCGAGGGTGCTTTTGGGTAACTGTCGTCATCCGTCAGTCACTACCGCCCTGCCTCCCTCCCTGAAAGCGCCGGCGGGAAATCAGTTCGCGCACTTTTTGATCAGTGACAGCGCGGACGCCACAGCACTGCGATCATGGATCCCGCTGCGACCATCGCTGCAGTTGTGGCCGTTCTCAACGCCTCGCACCTTATCATACACCTTTCCCAGAGGCAGATGCAGAGAAATCAGGCGAGGAGGCTACGGCAGCGGAGTGAGGGCCTGAAGTCGGAGAGTAGCACAGAGCTGTCAGAAACCACGACACCCAGCGCCGAGGACATCACGTTTGCAATGGGGCATGTGGATTTTGTTGAACGGCGATTCTGGGCCCGGGAAACAAGCACGGACTGGTGGGACCGCATAGTGCTTCAGGTCTGGGATGAATCCCAGTGGCTGCGAAACTTTCGCATGCGGAAGGGGACTTTCCTGGAACTTTGTGAGTTGCTGTCCCCTGCCCTGAAGCGCAAGGACACCCGCATGCGAGCAGCCCTGACTGTCCAGAAGCGAGTGGCCATAGCCCTCTGGAAGCTTGCAACGCCGGACAGCTACCGGTCAGTCGCGAACCACTTTGGCGTGGGCAAATCTACCGTGGGGGTTGTTGTCATGCAAGTAGCCAAGGCAATCGTCAAGGTACTGCTGTCAAAGGTAGTGACCCTGGGAAACGCGCAGGCCATCATAGATGGCTTCGCTGCGATGGGATTCCCAAACTGCGGTGGGGCTATAGATGGGACTCACATCCCTATCCTGGGACCGGGCCACCAGGCCAGCCAGTACATCAATAGAAAGGG